>NC_091820.1:107157500-107782500 GCF_041296235.1 Equus asinus | reverse complement strand
ATTTGTCAATTTTGTTCATCTTCTCAGAGAACCAACTCTTAGTTTCATTGTGTTTTCTACGGTGTTTTTAGTCAGTATTTCATTGGTTTCTGCCCTGATTTTTATCATTTCTTTTCTTATACTGACTTTGGGCTGTGTTTTTTCTTCTTTTTCTGGTTCTTTTATGCATAGGGTAAGCTTGTTTATTTGAGATTTTTCTTTCTTTTTGAAGTAGGCCTGTATTGGTATAAATTTCACTTTTAGTACTGCTTTTGCTGCATCCCATAAGGGTTGGTATGTTGTGTTTTCATTTTCACTTGTCTCCAGATACTTTTTGATTCCTCCTTTGATTTCTTCATTGATCCAATGTTTGCTCAGTAACATGTTGTTTAGTCTCCACATGTGTCACTTGCCCAGCTTTTCTCTGGTAGTTGATTTCTAGTTTCATAGCACTGTGGATGGAAAAGATGCTTGATATGATTTCAATGTTCTTAAATTTATTGAGGCTTGCCTTGTTTTGCAACATATGGTTGGGAATGTTCTTTTGGAATGTTCCATGTGCACTTGAGAAGAATGTGTGTTCTGCTGTTTGTGGATGGAATGTTCTATATATGTCAAGTCCATCTGGTCTAGTGTTTCATGTAAGGCATTCTTTCTTTATTGACTTTCTGTCCGAATGATATATCTATTGACATATGTGAGGTGTTAAGGTCCCCTAGTATAATTGTGTTGCTGTCAATTTCTCCCTTTAGGTCTGTTAATATTTGCTTTTTATACTTTGGTGCTCCTGTGTTAGGTGTATGTATATTCATAATTGTTATGTCTTCTTGGTGAAATGTCCATTTTATCATTATATACAGCCCCTCTTTGTCTCTCATTGTCTTTTTTATCTTGATGTCTGCTTTGTCTGATATAAGTATGGCAACACCTGCTTTCTTTTGTTTGTCATTTGCTCAGGGTATCACCTTCCATCCCTTCACTCTGAAGTTATGTTTGTCTTTAGGACTGAGATGTGTTTCCTCGAGGCAGCATTGTTGGGTCTTGTTTTTTAATCCATCCAGGCACTCTGTGTCTTTTGATTGGAGAATTCAATCCATTTACATTTAGAGTGATTATTGATACATGAGGGCTTTATATGGCCATTTTATCTTGTTTTCTCTTTGTTCTATATTTCCATTTTTTCATTTCCCTTGAAGTTTTCTGACTGCCATTTCAGTTTGGTGGTTTTCTGTAAAGGTTTCTGAGTTTTCTTTTTATGATTTGTGACTCTGCTCTGATTATTTGTTTAGTGGTTACCATGAGGTTTGTATAAAAGATCTCATAGATGAGATAGCCCATTTTATGATAGCCTCTTATCTCCATTTCCCTAAGCATGTTCCATCCCTTTCATCTTCCCCTTCTATGATTTTGTTGTCACAAATTGTTCTTTTTTTGCATTGTGAGTTTGTGACTAAATTGAAGTGTTTAACATTATCTTTGATGCATTCTTTCCCTTTATCTTTTATGTTATAATTAAGTGTTTGCTAACCTATTCTGATAGAGATCTGCAATTTTATGATTTTGTCTGTCTATTTATCTCCTTGTGCAAAACTTTGTAAAGCTTTGCCTTTTTGTTTCAGATGGGAGGGCTCCCTTCATCATTTCTTGTAAGGCAGGTCTGGGTGATGAACTCCCTCAGCTTTTGTTTATCTTGGAAAGCTTTTATTTCCCTGCCATATCTGAAGGATAATTTCACTGGATAGAGTATTCTTGGTGGATAGTTTTTGTATTTCAGTATTTTCAGTATATCATGCCATTCTCTCCAAGCCTGTAAGGTTACTCCTGACAATCTGCTGAAAGCCTGATAGGGGTTCCTTTCTAGGTTATTTTCTTTTGCCTTGGTGCCCTTAATATATTTTCTTTTTCATTGACTTTTTCCAGTTTTACTATTATATGCCTTGGAGAAGGTCTTTTTGCATTGATGTAATTATGAATTCTAGTGACTTCATATACTTGCAAGTCCAGTTGCTTTCCCAGATTTGGGAAGTTCTATTGTTTCTTTGAACAAGCTCTGTGCTCCTTTCTCTCTCTCTTCTCCCTCTGGGATACCTATAATCCTTATGTTACCTTTCCTAACTGAGTATCATATTTCTCAAAGAATTGCTTCATTGTTTTAAAGTCTTAGTTCTCTCTTACTCCATCTGAAGCCTTTCAAGGTTTCTGCCATTGAGGTCACTAATTCTCTGCTCCAAACGTCTACTCTATCTTTTATGCTCTCTATATCATTTCTTATCTGTTTGTGTTCTTCATATCCAGAATTTTTGCTCGTTTCTTTTAGAGTTTCAATCTCTTTGATGAAGTACTCCTTCTGTTCATTAATTTTACTCCTGGGCTCATTAAACTGTCTGTCTGAGTTTTCTTGTAACTCATTGAGTTTCTTTATGACAGCTATTTTGCATTCTGTCAGTTAGATTGTAATCTGTGACTTCAGGTTTGGTTTCTGGGGAGTTGTCATTTTCCTTCTTTTCTGCCTTGTTACTGTAGTTCTTCATGGTGATTAATGAATTGATCCTCTGCTGGTGCATTTGTGGTCGTAGTCACCTTTTCTTATTTGGGTAGCTTTGGTTACTTTCGTTCTGGTCACCTGGGTCTCCTGTTCCTCGACTAGCTCTCTGTGGGCTCAGAAGCTGCTGTCCCATGTACCACCTATGCTGCTGTTCCTGGGTTGTCTTGGGGTGCTGGTCGCACCACTACCAGGGGTGGTGAGTTCATGGTATCACTGTCATTGGAGGTGGCCTAGAGACCAGGGGACTTGTATGCAGCCCCCACTGCTGGTGGAGCTGGTGTTGGGGTTGCCACCACTGGGGGCTGGGTTACTGGTGATGCTGTGGGTCCTGATGCTTCTGGTCACACATTCCACCTGCCACTGCTGGCATGGGGCAGGGGTTTTTTTTCTGTTCATGCCCCATCTGCTAGTAGTTGTGCTGATTGGGCTGTTCTGCATTCATGCCGGGCAGGCCACCACTGCTCAGTGGTGTGCATTTGCATGGGCCCGTCAACAGCTGCTCAGTGGCGAGTGTTCATGTGAGTGGGGCTAACACAGCTCAGTGGGTGCTTCCATGGGCCAGGCTACCACCACTCTACAAGCATTCACATGGACCAGTCTGCCCCTGCTTGCACTCACAGTCACACTGACGGCTGTGTAAGGAGCCTCATCCTGGATTGTTGCCACCAGGGTGGGGAAGGGGGCCACTCTCCTAGCCACTGTTTCCCAGAGGATCCAGTCCACCCATCTCCAGATGTATAGCTGCATGGATATCTCAGGTGTCCTACTGTGCTGTGTAGGGAATCCTGTGTTGGTTAATGGATGTCGTTTAGTTGTGACATAGAGGGGAGAGACAAAGGGAGGAACTCACTCTGCCATGATGCTGACATCACTGGTTATATTTTTCTTGAAGACCTAATTGTTAGAGTTTATAGCAGAAAGTGTGGAGGAAATAACCTCTTTGGATTTCTGTGTAAAGTCATATGATATCTAGCATATACTTGGAAATATGCCAGCAATAAATAAATAAACAATTGGCAAAATGTTACTTATTGTTCAAGGTGTTTGGTTGTTATGTAGAATTTTTTATATTGGTTTATTTGCTTTGTTTGAAATGATTCATTTTATAGAGCCATAAAGATCCACAGAAAGAATTATGCCAATCAAAACTGATAAACTAATCATATTTTTAGTATGTTAATGAAATACATAGGGGAAAATACCAAAGTAAAAGAATTGATTATGGTTACATTTACAGAGCTGTAATTGGTTGTGTCTCCAGTTGAAACTAGAGACAGGTTATTATTGTTTAATGTATTGTAGAAATATTCAAGGACTTAACTGAGGTGAAGGTATCTGTTTTTAATGGGCCCTTGTATGAGAACGTAAATATGTGGGAGGAAATTCTGAAAGATGCGTCCTATGCAGTTAACAGAGTCACCTTGGGAAATGGTGTGAACATTGGGACTGGTGGCCAAAGGTGACTTTCATTATTGGCTGCACACCTGCTGTGTGCCAGACACTGTTCTTCATGCTGAAATACAGCCATGAAAGAGACAAAAAGGTCCCTGCTCACAGGGGTCACATTTGAGTGGGGGAGAATGAAAAAATCGGATCAGTATGACACGTATATACCATGACAGGTGGTGGTGGGTGCTACACAGCTCCCTAAAGCAGGGAAGGGGAATGGGGTGTGCAGAGGGTGTGGGGATCTGCACCTTCCTGAAGGTTCTGCAGCCAAGTCCTCACTGAGAAAGTGACATAGAGACCTGAAGGAAGTGAGGGGGGAGCCTGGTGGAGATCTTGGGGATGCAAGTGGCAATGAGAGGGACTATGCTGTGCCTGTTACTCATGTGGCTCTTAAATGACTTAGCCACTGAGAATCATTTTCCTTCCAATTTTGATGCAAGACGTGCTGTGTTGTTGTATTTTGGCAGTAAGGAATTGGTCAGCTTGGGGCCAGAATTACCTTGATGGCATTTCAGGTCCACACAGGAAATCTCTCAAAGCCCAGCCGTCCTCAACTGCTGGGGGTGAAGGGAGGGGTGCATGCTAGGCCACAACTTCCCCACCTTAAGAGAGGGTGTAAAGTGAGAGAGTGCCCACCTCCTCCCCAGGTGGAATTACCTGACCGCCCCCTGGGCCCTGCATCTCAGCCTCTCTGGATCCTCCCTGTGTTTCTTTTCCTTCACTTTAGGGAGTAGTGGCCATTTCCTCACACGAAGATCCAAGTCAAAGCCTTTTTTCACTCCCTGTTCCCTATACAGTTTTAAAAACAGGTCCAAAATGGAGTCACTTATACTAAGCCCCACCAAGACTTATTACCTAACCTAATTGCAGTTTCAGCCTTTCCCAGGAGTGGAATTTTAAAGCAATTAGTCTGGAATTTCCTGATCAACACTAGTGAACAAAAGACCACCCTTGAATCTCCTTGGAAGGAACTATACCAGGTCCTCTTCCTTACCCAGATGGCAGCCAAAATTCAGGGACTTGAACCTTGGATATACATCTCACAGCTAAAGGAGGCTCCACCTGACATCTGGTACAGTACAGACACCGGAGACCTCCAAATCAAATCAATGAGGAAGAGAAGTAGCTGACATTGAGGCAGACGGCTTCCTCCCCAACATGCCAGATCAAGACTTCATGCTTTAACTAAACAAGAAGTCCTCTCTTCTTTTCTTTCCTTTACTCTGGAATTGGCCTGGAAAGATAAAAGTTCAACTTTTACGGACAGAACAGCCTGTGTCGATTATAACTGTATGTACCCCATTAGACAGATTTACCTACATGAATCTTAGTGGTCTGCCTGATAAGAGCCCCTGCCTTCCTCTAAGGGAAGGTGATCTTGCTGGAAATAATCCACTCTTTTAACCTCTTTGCCCCACCATCTTTCTGCCTATAAAAACCCTCCATTTTATACAGCTCCTTGGAGCTCCTATCTATTTGCTGGATAGGATGCTGCCCAATTCATGAATTGCTGAATACAGCCGATCAGATTTTCACATTTACTCAGTTGAATTTTTGTTCTTTAACAACAGACACAGATTCAATAACTACTCATTGTGTCAGGAAACCAAAGTGGAAAGAGGCTAATGGCTCTGCCATCTTGAACTAGAGTGGCACAGGATGAATTCACACACACAGGGAGTCTCATGCTGCAAATCTTTTGCTCTCTCCATACTGTAAACGGACTTTTTGATTTTGCCTTAGGGTGGAGACCACCTTGACCTGCAAACTTCCCAACAGTTGATGCTTCTAGACTCCCTACCTCAGCTCCAGCTCCAACTCCCCTTCTCTGGGCCTGTCCAATTTCAGTGCCAATAAAACTGAGCTCAGTATACTCCAACTTCTTTCTCAGCTGGAGATCAGGACCATCCTGACCTGGTTTCTGATTTGTTCCTGTTCCCTCAAGTTTTGTCTCTGCTTAGGTTCTTGAAGATTAGTTCCCCTCAAGGTCCCAGCTCCTGCCTCCGAACAGATTTTGATTTTCAAGCTCAACGCTCAGTGCATCAAGCTGACTTCCCTGGTGCCTGAATCTTCTGGAACTCCACAATTCTCTCTGGTCTTCTAGGACACAAATCCTGGGCCCTTCAGGCTTGGCCGCACCCTTCTTGGGGTTAGGAGAGGCCTAGGCTGGCAAAGACTGTTCCTGAAATCCACATGCTCATCTGTCGTACTCTCAGAATCCTGCTGCCTGAATGTTTTCCATCATGATTTCAGGACAGACAACCCCCCCGCCCCCAATCACATATGATTAGGGTCAAAGGGAACCTCAGCTTCAAGGTCAAATCAAAATCCTGCCCAGGTTGAAGACTTGTGTTTTCCCACCAAAGGCAGACCATTTCCCCAAAATTTAAAGCACTCCTTGCATCTTAAAATAGATGAAGCTTTAGTATTATATTATCCAAGTACCAGGAGTGTGGTGGACTCCTTGAACTCTGTAAACCTTCAGTTCAATTTTAAATAAGCAAGCAGCACTATGCAATTTGGCCACTAGATGGCAGGACCCCTTCAACGTGAGTATAACTTGAAACTGGCTCAGAACAACCACAAGTGGTCACTCTGGCAAGCCCCAAACAAAGCAAGAGGAATTTACCAAGTTTTGATGAAAGGAGCTCTTCGCAAGTTTATTCATATCTTGATTATGATATTAGCAAGTGCAATTCTGATCATCTAGTTTGTTTCCACATTGATAAGTTTGTCCTCTTTACATCCTCTCTCCACATTTAAGAACTCTTCTAAGGAAAACGACTTTAATCAGGAAAGAAAATCTGAGACTGTTTATGGAAATTCAGGCAAACACGGAGGCTCCACTTTTGTGGATAAATGTATTTCAAAGGAAGTCTCTAGGAATTCTCAGCATGCTTCCTGAAAATGAGTCATTTCAAACACAGAGAAGAACTGATCCGAATTTCATTTGGAGCAATTCTTCAGTTAGATCTTTAAAATAATTAGTTTCATGCTGAGTACTTTGAACTTTTTCCAAGAGTGAAGAGGATGTGTTGCAAGATTGTGTTTCTCTTTTTAGAGGATAAAGCCAGAGGAGGTGAAGGAGTGGGCAGAGGGAAAACTGGAGACAAGTAGACCAGTTCTGGGCATGCCAGTGGGGGTGAAACTCGAGTGCACTTTCTCATCACTCTTCTTACAAACAACCAGGAGGTGGAGGCAGTTGTCTCTAGTGTCAAAGAACACCAGGAACCATCCATCCGTGTGGTGAAACAAGTGGGATTTATTGCCTATTGAAGGAACCATGGATTGACTCCATAAGAGGGTGTTAGAAAGGACTTAATTTAGAATTTGGGTTTGTATTAGATGGTTTTAGAGAGCGTTTAAAGAATTAGCGCTTTGCTCTGGATTGTGTTACGGAACCAGGTTCGTTTTTGCCCACCACCCAGAAAGCCAAACACCTAGATGACAAGATTGCAGCAGAGAGAGAGTTTAATCACAAGGCAGCCACATGAGGAAGTGAGAGCACGAGCCTCAAATTTGCTTCCCCCAAAATAGGGACTCAAGGATATTTATGGGGTAGGGGGCAAGCTGGTCTGAAATGTGGAGGAAGGTGACTGGAGATGAGGAGAGGTGAGGTAATTGATGATCTGCGCAAGCGTAGTCAGACTTCATGCCTCTTCATAGGACCCAGGTTCACAAAATGGCGGCATTAGCATGATCTGAGAGTGGAGTTTTTAGCCTCTTGACGTCAAAAGGTTGCCTATCGGACATCTGCGTGGGCCCACCAGTTGGTGGTCTCAACCAGCCTGAAGTGGACAAGGAGTTCTAATTCCTGAAAAAGAGCTCACACACCCATTACCATGGTGATCCAGGCTCTAGGAAGATGTTACCTATAGGAACCTAGTGGGAGTCAGCTAGCATATTGCCTAAGCAGCACAGTTAACAATGGGTGGGTCAAACAGCTAAAAGGTATAATCAGTAATTGCAAAATGGAAAAAACTTTAGTACCTAGATACTTAATCATCAATGGCTGTTTGCCAGTTTCAATGGGATACTGTAATATAATAAAAAACAAGTGTTTGGTCCTTGTCCCTGGTTGCTGGTACATCACTCCCAAAACCACTGAAGTCTCCCAGGTGAGGTTTTTCGCATGCTAATGAAATGACTGGTGTCTGGGGGCCTCTAGATAGCTTCAGGAGGTGGGGGTGGGGGCTGGTCTCAGAAAGACCAAGGCATGATTAGAGGATGGAAAATTTCAGCCTCAATCTCTGACCTCCAGCAAGCGGAAAGAGACTGGAGATTGAGTTCAATCACTCTCACCAACGTGAGCTGGCATCATCCAATCTGTTGGGGGCCCAAATATAACAAAAAGGCAGAGGAAGAGGAATAGCAAATTCTCTCTTTCTTGTCTTGAGCTGGGACGTCCATCTAATCCTGCTCTCAGACATCAGAGCCCCTGGTTCTTGGGCCTTCAGACCCCAGGACTTACACCAGTGTTCCCTGACCCCCCACCCCCAGTCTTACCCTGGTTCTCTTGCCTTTGGCCTCGGAAGAGTGGGAGTTACACCATTGGCTCCCCTCGTTCTTAGAACTTTGGTTTGGACTGAATTATACCACTGGGTCTCCAGCTTCCAGATGGTAATTAGTAGACTTGGTCTCCATAACCATATGAGCCAATTCTTATGATAAACCTTCTCTTATATATATCTATATTTATCCCATTGGTTCTGTTTCTCTGAAGAACCCTAATACAATCACCAATGGCTTATGATTTAATCAATCATACCTACATAACAAATCTTCATAAAAACCCCTAAACAATGGGGTTCAGAGGGCTTCTGGGTTGGTGAACACATCGAGGTGCTGGGAGGGTGGCATGCCTGGAGAGGGCATGGAAGCTCTGCACCTCCCCACCAGGCATCTCTTCCATTTGGATGTTCCTGAATTGTATCCTTTAGAAAAAAATGGTAAATGTAGTATTTTCCCAAGTTCTGCGAGCTGTTATATTAAGTTATCAAACTTGAGGAGGGGGTTGTGAGAACCTCCAATTTATAGCCAAGTGGTCAGATGTACAGGTGACTACCTTGGACTTGTGACTGGTGTCTGAATTAGGGGAATTCTTATGGGTCTGAGCCCTTAACATGTGGGGTCTTGGCTAACTCTGGGTAATTACTATCAGAAGGGAGTTGAATTGTTGGGCACGCAGTTGGTTGTCACAGAAAATTGGAGAATTGCTTGCTATGGAAAATCCCCATACATTAAATGTCAGAAGTGTTGTGAGTGAAAATAGCGCAGAAGATGCTATCAGGAAGTGGGATTAATTCTATGATTGGGAATCTTTTTTAAAAAAAATATTGTATTGAGCTCATATTACTTTATAACATTGTGTAAATTTCAGGTCTACATCACTATATATCATTTTCTGTATAAACTGCGTCCTGTTCACCATCAGTAGTCTAGATTTTATCCATCACCATACATATATGCCACTTTACCCCTTTTGCCCTCCCTGCACCCCCTTCCCCTCTGGTAACCACTAGTCTGTTCTCCTTATCCCTTTGTTTGTTTTTGTTCCACATATGAGTGAAATCATATGGTATTTGTCTTTCTCTATCTGGCTAATTTTCCTTAGAATAATACCCTCAAGGTCTACCCATGTCGTCACAAATGACACAATTTTGTCTTTTTTTGTGGCTGAGTAGTATTCCGTTGTATATATATACCACATCTTCTTTGTCCATTCATCTGTTGATGAGCACTTGGGTTGCTTCCACATCTTGGCTATTGTGAATAAGGCTGTGATGAACATAAGGATGCATAAATCTCTTTGAATTGCTGATTTCCTGTTCTTCAGATAAATACCCAGTAGTGAGATAGCTGGATCATAGAGTATTTCTGTTTTTAATTTTTTGAGAAATCTCCAAACTGTTTTCCATAGTGGCTGCACCAGTTTGCATGCCCACCAGCAGTGTATGAGGATTCTGTTTTCCTACAAATCCTCTCCAACACTTATTTTTCCTCATCTTTTTGATAATAGCCATTCTAATGGGTGTATGATGATATCTCATTGTACTCTTGACTTACAGTTCACTGATGATTAGTGATGTTGAACATCGTTTCATGTGCCTGTTGGCCCTTGGTGTATCATCTTTGGAAAACTACCTATTAATATTCTCTGCTCATTTTTTGATTGGGTTTTGTTGTTATTGTTGAGTCATACGAGTTCTTTATGTATTTTGGAAATTAACCCCTTGTCAGATATATGATTTGCAAATATTTTCTCCCAGTTATTGGGTTCTTTTTTTGTTTTGTTGATGGTTTCCTTTGCCTTGCAGAAGGTTTTTAGTCTGATGTAGTCCCATTTGTTTATTTTTTCTTTTGTTTCCCTTGCCTGAGTAGACATGGTATTCAAAAAGATACTGCTAAGACCGATGTCATAGAGTGTACTGCCTATGTTCTCTTCTAGGAGTTTTATGGTTTCAAGTCTTACATTCAAGTCTTTAATCCATTTTGAGTTCATTTATGTGTATGGTGTAAGATAATGGTCTACTTTCATTTTTTTGCACATGGTTGTCCAGTTTTCCCAATACCACTTATTGAAGAGATTTTCCTCCCTCCATTGTATGTTCTTGGCTACTTTGTCAAAAATTAGCTGTCCATAGATGTGTGGTTTTATTTCTGGGCTTTCAATTCTGTTCCATTGATGTATGTGTCTGTTTTTGTATCAGAACCATGCTGTTTTCATTACTATAGCTTTGTAATATATTTTGAAGTCAAAATATACCACCAGCTTTGTTCTTTTTTTCTCAGTATTGCGTTGGTATTTGGGGTCTTTTGTTCTTCCATATAAATTTTAGTATTCTTTGTTGTACTTACGTTAAGAATGTCATTGAGATTCTGATTGGGGTTGCGGTGAATGTGTAGATTGCTTTAGGCAATATGGACATTTTAACTATGTTTATTCTTCCAATCCATGAGCATAGAATATCTTTCTATTTATTTATTTCTTTGATTTCTTTCAATAATGTCTTAGAGTTTTCAGTATACAGGTCTTTTACTTCCTTGGCTAACTTTATTCCTAGATATTTTATTCTTTTTGTTGTGATTGTCAATGGAATTGTATTCTTGACTTCTCTTTCTGCTAGTTTACTATTAGTGTATAGAAACGCAACTGATTTTTGTATGTTGATTTTGCAACTTTGCTGTAGTTGATAATTTCTAATAATTTTTTGGCAGATTCTTTATGGTTTTCTATATATAGAATCATGTCATCCGTAAACAGTGAGACTTTTACTTCTTCCTTTCCAATTTGGATCACATTTATTTCTTTTTCTTGCCTAAATTTCTCTGGGTAAAACCTCCAGTACTATGTTCAATAAGAGTGGTGAGAGTAGGCACTCTTGTCTTGTTTCTGTTCTCAGAAGGATGGCTTTCAGTATTTCACCATTAAGTATGATGTTGGAATGAGATCTTGTCAAGATGGCGATGTAGGCAGACTCTGAACTCACCTCCTCCCATGAACACAACCAGGTTACAACTATTCTTGGAAAAATTACCCTGGAGAGAGAACTGGAAACTAGATAAATAGAGCCCCCACAACAAGGGACAGTCCTGACTGAGGCGGAAGAAGCAGAAATTTCTTCTGGAGAGAAAAAAGCCACTTCTGTGAGTGGCAGAGCTTCACAGACAGCTGGGTGGGACCCACTCTAAGGTACACAGCCTTCCCTGGAGAAGTGGAGACCTTATCAGAGGCATGTAACCACTATAAGCCTCCTTCAGATTCAGGACAACTGAGACAAGTCTCATAATATCTGGTTTCACTGGCTATTAACTGCAGTGGAGAATACCACCAGGAAAGCTACCAACATAAGCAGAAAGACCTAGCTCTTAAAGGGCCCATGCACAAATTCATCCATCTCAGAAGGCAACCTAAAATCACCAGAAAGAAAGGTGCACTTTCCTTTGGTGAAACGAGACTCACCTAGTAGGCTCTGGGTGCATGTTGGTGAGAGGTGAGACCTCTTCAGGGACTGAGACATTGGTGGCAGACATTGTTGTGATATGGTACAGGCATGCTGACACAGATGCTGGCTGACACCATTGAAGTTCTTCCCCTGGCCCATAAGCCCAGGGGTCTGACACACTCACTAGAGCACCAGTTTAATCCAGCTCATCCAGGGCAGAAGCCCACCCTAGGGATGGGCCCTACCCAACAGAAAGCCCTCAGGCTAATTGTTGGCCAGCAGAGACTGGGTGCCTCAATCCTCTGCAGACAGGGGAGTGCATCCACCTCTTTTGGGCAGCACCTGTGTGAGGAGCAGGTGGAGTGTGGGGGGCGTTGGTGGAGAGTGGGGCAGCCTGTGCAGTGGGGTGACTGGGTAAAATTCAGGGGGTCGGGTCATGTGCACAGTCCAGAAATGTGTTGACAATGGGGGGTGGGGCTTATCAGTGGCAGAAGACCTGTGATCCACAAATAGCCACAAAGGGGATTGGTCCCACCTGCCAAAGCCAGAAACAATTGGATGATCCTGTCCTTTGGGACAGCCCCACTCAGCTGCAATCCTGAGAGAGCTGACAACAGCCTTGCAGGCCTGAGGCATACAGCAATTGTAAGTCCCTGAGCCTAGCAATCAGCCACATTGGGTACCCACTCACTTAACAAAAAACTGCAACAGGAATGTGCTATTAAAGCTTGCCATCAACTGTGCTGGGCCTTCCTGAACCCAAGTGACAAACAGCCAGCTTGGGGGCGGGAAGCCTAGACTCCCTGGGTACCATCAGCAAGAGCAACCCTGCCACAACAGAACGACACACATAGCCCACATAGGGGTCACTCTTGGAACATTTGGATTTTTGACAAGAGGGAAGCACATTGCTGGGCCTCAAAAGACATCTTTACGTAAGGCCATTTCTCCAAGATCAGGGGACACAGCTGACTTACCTAATACATACATATAAGCACAGAGGAAGAGGCAAAATTAAGAGGAAAAGAAACAATTTCCAAGCAAGGGAACAGGACAAAAACCCAGAAAAAGAACTAAATGAAACAGAAATAAGCAATCTACCTGACAAAGAATTCAAACAGAAACTCATAAGGATGATCACTGGTGTTGAGTGAAGACTGGATGCACACAGAGAGAAAGTCCACAGAGAACTGGAAAATAGAAAAAAGAATGAATCAGAAATGAAGAATACAACACTGGAAATGAAAAATTCACTAGAGGGAAGACAATAGATGATACAGTAGCAGAGGAGATGATACAGAAGAACAGATCAGCGAGCTAGACGAAAGGTTAGAGGAAATCACCCAAGCTGAACAGATAAAAGAAAAAATAAAAGAATGAGAATAGTCTAAGGGAACTCTGGGACAATATCAACTGCACTAACATTCATATTACAGGTGTCCAAAAAGAAAAGAAAGAGGCAAAGGGGCGGAGAATCTATTTGAAGAAATAATAGCTGAAAACTTTCCTAACCTAAGGAAGGAAACAAACATCCAAGTATAGGAAGCACATAGAGCACCAAACAAAATAAACCCAAAGAGGCCCACACCAAGACACATTATAATTAAATGTCCAAAGTTAAAGATCAAGGGAGAATCCTAAAAGCTGCAAGAGGAAGGCAACAAATGACATGCAAAGTAAACCCCATAAGGCTATCAGCTGACTTCTCAGCTGAAACCCTAAAGATTAGAAGAAAGTGGCATGACATATTTAAAGTGCTGAAAGGAAGCAAACCTCTAGCCAAGAATACTCTACCCAGCATGGTTATCATGTAGAATGGAAGGAGAGATAAATAATTTCTGAGACAAGCAAAAACTAAAGGAGTTTATCACCAAGAAACCAGTTCTATAAGAAATGCTGAAGGGACTTATTGAAGTGAGAAAGAGAAGACCACAAACAGGAATAAGAAAATTATTTTTAAAGTAAATCAGGCAATAAAAATCACTGGTAAAGGCAAAAATACAGTAAAGGTATCAAAACACCCACCCATGAAGATAATATGAAGGTTAAAAGACAAAAGTACTAAAATTACTTATTTCAATGATAAAAGGGTAATGGATAGACACATACAAAGTAAGAGGTTAGATATGATTTCAAAAACATTAATTGTGGGAGGAAGGGAGTAAACGAGTAGAGCTTTTAGAAAGAGGTCAGACTAAAGAGAGTATCAACTCAATATAGATTGCTATATACATAGAATATTATATATGAACTCACAGTAATCACAAACCAGAAACCTATAATAAATACACAAATAAGTAAGAGAAATATTACTAAAGAAAGCCATCAAACCACAAGGGAAGAGGAAAAGAAGAAGAAAGGAACAGAGAAGAACTAGTAAAACACCCAGAAAAAAGTAACACAATGGCAATAAATACATATTTATCAACAGGTAGTTTAAATGTCAATGGACTAAATGCTCCAATCAAAAGGCATAAGGTGGCTGATTGGATTAAAAAAAAACAAGACCCATATATAATCTGTATACAAGATACACACTTCATACCTGAAAGTGAAAGTGAAAGGATGAGAAAAGATACTCCATGCAAATGGCAAAGAAATGGAAGCTGGGGTAGCAATACTTATATCAGACAAAATAGACTTTAAAACAAAAACTGTAACAAGAGATAAAGAAAGGCACTACATAATGATAAAGGGAACAATCCAACAAGAGGATATAACACTTGTAAGTATCTATGCACCCAACACAGGAGCCCCTAAATATATAAAGCAATTATTAGCAGACATAAAAGGAGAAATAGGCGGTAACATGATAATAGTAGGGGACTTTAACACTCCTCTTACACTAATGGATATGTCATCGAAACAGAAGCTCAATAAGGAAACACTGGCTTTAAACAACACATTAGACCAAATGGACTTAGTAGATATATATAGAACATTCTATACAAAAACCACAGAACACACATTCTTTTGAAATGCACATGGAATATTCTCCAAGATTAATCACATATTAGTCCACAAAACAAATCTCAAACAATTGAAGAAGGTTGAAATAATACCACACATCTTTTCTGACCACAAAGGTACAAAACTAGAAATCAACTAGAGGAAGAAAATCCGAAAAGCCAGCAAAATGTGGAGATTAAACAAAATGCTACTGAACAACGATTTGGTCAATGATGAAATCAAAGGAGAAATCAATAATTACCTGGGGACAAATGAAAATGAAAATACAACATGCCAAAATCTATGGGATACAGCAAAAGTGGTTCTAAGATGGAAGTTTATAGGAATTCAGGCCTACCTCAACAAATAAGAAAAATTCCAAATAAACAATCTAACAGTGCAGCTACAGGAACTGGAAAAAGAAGAACAAATAAAGCCCAATCCGCAGAAGGAAAGGAATAATAAAAATCAGAGCAGAAATAAATGAAATAGCGACTTAAAAAACAATAGAAAAAAAATAAATGAAACCAAGAGCTGGTTCTTTGAAAAGATAAACAAAATTGACAAATCCTTAGCTAGTCTCCCCAAGAAACAAAGAGAGAAGGCTCAAATAAATAAAATCAGAAATGAAAGATGAAAAATTACAATGGAAACCTCAGAAACACAAAAGATTATAAGAGAATACTACAAAAAGCTATATGCCAACAAATTGGATAATTTAGAAGAAATGGATAAATTCTTAGAATCATACAACCTTCCAAAACTGAATCAAGAAGAAGTAGACAATTTGAATAGACTAATCACCAGTAAGGAGATCAAAACAGTAATCAAAAACCTCACAAAAAATAAAAGTCCAGGACCAGACAGCTTCCCTGGTGAATTCTACCAAACATTCAAAGAAGACTTAATGCCTATCCTTCTCAAACTCTCACAAAAAGTTGAAGAGGAGAGGAAGCTTCCTAACTCATTCTACGAAGCCAACATTATCCTGATACCAAAACCAGACAAGGACAACACAAAAAAAGAAAATTATAGACCAATATCACTTATGAACATTGATGCAAATATCCTTCACAAAATACTAGGAAATTGAATACAATAATAGATTGAAAAGATCATATACCATGATCAAGTGGGATTTATTCCAGGCATGCAGGGATGGTTCAACACCCACAGATCAATCAACGTGATACACTACATTAACAAAATGAAGAATAAAACTCACATGATCATCTCAATTGATGCAGAGAATGCATTTGATAAGATACAGCATCCATTTGTGATAAAAACTCTAAATAAAATGCATATAGAAGGAAAATACCTCAACATAATAAAGGGTATATATGACAAACCAACAGCTAATATCATTCTCAATGGAGAAAAACTGAAAGCTTTCCCTTTAAGAATAGGAACCAGAGAAGGATGCCCACTGTCACCACTCTTATTTAACATAGTATTAGAAGTCCTAGCCAGAGCAATCAGGCAAGGAAAAGGAAATAAAAGTGATGCAAATTAGAAAAGAAATGAAATGATCACTATTTTCAGATGACATGATTTTATATATTGAAAACTCTAAAGAATCCACTAAAAAACTTTTAGAAATAATAAATGAATACAGTCAAGTTGCAGGATACAAAATCAACATACAAAAATCAGTTGCATGTCTAAACACCAACAATGAAGTAGGAGAAACAGAAATTAATAATACAATACCATTTATAATTGCAAAAAAATGAATAAAATCCCTAGGAATAAACTTAACCAAAGAGGTGAGTGATCTGTGTTGTGAAAACTATAAAACATTGTTGAAAGAAATTGAAGAAGACAAAAAGAAATGGAAAGATATCCCATGCTCTTGGATTGGAAGAATTAACATAGTTAAAATGTCCATACTTCCCAAAGCTCTCTACAGACTCAACGCAATCCCCATCAAAGTTCCCACAGCATTTTTCACAGAAATAGAACAAAGAATTCTAAAATTTATATGGAACAATGAAAGACCCTGAATAGCCAAAGGAATCCTGAGGAAAAAGAACAAAGCTGGAGCTATCACATTACATATTTTTAAAATATACTGCAAAGCTATAGTAACCAAAACACCATGGTACTTGCACAAAAAGAGACACACAGGTCAAGGGAACAGAATCAACAGCCCAGAAGTAAACCCACACATATACGGACAGCTAATTTTTGACAAGGGATCCAAGAACATACAATGGAGACAGGAGAGTCTCTTGAATAAATGGTGTTGGGAAAACTGGACAACCACAAGGAAAAGAATGAAAGTAGACCACTATCTTACACCATGCACAGAAATGAACTCAAAATGGATTACAGACTTGAATGTAAGACCTGAACCAAGAAACTTCTAGAAGAAAACATAGGCAGCACACTCTTTGACATTGGTCTTAGCAGCATTTTTTAAAACATGTCTGACCCGGTAAGGGAAACAATAGAAAAAATAAACAAATGGGACTACATCAAACTAAAAATATTTTGCTCAGCAAAGGGAACCATCAACAAAATGAAAAGACAACCTAACAATTGTGAGAAGATATTTGCAAACCATATATCAGATAAGGGGTTAATATCCAAAATATATAAATAACTCATACAGCTCAACAACAAAAAAACTAACAACTCAATTAAAAAATAGGTAAAAGATCTGAAAAGAGATTTCTCCATAGAAGATATACAGATGGCCAACAGGCACAGGAAAGGATGTTCAACATCATTAACTATCAGGGAAATGCAAATCAAAACTACAATGAAATATTACCTCACTCCCATCAGAATGGCTGTAATTAACAACACAGGAACAATAAGTGTTGGAGAGGATTTGGAGAGAAGGGAACCCTTGTACACTGCTGGTGGGAGTGCAAACTGGTGCAGCCACTATGGAAAACAGTATGGAGTTTCCTGAGAAAATTAAGAATAGATCTACCATGCGATCCAGCTATTCCACCGCTGGGTATTTATCCAAAGCACTTGAAAACACAAATGCATAAACATACATGCATCCTTATGTTCATTGCAGCCTTATTCATAATAGCCAAGATTTGGAACCAACCTAGGTGCCCATCAAGGGACGAATGAATAAAGAAGATGTGGTACATATACTCAATGGAATACTACTCAGCCATAAGAAATTATGAAATCTGGCCATTTGTGGCAACATGGATGGACCTTGAGGGTATTATGCTAAGTGAAATAAGTCATAGGGAGAAAGTCAAATACCATATGATCTCACTCATAAGTAGAAGATAAAAACAATGACAAACAAATACTCTTGGAACAGAGATTGGATTAGTGGTTACCCCAGGGGAAGGGGCGAGGGAGAAGGGTGAAAGGGATGATTAGGCACATGCGTGTGGTGATAGATGATAACTAGTCTTTGGGTGGTGAACATGATGTAATCTACAATGAATTTGAAATGTATTATGATGTACACCTGAAAAAAATAGTATGCTGTTGGCTGTGGTTTTGTCATATATGGTCTTTAAAAGATTGAGGTACTTTCCTTCTATACCCATTTTATTGAGAGTTTTCATCATAAATGGTTGTTGGATCTTGTCCAATGCTTTCTCTGCATCTATTGACATGATCATGTGATTTTCATTCCTCATTTTATTAATGTGATATAGCACATTGATTGATCTGCAGATATTGAACCATTTCTGCACACTTGGAATAAATCCCACTTCATCATGGTTTATGATCTTTTTAATGTTTTGTTGTATTACATTTGCTAATATTTTGTTGAGGATTTTTGCATCTATGTTCATCAGTGATATTGGCCTGTATCTTTGTGTTGTCCTTGTCTGGTTTCGGTATCAGAGTGATGTTGGTCTCGTAGAATGAGTTAGGAAGTGTCCTGTCCTCTTCAGTATTTCAGAATAATTTAAGAAGGATGGGTATTAAATCTTTGAATGTTTGGTTTGAATTCACCAGAGAAGCTGTTTGGTCTTGGACTTGTCTTTTTTGGGAAGTTTTTGATTACTGTTTCAATCTCTTTATTTGTGATTGGTCTATTCATATTCTCTTTTTCTTCTCGATCCAGTTTTGGGAAGTTGTAAGATTCTAAAAATTTACCTATTTCTTCTAGGTTATCCAGTTGTTTGGCATATAGCTTTTCATAGTATTATCTTACAATCCTTTGTATTTCTATGGCATGTGTTGTAATTTATCCTCTTTCATTTCTGATTTTATTTATTTGAGTCTTCTCTTTTTTTTTTTCTTAGTGAGTCTGGCTAAGGGTTTGTCAACTTTGTTTATCTTCTGAAATAGCCAGATTTTTAGTTACATTGAATGTTTTCCATTTTTAAAATCTCTATTTCATTTATTTCTGCTCTCATTTTTATTATTTTCCTCCTTCTACTGACTTTGGTCTTTGTTTTTTTCTTCTTTATCTAGTTCTTTTAGGTGTAGTTTAAGATTACTCATTTGAGATTTTTCTTTTTTGTTGAGGTAGGTCTGTATTGATCTAAATTTCGCTCTTAATACTGCTTTTACTGCATCCCATAAAGGTTGGTGCATTGTGTTTTCCTTTTCATTTGTCTCCATGTATTTTTTTATTTCTCTTTTGATTTCTTCATTGATCAAATGGTTGTTCACTGAAGGTTGTTTAGTCTCCACTGAACTAGTTTATTTCTAGTTTCATACCATTGTTTTTGGAAAAGATGCTTAATATGATTTATTGAATTCTTAAATTTATTGAGGCTTGCCTTACTTCCCAACATATGGTCCATCTTTGAGAATGTTCCATGTGCTCTTGATAAGAATGTGTATTCTGCTATTTTTGGATGTATTGTTCTCTCTCTATATATATCTATTAAGTCCATCTGGTCTAGTGTTTCATTTTAGGTTACCATTTCCTTACTGTCTTTCTGTCTGGATGATCTATCTATTGATGTAAGTGGGGTGTTCAGGCCCCCTACTCTTGTTTTGGTGTCAATTTCTCCCTTTAGATTTGTTAGTTGTTGCTTTACATACTTTTGTGCTCCTATGTTTGGTGCATATATATTAATAAGTGTTATGTCTTCTTGGTGAAATGTCCCTTTTTCATTATATAAAATGTCCATTATTGTCTGTTTATCCTTTTGTCTTGAAGTCTGTTTTTTCTGATATAACTATGGCAACACCTGCTGTCTTTTGCTTGTCATTTGCTTGGAGTATCTTCTTCCAGCACTTCACTCTTAGCCTGTTTGTCTTTAGAACTGAGATGTGTTTTCTGGAGGCAGCATATTGTTGGGTCTTGGTTTTTAATCCATCCAGCCACTCTGTGTCTTTTGATTGGTGAATTCAATCCATTTACATTTAAAGTGATTATTGATATATCAGGGCTTAATACTGCCATTTTATCTCTGTGTTCTGTTTGTTCTATATTTACATTGTTTCTTTTCCCTTGTATTTCTGAGTGCCATATCAGTTGTGGTTTTCTCTGATTGTTTTCTCATTACTTACGATTTGTGACTCTGCTCTGATTTTTTGTATTGTGGTTACCATGAGGTTTGTAAAAAGATCTCACAGATGAGATAGTCTATTGTCTGATAGCCTCTTATCTCTATTAGCCTAAGCACTACCATCCCTTTCACCTTCCCCTTCTATGTTTTTGTTGTCACAAATTATTCTTTTCTGTGTTGTGACTTTGTGAGTAAATTGAAGTGTTTGTAGTTATTTTTGATGCTTTCTTTCCCTTTATCCTTTATGTTATAATTAAGTGTTTGCTAACCTATTCTGATAGAGAGCTGAAATTTTCTGGTTTTGTCTATTTATCTCCTTGCTCAAAGCTTTGTAAACCTTTGCTTTTTTTTTTCAGGTAAGAGGGCTCCCTTCATCATTTCTTGTAAGGCAGGTCTAGTGGTAATGAACTCCCTCAGCTTTTGTTTGTCTTGGAAAGCTTTTATTTATCTGTTGTATCTGAAGGATAATTTCACTGGATATAGTATTCTTGGCTGATTGTTTTTTCTTTCAGTATTTTGAACATATCATTCCACTCTCTCCTAGTCTGTAATGTGTTTGGTAAGAATTCTGCTGAAAGCCTGATGGGGGTTCCTTTGTAGGTTAGTTTCTTTTGTCCTGTTGTCCTTAATATTTTTTCTTTGTCATTGGCTTTTGAGAGTTTTAATATTATATTCCTCAGAGAAGGTCTTTTTTGCATTGATGTAATTAGGAGTTTTATTAGCTTCTTGAACTGGCATGTCTAATTTTTTCCCCAGTTTTGGGAAGTTTTCAGCTATTATTTATTTGAGCAAATTCTCTACTGCTTTCTCTCTCTCTTCTCCCTCTGTGATACCTACAATTCTTATATTACTTTTCCTAATTGAGTTGAACATTTTTCACAGAATTTTTTCATTTTTTAAAAATCTTAGTTCTCAGGCCAATGTCAGTGGCCTATTGCTAAAGTTCAGTGTGCTCCACTTCATTGTCCTGGCTTCAGTTCCTTGGCATGGACCACACCAGTTGTGTGTCAGTGGCAATGCTGTGGTGGTGGCTCATGTATATAAAGACAGAGATTGGCAGTGGATATTAGCCCAGGGAAAACCTCCCTCAGCAAAAAACCAAAAAATCTTATTTCTCTCTCCTTCTCCACCTTAATCATTTCTATATTTTTATCTTCTAGGTCTCTATGTCTCTCCTCCATTGATGTCCTCTATTTTTAATGCTTTCTACATTATGTGTTTATCTCATTGATTGTGTTCTTCCTCTCCAGAACTTTTGTTTGGCTTTTTTTTAGAGCTTCAATCTATTTTGTGAAGTATTCCTTCTGTTCATTAATTTTATTCCTAAGCTTATTGAACTGTCTTTCTGAGTTTTCTTGTAACTTATCAAGTTTCATTATGACTGCTATTTTGAATTCTCTGTTAGTTAGATTGTAAATTTCTGTGAGTTCAGATTTGGTTTCTGGGGACTTGTCATTTTCCTTCTGTTTTGCAGTGTTACTATAGTTCTTCATGGTATTTGATGAATTGATCCTCTGCCTGCACATTTGTGCTAGTAATCACCTTCTCTTATTTGAGTATGGCTTTGGTTACTTTGGCTCTGGTCACCTGTGTCTCATTTTCCCCCACTGGCACTCTGCAGGCTTAGATCCTGTTGTCCCATGCACCACCTGTGTTGCTGTTACCCTGTTGTCTGTGGGTGCTGGGTTTGTGGGTGTCACTGTCACTGAGGGGGTTTCAGGGACCTGGGGACTTGTATGGAGCTCCCTTGCTGACGGAGTTTGTGTCAGGAGTGCCTCTACTGGGGACTGGGTGCTTCTGCCCTGTCTGCTTGTATTTGTGTGGGTCAAGACACTGCCTCTGCCACTGTTGCACCAATTGTCACAGGGCAGGGCTTCTGCTGCACTTCTACCAGTGTCCCTTGGGTGTTCACATGTGCACTTGTGTGTACGAGGCTGTGCTGGACTCTGCCACCTCCCTGGGGGCATTTACATGCACACAGGGCCACAGCTGGCCGTTGCTGCTGTTCCTCATGCATTTGCATGTACATAGGGCCGCTGCTGGCCATTGATGGCTATGGCTGCCTCCCCAGGGGCGTTTGCACATGGGCAGGGCCACTGCTGCTTCCAGTGCACCGGGCTGGGCCACCCTTGCCTCCACTGACAGTCTCATGGACTGCTGTATGAGGATCCATGTCCTGGATCACTGCCACTGGGAGTAGGACAGAGGGCTTCTCCTCTAGTTCCATTGCTTTCCAGGGGTCCAGTCCATTCACCATCAGATGTATAACTTCCAGGATCTCTCAGGTCCTGTTGTGCAGTGTAGGGAATCCTCTGTTTGCCAATGGATATCTGTTTGGTTGTAACTTAGAAGGGAGATACAACGGGAACCTCTTATTCCACCATGATGCCCACATTACCTATGACTGAGAATCTTACTAAGTCTATCCAGGAGGAGACAAGAATATAGAGTGAGGCTGAAGCTGTAATTTGTTTAAAAAAACCATAGTAGTTACTCATTATCATGGTTAATGTTATGTGTCAACTTGACTGGGCCATAGGACGCCCAGACGTCTGTCTGGTTAAACATTATTTCTAGGTGTGTCTGTGAGGGTTTTTCCTGAAGAGATTTAACATTTGAATCAATAGACATAGTAAAGCAGATTACCACCCCCACGAGGTGAGTGGGCATATCCAATCTGTTGAATGTCTGAAAAGAACAAGAAGGCAGAGGAAGGGATAATTCTCTCTTTCAGTCTGAGCTGGGGTATCAGTCTTCTCCTGCCCTGGGACTGGGACTTATACCACTGGTGCTCTGGTTCTCAAGCTTTTAGACTCAGACTACTGGAACAACATCACCAGCTTTCCTGGGTCTCCAGCTTGAAGAGCAGATTGTGGGACTTCTCAGCCTCTATAATCACATGAGCTAATTCTTCATAATAAATCTCTTTATTAAGAAATAAGCAATTGTGGGCTGTTACACTGGCATTCTGTGGAGTGGCAAATTTATAAATACATTCCATAATTTCTGGAAGTATACTCTTCCTCATAGTAAATTTTTCAATGTGGCACAAAACGTTTTTACTAATAGGCCCAAATATCTTTAGTTCCTCTTAAAAGGAAGCCAAAGGTGGATAAACCTATGTTGAGTAATTAATGTTTCAGTATTTTATCTTATTAGGAAATAATCTAGATAGTCAATGAATAGCCATCATTTAACTTATCTCAGTATAATTTTAAGATTCAAGTTGCCAAAAAGATTTTGTAAACTATTTTTAAGTAGACATAACCTAAAGCATCATTACTGATAAATAGTTCACTCATGAACTTTTTATCTTACATCTCTTTAATTTACTTATTCTTGACAATTATGTTTAGATTGCTCATGAAAGTTTCCTGAGACATTAAACAGCCAACCATCATCTTAAGTTATCTTTTTTGCTGATAAATTTTGTAACAGAGATAATGTGAATTTATTTGATGTTTAGTAAACCTTGGTAGAATAAAAGTTGTATGTTCACATTGTATTTAATGCTAATAACTCTAAAGAGATGCCTATTTAAACCAATAATCTTAAACTAGCTTTTATTTATTGAAGATTATCCTATATCATGTGAACTTGAAAAACATTTTGTTAGCTTCTATATTTGTGAGAGTATACTTTATTTATATGATTGTTTAATTTTCTTTAAGCCAATCAAATAGAACTCTATATAAATTAATTTTGGCAATACCATCTGAAGGTAGAAAAAAAATCACACATTTATAACATACATACATAGACATACACAAACATACAGACAAATGCACACAGAGACATTATAGCTTTTGTTTTAAACATTTTAACCATGAGATAGATATGATAATGCAAAACTAACTGGTTTATAAAAGAACAGTTGGATCCAAATTGTGTTTCTGGAAGATGGAATAAGTCAAGGCTACCTGCTCAGATGGCTTAAATTTTTTTACTGATATTTGTGAAGAAGACTTTTAAGATTTTTCTTAGGCTTAGTTTTCAAATAGCCTTTCGTTTTTACATGTCTTGAATGACATGAAAGGGCTGACCTACCCATCCAACTACATCATCTTCAACTTGCTTCTTTTATCAGGGAGAAGATCTTCAACTAAGAAGGAAATCAAAATATTTCTACTTTCTAGATTTAGAGCTTTTTGCCTTTGGAATGTTCTTTCCCTCTGGGTATGTAGTTTCATTTAACTTAGAGGAGAAGTCCTAAAAAAATGTTTCCATCAGGCTCTGAATATCAGCTTTCAATTAGGCCAACTTCTGACCATAGATTTACTTTAAAAAATCCATTAAAATATTTTGTTAGGTATCAGCTGGGACAAATAGTAAATATTCCTGGCTATTGAACAATCTCACGGACCCAAGAGTTGTCCCCGAAGAGAGCACAAAAGATACTACCCTCCCAAGACCCAGAGCCACTCCCAAGATAGCCAAGAGAAACTTAGACAATTCCCCTGAGAGTTGGCAAATGGTAGGATCCTACTCACAAATGTAGTGCAACACACATTTCTGCCTGGCCATATTTTGGGGGCCCCCAACCTGATGACTGCCAAGCCAAGTTCCTAGGACACAAAATAAGACAAACAAGAAGGTAATAGCTGTCCTTAGGAGAGAAAGGATCAATAACCAATGGGTCTGGATTTGGAAAGGAAACGATAACATGAAATTTTACATTCCTTACTCTCAACTGAGCACTACAGATAGCGGTCTGGGACAGCTGACTCTTGTACGAATTCTCACCCTTCACCAGTTTCTGCCAGCTTTCCCATGATCCCATCTGTAGGCTCAGGAGCAAGAGGGGTTTAGAGAATGTAGCTCTGGTATCTATCAGTATTTTGACAAGGTTTTCCATTAATTTTAATTTCTCATCTCCTTGGCAGTGTAGGGCAAGAAAAATTTTCCCTTTTTCCCTTCTAGTTTGGCTTGGCTAATAATCAAATTGACATAAGACAGATTAACGAGAGAAAAACAAATTTAATTTCACACATACAGGAGCCCAGAAAGATTCAAAGGCAGTCAGGCAATTGAGGCTTATTTGTCATCTTGAGCTAAGGAGAAGTGGGTAGGGGTCTAGAGCTTCAAAGGGGAGGGAGACAATTCACAGAAAGATGGGAAGAGCAAATGTTTGCCATGCTATGCAGATTAGTCTTCCTGATATAAAACGTTGTCTCTGGTAATAGCTCTCTTCCTGGTACAGGCCTCCTATCTAAATTTCTTTAGGCAGGGAAGGGAGAGGCAAAAGCTTTTCCTGAGTCTGCTGGGTCTTAATTGCTTTCAGTTCAAAACAATCCACATGCCCAAGTGGCACATTTTTTTTTGTTTTTTTGTTTTTTTTTGGAGGAAGATTAGCCCTCAGCTAACTACTGCCAGTCCTCCTCTTTTTGCTGAGGAAGCCTGGCTCTGAGCCAACATCCGTGCCCATCTTCCTCTAGTTTATACGTGGGATGCCTACCACAGCATGGCTGCCAAGCAGTGCCATGTCCGCACCTGGGATCCGAACCAGCGAACCCCGGGCCGCCGAGAAGCGGAACGTGTGAACTTAACCGCTGCGCCACCGGGCCGGCCCCCACAAGTGGCACATTTTGAGGTGGTATATTCCGTTCCCCCTCAGCTGGTTAAGGGAATAACTTGCAGCAGTTTACCAAAGAATCCCTCAGTGCTGCCAACCCTGGGAGAGGCACACCTGAGGGCCCTCCTTCGAAGGGAAATAAGGGGGCATCTGTATGCCCAGCGACTTTGAGATGACTTTTCTTTATGGTCTTGTGGTCTCTCCAGAGTGGAAAGGCGGTTGAGAGAGAGGATTAGTAGACTGTGAGTACTCAGGGAAAGGAGGCTGGAGGGGAGCAGTAGGAGGCACATCAGTCTTATAGACTTGTGTCTTCAACTTTTCTTTAGCCTTTTGCAATGAAGCTATCTTCGAATTTTGAAGCCTTTCAGAGGCTTTTGTATGCCAGTTAAAGTAGGTATCCCATTCTGTTTGATATGGGAACCCTTACTTTCAAGTGCACTCCTTAAATGAATGATCTTGTCTAATTAGAATGTTCCCCATAATGGCCATTGTAATTATAGATTGTCTTGGTAAGGTTTTGCCATTTTTGTAGGTACCTACAGCTTCTGAGACCACAGTTCTAAGATATAAAATAAGTAATTGTGCCAGAAGGTGGAGCACTCAATTCCTTGAAATTTGAGGATCCCATTTCTTTAGCTAAGTCTTAGGTCTCTCAGAGCCGAATTAATACCTAAGAAGAATGTGCTGCTGGGTTGGGAATTTTGCGGTGTTTTAGAGTGTACTTCATTGCACTGAAATTTTCCTGAGGTTGGCAAGTGCCCTAGTATCAATCTAACCCATTCTGTCACCAATTTATCCTAGCATGGGAGTCTTAGATTTAGGTGATGAGCTCTCTAGCAACTTTTAAGTGCTCAACCTGGGGCCCACTAATTTTGCAGCTTTGGCTTCTGAGATTCCCATTAGCGATAGATCTATTATTCTTTTCACCAGAAGATTTCTTCATAATGGCAGAGATCCTAATGGCTTTTAATAGTCCGACTTGTGCCTACTTAGATTTTGATGTGCAGTTGGTCAAAACAGTCCGAATTTCTTGTCTTAATTTATTTCCTCAAGTCCCCCAGTGGTTTATGCTGCGGACTTACCTCGAGGCTTTGTGAATCCCTTAACGGCTGCCATCTCCCTTTGTTAGGTTGAGGGGGTACCCGTTATTTTTCCTTGTTGAAATAATCCTCCCTAATTCAACCAAACTTACTGTTTCTCTCTGCCTGTGCACAATCCCTGAGACCCGTCAGGGCTTCTCAAAGGCAATTACCTTGTAGATGAGTTTAGCCACAAACCCAAATGTTGTGGCCCATTAAGACACAACACGAAAAATCTCGAGTCTCTCACACCCCAATTTTCCACCCAGAAGGATCAGGACAGACAAACACAAAGAGCTCTAGCACAAAATAAGCAGAGCTCGATCCAAGAGAAGCTCAGCAGGGATCCTGCAGAGCAACTGAAGCGGCAGCGAAACAAAAGGGCTCTGTGGGTACCTTCACCTCCGTCTAGGGATCGTTTCGGGAATCTTTAGCAGCTGTCTTCAGGTCCCGTCTCATTGCCTAAACTGTCAAATGACAAAACTAAAACAATTTTGTAACGAGTTCAATGTTCTTTACTCAAGGGAAAACCATCCATGGATTGGGGGAATGCAGTGCCTCACAAACAGTGCAGCGCTCTTCCCGAGGGATTTTGGGTAAGAGTGAGGTTCATAGAACGTTATAAGGGGCAGTGTGGAAACAGGGCATGATTGGTTAGGAGGTCAGAGATTTTTTTATGAGGATAGCAGGTCCTGTTTTCTAGGGTAACTAGCTAAAGCTGAATTCGAGGGTTGTGATTGGAGTATGTTAGGTACAGGTGTTTCCCGTAAGTAAGTGCAGGCTGACTTAGATTTAGATTTGTGATGTGGGGTGGGCCGTGGGAGCAGGCTCCATTTTGTGGGTCCCGATATACGAATCAACTTTATCAATAGGTACAGTAAGGAGTGTTTGCCATAGGATAAATTCCCCTTTGGCTAGTTAAGAGGCAATCAAGGACTATGTGATTGTCAATAACAATCCTAATTAATGAGTTTAGACTAGTTTTGAGTTGAAGTTATTTATGATTTTTGTTAGGGTCTAAGGCAAGTTTGGGGCCGTGTTTGCCAGTGATAGTATCTCGAATGGAGGAATTGCAGCTTACATAGTATGCATGAAAACTGAGTCAGTTATGCCTTCTGGGAGTTTTGTGATTTTTTAAAAAATAAGCTTGCATATACTGCATTTTGGAGGCTTCTGCATCGTATTTTTTTCTAGAGAAACACGATCCACTGGAGGGATGGTACTTTTTTTTTAATTAAGATTATGATAGTTAACAACCTTGTGAAATTACAGTTGTACATCATTATTAGTCATGTTGTAGATAGACCACTTCACCCTTAGTGCCCTCCCCCCACCCCCCCTTACCTTTCACCTGGTGACCACCGATCAGTTCTCTTTGTCTATATGTTAACTACCACCTATGAGTGGAGTCATACAGAGTTCATCTTTCTCTGACTGGCTTATTTCACTCAACATAATACCCTCAAGGTCTATCCATGTTGTTGTGAATGGGACGACTTTGTCCTTTTTTATGGCTGAGTAGTATTCCATTGTATATATATACCATGTCTTCTTTATCCAATCATCAGTTTCTGGGCACTTAGGTTGGTTCCATGACTTGGCTATTGTGAATAATGCTGCGATGAACATAGGGGTGCATGGGACTCTTGGAATTGCTGATTTCAGGTTCTTAGGCTAGATACCCAGTAGTGGGATGGCTGGGTCATAGGGTATTTCTATTTTTAACTTTTTGAGAAATCTCCATACTGTTTTCCATAGTGGCTGCACCAGTTTGCATTCCCACCAACAGTGTATGAGGGTTCCCTTTTCTCCACAGCCTCTCCAACATTTGTCACTCTTGGTTTTGGATATTTTTGCCATTCTAACAGGTGTAAGGTGATATCTTAGTGTAGTTTTGACTTGCATTTCCCTGATGATTAGTTATGATGAGCATCTTTTCATGTGTCTATTGGCCATCCGTATATCTTCTTTGGAGAAATGTCTATTCATGTCCCCTGCTCATTTTGTGATTGGGTTGTTTGATTTTTTGTTGTTGAGCTGTGTGAGTTCTTTATATATTATGGAGATTAACCCTTTGTCTGATAAATAACTTGTAAATATTTTTTCCCAATTAGTGGGCTGTTTTAAGAGATGGTACTTTTAAATATTTAAAAGTGTTTCACAGTTATCCTGAATACACAGGATAAATTAGTGTGTGGCAGACAGGTGTAAGTCTATCCATATAAAATGTAGTACTCCAGTTGGGGGTAAACTGTATGGAAGTATAAGCATCACTTATCACAACAGGAGTAAGCCTGCTTGGTGTCCATCGAGGTAGGCAAATTTTTTTTTTGAATGGAGCTGAATAGTTCAGCAAAGTAGGATGACATGTTTTCTGAAGAGAAGGAACTGATTGTAGTGGTCAGGAAAGCGTGAATTTTATTGTCTACTCCTGATTGGCAAGGTCTGGCTGACAGTATTATAATAACCTTAGGAGAAGCATTCTGATAATGTGAGGTCAAGGGCCATTTTTACAAGGCTGAAGGTCGGGATTAATGATATGAGGGAAGTTTAAGTACCAGAAGGAGCCTATAAAAGGGAACTGCCTTCTGAGATGTTTAAAGGAATTGATATTAAATTACTGTCAGCAGGGTCTGGTGGAGGATGTTAGATTCAGCAATCAGTTAAACTCAGAGCAGTAGCTATGGCCTTGGAAAAGCATAGAGGAGAATTTTGTTTTTTTGTTAAGTGGCAAAAGAGGACCATAGGGGCTCAAAAATAATAGGACGAAGATAAGGGAGATCATATTAGTGTTCCAGAGGGTATAAAAGTCTAATTATAGGTAATATTAGTAGAATGGCAAAGGGACAGGAAAAGAATGTTGAAAAATAAGAAAATTAATCTTGTTGTGTCATCTTGGACAGAACTTACCCACCTCTGAAGTCAGCTGCTTGTTTTGTTGTCTTGGGTGAGAGCCGTCCACTTGTGCTATCAGCAGCTTTTGGAGGATTCCTAAGAATCTTCAGTTTAAAGTCTTCTGATGAAATGGATGTCCAGTAGTGTGGGAGGAAGTAATGTATATCTTTTAAGTTAAAAGTTTTATATACTTAAAAAAGATCTAAGTAGCAATACTTTGGAGTTTTACTATGTCATTTGTTAACAGTATCAAGTAACAGGATATTTTTTTATCAAGTATTAAGTTTTATTTCTGTTGCCTGTTTCAGAAGACCAAATCTCCGGGTGGCAGATCATGCAGAGGATGTTTAGGTGTGTATTTCAAAAATGTACCTTGAGGGGGCCGGCCCAGTGGCTGTGTGGTTAAGTTTGTGTACTCCACTTGGTGGCCCAGGGTTTTGCCAGTTTGAATCCTGGGCGCCGACATGGCACCGCTCATCTGGCCGTGCTGAGGAGGCATCCCACATGCCACAACTGGAAGGACCCACAACTAAAAATACACAACTATGTACCAGGGGGCTTTGGGGAGAAAAAGGAAAAAAATAAAATCTTTTAAAAAAAATGTACCTTGAATCCAATGGTCATAAAGCTGGAGATATTTTATGAGTCTCTTGGAATATTCAGTCACATTAGCCTGTAATAGAGTACAATTTGGGATTGAAAGTGAAATTTACAGATGCATGAGGTGGCTTTTTATTAACTGATAAGGAGATAACTTATGGCTCCTTGAAAGGTTTGATCTTATTTTCATCAGGACTAATGGCAGTACTTTGGGCCCGGGAAGACTGACGGTTTTTGAGAGCTTTGATAATTATAATTTTAGAATTCTATTAATTTTCTTCATATTTTCTGAATTTGACTATTGTAAGCAAGGAATTTCTGAGTGAAAGCTGATACTTTAAAGGCTTTTAAAAAATTATTTATTTACTTTTTTAAAATAGAGATTCATAATAGTTTACATCATTGTGAAATTTCAGTTGTACGTTATTTCTTGACTGTTACCGTGTAAGTGCTTCCCTTCACCCCGTGAGCCCACTCCCCAACCCACTTCCCCTGGTAACCCCTGAACTGTTCTCTTTGTCTGTGTATTTGTTTATATTCCACATGAGTCAAATCATATGGTGTTTTTCTTTCTCTGTCTGGCTTATTTTGCTTAACATAATACCCTCTGGGTCCATCCATGTTGTTGCAAATGAGATGATTTTGTCTTTTTTATGGCTGAGTAGTATTCCATTGGGTATATATACCACATCTTCTTTATCCAATCATCAGTCGATGGGCACTTGGATTGTTTCCATTACTTGGCTGTTGTGAATAATGCTGCAACGAAAATAGGGGTGCCTATGTTACTTTGGATTGTTGATTTCAAGTTGTTTGGGTAGATACCCAGTAGGGGGATTGCTGGGTCATATGGTAGTTCTATTTTCAGTCTTTGAGGGTCTCCATACTGTTTTCCATAGTGGCTGTACCACTTTGCATTCCCACCAACAGTGTATGAGCGTTCCCTTTTCTCCACAACCTCTCCAACATTTGTTGTTTTTTGTCTTGGTGATGATAGCCATTCTGACTGGTGTAAGGTGATATCTCATTGTACTTTTGATTTGCATTTCCCTAATTATTAGTGATGTTGAGCATCTTTTCATGTGTCTGTTGGCCATCTGTATATCTTCCTTTGCAAAACATCTGTTCATATCCTCTGCCCATTTTTTGATCAGGTTGTTTGTGGGGGTTTTTTGTTGAGTTGTGTGAGTTCTTTATATAATTGGATATCAACCCCTTGTCCAATAAATGATTTGCAAATATTTTCTCCCAGTTGTTGGGTTGTCTTTTCATTTTGTTGATGGTTTCCTTTGCTTTGCAGAAGCTTTTTAGTCTGATGTAGTCCCATTTGTTGGCTTTTTCTTTTGATTACCTTACCTGAGTAGACATGGTATTTGATGTGGCTAAGACCAATATCAAAGAGTGTACTGCCTATATTTTCTTCTAGGATTTTTATGGTTTCAGTTCTTACATTCAAATCTTTAATCTATTTAGAGTTAATTTTTGTGTATTGGACAAGATATTGGTCTACTTTCATTCTTTTGCATGTGGCTGTCCAGTTTTCCCAGCACCATTTATTGGGGAGACTTTCCTTTGCCTATTGCATGTTCTTGGCTCCTTTGTCAAAGATTAACTGTCCATAGATGTGTGGTTTTATTTCTGGGCTTTCAATTCTGATCCATTGATCTGTTTGTCTGTTTTTGTGTCAGTACCATTCTATTTTGATTACTATAGCTTTGTAGTATGTTTTGAAGTCAGGGATTATGATGTTTCCAGCTTTGTTCTTTTTTCTCAGGATTGCTTTGGCTATTCAGGGTCTTTTGTTTCACATAAATTTTTGGGTTTTTTTCCTATTTCTGTGAAGAATGTCATTGGGATTTTGATTGGGATTGCACTGAATAGGTAGATTGTGTTAGGTAGTATGGACATTTTGACTATGTTTATTCTTCTGACCCATGAACATGGAATATCTTTCCATTTCTTTATGTCTTCTTCAATTTCTTTCAATATCTGATAGTTTTCACTGTACAGGTCTTTGACCTCTTTGGTTAACCTTTTTTTTTTTTTGAGGAAGATTAGCCCTGAGCTAACTGCTGCCAATCCTCCTCTTTTTGCTGAGGAAGACTGGCCCTGAGCTAACATCCATGCCCATCTTCCTCTACTTTATATGTGGGACGCCTACCACAGCATGGCTTGCCAAGCAGTGCCATGTCTGCACCCGGGATCCGAACCGGCAAACCCCAGGCTGCTGAAGTGGATCGTGTGAACTTAACTGCTGCACCACCAGGCCGGCCCTGGTTAAGTTTATTCCTAGGTATTTTATTCTTTTTGTTGCGATTATAAATGGGATTGTATTCTTCATTTCTTTTTCTGCTAGTTCATTGTTATTGTATAGGAATGCAACTGATTTTTATATGTTGATTTTGTACCCTGCAACTTTGCTGTACTTGTTGATTATTTCTAATACTTTTCTGGTGGATTCTTTAGGGTTTTCTATATATAGAATCATATCATCTGCAAATGGCGAATGTTTCACTTCTTCCTTTCCAATTTGGATTCCTTTTATTTCTTTTTCTTGCCTAATTGCTCTGGCCAATACCTCCAGTACTATGTTGAATAGGAGTGGTGAGAGTTGGCACCCTTGTCTTGTGCCTGTTCTCAGAGGGATGGCTTTCAGTGTTTTGCCATTATGTGTCATGTTGGCTGTGGGTTTGTCATATATTACTTTTATTGTGTCGAGGTACTGTCCTTCTATACCCATTTTATTGAGAGTTTTTATCATAAATGGCTGTTGGATCGTCTTAAATGCTTTCTCAGCATCTATTGAGATGATCATGTGGTTTTTATTCCTCATTTCATTAATGTGGTGTATCACATTGATTGATTTGTGGATGTTGAACCATCCCCATACCCCTGTAATGAATCCCACTTGATTGTGGTGTTTGATTCTTTTAGTATATTGCTGTATTCGGTTTGCCAATATTTTGTTGAGGATTTTTGCATCTAAGTTTATCAGTGATATTGGTTTTCCTTCTTCGTGTTGTCCTTGTCTGATTTTGGTATCAGGGTGATGTTGGTCTCATAGAATGTGTTAGGAAGTGTTCCATCTTCTTCAATTTTCTGGAATAGTTTGAGAAGGATAGGTACTAAATCTTCTTTGAATGTTTGGTGGAATTCTCCAGAGAAGCCATCTGATTCTGGACTTTTGTTTTTTGGGAGGTTTTTGATTACTGTTTCAATCTCTGTACTTGTGATTGGTCTATTCAGATTCTCTATTTCTTCTTGATTCAGTTTTGGGAGGTTGTATGAGTCTAGGAATTCATCTATTTCTTCTAGGTTATTGAATTTGTGGACGTGGTTTTTCATAGTATTTTCTTATAATCCTTTGTATTTCTGCAGTATCTGTTGTAATTTCTTCTCTTTCATTTCTGATTTTATTTATTTGAATCTTGTCTTTTTTTTCTTAGTGAGTCTAGCTAAGGGTTTGTCAATTTTGTTTATCTTCTCAAATAACCAGTTTTTAGTTACATCAATTTTTTTCTATTGTTTTTTTAAGTTTCTATTTCATTTATTTCTGCTCTGATTTCTATTATTTCCCTCCTTCTGCTGACTCTGGGCTTTGTCTGTTCTTCTTTTTCTAGGTCCATTAGGTGCATTTTAAGATCACTTATTTGAGATTTTTCTTGCTTGTTGAGGTGGGCCTGTATTGTTAGGAATTTCTCTCTTATGACAACTTTTGCCGCATTCTATAAGAGTTTGTATGTTGTATTTTCATTTTCATTTGTCTCTAGGTATTTTTTAATTTCCCCTTTGATTTCTTCAATGATCCAATGGTTGTTCAGTAGCATGTTGTTTAGTCTCCACATATTTCTGACATTCCCAGTTTTGTTCTTATGGTTGGTTTCTAGCTTCATAGCATTGTGGTCAGAAAAGATGATTGGGATGATTTCAATCTTCTTGAATTTATTGGGGCTTCTGTTGTTACCCTTGAGAATGTTCCATGGGCTCTTGAGAAAAATGTGTATTCTGCTGTTTCTGGGAGGAATGCTCTATAGCTGTCTATTAAGTCCATCTGGTCAAGTGTTTCATTTAAATCTACTATTTCCTTGTTGACTTTTTGTCCAGATGATCTTTCCATTGAAGTAAGTGGGGTGTTGTGGTTCCCTACTATTATTGTGTTGCTGTTAATTTCTCCCTTTCAGTCTGTTAATAATTGCTTTATGTACTTTGGTGTCCCTGTGTTAGGTGCATATATATTAATGTGTTATGTTCTCTTGGTGGAATGTCCTTTCTATCATTAACTACTACCTCTCTTTTTCTCTCATTGTCTTTTTTAACTTGAAGTCTGCTTTGTCTGATAAAAGTATGGCAACATCTGCTTTCTTCTGTTGGCCATTAGCTTGGAGTATTGTCTTCCATCCCTTCACTGTAAGCCTATGTTTGTCTTTGTAGCTGAGGTACATTTCCTGGAGGCAGCATACTGTTGGGTCTTGTTTTTTAATCCATCCAGCTAATCTGTGTCTTTTGATTCAAGAGTTCAATCTGTTGACATTTAGAGTGATTATTGTCATATGAAGGCTTAATGCTGCCATTTTATCTCTTGTTTTCTGGTTGTTTTATGTTTCCAGTTTCTCTTCCTTTCTATTTCTGACTGCCATTTCATTTTGTTGGTTTTCTGAGAGGGATTTCTCAGTTTTCTCTCTTTTTGAGAATTGTGGCTCTGCTCTGATTTTTTGTTTCGTGGTTACCCTGAGGATTGTATGAAAGATATTGGAGATGAGATAGTCCATTTTCTTATAGCCTCTTATCTCCATTAACCTAAGCAGGTTCCTTCCCTTTCCTCTCCCGTTCTGAGTAATTACTCTTACAAATTATTTTGTTTTTAATTTTGTGAGTTTCTGGCTAAGTTGAAGTTATTCATCATTACTTTTGATACTTTCTTTCCCTTTCCCTTTTAAGTTGTAATTGAGTCTTTGCCTCTCTGTTCTGGTAGGGAGCTGAAGCTTTCTGACCATGCCTGTCTATTTATCTATCTCCTTGCTCTGAGCTTTGTAGACCTTTGCCTTTTTGTTGCCAGTGTGAGAGCATCTTTCATTATTTCTTGTAGAGGAGGTCTAGTGGTGATGAACTGTCTCCGCTTTTGTTTATCTGGGAAAGCTTTTATTTCTCCATCATATCTGAAGGAAAGTTTCACTGGATAGAGTATTCTTGGCTGAAAGATTTGTCTTTCAGTGTTTTGAGTATATCATTTCATTCTCTCCTAGACTTTAGAGTTTCTGTTGAGAAATCCATTGAAAGCCTGATAGGGTTTCTTTTGTATGTTATTTTCTTCTGCCTTGATGCTCCTAATATTTTTCTTTAATCACAAACTTTTGCCATTTTGGCTATTATATGCTTTGCAGAAGGTCTCAGCATTGATGAAGTTGGACGTTTGATTAGCTTCATTTGTCTGTAAATCTGAAACCATCCCCAGGGTTGGGAAGTTCTTGGCAATTATTTCTATGAACAAGCTCTCTGCTCCTCTCTCCTTCTCTTCTCCCTCTGGAATACCTATAATCCTTATGTTGCTTTTCCTAATTGAGTCAGATATTTCTCAAAGAATTCCTTCATTTTTTAAAAATCTTAGTTCTGTATCCTCCTCCACCTATAGGATTTCTACATTTTTATCCTCAAGAAGACTAATTCTTTCCTTCATGAGATCGGCTCTATTTCTTAATGATTCTAGATTATTTTTTATTTCATTAATTGTGTTTTTCACATCCAGAATTTCTGCCTGATTTTTTTTATTGTTTCAATCTCTTTGGTGAAGAGATTCATTTTATTGCTGAGCTCCTTGAATTGTCTTTCTGTGTTTTCTTGTAAGTTGTTGAGTTTCCTTATGATGGCTATTTTGAATTCTCTGTCATTTAGGTTGTGTATTTCTGTGTCTTCTGTGTTGGTTTCTGGAGAATTTTCATTTTCCTTCTGTTCTGAATTGTTGCTGCAGTTTCTCATGGTGTTTGATGAACTAATCTTTTGTTGGGGCATTTGTGGTATTCTTAGGATGCAGATTCCCCCTTACTGCTAGTGAGTTGCAGGAGCAGTGTTTTGGGCCCCACCCCATCTGCTGGAAGCTGTGGGGGTATTATGGGTGCTTGCCCCAGCCTGGATGCGTTCAGACACTTGTGTGGACTGTCCTTGTTGGGAGGGGCTTCCTTGCTGGGCTAGGGCCACTCTTTGGCACCTCAGGGGTACTCTGAGCTCCCCCTGCCCACCAGAAAGTGATCACCAGTGGGCTCAAAGCTACCGCACCTATTCCCACAGCTGCCCGGGTCCTGTTCCCAGTTTGAGGGCTCAGCAGCACTGTGAGTGCTGGTCTACACACCTGGGAAGAATTTGCCCCAGCACAGAGATCTGCTGAGGTCTCTGTTTACAATTCACAGTCAGTGGGGCACCTGTGCTTGGTGGATGGGGCTTCCTCACTGGGACCCAGCTATGGCTGCCTGGCTGGTATAGGGGCACGATGGGTTCCCCCTGCCCACTGGGAGAGTGGCCATGAGTGCCGGCTGAGGGTTACTGCCGCCTCCTCTTAACGGTCACCGTGGTACGTGTTCCCACTTTCCATGCCCTTGCACCAGGTCGGCAAGTGTTCCTGTGCATGCTCAGGGCTACTGAGAGAGAGCAAGGCATGCTCACCTATCTGTGCCACTTCCCTGGGGGGCCAATCCATCCACCCTCAGATGTATACCTACGTGTGTCTCTCAGGTGTCCTGTTGTGCTGTGTGGGATCCCTCTGTTGGTCAGTGAATGTCCATTTAGTTGCAGTTCAAAAGGGGGAGAGACGAAGTGAGCAGCTCACTCCACCATGTTGCTGATGTCCTCCTAAAGGCTTTTTAACTGACAATACCAGCAAAATGTGTGTCGCTGTTCCTAGAGAAACACCTTGGGATTCCCCCATCAGGAGTGGGAAATCATTTCACTCAGTTCTCCAACAAAGAGAGGCCTCAATCCACCCTAAGAATAGACAGCAATTTCCAGAACACTCTCATAGCCCATTTGGAGATGTCTAAAGGGGCCTCAAGTCTTTGGTTCCTGTCCATGTCCTACCTTTACAGTCTTTCAGGATTGCACAATTGCAGGTCGGACATGCACTGGAAACATCCTCAGCAGTACCTCGTAACATTCTCCCATTCCCCCACTATAGTTGGTTCAGTGTTGTGGCCAAACTATTTCTGCTACTGAGGGTGATATCATGAAGCATTTTGCTAAAATCTATTTTTATTATGGTTATCTTCTTAAATAATGGCAAAGCATCCCAAGGTCTTTTAATTCACCATTTATTTCATAGGGGTTCCAGGAGAGGTCAGGAAATCTCTTTGTTTTTAGAGCATGTTGATGTCATGGACTGACCTAAAATCACATATTTACTATCAGTGTAAACTATCCTCTTATATATTTTGTCAGCTGGTAAGTCTGGGCAAGGGAAATTAATTTAGCCATCTGAACTGACTTTATTTCTATGAGAAGCTTTTTTTTTTGGCTGAGGAAGATTCGCCCTAAGCTAATATCTGTTGTCAATCTTCCTTTTTTTTTTTGCTGAGGAGGATTCACCTTGAGCTAACACCTATCATCTATACCAATCTTCCTCTACTTTGTACGTGGGTTGCCACCATAGCACGGTCACCAACAAGTGGTGTAGGTCTGCACCCAGGAACCGAAGCAGGGCCACAGAAGCAGAGTCACCAAACTTAACCACTAGGCCACGGGGCTGGCTCTGAGAAGCTTATATCTTACAGGGAAATTTAAGTCTGTGATAGTATATCCTGTTTAGCAATTTTTGGTTGTACTTTTTATGTTTGAACCATTAACTAATACAACTAAATCATAGTTATTTAAGAGAATCTCTAGAAAATCTGCCTAGAGCATAGATAATCCCTGAAAGAGATAAGCGACCATGGGGCTTCTCTGTTTCAGGTAAAGAAAGAAGAGTGACTGGGTTTGGAGTATTGCAGGAGTGGATAGTGTTGTATGAAGTAGAAAGCAATAATATTTCTTAGGCAGTTAGGTGACTAGCTGAAAAGTGGTGAGCGCTTTTGTTCCATAGAAGAGTTTATACAGCATGGAGAAGCATTATGCTCAGTGAAGACCTTAGAGCTAAACTTACTGAGGTTTTTACATGTTTTGCTATTGCTCTTATAGCTCACGAAGTGGATATGTCTTAGTTACTGGATCTAAGCAATAGGCCCCTCAAGAGTCCTAAGTAGCTGAGTCAGTACCCCCAATGCCTATCCACAAATAGTTTGAATAAAAAGGGAAAATCGTTTGTGAATCCAGAATCCTGGAAAAATTTTTGGCAGCTAATTATCGCATCAGTCTTTATGCTTAAATGTGAGTATGTTTGTTTCTTTGTTTGTTTTTAATTTTTACTGAGTTAATGATAGGTTACAATCTTGTGAAATTTCAGTTGTACATTATTGTCTGTCAGTCATGTTGCAGGTGCACCACTTCTCCCTTTGTGCCCACCCCCCACCTCCCCTTTCCCCTGGTAGCGACTAATCTGTTCTCTTTGTCCACATTTTTAAATTCCTCATATGAGTGGAGTCATACAGAGATTATCCTTCTCTATCTGGCTTATTTCACTTAACATAATTCCCTCAAGGTCCATCCATGTTCTTGCAAATGGAATGATTTTGTTGTTTTACAGCTGAGTAGTATTCCATTGTATATATATATACCACATCTTCTTTATCCATTCATCTGTTGATGGGCACTTAGGTTTCTTCCACATCTTGGCTATTGTAAATAATGCTGCAATAAACATTGGGGTGCACAGGACTTTTGGAATTGCTGACTTCAAGCTCTTTGATAGATACCCAGTAGTGGGATAGCTGGGTCATACGGTAGTTCTATTTTTAATTTTTTGAGGAATCTCCATACTGTTTTCCATAGTGGCGGCACCAGTTTGCATTCCCACCAACAGTGTTTAAACGTGAGTATGTTTGTTTTAACTTTAAATGTATTAAATCATTAAAAGATATGTAACTACTATATTTTGTTTATGCTTAACTAACATAAGAAGTTCGACTCTTTTAATCTGTCAAATTTATCATTATCATCATCATTATTATTGTTATTATTTAAAGATTTTGTTTTTCCTTTTTCTCCCCAAAGCCCCCTGGTACACAGTTGCATATCTTTAGTTGTGTGTCCTTCTAGTTGTGGCCTGTGGGACGCCGCCTCAGCATGGCTTGATGAGTGGTGCCCTGTCCGCACCCAGGATCCGAACCAGCAAAACCCTGGGCCGCCGAAGCGGAGCGCGCGAGCTTAACCACTCGGCCGTCGGGGTCGGCCCCAATTATTATTGTTATTACATTTGGCAGACAAAAGCTCTCATAAAACCTTTGACTTAGTTGGAAGTTAGAAAAATTTATTCTTATTTTTCTCTTTTATAGGATTGAAGAGCAAATCTTTGTTTTCCCTAATGGCTGTTTCGGGAAACCCAAAGATAGTTTAGGCATAAAAGATATTTTCATAACTTTATTATTGTGAATTTGGAGCCTGGATTTGGGAAAGGAAAAATCAAGAATAGTTTGTAGAGGAGACAAGGTATGTCATAAGTGTCTAAAGACAAGAAAAGTTTACAATCAACACTGCAAAACCATGCTAGATTATACCAAGGCTAAAGCTGTATTGGAAAACAAAACAAAACAAAACAAAAAAAAACCCAGCAGCAGTGTCTCATGTTAGCCAGGAGAGGGGGATGTTTGGTCAATTCCGAGACTTGGACGATCACGTTTTGTCTGTGTTCAGGCATGATAATGCAGTGGGCTTGTTTGTGTCTCACTTCATCACCGTCACAGAGCCTTGTCAGATATTGGCATTCTGTGAATTTATTTATGACCACAGGAGAACAACAAGGCCTAGCTGTGAGTGCCATGTCAGCTGCCGTATGTCAGGGGCTATTTTCCTCTTTCTCCTCAGTGATATTGGACCGTGAGAGGAGAAATTGGTGATGCTGTTTAAATCTGTCTTACATATATTTTAAGTCTAAGCTGTCAAACCTTACAAGGAGCTGCTTCCCTGAAATCTAATGAGTGTAGCACAGTTTTGAAATAGGATTTTGGAACCAGGGAGTAAATATGGGTCAAATTTGGACCTCAAGAAGAAGTCTGCAAAATTTTTATTTTTTTCTTCCATTTGTTTTTCTTTGTTTTTTTTTCCAAAGAAAGGCAGGCTGCCACATGCAGTGCCTCATTTGGATGTGCCTGGAGTCTTGGAAGCTTGACTACCCTATGTTTTCCTACAAATGGACCTTGAGAGCTTGTTTGGAGGTTCTAGCAGGGCAGCGCAGCTACTCGTATAACCTTGACCCAAGAACGGTCCTCCTCTGTTGGGGAAGGTTGTCTTCTTCGACCTAGCGCACCGCTTCAAGAGGGACACACATGGAACAGTGGGGGAGGAAGGGGAAACCCGCCTAGCCAGCCGGATCAGCCCAATGAACCCTGGTGATCAATGAGTGACAGATGTCACAGCCATATCACCCTCACATCCCCTGCAGGACTTTTAAAAACCTATCTGGGCGCTTTTATCTCCAGTCAAACTTGTAAGAAACTACCACCTGAAGCATCAGTTCACGCTGGGGATTTTGCTGACCACCACCACCCCTAACCCATACACGTTCTGTCTACCACTGTCAAAATTCACCCTTTCTGACTTTGTGCCTCTACCTGGTACAAACTTCCATTGTTACACTTTATGGTAAGTGTTTATGTTTCAGATACACTACAGAGCTCAAGGAAAAGAATGTGTCTCATTCATCTTATTCAGGCCTTAGACAAAAGCCTAGGACAAAGCAGGTACTCAATATTGTTTAATTGATTAACTAATTAATTTTTAATAAAAAATTTTAACAGAAGACTGAATGGAAAATGTAACTTTGAAAACTTCTCCATCCACAGGAAGTATGTTAATAAAAAATGATGAAAGAGGAAGACTACAGTCCTAAATTCTCCACTTAGGGACTTTTCACAAAGTGAACAAAATCCGATAAATCCTTCATGAATCACTGCAAGTTCTTATACCCGGTGTTTAATGGTTTTATATAAAAATATTTCACAAATAGTATTTGTTTCCCAGTAAGTGGTTGTCATCTCCATCTTGTTTGTCCTCTAAATTTACCTTCCCACGAAGTGTTCCCAGGAAGATATATAAGGGACATAGGATCATTTCCAATTAAATAAGCAATTATGGCTTTTTTCATCTTAAAAGAAATTATTTTATTGTGAGAAGAACATTTAACATGAGAGCTACACCGTTAGCAAAGTTTTAGATTGGAAGGGAAGAAGTAAAACTTTCCCTATTTGCAGATGACATGATTGTCTATGTAGAAAATCCCAAGGGACATACAAAAAAAAAAACTCCGAATAAAATGACATACTTAGGTATAAACTTTTAAAAAATGTACAGATTCTGGATACTGAAAATATTAAAATGTTGATTAAATAAATCAAGGAAGACCTACATAAATGGAGAGATATACCATGTTCGTGGATTGGAAGAATTAACATATTACGATGTCAATTCTCCCGAAATTGATCTATACATTTCACATAATTCCTATCAAAATTCCAGCAAAAATTTTTCTGTAGACATAGAAAAGCTTATCTAAAATGTATAGGGAAAAGCAAAGGACCTAGGATAGCTAAAACAATTTTGAAAAAGAAAAATAAAGTGGGAGAAATCACTCAATCTGAGTTAAGGTTTATTATATAGCTACAGCAATAAAGACAGTGTGGTATTGGCAGAGGGATAGACACGTAGATCAATGAAACATAATAGGGAACCCACAAACAGACCAAGGGGTTAAGGGTGAAGGGTGGTAGTTGTGGCCATAAAGGAGTAGCACTAGGGAGCATTGATTATGGTGGTTGTCCTATGAACCTACACATGATACAATTGCACAGAACTATATATATATACACACACACACATACAAATGAGTGCACTTAAAACTGAAATATGAATAAGCTCTGTGTATTGTACCAATGTCAATGTACTAGGTAGGGTTTTTTTTCACTGTTTACTCTTTTCCAGCTCCTGTTTATTTTTAATTGAGATATAATTGACATACAGCATTATGTTAGTTTCAGGCGTACAACATAATGATTCAACATTTGTATATATTGTGAAATAATCACCACAATAAGTCTAGATATCTGTCACCATATATAATTACAAAATATTTTTTCCTGTGATGAGAACTTTTAAGATTTACTCTCTTAGCAACTTTCAAATATGCGATACAGTATTATTAACTATAGTCACCATGCTGTATGTTATGTCAACATGGACTTATTTATAACTGGAAGTTTGTTCCAGTTTTGTCACAAACAAAAGGTTTGTGACTTTTTGACCCCTGTCACCCATTTTGTCCACCTGGATTTTGATATTTTACTATAACTATATAAGATGTAATTACTGGGTAAAACTGAATGAAGGGTGCATGGGGCCTTTTGTTCATTTTTTCTGCCACTCCTGTTAACCTGTAATCGAAATAAACATATGAAATAACTCACCTCCCCAAGAAAGCCATGTCACCTTTGCAACTGTACCTGCCCAGCAAACCCTACAAACTCATATCATGAACTTATTTATACCAGGCTTTGTAAATATTATTTTGCCTAAATTGCAAAGAATTTTTTTTCTTTTTACAATCAGACGAATCCAGATTGTGGGATAGTCTGCAACAAAACTAGTCTGAACTCTTAACAAATGTCAATGGCACCAAAGATGAAAAAAGCAACAGATTGTTCCAGTATCTTAAATGTTAAAGGAGAGAATGGGGACTTGAAAATCAAATTCGATGTGTAATTTTTTATTATATGTTGGATTTTAAAAAATCTTTAACGATACTTTTGGAATAATTTGAATTTAGATTGTGTATTAGATATGATGTCCATGTTAAATTTTGGAGGTATGACAATGTTATTGTAGTTATGTGGGAGAATGTCCTTGTTCTCAGGAGATTTAAGCTGAAGTATTTAGAATGAAATGTCACGATGTCTGCAACTTACTTTCAAATTGTTCAACGCTGATATAAAACAAATATGTCACAATGTTAACAATTGGTGAAGAATATAGAGATGTTCACTGTAATAGTCTTTTAACTTCTCTGAGGGTTAAAAGATTTTCTATTTGCCTGATTATGGTAAAATTATATTTTAAAGATTTTATTTTTTTTCCTTTTTTCTCCCCAAAGCACCCCGGTACATAGTTGTATATTCTTTGTTGTGGGTCCTTCTAGTTGTGGCATGTGGGACGCTGCCTCAGCGTGGTTTGATGAGCAGTGCCATGTCCGCGCCCAGGATTCGAACCAACGAAACACTGGGCCGCCTGCAGCAGAGCGCACGAACTTAACCACTCGGCCACGGGGCCAGCCCCTAAAATTATATTTTAATTTTAACTTTCCTTTTAAATTTTCCTGACATTATAGAAACACATAACATAAAAAGTAAAAAACCCTGGTTATCCCACTCCGCCTCACAAATGTATTTATGTAGCTTCCTCTGGATTTTTATTTATGTGTATACTACCATTTATTTTTTAAAAATGGGATAACACAGGATGTCTTTCCTTTTTTGTATACATAGAGCTACAGTTGTCTTTTTAACAACTACATAAATATTCCATTGTATAGAAGGACCACAACTTACTTCACCAATCATTTATTACAATACAAGGTGTATCATGGCACACTGCTATACACGCTGGCTGCAAAGCTGAAGGATATGCCAATTTTTAGTTTGACTATAATTACCAAATTGCCTTTAACAAATTGTCAGTAAACCGTTCACTCTTCCATCTGTGGTCTTAGAAAGTGTCTGTATACTAATACTTTCATCAGCATCAGATAACTTATCAATCACTTTTTTTTTATCAGTGAAAGGCAGTTCTCTTAAATGCACGTTACTAAGTGAAAGAGGCCAATCTGAAAAGGCTACATACTGTATGATTCCACTATATAATGTCTGGAAAGGGCAAAACTATGGAGACAGTAAAAAGATCAGTGGTTTCTAGGGGTTAGGGGATACGGTGGGATGAACAGGTGGAGCACAGAGGATATTTAGGGCAGTGACGCTACTCTGTATGAGACAGTAATGGTGGATACATGTCGTTATACATTTGTCCAAACCCATAGAATGCACACCACCAAGAGTGAATGGTAATGTAAACTATGGACTTTGGGTGATTATGATGTGTCAATGTAGGTTCACCAATTGTAACAAGTGTGCCACTCTGGTGCAAGATATTGATAGTGAGGGAGGTTGTGCAGGTGTGGGGGCAGGGAATATATGGGAAATCTCTGTACCTTTCACTCAATTTTGCTGTGAACCTAAAACGGCTCTAAAAATAAAGTCTGCTGAAAAAGGCAGTTCTTGGTTGAGTTGAATTGCAGAATCCTCATTACTTCTGAGATTCAGCATTCTCTCTTTATAAATCATTGGTTAATTAAATTTTTTTGAATTGGATATTCATCTCCTTTGCCCATTTTTCTAATGGAACATTGTCTTTTATAGATTTGCTAGAACTCTTAATATATTAGTCATTTTGCCCATTATTTAGAGGAAGGAAGAAACGGTGTGTTCAAGCCTCACTGCTTTATTTGAGCACTTAACTATCCAAAGGTGCATTCTTACAGACTATGGGCCTTGTACAGTGAACCACCCAAGAAATCAGCTCCTTTTTTGAAGAAAAGGCAGGATGGAATAAACCTTTTCTATATTGCTTCAAAGGCATTTCAATGCATTAGGGCCATAGTTACTTATAGAGAAGGACCTTTGTACTTGGAAGAAGACAAATGTGGGTATTCATAGAAAATACAAAGAGGAAGACAGGTCATAAGATGTGATTGTCCTTATCAGTTATCCTGGGATATGGTTGCAGAAGACTTGTCTTTCATTTATCCATAAAAGTTGTTTTGTGTTTTTTTTTGGTGAGGAAGATTCACCGTGAGCTAACATCTGTGTCAATCTTCCTCCATTTTTTTGTATGTGGGATCCCTCCACAGCATGGATGATGAGTGGAGTAGGTCCATACCCAGGATCTGAACCCATGAACCAGGCTGCCAAAGCAGAGTGCGTTAACCACTTGGATACAAGGCTGGTCCCATAAAAGTTGTTTTTAAGTTGAGAAAATTAATCCATCACATGGGTACTATAGACCAAATGTTTGTGTCTCCCCCAGAATTTGTATGTTGAAACCTAATTTCCCATGTGATGGTATTTGGAGGTGGGGCCTTTGGGAGGTGATTAGGTCATGAGGGTAGAGCCCTCATGAATGGGATTTGTGGCCTTATTAAAGAGACCCCAGAGAGCTCCCTTGCCCTTTCTACGATGTGAGGTTGCAGCAAGACAGCCCTCCATGAACCAGGAGGTGGGCCCTCAGTAGACGGCAAATCTGCCAGTGCCCTGATCTTGAACTTCCCAGACTGCACACCTGGAAGAAACAAATTTCGTTGTTTATAAGCCACCCAGTGTATGATATTTTGTTATAGCAGCCCAAATGGACTAAAATGTGGGACTAAACTTTTTTTTTTTTTAAAGATTTTATTTTTTCCTTTTTCTCCCCAAAGGCCCCCAGTACATAGTTGTATATTCTTCGTTGTGGGTTCTTCTAGTTGTGGCATGTGGGACGCTGCCTCAGCATGGCTTGATGAGCAGTGCCACGTCCGCGTCCAGGATTCGAACCAACGAAACACTGGGCCGCTTGCAGTGGAGCACGCGAACTTAACCACTCAGCCACGGGGCCAGCCCCTGGGACTAAACTTTTTTCTTGGCCATCTATATTTTGACTTTGTTTACTGTATGTATTTATATACTTTTTTGCAAAAGCAGAATTGTCGAATTTATCATTCTTTTATTTTATGTCTTTGGGGTTTGTATCATACAAGAAAAGTCGTTCTGTTTTTTTTTTAAGATTTTATTTTTTTATTTTTCTCCCCAAAGCCCCCCGGTACGTAGTTGTATATTCTTAGTTGTGGGTCCTTCTAGTTGCGGCATGTGGGACACTGCCTCAGCGTGGCTCGATGAGCAGTGCCATGTCCACACCCAGGATTCGAACTGACGAAACCCTGGGCCACCTGCAGCGGAGCACGTGAACTTAACCACTCGGCCATGGGGCCGGCCCCTGAGAAAAGTCTTTCTTATTCTTAGACTATAAATACAAAATATTTTATAATATCACCATGCAGTTCCTCAAAGGACTGCATTTCATAGAACTTATTCACACAAAGCCTTAAAATGGTACCATGAACCACCAGTTGTCAACTAGGGATGATTTTGCCCTCCAGAGGACATTTGGCCTTGTCTGCAGACACATTTGGTCTACACACTGGGTGTGTGCTACTGACATCTCGTGGGGAGAGGCCAGGGATACAGCTAAATCTTCTGCAATGCACAGGACAGCCCTCTGTCCCCTCCAACAAAGAATTACCTAGCCCAAAATGTGAATCAATAGTGATGAGGTTGAGAAAACCTGCCATAAACCCTCTCTCCTCCCTGGCTGCTCAGATCCCTGTTGTTTTGGTCTTATGTATATTATAGAATATTGAAAAGACTGAGTGAGATGGGAAAAAAAGAAAAAGGGAACTGGATAAGGACATTTTGGTAAGTTGGAGAAAACCATTTTACTCCATTGGTACTATCCTTAATTCAGTCCCTGTAATTTACTTCCAAAAGCTTAAATTTAACAAACATCATTTTACACAGTACACCAGAAAAAGAGTTAGAATATTGGAGAAAAAAAAAACTGGCAAACATTGGTATGCTACTAAGGGACAGAAGCATGAAGACACTAATTATTATGTAAATGCCTTTATTTGAACTAATACATTGCTACCAGATTACATCACTTTTCAGAGTTAGAGTAACATTATAATCCTGAAAACTATAGCAAACAGCTTGACAAAGCAAGAGTACATTAAGTCCTACATATATATTTTTATTTTTTAGTGCCCACATCTCCTTGTCTTAGGTGTAAAATTAGAAAATTTATTGTACACTTAGCAAACTTGGCCTACTGTGTCCTAAGTTCTGAGCACACTCTCTCCTCAAAATGTCATAGTCAACAGCATTTTAAATCTAAAGAGAGAGTTTGATGATACAGGTTTTAAAACAAATAAGCATATATTGAACAAAGTGTTTTAAGACAAAATATGTCAATTGTTTACAGCTTGGGTGTGAGAGGGAAGATGCAAATTCAAGGTACATTTTTCCTCTACCTATAATGTGTTTTCTACTTACTTGAAGACCCCTTAAAAAAGTAGCAAAATCAGCAGTCTTATTTAATGTAATCAAAATATTCTTAAATGTACAAAAAAGGATCATGTAGAAAGAATACTGTAAAAAGATACTGATTTTAAGAATAAAAGAATATGAAAAGCTTCTATTACATTCTGCACAGCCAGTTACTTCTGCAAATTTTCAGTACTATAAAGATAAGCAAAGGATACTCATATCCAAATACCCTCTGACCACAGTTCTCAAATAGGAACTAGCACACTGGGTGGAAAGCAAAATTATTGTAATAATATTCATATCCAATCATCTAAGCAAGTCCCAGGAGCTGGACATTCTAAGAGGGAGAAAGATACATAGAGAGAAATAACATACAGCAACTGGGAATGTCAAGGGCAGCAACCTAGGAGGAGAGAGTAAATGATTTGGCTATAAGCACATTTCAGGTGTGCCTGACAGATCCAACTTTGACTATGGGAAAGAGGAGTTGTTTTTATTAAAACTCTTTCCCCTGAGGGCTCTCATGATGAGCTAGTCTTGTTAATCAAAACCAAAAGTCCTTTAAATTGACCAACAGTTCCTTAAGCCACGAACACTTCACCTGGAAATAGCTGACCTAATCATGCACCTGGGAGCAAGGTTGTTTTTATCCGTATTGGTTATTTTACACTCTCTTCATTCCCCTGCCCATCAGGCATGCAAACACGGTCATAACCATCTTGGGCTTCACTTCCACAAGGTCTTCAGGGAGGGCGTACACCCTGGCTCCAATTCTTCTGGCCATTGACACTGCGTACCTATTTTTTGAGGAAACAAAAATTAAGATGAAACTCTTGTCAGTCAAGGACAAAATATGAGATATCTATTTCCTCTTATATAATCATTTGCCTGGGATGCAAAACTTCTGTATCGAAAGTTCAAATCAGAATGACTTCACTTTTTGTTGTTTTATTTGTTGTTGAAGTCACTCTTAAGTGACACCAGGTTTTCAAGCTCTACTATTTGGGACTGACAATACTTATTCACTCCTTTTCTTCAATAAGAAATAAGAATGAATTTTGGAGCACTGACGAATTGATATGAAAATGAAAAAAATATATATAATTACCCAGATTGGCTGTACAATCAGTGTTGATATGTAATAACAGACACTCTTATGTGATCTTAGAGATATGGGGTGGAAAATTATGCCAGATGCAAAATCCACGTTGCTTTGGTAGATGCAGTGAGTACTTCCAAATATTCAAGGGAGAGGAGAGAGTCTACATGGTACATGGACAGAGCGGCCAGAACGAGGAATGGAAAGGGTAGACAAGAGAAGGGAAGAAAGAACTGACGTGTTCAGCTGGGGAAATTTGCAGGAGCACACCTCAATTAATACACGAGGCATTTCTAGGTGTTTTTGTGACAGGAATCTTTAAAGGTGATCAAGTTTCTGGAAAAGGAAGTTTCGAGAGTTCGCCATATATTATGGATATTAAGTCTTTCTTATATATGCTACAAATATTTTTAAAGGAGGGAAGAAATAGTGTGCCTAACTCCAAAGCTTGATGGTAGTGCTTGTTAGTTAGTCTATGAAGCCTTGCTGTGGACTAATTTTCAGTGTATACTAGTAAAACTTTCATGGGTTGCCCATGAAACCTGGTCACAGTCTAGGTCTTCAGTGAAGAAGGGAAGAGACAGGTGGAAAAGACCTTCTCAATATTGTTGAAATGCAAGAAACTTCCAAGGCATAGTCTCAGCTGAGGGTTAAGCATCCTGCCCATTTAGGCACCAAGATAGTAAACTTCACATATGTAGTAATGGTGATCTATGCACAGTAACAGAGACATCAGTGGGTAATACATTTTAAAAAAGAGAGAGAGAGACAGAAAAATACTCTGATCTGAGGCAAGAATATCCCTGGCTGATTTTTGCCTTGTTTTAACTTTGTAGCTGAGTTGCATTAGAACGTACACCACATTATTTCTGTAATCCACTAAAGCAACAGCTGAATGACCACCTACTAGGTCAGGCACAATACCAGGCTCTTATATATTTCATTCATTTCAAAATCTCTAAGGTAAGTATTATTGCTCCTATTTTACTGATGAGGCATCTGAGGCTCAAAGAGGTTTCCCCCAGGTGACACCATTTTTAAGTGGCAGAACCTTAATGAGAATGCAGATCTGCCTGGCTACAAAGCCCACGCTCTTGCCAGGATCTTACGCAGTGTCCCTTACTTGGCATTATTGTGCTTGTCATCTTCTGTTAGATTGCCACTCTTAACGAGGTCATAGTTTATGCAGCCTGGCTGGATGGCGTCAATCAAATCCACAACTGCCAAACTGGAGCTGATCGTCTTGTCCTAGTGCAAAAGGACAATAAATCTGAGAATTTCAACATGTACAAATTAACATGTGATTAATTATATAAAGTTGCCAAAAACAAAGCCCAGTGAATTAAAAAAGTCTTGCCATTAGCCTAACAATAATTTTCACTCACAAAGAAACCGAAGATTGTCCTTTCAAACTACAGATACTTTCTAGCAAACACAATTTTTATCAGTCAAATATGAAATTCTTACCTTAAAACTCTGAATGGAAGTTGATTTTCCAGCTTCACTCAATGTTCTATTCACCCAGCTCACAATGATGTCGTCATTAGCTTTCTGACCATCTCCCAGATCTTCCAGGACATTGAGGGTATATCTAAAAGAAGCAAAGAAAAGGTCCCAACCTACTTTATGAGAAAAAATGCAACATTAGAAAGATGCTTTATCTTCCATTTCTCTTATTCCTTAGGGTTGACAGACTAAAGATTTAATGGAAAGAGATTCACACTATATACAAAAAATATCTATATTTCAAGTAGTGGTGGCTTGCTCCTGATCTCCCATTTGCAGCGGTGGGGGTGAGATTTTCAGTGCTTTAATGAGCAAGCCCAACAGTCTACTGCAGGCACATTTTGTACTAGTCCAACAGTGGTAATGACTCAAGCTCTGCTTTGGCTGGTACCCAGTCATAATGAATGCTTTTCAGCATTATAGTTAAGAGATCTTTTTCAAATGGATATGTGAGATGGTCATAAATTTTACTATTTTTTTATTCACTGACACTAAATGAAGCTCAAGTCTATGTGTCAGGCTTCCTATGAAAAAGAAAGAAATATGCACAGCTCTGCTGCATAACTTTCACAGAGGCGTCTCCCACTGAATATCCTACATATCTTCATTACTTAAGCTTACTTCAGAGTCTAAATACAAAATTTTCAAAGGTGTAGTCATTGACACATTTGCTTCAAATTAATAAGGACTAGACCACAGAACTGTATTATAGTGAAGCTTAAACAGCTAAAATGGTGTACTGTACCTTCTCATCAGCTGCCAGACTAAAGCTAAAGTCAGGGTTTGGTTCCCATCATTCAGGTCTTGCCCTCCAATGCCTACCAGGGAGAATTTGGCAGGATGCTTCCCTAACTCAACAGCATAGTTGCAGTTTTCTAGCTGCAAACACACAAAGTAAATGGTTAAAGATTTTCATTTATTTAATCTGTGTACGTGTTTGTGTGTATATGTGTGTGCGTGCACTTGACGCTAGGTGCTTAGCATACAAAAATAAATAAGACACAGCTACTATCCTCAAGAAGTTCAGAGTTAAGAGTTTTCAAACAAACAGAGAATCTGAATAGACCAATCACAAGTAAAGAGACTGACACAATCAACACCGCGCCCCCCCCTCCAAAAAAAACCCCCAAAAGTCCAGGACCAGATGGCTTCTCTGGTAAATTCCACCAAACAGTTGAAGGAAATTTAATACCCATCCTTTTCAAACTCTTCCAAAAAATCGAAGAGGAGGGGAAGCTTCCTAACTCACTCTTCCAGGGGAACATCACCCTGGTACCAAAACCAGACAAGAACAACACAAAAAAGGAAAATTATAGACCAATATCACTGATGAACACAGACGCAAAAATCCTCAACAAAATATTAACAAATCGAATACAGCAATACATTAAAAGGATCATACACCATGATCAAGTGGGGTTTATTCCAGGGATGCAGGGATGGGTCTACATCCACAAATCAACCAATGTGATACACCACATTAACAAAATGAGGAATAAAAACCACATGGTCATCTCAATAGATGCTGAGAAAGCATTTGAGACAATCCAACAGCCATTTATGATAAAAACTCTCAATAAAATGGGTATAGAAGGAAAGTACCTCAACATAATAAAGGCCATATATGAAAAGCCCATAGCCAACATCATACTCAATGGTGAAAAACTGAAAGCTATTCCTCTAAGAACAGGAACAAGACAAGGATATCCACTATTACTACTCTTATCCAACATAATATTGGAAGTCCTAACTAGAGCAATTAGGCAAGAAAAAGAAATAAAAGGGATCCAAATTGGAAAGGAAGAAGTAAAACTGTCACTATTTGGGAATTACACAAGTCTATATATAGAAAACCCTAAAGAGTCCATCAAAAAAACCATTAGAAATAATTAACAAATACAGCAACATTGCAGGGTACAAAATCAACATACAAAAATCAGTTGCATTTCTGTATACTAACAACAAAATAGCAGAAAGAGAAATCAAGAACACAATCCCATTTACAATCGCAACAAAAAGAATAAAATACTAGGAGTAAACTTAACCAAGGAGTTGAAAGACCTATACACTGAAAGCTATGAGACATTATTGAAAGAAATCAAAGACATAAGGAAACGGAAAGATATTCCATGCTCATGGATTGGAAGAATAAGCATAGTTAAAATGTCCATATTATCTAAAGCAATCTATAGATTCAATGCAATCCCAATCAGAATCCCAATCACATTCTTTACAGAAATAGAACAAAGAATCTTAGAATTTATATGGAACGACAAAAGACCTTGAATAGCCAAAACAATCCTAGAAAAAAGAACAAAGCTAGAGGTATCACACTCCCTGATTTCAAAATATACTCCCTGTAAGCAAAACAGCATGGTATTGGTAGACAGACACACAGATCAATGGAACAGAATTGAGAGCCCAGAAATAAACCTACACATCTATGGACAGCTAATTTTTGACAAGGGAACCAAAAACACACAATAGAGAAAGGAAATTCTCTTCAATAAATGGTTTTGGGAAAACTGGACAGCCACACTCAAAAGAAAGAAAGTAGACCATTATTTTATACCATACACAAAAATTAACTCAAAACGGATTAAAGACTTGAATGTAAGACTTGAAACTATAAGACTCCTGAAGAAAACATAGGCAGTATGCTCTCTGACATTGGTCTTAGCAGTATCTTTTTGAATATCGCATCTCCTCAGGCAATGGAAACAAAAGAAAAAATAAACAAATGGGACTACACCAAACTCAAAAGCTTCTGCACGGCAAAGGAAACCATCAACAAAGTGAAGACAACGTACCAACTGGGAGAAAATATTTGCAAATCATATATTTGATAAGTGGTTAATATCCAAAATATATAAAGAACTCATACTCAACAACAAAAAAACAAACAATGCGATCGAAAAATGGGCAAAGGTAATTTTTCCAAAGAAGATATACAAATGGCCAACAGGGACAAGAAAAGATGCTCAACATCACTAATCATCAGGGAAATGCAAATAAAAACCACAATGAGATTTCACCTCACACTCGTCAGAATGACTATTATTAAAAAGACAAGAAATAACAATTATTGGAGAGGATGTGGAGACAAGGGAACCCTTCTGAACTGCTGGTGGGAATGCAAATTGGTGCCGCCACTACAGAGGAAAACAGTGGGGAGGTTTCTCAAAAATTTAAAAATAGAAACACCATATGATCCAGCTATTCCACTGCTGGGTATTAATCCAAAGAACACAAAAACACTAATTTGAAAAGATATATGCACCCTTATGTTCATTGCAGCATTATTCACAATAGCTAAGACTTGGAAACAACCTAAGTGCCCATCAATGGATGAACAGACAAAGAAGACGTGGTATATATACAATGGAGTACTACTCAGTCATAAAAAGGATGAAACCTTGCCATTTGTGACAACATAGATGGACCTTGAGGGTATTACGCTAAGTGAAATAAGTCTGACAGAGTAAGACAATTACTCTATGACTTCACTCATATATGGAAGATAAACAAACAAACACATAGACATGGAGAACAGACTAATGGTTACCAGAGGGGAAGAGGTTGGGGGGAGAGTGAAAGGGGTAAAGGGGCACATGTGTATGGTGACAGATGCCAACTAGACTTTTGGTGGAGAACATGATGTAGTGTATATGGAAGGTGAAATATAATGATGTACACCTGAAATTTATATAATGTTATAGACCAGTGTGACTTAAATAAAAAATTAAAAAATAAAGAAATAAAGTTAACATAGGTATCTTATTAATGGCATGGAGATCATCAGCATTTGAATGTTTAAAGATCAGGCCAAGAGCGTTTAAGTATAAAAGCAGTGTATATAATGGTAGTTGTGTGCAAATATGATTATACAAGCCTAACATATCTTACTTGGTAGGAGTATATATTTTATCAATCCTCTATGAAAGCAAGACATAATAATAAAAAACCTTATTCCATAAATAAGAGTTTTCAAACAAAAGAAACAAATTGAGAATAAAAATAGTCTGTAACAAATATATGCAGCAACTTAATTATCTACCTTTTTCATGTTGGCTCCAAGCTTTGGGTATGGAGGTTTATTAACCTTACTCCAGTCAACAGGAACTTTAATTCGTTCATAGAGCTGTAAGATTACCAGGGCATCTTGCAGGTCACTAATGATTTAAAAATTATTTGATCAGTGTTTTCAGACAGCTGGGCCTTTGTTTCCATAAAAATCTAACACTACTCTACTAAACCAGACATATAAAACCATAGACAATACCCAAGACTCATATTTTCTACCAATCTGCACAGAAAATAGAGCTAACTTCACCCATTCACCCACAAATATTTATTTAGAGTTTATTGTTTGCAAGGTACTGTTCTAGAAGCTGGGCACACAGGACAAAAATCCTTGGCCTTACATTAGAGTGCAGAGAGAAAAGACAATAAACATGTATATGGCTAAACGGATAAAATGATTTTGGGGTGTATATAAGGGCTATGAAGAAAAAATGAACTAGGGTTAGAAGTCAGGGAGTGGTAGGTGGTGGGTCAGGGTCGGAATGAGTTGCTGGAATATAGTAAGAGAGTAACATTCCAGGTTGAGAGAACAGCGAGCACAAAGGCCTCGAGGCATCATGGATGATCTACTTAAGGTGTTCCCTGGTCTCTGTTTCAAAATATAAAGTATCTGTTCCCTAGCATGTTAGAAAGACATTTATATATTCTTTTACTTAATGTTAATGATCATGTAAAGAAAGAATCTGGGCTTTTATGTATTCGGAAAATGATAATGGAAGTCACCACTCAACATTTTCCAACATAAATAATCACTACAAACTAACATTTAGAAAATGTTTAGAGCTGTAATTAATTGTGCAGCATCCATTCCTGATGTTCCTACTGTTTACAATAGCAGGAGGAAGGCTTACGCATAGAGATGGTTCACATGGGGGTTAACACCCAGAGAGTTCATCCAGTTACGGAAGGTTCTTTCTTCACGAGTTTCTCCTATTAAGAATAATCACAAAATTTGTATATTCATTAAACACCTTGCATATGTGCACATAATATCAACCCATACATAAGATTATTTTATTTCCTCTGTACGGATCTCGACGTTTCCACCATATGAATCTCCAAGTATTCTAAATACATTCTCTCTAGATACATGCTTATCTTTTTAATTTCTTGAATTTATTTTCAAGAACGCAACCTTATAACCATTTAAGCAATTTAGAGGCTTATGAACCTCTTACAGTCTCCTTCCCTCTCTAATCCTTCTCCAATTATCTCCCAAAATTCCCATACCTCAAAAGTAACTGCTGTTATCAGTTTAGTTTATATTTTAAAAATCTGCTATGGTCACATGAACCTCTATACTAATATTAATTTATGTCTTCTGTCTATCCTTTTTTTTTTGCTGAGGAAGATTCACCCTGAGCTAACATCCGTGCCAATCTTCCTTTATTCTTTAGTATGTGGGCGGCCAGCACAGCATGGCCACTAACAGAGTGGTGTAGGTCTGTGCCTGGGAACCGAACCCAGGCTGCTGAGGTGGAGCACGCTGTACTTAACCACTAGGCCACTGGGGCTGGCCCTCTTTTCATCTTTAAATGCTAAGCTACACACGAATAGTCCTTTTGCATGCCTATATTACAGCAACAAATTACTTGAAACTTCAGAAGCATAAAATTTAAGGACTTTATAGTAATGCCAGTGGATATTCAACAAACTATTATTTACATTTGTTAATTTTTAAATACCATACTTCATGCATATATAATCTGGAAAAGGTAGTCTCCGCCTTTCCCACACTTAAACAAATAGTTACTATACACTATTTTATTTTTTGAGTAGGTAAGTAGGAAAGGAACTGGGGCTAGTTCCAGTTAGTCTGACTGTGGACAAATGAAACATAAATACAGTATATTTATAGGTCAAATTTTATGCATATCTGCATTTTTCTGGTGTGAAGTTTAAAAAGTGATCTAATTCTAAAATATTAAGATAAAACATTGGTTTACTAAGTGGCCTTAAATTAAGTGACCCCAGACTACTTTACTTGAAAAGTTCTCCTGTAGCATCCCTTTCTATCAGCTGCCACTTTTTCCTCAGCCCTTGGGGGTACTTTTAGCAGATACCTGCTCAGGGAAAGTGGATGAGGAAACTCACTAAATCAAGGAAATCTTCACTGCTTATGTATTTCTACCCTGTAGTCCCACACATTAGAATTTGAGGAATCTTTCGTTACCTTCTAACAGAGTCCAGTCAATATCCTGGTTCTCTGGCTTAGTTAGTGCCGGGTATTTATTAAACAGGTTAGCCACGAAGGCTAAGTTCAGTTTGGGGTTTCCACTGACAACATCAGCAGGGGTAACAAACTGTCTGCAACCTAATTTGTCTGCTTGTTGAAGCATACTTTCAGCTCTCTTCAAATCATCTGTTTCCTGTTGAAGTAAAATAAGACATTTTTTAAAAAGCCATACTAAATATATAGAAATGTTGCTCTACAATGATAGGCTGGATCTACAATTCCACTTTCTCTTACCCAACATAGGATACTTATTATAAAATTGTTTTGAATGCAAAAAAAATTTTTTAAGTTGGTTGTGCTGGATATGCAGTACCTTGAAAATACCCTAGATGGCGCCAGATCATATAACTAAGGACAGAACACATTTAACTCAAGGCATTATATCTCTCACGCCAAAACGCATCAAGAAAAAAGGTAAAACTCTTCACATTCTTAAATTAGGCCCCAAAAAAGTTGTAAGGCTGAAAAATATGAGGGAATTATGAGAAAAAAATTTAAAAATAATACTAAGTATATAGCAGGTTCCAATAATTTAATTACAGGTTTAAATTGCATATTTCAAATTGTAGTTTTTCTCTTCAACTATTTTTTTGTTTTATTTTACTTAACTTTTCCATCCACGAAGTAAAGGTGTCCATTTCTGTAAAGAATACTTACTTTCAACTAATTCCTATGACTCCTAACTTGCTACCTTCTTCCCCATTCTTTTTTTCCTGGAAAGATTCACGCTGATCTCTCGATTGACATAGGGTTTGGTGAAGAATTTGTTATAGATCCAATGATTTCAGACCGATGTAAAAAATAGTTTCTCAGGAGCCTGCCATTCCCACCTCCTAATGCTAAAAGTAAAAACCTGGAGCTGCAGGAGGAGCAACTGCTTGTGGATTTTCCGTTTGCAGCAACCTACTCCTGGAAATGGCCAAAGCAGCGCTCTTGGCAGTTACTACTGACGTCTCCACCCCAGTATGCCCCAGGGCAAAAGTAGAACTTCTGGAAAACAGTGTCATGTGAAAAAGGTTTTATAATTGGGGGGAAAAGAAAAGAGATAAAGGAAATTTGAGAAATGTTATAAACCAATGCTGCTCTGAATGTATAATTTGACAGTCTTAACTCTGTCTTTAATGTGTGATGCTATCTTTAACTAGTTTTTTAATCTCCGGTGAGGTGCCTTGATTGTACAGGACTCCAGAACAATGTGTGTTTATTGTTACCCTTCATTGTTAACCTCATCTGTATCAAGGGTAACTTGAGCAGGTGAGTTTCATATTTAACATACAGACAAAAATATAAGCACACCAGTCAGTTACAAACTCAGTTCTGGTAAGGGCAGTGTAAACAGTTTAGCCAGTGTTATCCACTCAATCCTACTGCATGATAGGCTGGGAATGTGGATTTTTAAAATTAGTAGAATGCATTCCATATCTAATGGGTACAAGGAACCACAGGATCCTAGAAACTTGAGACTAAATAATCTAGGCCAACTCCTTACTTTATGAATGAGCAAAGTGAGATCCAATCTTGGGAGGAACTTGTCCAAAGTGACTGAACAAATGAGTGACGTAACCAGGGAACATGGTCCATGACAGCGATTCCCCAAAGTGGATTTCAGGGGTCAGGAATTTGTAAACATATTCACACTACTCTTAACACAGGAATATTCCAGACACAGATATGAATATGCAATTATTAAATCTATCACTGTGATTACAATCCGAATACTTGGAAAAGGTTAGTCTCTTGTGCTTATTTCCCCACAATTGCTTTGAATATTTTATGCCATCCATATAAACCAATGCCACCATAATTATGGAACTCACCAATGAACTATCAACTAAATCAAAGCTAGTCTTTCTGCCTCTGAATTACACCTACGGCAGTAAGTTTTATAATAATATTTAAAATTGCCAACACCACTACATGCAATTATAAAGATTCTTGTTTTTATAAGAAATTGACAATAATTTTGTAAGGCTGTAGAATTCAAAAGAAACACCTATACTTACATTGAAACCCGACATGTTAATATCTATCCGTGGTTCACCTTCCTTTTGTCCTTTCGGTGCAATTTGATTGAGAAGATGGAAATAGGCTTTGGAATCCTACAAATGAATTGAAAATGTCAGTGAGATCACATTTACAAAGAATGAATGTATCCTATTGTCCCATGTTTGGAAGGATATTTGCATTGGATTTTGTGAGAATAGATGGCACAAATCTCTTGTCTTCTAATATAATAGATCTTTTCCCCAGAAAAGTCCATCTCTCTGGCTTTATGTCTGTCTTGAATATAGATGGACCAAACTTTGTCATGACTTTACAATTTTATTGACGTCATCAACATAATAACGCTAGCAAACACATAACTAGTTCTGTACCTTCACTGAATTACTGAAGTCAAAAAGCTTGGTACATAACACAAGCAAGAAAAAAAAGTAGGAGAGCAGAAATCCAGGAAGCATAGGGAAAGAGAAAATAAACAGGTTACATCATTACAAAGCACAATATATACCATAACCTGTGGAGAAGAGATTAGCTGGATTAAAGATTATTTAATTGTAAATTTAAATGACAAAAATGTTTAAACGAGTAACACTTGAGTTGGTGAAATAACATTTAACCCTTTATGATCTGAACACATTTATCCAAATACGCTTCTCTTTTTGTTTTAAGCTATTGTATTCTTTCATCACTTGAACACTTGGAATCTCAATACCTAGAACAAAGTGGCATTGCTCATATCAGGGGTGGGCTGGCAGGACACTCCACAGAACACAACTTGAAAACCATTGTACCAGTGCAAATGCTTAATATGGGTCTTCAATGCACATGTCAAGTAAAATTCTGCCTCTCTGGAATACGAGAGGACAGGAACTGGAGTCAAGATTCCTTCATCCTGCTATATCCAAAGGCCACCTTCCCAGCTATTATAGTTTTCTATTACTGAGCCTTGACAGTCCGGACAGTCTATAAAGGAATGATTCTCATAGTAAACTCCACAGAATATGTGCATCCTAACCCCCAGGGAAGTTGTTCAATATGCAGATGAGTGGATCCAACTCCAGACCTACCAAATAGGAATCTCCAGGAGCTGCCCAGAAAGTTGCATCTTACACGAGCTACCCAAGTTGAGTTTGATACACTTGCCATAAATGATTCTAAGGGGAAAAATCAGGTGAGTGAAAGCCATTTCAGACCAATTCGTGAAAAGCAAACCCAGATCCTACCCTTAGTGGGCATGGGATTTACCCCTCAGGAACAGTGCATTACAGTTGTGAAAGTGCTTTCACGTAAACAGTTACCCACTAAAGGCGCATAAACAACTCACAATCTAACAGAAAAACAGGTGAAGAGCAGACCCAGCAGTCTGTATTTACTACCGGGAAAAGGGCTTTACAGGTGAAAATTAGAACTTGAACACAGATAAATTGGAAGTTCCTTTTCACATTACCAAGCAATACTTTGCTTCTTAAAAATATTCAAAGCAGGCTTCATTTTTAAATAAGATTTCCTTTTGTACATTTCAAATATGGCTTAGACACAATATCCATTTATGAATAGTTTTCAGGAACTCATCTAATGCATAAGGCCAATACGCCTGGCTAGTCATGTGTAAGTTAAAAGAAGGGATGGGGCCAGTTGGTCTTATAATTTGGGGGCTATCCTTAATTTTCACTGATGAAATCAGGAGCGCAACTATCCCATTACTTCCTCTCACCACTAAACAAATTGATATGATCACAATTGTCATAGCCCTCTTGGGTCAGGGACAGCTGGTGAAGATCCCCGCGTTTGTGCCCTGTGTTCCAACATCCGGATTGGAGAGAGTCGAGTCAGTTAATGAGAGCCCCACCATATCTGCTAGGGTAATTTCGGCCCTCTCTCCCTGAGGGGCCAAAGGCAACATGCGGTAAATAACTGTCACCAATGTCTTCCGCCCTTGCTAGTTTTTCCCTACTGCTCATGGAGAGCAGTGAGGGCCAAAATTCCATTCAACACAAGAAATCTTTGCGGGTCTTTTATGCGCCAGGTGTCGTGTTAGAGGCGGGCTTTAAGAGGAGGGCACTGGACCAGGGGCTGAGGAAGGAGGCATATACATCCGTAAGAGCTATCACTATCCTCAAGAACTCAACATCTGAAGGAGGCAGCACACCACAGGAAAGGAGTCAAACAAGAAAGGGAAAGGGGAATCTTGAGGCCCGTTCTCTCTCTTCTAGGTCTTTACTAACAGGTACACCTAGGACTAAGAAAGGCAGTTAGGAATAGAATAGTCATGGCTCATCCTTTCATACTCCATGTTCAACAGTAGGCAAACATAAAATGTTAAGACCATAATATATTTACCCTTTTCCACTAAATGAAAGCTAGTCCTTGTACTAGGGCTGTTTACTGGTCTCCACCTCTCTACTGAAATCTATCATCAGAGCCAAGAGGCAACAAAACTTGGCGATTACTGGTAGGATTTCCCTCTGTTATGGTGGGATGAAATCTCCCAAGTCATTATATGCCCCCAAAGTGTTAACGGTTCTTTGCACAGTTACCTTGATGTCAGCACTAAAGTTGTTGATTTTTTGCCACCCCGAGTTTTCCAAATGAAAGTTTGCCCATCGAAGCAGAAGCTCTTCTGGAGACAATTTCATAAGCTCCTCCAAAGTCTCACCATCTCGAAGTAAAGCAGCCAAGGCTGTAAGAAAAAAAACCCCACAACCAACATATTGTATGATAATGGTCAATTACAAGTTCATTCAGTCTTTTGACATTCTGTTAAGTATCGACGTGCAAAAAAATTGTATGACTAGAAAACTAGTGCAAAAATCAAGTAGTTCTTGATTTTCAGGTACTCATAGTCTAATAAAAAAGATAAACAGGGGCTGGCCCAGTGGCATAGTGGTTAACTTTGTGTGCTCTGCTTTGGTGGTCCAGGGTTTGTGGGTTTGGATCCTGGGCATGGACCTACACACTGCTCATCAAGCCATGCTGTGACAGTGTCCCACATACAAAATAGAGGAAAACTGGCACAGATATTAGCTCAGGAACAGTCTTCCTCACCAATATATATATATGTGTATGTGTGTGTGTGTGTGTGTGTGTGTGTATAGGCACTTTTGAGTAGATTAAAAGTGTAAGTGCAATAAAGTCTTGAAAGTGCAAAAGTATTATCATGGATAAAAGTGAAAAATAAGACTGTTGACAAGACACTCTGGGACCTTGAAAATACTGAGAACCCCAAATATATATTCTTCCCCCAAAGCAAATGAAGATTACAACGGTGATTTATGAAACAAAATATAAATATTTGGAGTAGTGCTTAATATTTTAAACTTTATCTGGAGAGGATAACGTAGCCCTTCCTAAGACCCCATGTCAATTGTATTGCACATGCGTATGCTCATATATTCTATGAATCCATATGCGATGTGACACAAAAACCTATGCTGTAAGAAGGATGATGCTTCTGCTGGTTCAGGAAATAGGAGGCCATCAAGGGCAGGTTAGAATATTTTTGAAGAGGTCTAAATCCATGAGAGAATATGAAAAGTATTAAAAATAATAGGAGCTGGTGCACAGTGGTAGAGCTGAGGGTGGTGATGGGGTGGGGCTGTGTGGGCAGAGCAGAAAAGAATAAATATCACGTTTGGAGACCTTGGGGAAGTTCCCCAAACTCACTGTGCTTTTCTGTCTTTATTGTAAAATGAATTCTAAAGTGCCAGACAAATGTTAATTACTACTAGAGAAGAAAGTTATAATTAGGCTGTTTTCCTGAATAACACTATATAGCATTACCTTTGGTTAATTCTAGTTACCATCTAATCACCTCAATTAAGTGAAAGCATGACAGTCTCCATGACTAGAAAAAATAACCAATAAACAACTTCCAAAATAGTGACTGTGTTCCATTACCTTCATTCCTGCTTAATTCAATGTCAGCAAACAAACCGATCTTAATGATCTGCCAGAGCAGTCCCAAAACCAGGTGAGGTTTCCCAGCCCGCAAATCCTCTGCACCAATGTTCACAACGTGACATCCAATGGCAGAAGCAGAGTTCAGTGCCAAGTTCAAGTTTTCCTGCAAGACAGCCAATTTAAACACTTGCTTCTTGACCTTTCCATTTTGTAGGAGTCTACTTCTCCCCTCACTGAAAACAACACTCAATGAGGAAATTAATACCTCGTATTAATTTTGTATGATCCAGAGAAAACAAACACCAGATTTTGGTGTTAAAAGCATAGCTCAAACAAATCTCAGCCTTATTGCTTTTGTCTTTTCCAGAATTCCATGGGAAGTTAACTTGGTATTTTCATTTGATCCCTTTTGAAATACACTGACACTAAAGGAAAAGGCCGAGTGACTGGAATAAGTATATCCATGTGAGTTGTGTTGTATTTCTGAAAATGCCTCGATGAGTCTGTTGCATACTCCTGAAAGAGTTCCAGAAGTTCTCAATCTCCACATCCCAAGAGGTGCTCTTGCCTGAGGGAATTTTGCTAATAGTGTAATACTCACTTGATGGAAAAGAAAAACGCTCCTTTCCTTAAGTATGATAACTAATTAAGAGCTTAAAGATTTTTGCTTATTTCTGCATGTTTGTACACAATATGTAAGGAAAAGAATCCAGAGGGTTAGACCTGGATTTGAACTTCAGTTCTAACATTAACCTCGAGCAAGCTCGAAAACTTGAGTCCCAGCTCTCTTCTTTGTAAAATCTGAATAATAATCCTAAACTCAGAGTTGTTATAAGAAATAAATGAGAAGATACGAAGTGCAGAGCCTATGGTCTATATAATAGGTCCTCAACCAGTAGTTTCATGGAAGAGGGAAGGGAGAACAACGCATACTTGAATGATGAAGGGTGTAAGTTTCTTCTTGTTGATTGCTCTTTCATCAATTGTATCAGGAACTGAAAGGTTGATCATTTTACTGAAACACAAATTAAAGAATGAATTGGTTTACTTTTAAAAAGTCTGTAAATATTCACAAATATTTTAAGTCTTATTATAAACATGTCTCTCATGTAATCTGAAAAAATAAACGCAATATGACTTTTATCATGTTGATCACAAAAAACTATACATATGAAAAATGCAAATTTTAAAAAAAGGCCAAAATATTTACAGTAGTAGGGTATTCCTGAGTTGGGGATTGGGGAATATTTGCTCATTTTAATTTTTTGGTATTTTCCACATTATTTTATAAGAATGAGTAACTGGGATATTGAAAAAAACTTTATTGAATAAGTGTTAAAAAGATAAAATCCCACAATAAAATTGTGTCTTTTCTAGATTATATAATTCAGAACTTAAAATTACCATCTATCCACAAAGAGGTAAAATTAGTTGAGCAGGAGATTCTTCATTCACCAAATATCTGAGTGCCTAAATGATGAGCTAGGGGCTGTATTTGGTGCTGGTAATACAGTGGTGAGAGAAAGAAAGGTTACACTAACTAGACTAGAATCTGTGACTTATTAAGGAAGAATCTTATTTGGTGAAATTTGGAGTTAGACTCTAACATTTTAGATGTTTATAATGCTCCTTCAAACTTATTCTGCATAGGGAAAACCATGCTTCTTTCTTTGCAAAATATAAATATTAAATAAATAGTACTATATGATAATCTCTTTCTATCAAAACACATGGGGAATTATTTCTTTAGTGCTTATAAATGGACAAAATAGGAGATACCTTGCATTTTTAACATCAGCTTTTCAAACAACCAAAATGACCTTATTGTAAAAAACCAGATTTTATATATTGTACACTGTCATCTGAAATCTATTTCACTGTTCTAAGCACTCTAAATGTAGCCACTTGTGCTCGCAATAGCCCTGGGAGGTAAGTACAATAATATGGGGATCATAATAGATGGAAACTGACAGGTAAAGGGGCTGAATAGCTTGATTACAGTTACACAGCTACTGAGTGGCAGACCCTGAATATGAACCCAGGCAGACTGACTATGGAGCATGCTCTTAACCACTGAGCTACATTGCCTTAATAAAAAGGTGCAAAAACGGACAAAGTGTTGATAATCTTCTATCACTTCTGCCAAGATGCTGTTGGCTCTAGGGAAGCAGCAGTGACAAATGCATTTTTCAGAAATAAGCAATTGGAGAGTGAGAACTGAAGAGTAGTTTCTTTTTTTCTTTTGGAAGCTATGGTACTTTAGAATAAAGAGATACTGACACACTTAAGTTCAACAAAGTTATAATGCTCTGCCTGCTTAGTGATGAGATGAAATTGAAAGCAGAGAGCTTCCCTACAAAGAGGTCCTCAGTCTAAATGACTGACTTTTAGATTCTTTTTTTGTGTGTGTGAGGAAGATTGGCCCTGAGCTAACATCTGTTACCAATCTTCCTCTTTTTGCTTGAGGAAGGTTGTTGCTGAGCTAACATCTGTGCCAATCTTCCTCTATTTTATATGTGGGATGCCACCACAGTGTGGCTTAACCAGCAGTGCTAGGTGCGCACCCGGGATCTGAACCTGTGAACCCTGGGCCTCTGAAGCAGAATGCCCGAACTTAACCACTATGCCATGGGGCCGGCCCCTAGATTCATATTTTGATAGTGGCTTCACAGACAGACCTAGAGATGAAATGAAATGAGCAGAACCTAGACAATTTTCATTTCTAACTATTTCCCGAAGTGAAGCTGTCAAGCACCCAGAAACAAATATGTCAATTACGTGGAAGACTATTTTCAGCAATCTGGACATAACAATAAGCCAATATCTTACCAAAGCACAATTCCATCACCAACAGCTTTGAACAGGTCATCAGTATTTGGGTTCATTGGTATAACATGTCTGCAATCAGGATCATTTTCCAAGGCTTTGTTTATCCAGTTAACAAAAGCATATTTTTCTTCCTCTAAAATTACGTTGAATAACAAGAAATCAGTTCATCCTCTAGGTTAAATATTTGACTCCAAAGCCTAAAATAGTTGTACAGTTGTGCTGACTATTAATATGTCACAAACATATGGTTATTCTCTTTGGAAACCCAGACACTTGAATGCAACACAGTGGCTATTAGGAATTACAAAGTTAACAAAAAGAATAGAGCAGGGTTAACTGAGCCTTAGAGGAGTTACAAAATTCTTTAAGAATTATATTTATGTTACCATAGAACTCTACTGTAATAAAGCCTATCATTGCACATACTGTATCATGTTTTTTGCAAGCTAACAAAGCCATACAATAAAGACTTATAATGCCTTTATGGCAAGTATTAGTCCCAAGTCCAAATACAGGTCACAAAAGACATCTACTGTATTCTTGATAAGGAGGCAATGTTTTTCTAGAGCCCCATGTTGGCACTGGAGCATGCACTCTACTTAGGTCATTGTGTCAACCTAATGCACGTAAAACGATTACCTGAGTAAGAATGCTGGGTTCCTTCACTGGACAGCTCTGACGTTCCTCCCAGAGCACAAATCCCTTCTTTCCTGTTGATCGCTTTGCGAAAGGTTTTGGCAATATCACTGCTTTTTACCTCTTGGAAAATCTATTAATTAAAATATGTTGTTGATTCACCATTAATTTTAAATCAAGCACAATAAGCATATTTATCTTCTTTATACTCTGATCACCTACATTTTCCTCCATAGGTGATGAGTGTTAAGACATATGGAAAGCTGGGCTTGAGTTTTCAAAATGCTAAACAAATACTACAATACTGCTCTTGAAAAGGAAGCATCAGAAATTCAATTGCACACACTTGTCAAAAACATTAAGTGCCACATGCATTGAACTCGCTTTAAGCCAAAAGCTAGCGTGGGTCAAAGGCATAGGTACAACTGTAAGGCTTGGTGCTTTTCCTGGAGAGAAAAAGCTGAAGCATCCCTTTCTTTAATCACAATTCTTAGTGCGAAGAAAGATGAAAACCTATGACTCAATCAAAATAACTAGTTTTTGGTACAGTGGGGTAGCTCTGTAAGAGTGTGCTCAGTCAAAATGTATAGAATAATGTGCAAAAATGTGTTAAGTTGGCAGCAACAGATGACTATTGTCATCTGGACAGAAACGAGGCTGTCCAGTGATTGTCTTGTTTGAGCATTTACGAAGTCCGGCTTCTCTTCACAATAAGGAACATGGCTAACGAAATTAACTTGTACTTTCTAATTGTACAAGAGCAGGGTGTAACAAAGCAAAGTTCACACGCTACACTCTAACCACTTGGTTGAATGAATGGACATTCTAAAGGACTGTCTGTATATTCCTTAAATACTGGAACTTACCTAACTCCAAATTTGTTCCTGATCTACCAATGTGCAGGGCTAAATTAGCCACTGCCAGTCAAACAAGAGCAAGATGTACCATCTTCATAAATATTTCTTTAAAAGATGTTTAGAACTCATAAGTGGACTTAGCGAAAGAAATTTATGACCCTAACGCAAAAGTTGCTGAACAAATAGAAAATAGGTCAAAGGCCTTTGGCATTATTGACAAGTACATACACACACACATTTCAGGAGGTACAGCCTATGTGTAAGTTCAGAGAACAGGGTCACAATATCTAGCGGTTCAGGGTGAATCCGTGAGAGCAGGCACGAGTAGAAGCTGAAATTCAGCCCATGCTCCACTACCCAAGCCTTGTGTCTTGTACAAGACTGTGTCAGGCAGAAAGCAGGAGTGCCTTTTTATACTTAGTCTTTCCAGGATGGCATTTTTTAAATAATTAATCCACCCAGAGACAGTGACTTTTTCTAACTGCTAAAAGGGTTGCTGTAGGTGTTGTCAGCGGTCCCATCACAAAGTCATCTTTTCTTGTTATGTTTCTTAAATATTGACTTTCCTTGGACTCATAAACCTAATTTTATTTAGGAAAATAGTAAACAGTAAGTTTTACAAAAATCAAGCTTACTCAGTTTCCATAGCTGTGGTTTCATGCTATACCTGTGAGTTCAGAGGTAGAATTTTAGAATGGATGTGTGTGTGTCTAGGTCTGTGTATGGATGTAGACACACGTACATACTGACTACTGTAAATACTGCATACAACCAAGGAAATCACTCTTCCTCCTTTTAGGCCATTATACTGACTCTTGTTAAGTAGCAATAGTATGGAGCTGACTCATGCACTCTGGTTAACCTTCAAATTATTAAAGTTACTTTTACTTACACTCTGATTTTTTTAGTCCAAGTTTAATTTCACTTAATTTACCTTAACTTTCAAGCCAAGATTACACAACAAAATATTTATCCGGGAACGTGGTGATCTTAACTGTGATGCATTTTGCTCCCAGAGCTCCCCCTGTGATAACTGCATATCTGCTCAGCGAAAAAATAGTATTCACTATTCTACCTCATTCTTCATTTGGTAAAACATTGTCTAGTAAATTACAATCTAAATGTGTGAATTTCCTCAAGACTGACATACCATCAATCACTGGAATGACAAAAAATGTCCAAAATGTTACTGGAGTTTCTGCCTCCAAATGACACATGGAAACATTTTTCTTATTACGACTACTTTTGCCTCTAAAAATTAAGTTGTTTCCATGATCCCAGTTTCAACTGAAAAATAAATCCAACTTGTATACATCATGGGAAAGAGGAATAATACAAATTATAATAATAAAAAAAAGAACATCTGCTATATGATATCCTAACGCAATTACTTACACGGCTCTCGTTAAACTCCTGATACTTGGGAATGACATACAAAGTTGCAATTAAATTAATTTTCAACTGCCTCACAGAAGTTACATGACTTTCATTTTCTAAATACTTTTAAATAAATTATTCCAGTCAAGCTCAAATTTTCCGTTTCATAGTATTTTCTTCTGCTCCTTAAATTAAAAAAAGTTAAAAGAGCTAATTGAAGATCTATGTATCTATTAAACTGATTCACTAGACAAGAATTTGCATTTTATTTCCTACTTTAGTAAAGAAATTGCTTGAGTGGATGATAAAGCTATTTGAGTATAAGCCTTGGTTTAACAAGAATCTCTGAAATCAGAGATACACAAGGCCAACTACTGTGCTGGAGTCTTCTCAATGAATCTTTTCAAAGCGGCCTGTTGCGGTACTAACGAGCTCACTGGTTCATGCTGTTTTCCCTCCATGAGGAAGGACTCGCTTTATCACGCGTCAACTCCTGGTATACACTGTCCTATACATCTTTTCCAGTCTCTTTTATGGAGTACATATGTTTCTTATTCCTTTTAAAAGTTTCATCACCTTTCTAGCTCAGCACAGGAGTAGTGGCCAAACCAAAGCAACCCAGAGGCATATGACTTTAGAGAAGAAGGAAAGATTTCAGAAAAAATTGCAAAAAAATATTGACTGGCTTCCAGTGTTTGAGGTTTGCTTCCAAAGTAGCAGGTTTGAATTTTTCCTTTTTTTGGAATCCGTTGTAGGCCTAACCTTAGTAATAATAGGAAAAGAACACTACTTTTTAAAAAAATAGAAATAGCTACTCCAACAACTAACACCTATACACTACATAGCGTTTGCTACATAGCTGGCACTGGTCTAAGCATTTTACTTGTATGAAGTTATTTAATCCTATGAGGTCGACACTATTAGTAAAAGTCTTAAAACAGGTCAACAACTTATTACCATTATGCAAGGGCAAGTTTCTCACTGTGAAAATAAGAGTTTATTGCAGACATCTCTGCTGAAAGAAACTGACATACAGTCTTTTCACAGATGCAGAAAAAAACCCCTATTATCTTGTAAGTATAAAAATCTAGTAATTTAGTTTTGAAATACTTAGAAGAAACAAAATCAAGGTATTAAATTTAATTTTAATGTTTGAAGTTTACATATAATTTAGGGACTCTTTTCTACCCTATATATATATATTCTTCTCCAAAATTAACGTAAACTGGTTTTGTTTGTAGGCTGGTTTGCAATTAACAGTTCTTAAGCAGCAATTTAAATAAAAAACCAAAACCTAACATGCAAGAACATGTTTATTTCCATTTCCTTATGTTAATATCTGACAGGAATAATGTGCTTCCTCCTTCTCAGGTAACTAAGATCTACCCATATTTTGTACAACAATTTGTAAGATGTTTCACTGATGACAAAGCAGAGGGGAATGGACAGACATTTGTTTAAACGCCCTTCTTTCTCTCGGTACAGTCATGGTGGTATCATTCTGAAACTTCAGGCAGGTTATTTTACTGTCCTTCATATTTCCAGTTTCTTGAATAGAAAGGAGGTAACTAGAAGAAGCAACTAGTCTCCTGTGTAATGTTGGGCAAGTCATTTCTTCCTTTTTCAGGAACCCAGGCTTTTTTTTTTTTAATTTGAAAAATGAAGGAGTAGGAACCTATTGATTCCTTCTAATTCTAAAATGTACATTTTAACCTAAAATGTTCTTGTTAATATTTTATTTTTTAAAAAATCCCTGATGATGCTAAATCATGCATGTTCTCTACTTTTTAAGAATATACTAAGATAATCACAACTCTTCACTCAAAAGCCACAAACGGCTGTGCAGAAACTGCAACGTTTCAAAATACGCAAAATTAAATATTTCCCTAAGATCATTTTTCTTAATGACACTTTCAGAATTTTATCCTTAACAATACTGGCACACTGCAAATCTTAATGATTTAAGTCTATTCTTTTCACTAGATTAAAAAATTCTGAGCAGTAAATTATATCAAAATGAACCCATCATAGTTAACTGCTGCTCTAAGCTGCTTTAAATTCGCAAACATGCAGTTACAAGGGGAGCAAGTTATACATCAGAGGACATGCAAGTGCTCATATTGCAAGTCAATTGCAACTTACTATTGAACACAGAATTCAAAACAAAAGGCTTTGGAAATAACTGGAGACAAAAACGGTGGGGAGGAAATCAGTATTTCGAAAGATGATGACAAGAACTGTATCATGATAATTATGACACACGTTTGCATTTTTACAACAGTAACTCCCCCCACAAAATGCTATCAGCTAAGTAGACATCATTACTTAGTCAAGTTGCTTCTTGAACTCTTACGGTGTTCTAAAGGAGTTAATTCTAATTGGAGAGAACATATCAGAATTTCACTTGCTATAGTGAGCCATGTTTACCTATGGGAGTATATGTTATCATTTCAGGTGTCTTGGGCAAAAATAAACCATGGAGAAGGAGGACAGGAGTGCTAGGGACTTTGTGACAAATATTAGGCACTAATTATCTGTTTGTAATATACTTTCAGGAATGCCTAATTAGATCTAGTCAAACTCAGCCTTAAATTAATAATAAATAAAAACAATAAAATCTTAAGGGTGTTCTTAACTGAGGGAAGAGGCCACATCTATTCTTTAACACGTACCTCAAATATTTTGCCAATGAATACTGACTGAAAATGGCGTATGTCTAGAAAATCTAGACCTTGCACACCAGTAGCTAAAAGCAGTCAGCTTCAGTAATGAGCGTCACACACACACACACACGCTCCAAGCACTGAGTACAGAACAATAAACGAGGTGCTCGGGGTTCGAAGATTAAATCAGCCCCTAACCTTCAAGAGTATTTGATACTAGAGAAGAAAACAATTTTAAATGCCTCTTCCAATGGACTAAAAAGATATGCTTCTAACTTTTAATTATCAAAATTATCATCCTAGAGAAAATGGTACAGTTAAATACTACTACCATAAGAGTAGCATACATCTTTTTAATCAGAAAGTTCAACTCAGGAAGCTTCCAAGACTGTGAGTCAGGGTGTGTCATTAAAATTTGGGAGCACACCGTTCACCGAGGGAGACAGAAGGAGCCCTTCAGGATGTCATGTAGCACCTTGAAAACTCTCCTTTTAATGATGCCCCCAAAGGGGACTGCTCAGCTTACACAGTGAGCAATGTGTGCTATTTTTGATTCTTTTTCTCAATTCTTTTCTTAAGATAATCTAAAAAAATTTAGTGGGTAAGATGAGAGAAATAGTATTAGTTATAACAGTACGAATATGATATATTTAGGAACTTAATATGATAGGGCTTATGACTATAAGATCCCACTAGACAAACGAATAATCGTTCCTTGTAATAAGGGTGGATTTTCACATACTTACATAAACAAATTCGTCAAAGCTTATCTTCCCATCTTTATTCCTGTCACCATCCAGCATGAGTTTTTGAATAATTTCTCTCACTTTATATCCCGGTAATGGCATATTAGCTTCCTTGAAAAGCTCATGAAGTTCGTAGTCACAAATGAATCCATTGCTGTTGAGATCTTTGTAAAAAGGTAGAGCAAGCAAAAAAGAAAAAGAAGTTTTAGGAGAAATAAGTTAACCTTTTAGAGTATTTTTCTTCACTTGAGGCTCAGTTCATTAGCTCGCCTAAATAACAACGTTTTCCTTTCTTATTGTTTGGTACCTAAGGTCGTTTGAAATGCAAATGCAAATTTTAACTGAAAGAGCATGGTCTTACAACACGTTTCCTGTATTTTAAACAGTGTATGAGTAGCTTTACTTAAAAATAGCATCCCTATTATTAAAAAAACATAGTTGTTTAATAAAATTATTATTAAATCATGAAGCTGACAGGACTTTAAAAAAAATTAATAGATTATACACCAATAAAACACTGCCATGGTATAAAACAATTTTTATTGTGGCTATTTAAGGGTTTTATACCCCTTACTCTTCCATTAGTCCTACAGAATAGTTTATGAATTAATGCTGTTTATATTACAAAGCAAACCTGAAATTAAGCTACCATCTTCAGCCCCAACTTTTTCTTCTAGTTAATGGAAATAAACATTAATCCAAGAAAACCATAGAGTTCATAAAAATAAACGCAGTCTTGAGTAATGCAAATGTTTAACATGACATTTTTGATTGCTACAACTGGGGGTGTGGGGTGGGGAGAGGATGCTCCTGGAATCCAGTGTGTAGACACCAAGGATGCTGCTAAATATCCTACAATGCATATGACCCCCTCTCGCCCTGACTGCAACACCGAATTATGCAGCTCAAATTGTCAATAGTGCTGAAGCTGAGTAACCCCAGGTTATAGTGACACGTTGGGGAGGGGATGCTAGTGGGGGTGCTATTTCGACAGAATGGTCAAGGGTGGCTACTTTGATGAGGACATATTTGAATGAAGACTTATAGGAGGTAAGGGAGCAAATCATGTGGGTATCTAGGGGAAGAGATTCAGGTAGAGGAAAGAGCAAATGCAAAGTCTGCGATGTGGAAGAGTGTCTGGTGTGTTTTGGGAACAGCAAAGATACAGTATGACTTGAGCAGAGTGAGCACAGGAGAAAATGAGAGATGAGGTCAGGGAGCTGATCATAAAAGCTCTTATAGGCCAAGGAACATACTCTGGCTTTTATTTTGAGTGCAATCTAAGCGTGATTCATATTAGCCAATTTTTGCCAATTATTAAAACATTAAATGAAGTCTTCTACATGAAACCATTTCCCCAATACTCTGAAAGCTGATGAAATTCTATGTCTAGTTTTAACGAAGTATACTTCTAGAGTCAAACAAATTTTCTCAAACATAGATTATTATATTTGAATCCATCAATTAAAATATCTATACTCTTAAAACATCATCCTCAAACTACCCAACACTTCTAAAAATCACTAATATTTCCTTCAGGGTAAAGCATTTAATTCCCCTAGGGTACATCTTCACTTTCTTTGCTTCGAATTTATAAAAGGTCATACGTCAAACTCTTTATTAGAAAATAATCCAGCAACAACATCTGCAGTTGCTAAAAAGAACAAAGTAATCCACATGATGCTGTGGCAGGATTTTAGCAACTTTTGATAAATAAAATTCTTGGATTTAAATATACCTTCTCCCATGCCTATACCAATCTGTTTCTCTCATTTTCTTTAAATTCAGGTTAAAATAAAGCTCTGTACTAAGGAGTAAGCGTGGCATAGTGAAAGATACACAGCATAGGTGAAGGGACACAACAAATGGGAGTAACGTAACAGGATCTCTTTTCATCTTAGCTACTAATTTGCACAATTCACCTCCCCAGGTCTTAGTTTTTTCATCTGTAAAAGGAGTGCTTTGGATCTAATGATCTCCAAGGTCCCTTTTTGGCTCTAACACACTTTGATTGGAAATTCAAGTACACAGGATCTCACAAACCACACACAGACACACTTTTTTTTCTTAAAAAAAAACTGGAGATATCATAAGACATATTAAAAACAAATATAGAGTAATAACATTCTGATGACTACTACACCTGATTATCTAAATACAATAGTCCTTCAGTTTTATACCTTTATTGAAAGAGGTAGCTTATTCCTTGCAACTATCAAAACGTTGTCCACTTCAGCAATTTCTGATAGAAAGAGATTTTTAAATGTATTCTATTTTTCCCTGACTTCTGAAATGACGTTATCTGAGCATAATTTAATCTGCTTATTTACTCCAGTTTAGACCTAGCATACCTAGTAAAAGATATTTAATCGTTCTTTTTGTATTCTCAGTGATATACTAGAAGTGGAAGGTAGAGATGTTTAAAAATAAATATTGGAGAACTATAATGAATTCAGAGCTGCATGAAACTGACCAAGGCCCTGAGAGTCTAGTCTATCTGGCAGTTTATTCACGTTAGGCGGAACAGAGGTGCTGGCAATGGGCAGAACTACTACTTGCGTGAACCCTCTCTGAAATAAGCTCTCTTGAGCATTAATTAGAAGTTCACTGATGTGATTAAAAGATGCTAGGAAGTAGCCACCCTAAAATATAACCAACATAAAATAACCACATGTGGAAACTCCATTTTGAAGTAAGAGTAGTAATAACAGATGCTTTTAGTAACTGATAGGAACATTTTAAAGGGGGTTGGAGGAATAAGAACTTGTCATTACACGACAATCTTATTAGTTTGCAAATTTCTGGATAAAGATTCTTCTAAATTTTGTTATCTCCCAGCCCAATATGTAGCACAGTACCTTGCATATAACAAAGCAATGGGAAAAATTATTTTTGTAGAACCAGTGATTCTCAAGTATTAACCAGGAAAAGAATGCTTCATCTATTGAGAATTTTAAAAACAAAATTAAACAAACAACAGTGACAAAAAATACAGAAATAGCACTAAAAGACTGAATAGCAATTCATCAGGAAACCATAACGACAGAAATATCCCTTAAATAACATTCAATCTCATTCCCTTTGTTCTAATCCTGTCCCCACCCAGTAGCCTTCAGATCTGTAATTTGGTTTTCTAAGTGGACACACCCACCAAGGAGGACCCAAGTAGACAACCAGCGATGGCTGTCAGGTCAGGACCTCTCTCTCATTCTAAATCTGGAAACCTGCTTTGGCTTTATTAAGAAATACTGTGTGCATTTGTTTAGCATGAGTCAACCTCTGGAGCAAAGTGAGTACCTACTCTGTGGCAGGTACTGAGCCAGATACTAAAGATACAGAAATTTATCAGACAGAATCCCTGGTTCTTACTTGAAACTGTAGCTTCAAAATCCTTGCTAAAACGTTGAGTCAATTGGAATATGTATCCTATATCTTTCTTGAGATGGGAAAAGAATCATTGCCCACGTCATCCAGTTTTACATATTTTAAGAGTTTTACCTATTCTGTAATTTTTCCACATTTTATCAGCAGATCTAGCTTGTACAACCTCATGCGATCAAAGGCATTCTAGTGTTAGTACTAGTAAATTATAGCAAGCCTTTCTTAGAGCTCCTAAATCATATCTCTTGAAGAAAACAATTTCAATTTCAATAGGAAGGCAGAGGGAGCCTAAAAAGGCGGTTTGCAATTAATTTTACAAAATCTCCCAGCTGGTAAAGTACTTGAAAGACAAAATAGGGTGCAATTATTTTTAAAGAGTTTTATGCTAATTTTATTTCCAGTCCCCAGCCAACACACACACACACACACACACACACACACACACACACACACCCTTAAACAATATCAGAGATCTAATGTGCTGTGCTTTGGAAGGCCAAAAAACAACATTGCACAATGGCATTTTAGAAAGATTCTATCTCATGAGCAACGTTATCAGCTGGGAGCTCAACATGTTTGACGGTGAACTTTTCCTATTCTGAGTTTTGACGTAAACATGAGAATTTCATAATAAACTGACCTAAAAAAACACAGACCTAGATTGAAAACAGTTTTAACAACTGGAAACTAAAATCACAACTTCCTGGCATGATGATGGTTTTTTATTTTCTCATTAAAGCTGCCAATATTCTGGAACCCCTTTCTGGCTCATGTGCCACTTTTTCATTGACTACACATTGGCACGGGGTGGAACAGATTCTGCATTGCACAGACTCTTCTGTTCCAGCACCACATTTTCAACCACCTGATAAAGTAGATATTATCATACAGCCTGTATTATCTAGAGCACTCTCAATGTTTCCACAAGCACGTCTCAACATTTTGCTTCAGAAAACATGGTCAGTATGGGCAGAGAGGAGCAGGCGGTAGGAGAGAAGAAACTCCACCTACGCACTGAAGAAAGTTCCCGTAGAAAGTAAAGAGCTAAATTTCAATCAAGCGACTGTGTCCTTATTTTTAAAGAAAAATCACTATACTTGAAAAAATCACTAAGAGGCTCCCAATGCCGCCCCGGAGAGGCCTGTCTTTCATATTGGCTACTGAATTCATCAGAAAGAGACCAACTGTTTGTAACAACAGATTCAGTCTGTCTCTGTGTCTCTCTCTCCCTGATGACACATGTAGGTTCACAGTTGCATTCTGTTTTAAAAGAAACCTCCTTATGCTGTTCTACTAAGTATTATTTTAAATGCTAGTTAACTCTCCCAACACCCTCCCCCCAAGTGATCTTAAAGTAAATAAACTTATTATACAGCCATGTCCCTGCAGAAGTTTGAATCACACCAAGAATGCATATCCTTAAAAGGAAATGTTTTCCCTCCCCTTGCATCCTGTTATTTAAGCTATTTTAAGTACTTGTCTGGAGAAAGCTGAGCCAGAATTCAAGTGGTTTTGATTTTAGCTGCTGTTTTACACTGCCCATGTCCAGGTGGTATGCGGTGCAATCGATCACTTCAAACGCATCTTTTGGGGTGCTACTTTGTGTTATAAATCTGACAGTAAAAACGACTGGGATTTCCTTTGACCTCCAGGTTGTGTGTGTGCGTGTGTTGCTTTAACCATCCTTGAATCTGTTTAAATCTAGCGTCTTTCTTTATAAAGAGGTCGCATGTGTGTGCCCTCATCTGCAACACATATGCAACCTCTTTACTAACCCACTACAGACAGGGCTCATTTGGACCAAAGAAGAAAACCAACCAAGTGCGGATGCACGTCCTTTCAGAAAAGCGGGGTTTAAAAGTTCCACTCAGTTTAACCAATGTATTCCACAAATTTTTTGCACTAAAAATAATGACAAAAGGAATCTATACATCTAACAGTAATGGATTTACACACACACACGCATAATCTTGAATGCCTATGAAAGCACACGAAATATTGATTTAAAAGACTCAGCCAAAAGACTTGTGCAGAAGAATTTAGATTATATTCCACCCTAAGATCTAAGCAGTAAAGTCAAGCTTTCATTAGGCATTAAAACCTTAGAAAAGGCAGCTGCTAAACATCTCCAGATGCTTAGCTAAACACGGGTTTTGCCTTTCACAGCTTTTACCTTTTGAGGTAGCTCGTTCCAGCAAATATAAGAGGCAGTTTAATGAGACCCAGCTAAGGGTAGAATAGAGGTCGTTACCTAAGAGCTCATCCAAATACCGGATCCCCAAAGGTGGAGGTCAAGTACAGCGAAGGCTGGACAGGTTAAGAGGGCTGAGACCAGGCAATCAAAAATGTCGTCTATCAATCCTTTTCCAACTCATAATTTCCAGCAATTTGGCCATCATTTTCCGCTTGTTGCCACTCTCTAGCTTTAAAAATACATACACACCGACACACACGCTCACGAGTGCACACGCACACACTTATACTCCTATCCTCCACGCCATTAAAACATGTTTTTCCCGAGACCTTCATTTGTAATATTCCATCGATAATTAACCAGATGGCACGGTGAAAGAGCACTGGTTAGTTTGTTTATTTTTTCGGTTGCGCTATAGATTTTATTTTTTAAGTCTTAATTAAACCAATATGCCCTGGTACAGTTTCATTGAACACTACAAGTAAATTAAACCACCATCCTTTTTGTGGCATCATCCTGACGTGGTTTTTATATACTAGAGAATATGAAGTAATTTGAAACAACTCAATTTCCTCAGATGAGAAAATCTGGTACAACTATAACACCATAACTAAAAATTTTTGGCTTAGTTTGATGGGCGGCCTCAAAGGAATATACCCACACTATTCCTAGTCATTTATGAAACCCCATTATTCTTTCATTTCAAAAGTGCTGAATTCACATTAAAAATAAAAAGCTTAGTAGCAATTGCTTAGGAGAGAAAAAAGTCAGATATAAGCATTTAGAAGACTAAAGTCAAACTGAAAAGATTTATATTACACGAATTTATCTTTATGCCAGGTAATCATCCAAATGACCCCCAGCTTCCATAACAAGATGAAAGTCTCGAAACGTAGAAGACATTTTCTAGTTGGTAAAATATTTACTTCCTAAGTGTTCTGAAAAGTTTTATTCATTTGTCTTTAGAAAGAACTTATGCAGCATTGCAGCATTTAAATTAAAACAGAAACATTATGAAGTAGGAAAAAATGAGAGCAAAGGCTTCTGCTATCCCAGTGGGAAATACTGGAAACAAATGTTGAGAAAGTTAAAATAATTTAATGAAAATATACTGCTTGGAGCTTAACACTAAGCAGGTGCAGAAAGTGTGTGAAAGGAGAACTTCAAATCCTAATACTCAATTTATTGCTAGTAAAGAGAGTTTCAAAGCACTATTAATTGATTGCACAAAACCTATGATTAGTGATAATTACAGAGATTTTCTCCACACACTATGATTTTGCTGAATTTCTAAAGAGATAATCAAGGCTATTATTGTTAATAGATGGAAAAATCATATAATGATTTCCATATTTTGTCACAATTGAACTGAGACAAAGTAGTCCTCCCTACCCTACCCACCAAAATAAGAAAAAATTGTCCCTGACAGGAAAATAAGTCACAGAGCTTGTTTTTAAAATCTAGTTTCCTTGAATAAAAGAAAAAGGATTTCCATAACACCTTTGACAGTTGCCGGAGGGCTCCATAACCAACAACAACTAAAAACTACAAAGATTTTAAAGGAAAATCAAAAGATTCAGCTGGGTCTTTAAATACTTTTCTAAAAGACAAACTACGCACAAGCCTTATGCTGAAAATACATATAAATTTTATGCGCTACAATGTAAATGGCCAAAACCTGTAGTAATAAATTCCGCTATGATGAAAATCTTCATAACAAAGGCCCTTTGAGTCTACAGCTGATAATGACAAAGTCCCAGTAGATGAACAGACTGTATATAATTCCTCGGGATTCAATCAGTTAAATATTTATTGAGAACTTAACATGTGTGCATCACTGAGCTAGATACTGAAGGGGGAATACAAAAGAATAATATGCGGAACAGGCATTTGGACTCCAGAATTCCTGTTTACAGCATGTAGAGTAATAAGAGTCTGCATATCTTAGGAATATATGCCTGGTAGGGACTTCAATGAGACATATAGTCCAACCTTCTACCTTTGGGAAGCTGCCTACCCTAAACCCCCCAAGACGTATGACTTAAAATAAGACAGTGGTTCTACAATGACCCTTTCTTGCAGTCCAAACTCTAAATGAGCCCTCACTTAGTGCAATTTAACCCCATTTCCTCCATGAAGATAATTGGTCAACCCTCTTTATATCATTAAGCTTTCAAGGAGCAACTCAGCTCTTTTACTGATGAAAGTATTCCAGTTCCATCAGGTAAACAATATTTGAATTAGCTTTAATTTCTAAAAAATATCGCATACAAATATTTCCAAGATGCTGCACGTGAGAACAAGGTCTGTATTCAACAATAAACATTTATTTGAGGAGGTGAGGTCTTGAAGATTAAACAATAGCAACAATAAGTTATGGTCCCTACCCCAAAATTGTATTCATAAGGAAACAAATCAGGCTGCCCCCAACACTGAAAGATGAATGTAAATAAAACAGAAGGTTCAAAAGAAATGCAATCCTAAACACCATGATAAGGCGATTTCTATAAAATAATGATATTTTAAAAATCTTGCAACCAAGAATTCACCTGCTATTTTTTCATAGTCAATCTAATATCAGACTGGGTAGTACCCTTCTTACAGTAAGTGGTATCTATGGTAAATTAATCGACTGCCTTTTTTCATACAGACACACAAAATTGTGTTAGATTTAGGACTATTCGATTTTTTTCTAGTTAGAATTCTGATGGGATTATGAATAGTCACTCTGGCTGTCCCAAGACATGCTGTTACTACTAAATGCCTTCAGAGAAAATGTTGATTTTCCACATAGGTCAAAGAGTAGATTCTGATTTAAATAACAAATTATTATGATCTAACTTTATATGCTTTAAACAAGGAGATACCAAATAGTGACACAGTCCACCTCTCTAAGCACATGTTGACTTATACATACATCAATAATCAGTTCTTACCCTGTTTTCTCATTATCTTCTACTGACTTGACCTGAGCACTGAAATTTGGAACGTAAATACTATAAACTGCTTCCAAAGCTACTAAATTCTAAGACATGTTATACGATGTTAAAAGGATAAACCAAATGGCATGCTTTGCCTCTCCATCTTAGCCAGATGCTTTAGTTTAACGTGAGAAGGTAGAACAGTCGCCTTTATCCAAAGGCACAGAATCCATGAAAAAGGCAATAAAGCCAAGGGTTTTAACATTTTCAGGGGTCACACATCCCTTGGAGAGTGTGGTAAAAGCTCCAAATCCTCTCCTCAGAAAATACGATACATTAAATACTATAACGACGCAGTTTGTCTAAAAATTTTAGGAGCCACAGCAGCCCCCAGTTAAGGACTGCGACCCTGGACTAAAAACCTCTGACCATAATAGATAGTAGATATAATCAGAACTAATACAGTTTAAAGCATAACTTCTAAAACTTTATCCCACCAATTTAACTATCTTGCCCTAAGGTTCATGATTAACCATTCATTTAAGGTTTTAGAGTAATAATTTTGATTAGGGCTAAAGATTGCTTTACTATAGTTACACTACAAAAATTACTTACCAACTTTTGCAAAGGCCTCTTTGAGCTCATCAAGCTCATCTTTGGAAATCTGAGTGGTAGCCATCTCATCCATTTCTAAAGAAGATCTAAAGAGAAACCAAAAAGGTTTAAGACTTTCAAAAATTTGGGGGATGAATATATTATAGTCACTCCTGCGAAATTCTCATCTCAGGGATAATTTAAACAGAAATGCAAACTACTAAAACCTCTGAATAGGTTCCCACATTTGTAGCTACAGCCATAATAAAAGAAAGATGAGAAGTCATCTTTTACCAAAAATTATTCAGAAAAAAATATTTCTGAATCTTCCTTCTGAGGCCAACATCTTATATTACGTTCAAAGAGTGTAAGGAAGGGCCAAGGTACGCAACAATGACACGAAAGAGACACATAATAGAAATTCTTGGTGATATGTTTCAAAACTAAAAGTCAAAATTATGTGACCAAAGATTCATGTAAAATAGAACTTTTCCATTAAGCCTTTATCTATCTATCTATCTATCTATCTATCCATCCATCCATCTATCCATCTTACTGGCTATTTCCATTTTTTCTGCCTTATTGAGATATAATTGACATATAATATTGTGAAAGCAAGGTGAACACCGCGATAATTTGATATTCATATATATTGTGAAATGGTTACCACAATAAGGTAAGTGAACATCCATTACCTCACATTGTTACCATTTTTTCCATTAGGCCACATTAAAATCACTCACTGTGAAAACACTGATTTTCAAATAGCATCCTAACACCTATCAGTCACTCCCATTAAAGAAGGAGGCAACGAAAACAAATTCTATTTGGCTTTGATATAGAAATACACACAGTGTGTGCTAATGAACACAGCCTCATGCACAGAACTAATTATATTATTTGAGTTTACACCCTTTGAGATTTGGTCCTATTTTACCTATTTAATCAACAGAGAGGGGTTGGCACACTATGGCCTATGGGCCACAATCTGGACCACCGCTTGTTTTTGTTGGTTTTTACAGATAAACATTTGCGGTCAATTTTGATGATAAGGCACATTAACTTTGAACCCCAATTAAGTGAAATGTTATGCCAGAATAAAAAGAATTCCATTCTTCTCATCAGTAGATCTATATTTCCAAAACAAAGTACTCAATTATTATTATATTTTGAATTTTGTCAGTAAAAATTTGTGGAAATAATATATTTTATCCTTGATATTAAACAATACAACATTCTTGATGTTTTTGCCTCTTGGCGCACAATATTTATGATTTGGACCTTCACAGAGAAATTTTACTGAGCCTTGCAATAAAGAAAAGAGGTCTGTATCACAATGGATGATCCCCAAATATGAACGAACCTATTAACAATTTTGGGACAGAAGGAAATGAAAACGATTGTGTGTTGCCTTTTTTGGCTTTGTTTTCTTCTCTCTTTTGATCTTTTTTTAAGGACTTTACCTTTTAGAATTGTTTTAGGTTCACAGCAAAACTGAGCAGGACGTACAGAGAATTCAGTTCCCATACACCCCCCTGCACTCACACACACATAGGCTCCCCCATTATTAATACCTCCCACCAGAGTGGTACAATTGTTACAGGTGATGAACCTACATTGACCCATCATTATCACCCAAAGGCCAGAGTTCACATTAGGTTCACTCTTGGTGTTGTACATAGCATGGGTTTTGACAAATATATAATGACATACCTCCACCATCAAAGTACCAGACAGAACAGTTTCACTGCCCTAAATGTGTTGCCTTTTCAAAAAAGTATTCTATGTGTTAAATTTCACAAACTATACAAAATACAAATTTGAGATCTTACATTTATCCCTTTTAGACATTTTTATTAAAAGTTAAAAAACTACTCACCAACTCATCATTTTGCCATTCAGACTAATACTCAGTACAGAGAGGCTCTCAAGAGAGAGCTGGGCCACACCTGTCTTTTCACAGTCATAGCTGTCATCTCTAGAACCTATCACAGGCCCAGGCACACAGTAAGGCACTCACTAAAAGAGTACTTTAATAAACTCACCCATTCAACAACTATGTGCCAAGCACTACATTAGATAAATTCATATTCATATTAATTTCCTGAACCCTCACAACAGGCTTATGAGGTAAATAGTCTTACCTCCTTTTGTCTTCCTAGATAACTTAGGTTCAGAGGGACCACAGAACTGGAATTCAAACTCCGGTTTCTCAAATCTCTGAGAAGTTTTAAAATGACCATATGATACTATTAGCTAAGTTTCCACCATAATGCAATACACATTCACAATGACTGGTATTTTAAAAAATTAAATAAAAACAGACTTTTAAAAAACATGAAACATGGCCGGCCCAGTGGCATAGTGGTTAAGTTCACATGCTCCGATTTGGCAGCCCGGCTTCAGAGGTTCGGATCCCACATGGACCTAGCTAGCACTGTTCATCAAGCCATGCTGAGGCGGCATCTCACATAAAACAGAGGAAGACCGGCACAGATGTTAGCTCAGTGACAATCTTCCTCAAGCGAAAAGAGGAAGACTGGCAACAGATGTTAGCTCAGGGCCAATCTTCCTCAACAAAATACAAAAACCATAAAACAAAATTTGCCTGTTCACAAACTTTTCTTACCTATGATTTTAAGATGACACTAAAGACAGACAACTTCTCAGTAGCTAAGTTGAGTAAAAACACCTTTCAGAGGAGTTTCAGGATCTATAAGGTAAAGAAAGATCTTCAGTTAGGTATGAAGTCAGGTATTTTAAATATTAAGAGTAAAAACTGAATTTTCGTAAGTTAAACTGCAACCTAATGGCAGTAATTTTAAAAAGTATTCTATATTTTACCAATATAGTGTTCAACATTTCTGATTACAAAAATACTATATGGGATTTGCTCCAATTTTCTTTACGCATATTTTAAGTAATCATGCTTTCAATACGAAATTATTCCCCATGTCCATGAATTATAGCACGTAGAACAATGGCACAGAAAGTCTGAAAGTGAGACCATCTCAGAAAATCCAAAACATGTGGCCTCTCCTTTATCTCTAAAGGTCCTTTCCAGTTTGGGCAGTTGCTGAGTAATAATCTAAAGTATGTGAGTTTAAAAAAAAGGCAATTGATTTTATTCTCATACTACTGTACCATTTCTATACAAGAGAAAATTAGACAGAGATGGCTCTGGACATACCCCCCCACCCCCGGCCTCCAACCCTGCTGACCGGTGGATCTGACTAAATCCTTCTCTCCCGCGTCTCCCCTGTGCAGGCAGCAGGGCTGAGCGGGGTAGAAATCTCTCTCCATCTTCTTCATACCCCTCCTCAACACGCATACACTGCTATCCTCACACAATTTGACCGATATTTTAGGCATCTGTTATGTGCCTAGTTCCTGCCCTCAAGGAATTTACAATCTGGGGAAGTCAACATGTAAATAATTATAATTCGACACAAAGTAAATTAGCGGCTGCAGTAAAAAGTGTAGAAGGGGGAAAGGCTCTGGAGTTTCAGGATTATTGACTCCTCCCCAGGTAGGCCAGGAAAGCAGTACTTTTGCTCTTCCTACAAAATCAGGGAATACTTAGACCTCATAGAAATGATTTCAAGGCACCGGTTTACTTAAATAAAATTAATATAACACAGCATTTAAAAAAACAAGATATACTTTCAACTTTTCTAATTTCTTATCCCTAACTTGTCTTAATAAAACCCTAAAATGACTTCTTTTACACCTGTAACTCAGATTTTTCATCTACAGGAGACATTAAGACGCACGCCTGAATCAGAATACACAGAAGAGCTGGAGCGGGCATATACCCCCAAAACGACATTTCCAGGCAGCTTTGGTCCAGGACAACAGAATAGTTTAATTTAGGAGTCTCTCAGTTAAATAAACTCAATTTTATTTACCTAAATAATTATTTGAAAGTAAATAAATAAACGTTACCCTGAAGCACCTGAGCCCAAACTGAGAACCACAAAGTCAAATTTGAAAGGCTCACAGTATACGCTTTAGTCGATAAAAATCAAGATTTTTAAATTAGCTATTTAATGCAGATGTTTCCCCATTATGAATGAAAAAAGGTTTGTCTTCAAGACTACTCATAGGCACTTGACGGTATCTTTAAGGAAATCAAACAATTAAGCACTATCTTGGGAGAAAACATCACATTTAAGTAACTTAGGAAAGACGTCCAGATTTTTTTTTTTTTTAAGATTTTATTTTTTCCCTTTTTCTCCCCAAAGCCCCCCGGTACATAGCTGTATATTCTTTGTTGTGGGTCCTTCTAGTTGTGGCATGTGGGACGCTGCCTCAGCGTGGTCTGATGAGCAGTGCCATGTCCGCGCCCAGGATTCGAACCAACGAAACACTGGGCTGCTTGCAGCGGAGCGCGCGAACTTAACCACTCGGCCACGGGGCCAGCCCCAAGACGTCCAGATTTTTAAAAATTAAAATTTTACACACTAACGTTGTGGAAGCTCTATTCCTCTTCAGGGGGCAGTCATTGTACTGTAGGGTCTTTTTCTCTCAAAGCAACTAAAACATCCAGACTGGGGCTTATGAAGCAAAACAGAGGATTTGCCATCATTGCTGCCCTGTAGACACTTCACCCGATCCGGAGCACCTGGAGCAAGCGGCTGTGCCTCACCCAAGGACGTAGTGTGCTGTAATGGGGAGGCTGCGGGGTGGGGGTGTGGAGTCACAAGACAGCAATTAATGTCCAGGCTCTGCTATTTCCTGGCAGTGTGTCCACGAGCAAGAGCAAGTTTATTTAATCTCTCTGAGCCTCAGTTTCTTCATTTGAAAATAGTGATAACACTATGTACCTGCTTCCCCAGGGTCCTCATGAACATTACAGATGGCTTATGTGAGGGCAGACGGTAAATTACGTATACAGTATTATACAACACCCTGAAATCCTTAATGAAAGAAAATGGCGAGTAAAAGAATGCCTAAGTAATTGTGCGAGGCTATATAAATATAAGGCATAGGTTCTACTGAGAAATTTTTAAATGGGATACATGAAAAGTTATCCCCTTTGCCCTATAATCATTGAATACAGAGTATAATAGATGTCCTTCCTATATAAAAATTATAAGCTTTTAGTCGAAGTAATTTAAGAAGGATAGGCCTAAAGAAAACCCGTCAGCCACTTTTTACCCATGACTCAGTTTGGCTCCTTCATAAGGCCAGTTTCTAAACACAACTTGAAGAGCAGCCAGAAGATGTAAAAGAAAGAAATACAAATTTTACTTCAAATGTTTCAGGACCACTTTTAAAAACAGCTGACAGCTTTTCAATATGGTCACATTCTTCCTAATGTGCACATTTTTTTCATGAGCGATGAAAAATAAAAGGTGAAGAGGTAAAACGTAAATATTATTTGCTGAATAAAAGTTTAATTTCTTTTTTTAACTTAATTTCAGAGTACGTGATTGACAGGCAATAAGAAAGTCTGACTTTTGAAATATGTCCTTTTCCCCTGTCTGTCTTCCCACAAAAGTGAATTTTATTTACAGGGGCGGGGGAGGGGAGAGAGAGAGAGAGAGAGGGAGCGCTGATGTTAAAAAAAATATATATATATTTTCCCTCCATTTAAACTTAGCAAGTGAAATGCTAATGAAAAATAAAAACTCCCAAGATCTCTGCATTTTTCTGAATTCTCTCATCTGCAAAGCACTTTGCTCCGTCCCAAATTCTGCTTCCTCCGGAGCTCCTGTGCCGCGTCCTCTGTAAAGGGAAAGCAGCAGGAAGAAAGCAAACTCTCTCACTCCCTAAACATCCGAGGCACAGGAAAACAGATTTTCAAATAAGGGAATAAAACAAAAGCAAACAAAACCTTGTTTGTTTGTTTTTTCATAAAAGGATATGGTGTACAACTGGGTCTGAATTCAGGGCGTCACCCATAGAGGAATCGTATGCCTATGAAGTCATCCCTAATTACAGAGTTTGACTAACAATACGGCAATTATGAAACCACTCCACTGGCTCACTTAACTATACTTAAACCCTGAACACAAATCTTTGCTGAGAAAGGTGTAGCTACAATTAACTACCTGAAACTATTACTCAAATTCTGAAAGGAATTTGATGCAGATGAGGAGGGGTGCCTGTTTTCATCCCCTAAAGCAATTCACCTTAGGAATGCAGCTGACTAAATAATCTATTTACTAATCTGTGTCATTCAGTACCATGTGGGTCAGGAGGCAGGGCACACACGTTGGGAAACTCATCCATGGATAATTATAGTATGAACTTCATATTTTTTTCCTGAAATCGAAAGGCAACTAAAACGTAAAAGCAGAGGATATTCACCAAAGACTTTCTCCCAGCCGCTAGCATGCCCGGTAAGTAGAACTGGGAAAGGCTGATTACTTAAATCAGAGATTTGGCAACACGTACTGAAGCTCGTGTCATGCAGAAGAGAGCAACAAAGGGTGGACAAAACATGAAAGAACACATTATTTCACTATAAATTTTAAAAAAGCCATAGTCACTTCTATGTGTGAACAATTCAACAGTGGTCAACAAAAGAGTGTATTTGTCACCTTCCTTGGTCCAAAACAAGCCGTGCTTTGGAACACCCACTCTTCAGGAACCTACCTGGACCAACAGAAACTGCCACCCTGCCTCCTCCCTAGTTAGGTACGTCAACAGCATTAGTCTCCAGGCCAGATGGGTGTGCGCTACTCTGAGCTAAAGCTCACCTACTCTTGCCGTGATTACTCAAACTCCAGTCCCATGACTTTAGAAGATTTCTACTTGAATGTCTACCATATTCACCAACTTACTCATTTACAGTCAAGCCTTAACTGAAGGCTTAGGATGTACCTGGCACTGTGTTGGGTGCTGCAGACATAGAGAACTAGCACCCAAAGTCCTCTTCTCTCGAAGAGCTTACTGTCTACTGGGGGAAACAGATTGAAAAACAAAGACATAATATGAGTGCTCTCATGCTATTACAGTCATATTTACTGAGTGGTGGGCCTCAAGAAAGGTTTTCCAGAGAAGATGATTTTTGAACTTTATCTCAGAACATAAGTAGAATTCCTCTGACTGACATCACTGTAAAGGCATTCTAGGCACAGAGACATAAAGAGAAAATGATATTCTGGAGCTGGGGAAAGGTAGTGTGGTTGGAGCACTGTGCCTAGGGTTTGTGACAAGACACAACTGGAGCAGAAGGTCGGGGTCCAATTTTGAAGGGCTACACTCAAAATCTGGTCTTGACCCTCTGGCCAAGGCAGAAGGAAGGTTAATGAGGAGGACTCCAGTCAGGAAAGTCTAAGTGTCTACAACTGAACTTATTGCCACATTATTTCTCCCCTTTTCAATTCTCTCTCCTGCCAAATCAGGTCTCCTCTTCAATTTCCCCTTTCCTCAGTCTCCAGGGCTTACAGATTTGAGACTGCAGTTTGACCACAAGAAACAAAGGGAGGATGAAGTAAATCACTAAGCACTCTGGATTCTTCTATCATACCCTTCATCACCTCCCGTCTGGCCTATTTCAAAAGCCTTTTAGCTGATCTATCTACAGTCTTGTCTCCCTTCAATGTAATCTTTACACTGCTAACTTCCTTAAGAGCAGATCTATGATATATTCCATACAAAAGAAAGACCCAGTTTTTAAGCACAACATTCAAGGCCCTACACTTTTCTGTACTGATACCTGCCTATCTTGCCAATGTTACTTCCCACTACATACACTGCACCCTTGAATCACACTTTATAAAGATACCCTAATCCCCAAGCACGCCATATATTTTCCTACCTCCATTCTTTCTCCTCTGTGGTTCTCTCCAGTGGAATGCTCTTCACCCTTCTCCTATCTACTCTTCAAAAGCATCTTTGAGGAAGTCTCTTCAGATTGTCCCCACTTGAGATAAAAGCTCTCTCTTCCCAGTACTCTCACAGAACTGTGTGTTTTCTTTATTACAGCCAGTGCTGGATTCTTTCAGACAGCTCCAATTTTAGATATCTTGCTTTACCGTCACACTATAAGTACCAATTTTTGAATGAGAAAATATAGTCACCACAAGGATAGCATTTAATACTATTATATAAAGGTCTTTGATGGAAGGGACCATATCCCACTCATCTTCATATTCCCAGCCACTATTCACAGTGCCTACAGAGTAGGTAGTAATAATAATAATAATTAAGATAATAACATATCATTGTAAGTTTATATTATACCAGCTAACATTTATGGAGCACTTGTTATTTACATGGACTGTGCTAAATATATACATTATGTAATTTACTTCTCAGAAAATCTCTATGAACCAGGTAATATTGTTATTCCCATTTTACAGAGGAGCAAACAGGTTTAGAAAAGTTGAGTAATTTGCTCAAAGTCACACAGCTAGAGAGTAGAGCCAGGTCTCAATCTTAGGTCCGCCCGACACCAAAGGCAGTATTCTCAACCATTTTGCTATATACTGTGCCTCTTTGAGAATGGCTTATTGAATGAACTTCTTTCCCCAACAAGGCCATACACTTATGAGAGTAGAAATACAGCTTACTTATCTCCGTATTGACCACAGAGCTTAGTACGATGCATGGACACAGTGCATTCTCAATAAATATCTTTTGAATCAAATATCGCCCACAATCATTTTGACCATGTGAGTCCCCTTTTAAGAAACTATAATTGCTTATGTCTAAACAGATGACCTAATCTCTGCTTGATATTCCAGGTTCTCTAGAGTGGTCCTACTAGTCACATCTAACCAGTTTTACCTTTCAACAACGCTCAAAATTACCTTTTCGATCACAGCCATCCTCCTGAACATGTCCTGCTAATTCCTACATCAGTACCTTTTGTTTTATCCTGCCCCCCCTTCCTCTTTCCTTCTGTCCCACTAAGGGCTCTCTGTATCTACCTCTCACATTTATAATGACCTCCTCTTTATTTTTCTTCTCCCCCATCCAAATTCTACTCTACCTTCAAGGTTCAGCAGAAGCCTCATCCTCTCCCAAACCATGTTTCCCAATGACTCCACTCCCTGTTGATCTTTCTCTTCAACTCCCACAGGATTTAGAATTTTGCCACAAAATTTAGCAATTTAATTATAGACTTTCTCCTATAGTTATATAAGTGCATGTGAGGACAGCCTGGCTGGGACATCCTACTTGCTTCAGTTCAACTGCCTCCTCCACACAGATGGTCACTGGGCACATTTGGTCAAAGAGAATAATCTCCAATAAAAGGGAACCATTCCTATCAACAGCACACAAGTTCTTGTTTAACTACTTGCTCTGCAAATCTTATTTCAAGATAGTTTGTTTCTCAAAAACAAAGTCTAAACTTCATCTTCGTCTCATATACTCCCACAATAATAATCCATTGCTGGATGCTGGGTACAGAGGCATGGCTCAAAAAACGTTCCAACTGACTGCAATGTTTCAAGGGTAGTGATAATTCCCAGCATGCACAATACCCAATGATTATTGAAACTGTACTAGGGAAGAAACAAGAGTCTAGGGTAGTTAAGTGACTTTGCCCAAGACAGAGCTGTGCAGCAAATGTAAAAGTAAAAAAGCGTGTGTGAGAGAGGTAATAACTACTCTTACCATAAAAACAAAAGCAAAGAGGCTATACATCACTTTGTGGAAAGAAGGCCCATGCCTATTACACCCTATGGAAAGTAATTTACAAGCTCCTAACACATGTGACCATGATATTGAGAATGAACTGTTGCCAGAAAATGTAGATAGTGACCCCTCTAGCTAATACTAACTTGTTTTCGTTACTTAATGGATAAGGGATTCATTTAATCCTTGAACTGAAATCACCAAAACTGTAATTGTGTAAAACATACTGAATACAGGCAAGAGGTTTAGTAAAGACTATATATTTTAGAGTTCTAAAAGGTCTTTCTTCACAACATTGGTGTTAAATGGGTACTGACAATAAAACAGGTCATATTTTTTAAAAATAGGGACACAAATGCTCACTTCTTTTTTTTTTTTCCTGAGGAAGATTAGTCCTGAGCTAACTGCTGCCAATCCTCCTCTTTTCACCGAGGGAGACTGGCCCTGAGCTAACATCCGTGCCCATCTTCCTCTACTTTCTATGTGGGATGCCTACCACAGCATGGCTTGCCAAGCGGTGCCATGTCCGCACCGGGATCCGAACCGGTGAACCCCGGGTCACTGAAGTGGAATGTGTGCACTTAACTGCCGTGCTGCTGGGCGGGCCCCTCACCTTCTCTTGTGGCAAATTCATTCCTGAATGACATGCTTCTGCTTCACTGTATTTAATATTGCTTAATTTCTGCCTCTTAAATGTGAAGTACTGTGAACAGCCACTCCAGTTGTATCAGTGCTAATAAGTTAATATAAACATAACCAAACACTCAAGTATCTATGTGACTTACTTTTTATTTTAGGATTTTTTTCATGCATAAGTCATCACTATGGTACCCATAGTATTTTAGCGATTACAACTGATTTTTCTCAAGGAGCAAGCAGCCTGGAGTTTTGTTTGCTTCCTTTGAGAAAATTTTAACAGAATCTCAGTAAAGGAGTAATTTTAATAGCTTAAGAGGTTATATGCATCTTTCTCGATTTAATGATTTCTTGCTCTGAAAGTCAAAACAAGTGAGTCACACCCTAAATGTCCTCACACCTGTCACAGGTGCCTAGTCCTAAAAGTTTAGGAAAGGTTAAAACAGAAGGTAAAGGGGTCAAGGATTTTACTGTTCGTGATTCTCGCACCTCAGCATTATTAAAAATTGTTTGTTATAGTCAATGCAGAGAGCGAACTTCTATGAAAGCAATAGTTGACATGTACAGCATACTTTTCAGGCCTACATCTCCTGATAATTCTACTTGATGTTTCAGCCGCAAATTGGTAAAACTAAAGAGGACATCACTAGATAACCCGGAATGAAACCGACAGTATTTTCCCATGAGGCAGTGTTACATATGCTGTTAGGTTATACAGTATTCGGGACTAGAGAATAAAGCAACTGGCTGAGGGAACGGAAATCTGGATATATTTAGCAACTATGCTTCTACAATCCATTTAGATTAAAATAATCTGAACACAAAACCATTTCATTTCAGGTAACATAGTATACCATTTCAGGGACATTTGTGAAGTGACCTGAAAAATCTTACCTACTGAAAAATATGTTTCAAATTCCAAATCGACGGAGAAACGAACTTTGGAAGGCTCTATCAGTGACTGAAGGCTAACTCTACCTTTTACCCAACTCCAAGTAGCTGCCTACCTATAATTGCAATTTTGCCTTGGATATACCCAAAAACTTTAAGGAGACAAACATTAGTTACTGTTTAATATGAAAAAGGGATTGCTATCTCCCGCATGTATGCTGCTCCAACAATGCCTACAGACGCAGGAGAGTGGCAGGAAGGTTTGAAAAGAGCAGGGGAGCAGAGACTGCTGTTGTTTGCAAAGTCACGCGTGGGGGACTGCACAGTTAAACTAAGCTCTCTTAGCCCTCTTCCTACTTCTCTAACAACAACGACTAATTACGCCATCTTCAATTTCGTTTGTATTGTTTTAAAGGAGATGCACTATAGAGTCCTAGCTGCTAACCCCAAACTCCCTTTCAGTGCCTGATGACCAACCTCTCCTCTATCTCCTCTACTAGTCTGTGAGCTCCTTGAAAGCAGGGTTGGGATCTTACTTGACCTTGTATCTCGGCTCACAGTGAACACCCACCAAATGTTTGCTGAATAAATAAACTCTGATGGAGGTAAGCAGGGAAAGTGAACAGACTTAAACACAATGCAGGCTAAACAGCCGTCTCATGCGGTTTTAAAAATGCATGCTCTGTAGAGAAAGCTGGGAACAAAACAGTCAAGACATATTAATGTTCCCACATTCCTCACATGCAATTGGCCTGTTAGCGTGCTTTAACTATCTACTCTTGTTTAATACTTCAAGATACGAAAAAACTCTTCAAGATGTTTGCAACCAGTCCTTTGAATTTAACTGAAAGTCAAACAGAAAGGTTTTTTTTTCAGAAACAGCTTTGCCTCGCAACGATTTTGGCAATCAAGCAGCACATTTCACCTGCATAATAATACACATTATGCACAAATCATGTTTTGACAAATCTGCAATTTATAGATAAAAGTAATGTTTAGAAATAAATGTAAATGGCCCCAAACTAAAGCTATAAATTTTTATAATGAAACTTTTCAATATATACAAAAGTAAGAGGAAATAGTACAACAAATGCACATAAACCCATCATCCAGACTCCACATTTGCTAGGATTTTCCCATAAGTGCTTCGTCTCTTCTCCCTTCTTGTCCTCCCTCTCCTTTCCCCTCCCTCCCTGTTCTCTCTGTCTCCTGAATTATTTTAAAGCAAACCCGTGATTTCACCCTACATAGCTATTAAGAAATGAGTTCATTTTCTGGAAATATCTCTATTCTATTCTAGAATCTAGCACTAGCTAGATTCTAATTGATCTTTTTTTTTAAGTACCAATATCTATGAGTCACCTAAACCCCAAAGGGTGCCCAATCCTGTGTCATTTCCTGGAAGACTATCAAATATCTCCATTTTAAGTAAAAGTTTCCTTTCCTCTTTTGGTCTTGATAAAAAAAGATAAGATCTTAAAGCAATGGCTATTTAAAAATAAGTTAATAACTTTTCCAATAATAGAAACATTCAATTCAATTCAGTCAGATTGAAGACATTCTTTAAATTCTTGTCAGACAAGCGTTTTGTAGATATTTAATGTACGTCTTACTCATGTTCTAAAAGCCCCTTTTCCCGCGATGAAGAATACTACAGCAAACCCAAAGACAACAAAATGACACCTCTCCTTCCCCCATCTTCACAAAGCTAAGGTTTACAACTCCTTAGATTGAAACAGGGTGTTCTCCTTTTAAAAAGTCTAATCTTTTCCATACTTCCTAAGTAACCTTTGACACTTTCCAAAAATGTCTGAATAACTCTTGAAAAAATAAATCTGCTGCTAATAAAATTAAAGAATGAATTAATAAACCTTCACACACATTCTCCTTTCCTATGAAAATTAACATCGAAGCCAAGGGCAATCTTCAGGTGTATATACATACATCACAAGGCAAGATCAGACTAGTTAACGTGCTTCAACTCAAAACAAGATATTACGATGTACAACTCAAAATCACCAGAGATACAATTGCAGCTTAGACTTGGAGCTAAGCTCAAAGCTTACCTGTTAGTCTCTGAAAGTGCCTCGGCAGTGTTATATACCCTGCTTATATGTGCTCAGATACAGTACCTGTTAATTGAGAAAACTAGATTCTTTTGTTTTATACTTCACTTGTTTTACTTCATATGAGTGTACTAAGTACAACCAAGCTGAGAGGTTACCTTCATGTCAGAGTCAGGATTTACATAACTAGCTATATTGGAACAAGGAAAAATAAAACTTATATGATCGCCAAGTGATGGCAAACCCTGGTGAGTTTGTGAGCAGTGTAAGTCACTATCATGATCACGTTATATCAACTCTACCAAACTTTCTTCACCAATGATTTTCATGTATCTTGTAAAGTATAAACAAACTCTAGACAACTGTGTCATAAGTCATTCTGTAAGAGTAGAATACCAATCTAATCATGACATGTTCTCTCATGACAGCTACCTCAACTTCTATCTCACAGAATTTTGAAAAACAATTTAACAGGGATCAAAGGCATTCAAAATCCCACCTCCCCCTTACCCAAGACATAAAGTAATGGTTTCTATCATTTAAACCATTTCTAACTTGATAGGTACGGCCATATGATTACAATTTCAAAACCAATTTTAAAAAAGTACAAAGTCCCTAAAATAGTCCCCAAATAAAGAAAAGACAGAATATATAGAGAACAGATTAGCATCTAAACTTCAAACATTTCTCTTAAGACAAACTGGATTCTATATGAATAAATAAGATTTAGGAAGTGTCTCCAAATGTTTAACTACCCAAACACATAATAAGAATTTCAAGATTTTTAAAGTAAATTTCTGCTTAAATATTCAGTAATCTAAAAGTTTGAGCCTAATAAAATAATATTAAAATAGTTACCCTTCTGTGAGACGAGAGCAAACCTGTTTCTTTCTCGAAGCACTAATAGAAGGAATCTCCCACGCCCAGAACGCCAATCTGGAAACCCAACATTCTTCTTACAATCGCAACTTGAGAGAGCAAGTCATAACACTTCCTGCTAGAAAAAGAGAACACCCTGACAAAAGAATGATACAATACTTATGAATCCCCTTCCTGTCAGCCTCACAGTATTAACGCCAAGTATTAATAAATTCTAATTTCACAATATTAGAGGCAAGTTAATTTTTTCATTCTAGCTCCACTGAAATCATGCAAGAACACAAGGGAGTTTAAAGTTGGTTCAGGTCAAATAGCTACAACCCACATACCTATTTAGAATTTGAACGTTAGCCAAGTAACCTGCTTATTTTAGAACACATGGAACCAGCTTCTCCCCAGCGCCCAAATCACTTGTTCATAGTAGACTACATTACTCAGAAAGGCTAATTAACTGTCTCGGACCACTTATGTTCTCTATTCTTCATTTCGATCCATACTTATTCATGCCTTCATACAACATTTACACTCCATATGCGAGGTATTGTAGCATTTATTGTATCTACATCCTGATTTTGGTTGAACAGGTAAGCTATTAAGTGTAGGAACTATATTTTCTACTGGCACAGTGTATAGGAAGTAAGCCAATACTTGCTGAACTGAATTTTCCATCGAGAGGCAGTACTGCAGAGTAGTTAAGAGCTCTGGAGCCAGATTGGGTTCAAACCCTGTCGCCACAATCTTTTAGCTGCATGTGTCCCTGGGCAAGTTGCTTAAGTTCCTGTGCTTCTGTTTTCTCATCCAGAGATAATAACTACTTCATAAATTGTTGTGATGCTTAAATGATTTAACGTGTAGTGAAAATTTAGATCATAGCCTGGCACATGGTAAGCATTAGATATGTGAGAACTGCTATTCTTCTTATTAAAATTTGCTTTTTAACTGGTGTAGCAACTCTAATCAGCTAATTGCTAAATTAAGCAACTGGTTAGTTGTGCGCGCCCTTTATGGGAGAGAACAGAAAATCAACAGGAGTACTGTGCTAGTCTCAGGAGGCGATTTCTAAGACCGACACACGGCAAGCCAATCATCTGAAAGGAAATGGAGCACAATGGGAGCGTCAGGGTCTTAGGAGTCTGCCAGACTGGAATTGAAGTCTGTGTGACCTTGAAGAAATTCCTTAGCTTCTCTGAGCCCTAGGTTCATATTTATAAAAGTGAAGCTAATTCCACACACTTCACAGGGTTGCTATGACGATTAAATGAGCCGATATAAGTACATAAGAGCATCTGCCCCCAGCGAGGTGTTCAGTAAGTGGCGGAAATTATTATAATCTGTCTGGGATATAACACACCTAATACGATCTGCTCTGTCTACCTAATAAGAACGAAAGTGAGATAATAGACACTCCAGTCCTTTATAAATAATATAAAACAAACAAAATGAAGCACTTTATGATAACATAGTGAAATCTCAAAGTAAGGAGGCAACTCACACTGCCCTCATTTGTAAAAAGATTTGGGACAGTCCATGATATGAGGCAGAGTGTTCTCCTGTCCTCATCACTAACCACCTTAGCAGACACTGGATTACATTTTGTCTCCTTAATGGAAGCACTTTATTTCATCAACAACAAAAACTTCATGAAATATCAAAAGACAACACAATTCAGAACAGAAGGAATATAGCAGCAGGAGCCAGAGGATGTGTTTTTCCATCTGTTTTCATCGCTGACTCACTATGTGAAGCCTCTTCAACTTTCCCAGGTCCCAATTTCGCCATTTGTAAAATAAGCATAGCATCATCTGCCTGTGACTGTCAGGGAATACATGAGATACGAAGCAACGCTCACGCACTCTGAGCGAACTGGATACACATGTATGTATTATCATGCATTTTACAGACAGAGAAAATTGGGGCACAGAAAATTGCCTCAGGTAAGAAGACAGGATCATTGTTAGAGCAGAAATACTGCGTTTTCCCAGCCCTACCTTTTCTTCAGCCATACTTGTCACTGCAGACCGCTTAGATGGGTCTGTCCCAAGTGCTATTAACTTCTTTAATGATAATGCTAACTAAAAATGGCTTCCTTAACTTTCCCGTTCCTGGTCATCTGAAATGTACATGCTTTCCAGCTTTCTGAACTCTAAAGCTAATCTTTGATCAGAGTGAAATCTGTCAAGACCATGTTGCTGATTTTAAGGTCTGTTCACCATAACAGAATAGAATTTATTTAAACTGGAAAACATTGTGGCGAAAAGTTCAAGAAATGGATACTCCCTTCAAAAATGCACATCTTCTATTTAGTAAACACTAAGACTTTTCCTAAAAGACTGTTCTATCACATCAGTAGTTCAACCAGTTTTAGTCTGGGGCCCGTTTTGTAACCTTCTAAATGTCTCACTCATCATCTGAGGTCTATGTGGATGTGTGGGGCTGGGTCGGGGGGAGAGGAGGAGTGTGTTTGTATATGTGCATGTGTGTGTCTGTCTGTGTGAACAGAATCTCTGTTTTTACCACGGGTAATGAAAATTGGTTTGGGAATAGAAAATGGTGGCAAATGTTGTGTAATAGGTTTCATATTTTTATAAGCAGGTCACAGAATGAAAACAACTTTTACATTGCATTCCACATTCACCAGGATGAATGCTGAGGAAAGCCAATGGAAACCAAACTATGTTTTATCTGCACACGTAAAGCTCTCAAGTTCTCTCTCTCTCAGATGTTACGAACAAAGCCACAAAGTTAAAAGTTCACACAGATGCACCTGTGGACACACACACATACCTCAGGCGGAAAGGAAGGAAAGAGGCACGCCCAAAGTCACATAAGAGTTTCATAGATGGATCAGTGTAACATGCAGTTAGAACGCTAGACCTAGGCATAGTATTTTTAGTCTCTTCGAACTTTCATTCAGACGTCATGCTCTCCACCACACCCAGTACTAGGTATATTCTATGTGTGACATATACACTTGAAGCCTCTCCCACAGTGCTTAATGACACACCTCAATAACACTGATCTATTGTCCTTTAATGAAACAGGATTTTACCCATCTTCATGACTTATAAAGCAAACAAATAATACCCACAGCAAGTGAAGCATTGAAGTGAAAGGATCTAACATAAAACAGGAGCCAAATTAACATGCAGGAAACTGCTACTGTAATTTTTGACTATATTGGAAAGTTTAGGAAATTTATATTAGGAGTAGTATTAGGTACACAAACTTCTTGTTGCATGGATGTGTCAAGTTTTAACAATAAAATATACCTGGTTCATGTAATCATTTTTTTCATATTTGAGAAGAAAATAAGCCACAAGAATATTTTAATTTCAATATTCCAAGGGATGTCTTCACAATAGTAAATATTTATTAGCTCTGTCTTATTATACATTAAATGATATACTTTGTCCTAACACACTATAACAAAAGGTTGAAATAAATAGAAGGTAGTTTTAAGTCCTCCAAAAATTATCAACTGAACTACACACAGGGCAAGAAACTGATTTAAAAGACATCTATGGTGACCATAGCTAACAATACTAAATTGTATATTTGAAAGTTGCTAAGGGAGTAGATCTTACAAGTTCTCATCACAAGAAAAAAGACTGTAACCATGTGAGGTGGTGGATGTTACCCAGACTTATTGTGGTGATCGTGTCACAATATACACACATATCAAATCATCATGCTGTACACCTGAAACTAGCCTAATGCTGTATGTCAATTACATCTCAATGAAACTGGGAAAAAGAGACATCTATGTTCTGTTCATAGCTAATAAAATCATACAAAGGAATAACTCATATGCTCTACACCTTTCTACCCTGAGGGTGTCTCATTCAAAAAAAGATGGATAGGAAAGGAAAGAGGAAAGAAAAAGAGACAGGAGAGGAAAAAGGAAAGAAGAGGAAACAACAAGAAAAAACCCAAGTAATTCATCGGTTCCTAAATTTTTGGCCTCAGGACCTGAAGACCCAAAATTGCTTCTTGATCTGCGGGTTAGATCCATCAATGCATTTATCATGTTAGAAATTACAACTGGGAAATTTTTAAGGTATTTATCTATTTAAAGACAACAATAGACCCATTACATGTTAACTGAAATAACGTTTTTAAATGAAAAATCACTATATTTTCAAAAAATTAGTGAGAAGAGTACACTGTTCACATTTTTTAATTGCTTTATTGTTTAACTTAATACAACGACAGCTAGATTTTCATTAATACAACGATTGCTGGATTTTCATATCTGCTTCTGCATTCAATCTGTCGTAATATGTCATTTTGGCTCAAGTATGTGAAAAAAATATGGTCTCTCACAGATACATTGTTAAAAGAAGGACTTTAAGAACTTTTTCAGATACTTAGGAATATTCCTCTTTATAATACTATACTAAAACTTGAGAAGTGGTAGTTTCTTAAAACGTTAGTTGTGGCATGGAATCTGATACCATATAAATGAATTTTTCATACTCTGTTACATTAAAATACATTGGTCTACCTTACACTTTAAATGCTTAATTTTTTATCCATGCTTGATGCTGTAACATCATGCACTGGTCATTTGGAACAATATTGTTTGACTAATGCAAATCTTCCAAATGTTGTCACACTTTATTTTACAATATCTAACAAGTCACTTTCATTAAAAACACCACCAATCTCATTAGAAAAGTCTAAGTATTGACACTTGGTAGCCGATACAAGTTTTCAAAAATTTGAATTTTTCCTTGAAAGCTCTGATTTTATCATTGGTAACAAATACTCTCAGTTACTTTCCTTGCAGTGACAGGCACATTTAGTTCATTTTTGATAAAATATCTGCCAAATACTCAGATCTGAATAATCAGCTAATATGTCATTCGATCTTTCAAGTAATAACAGTTTTCTATTTTATTTATTTATTTATTTATTTATTTTTTGAGGAAGCTTGGCCCTGAGCTAACTGCTGCCAATCCTCCTCTTTTTGCTGAGGAAGACTGGCCCTGAGCTAACATCCGTGCCCATCTTCCTCTACTTTGTATGTGGGACGCCTACCACAGCATGGTGTGCCAAGTGGTGCCATGTCCACACCCGGGGCCCGCACCAGTGAATCCTGGGCCGAGGAAGCAGAACGTGTGAACTTAACCACTGCACCACTGGGCTGGCCCCACGGTTTTCTATTTTTAAAAATGTAGGTAGTTTAGCTGGCAACTCAAACAACTGCACAAGTGCTTTTCCTCAAGACAACTACTGTGCATCCATAAGCAGGAGAAATGCTTTATGTGTGCTCCCCATCTCATCATATGGAATATTAAAAAGATGTATACCTGAGAGTCGAGACTTAATAAAATTAATTTTTCCTGCTTCATCAAGGACATTTCTAAATGAAATGCATGCTGTAGGTCTTCTTCCAATGGTGAGGAAACCGTTCAATACCATCTATTTCCAATGGTGTTGAATACGACGACTCGTAATACAGTGTGGTGCCGCTGCCTTGCTTCTTGCTAAGGCACCAGCAGTGTTACCCACCATTGCTTTTGCACCACCAGTGCAAATGTCAACACAGTGAAAAGCAAACAACATCTCAGTGTTATTATGCAAGTAATTTTGGTCCCCAAGGGACCATATGCCACATTTTTTTTTGAGAACTGGTGCTTTATTTAGTAATATTTGTGATGGATTCATCTGATTTTAAAGAGACAAAAAAATAAGGTCTGAAAGTTTTAACAAGAAATTTCAAAACTGAGAACACATTCCAGAATTGCATATATAGGTTTTAATGTGAGTTCTGTGGCTGTTGCCTTGTGAAAAGAAAAATTAATTTATTAATATCAATTCTGAGGGGACCAATCTACAGCTTATCTACTCCAAAGCACATTTTTCAGAATCAGGTTCAGGTCCATAACACATAAATTTCTCATGATAGTGTAGCTTAGAAACTTTTAATAAATTTCTTTAGAAGATTAAGAAAGACAATATATTTATTACGAAACTACTTAAAAATAGCCAGCTCATGTATAGCAAATCAGATTTTTCTTCTGATAAACAGTAAAAATTTCCTTCTCTGAGATAAACTGGAACAGAAAGGGTTTAAAAGTTAAACTCTGCATGAAATGCAGACATTATAACTATTTTAAAATATTAAAAACTAAGTGCACTATAGTATTTATGGGTAAAATAATATATGGGTTATTTTAAAGCAAATCCCAAAGAACAAATAAAAAAGAAGGGAGAGAAAAGATGAAACAAGAATATCAAATATTGATAATTGTTGAAGCTGGGGGTTCATTATGCTATTTTGCTTTGTATGTTTGTAAATTTCCGTAAAAATAAGTTTTAAAAAATTCCATGTGCTTATAAGAATTTGGAATTTTGGAAAGCAAAAATAAAACTCCTGGCTCGTATTCATTCACTAGACAAATACTGAATGGCCACCCACTCTGTAGAAGGCACTGTATTAGATGGCATCTGGAAAATAAAGATTTATGAAACATGCCTTTCACACCCAAAGGGCTCAGAGTGTCTGTGTCCATCTACGTAATTAATTCCCTAACATGGGTATAATGCCTCCACTATGACCACTTTAAGTGGCACTTATGCTATTACAAAGCACAACCTGGGCCAACTGAATTGCAAATCATTATAATGCAATTTTAAGAAAAAAGAAAGAAAAATTCGCATGAAAAGAAAATTTAAAAAGGAAATAAAAAAAAATAAGAAATGAGACTCTCTTTGGTTTTCCTCTATAAAAGGAAACGAACAAGAGATGTGTGCAAATATGGGCATGACCACATCATTTTTCCACCACAACCCATCATCTTATTTCACTTCAGGACAGGAACCATCATGTCATCTCCTTTGAGTCAGCTCTTGTACTACTCACATAGGCAAAAATAACTGAGTAATACATTCATTTTCCATGGTGAACATTACATGTATTAAGTATTCTATAATGCTTCAAATGACAGAAGACAACGTTTACAAATGCCACACTTGAACATTAATTTCCAGGGCTACTAGGTCCTTTCACCACCCTCCTCCACACAAATTAAGCCCGTCCCAAAGAATAAATCCACAAGTTAAGCTATTAACATTCCCTGGTTATTCAAGGGGTTCAATTATAACACTGATAAATGAAAAATAAAAGTGAGAATCAAAAAATCAAATATTTATCAGCTTCTAGTTTATTGCCATATCTTCCAAATAAAATGTCAATTTCTCCCTATTCAAACTTCAAATAAAATGTGCATGAGTTCTCAAAACTCATTCAATGAAGGTCTTTAAAAACTGAGTGATAGCTCTAGTGTTTTAATATTTAATATTCATTAAGCTCTATGAGGGCAGTGATTTGTCTGCTTCGTTCACTAATCTGTCTCAAGCATCCAGAACAGCGCCTGGCACACAGTAGACACTCACTAAGTTGTCTCTTAAATTAATCTGTGATAACGACATTGCATCCTAAAGGAATTAAACTCACTGTCATTTGCTGTAGTGGTTTATTACATAATCAAGAACCAACTTTTAGCACTTTTAACGCAACTCAAATAAACAAACATAAAAGGCATCTACATTGGGTAACTCTACAAAATAGGATGATTGCTGAGAACTAATCTGGCCAAACAAACGGCAGGTTATATCTTTCTAGTTACATCGAATCCATGATCATATTGGTAATTGAAATGATGTTTTTAATTCTCCACTTTTAGAAAATAAAGGCATTTCAGACAAAAGAAGTGGAGTGGAAAATACAAACAACTCTGAATTTTATTGAGTTTTCCCTGATACTTGCCACACAAAAAAAGAAAGAAAAATCTCACTTAGCTGTCAAGATATCACTTCTCTAGCTTTCTAAACTTTAAAACGACTACTTTTTGACCTCACAAGGAATAATGAAACCTTCAAAAGAAAGAGCCGCTTTAGCATTTCCTGCCGGCCTGCCCTAGCCCAAGATTAACCTTGTCAGTTTTTAGGAAGACATATAAAACCCCTTTAAATGACTAATTCAGATGAAGTGGTAACACGAAGCCATCGTTTATAAGACGCTGGTTTCTACTTGTTACCAGATGTTGCCATCACTTCAAAGTGTTAAATGCATTGATGAAGAGGTTCAGAAATATTTGCATGTGAAATATTTTCTGACTTCCGCTATTACTGTGGAGACATGCTCCCCGAGAAAAACTGTTGCCTCATTCTCTAATAAAACGTCCTTAAGATTGCCAACATTCACTTCAAGAATCACCAAGCACTCTACGTCAGTCTAACTCTTCCATGTAATTCTTGAGCAAGCACATATATACACTTTCAAAACACAACACAAATTAATTCCATTTCATTGGGAGTCTGTCATGGACAGCCTGCTTAAAGGTCTAGCTGAAAAATCCAAATTTGCATATGTGTAACTTCTGGAATTGCTTTTTTAGACAAGTAAAGAGTCACCAGTTCTACACAGTTTAGGATTCCTTTACCAGTAATAGTCCAACAAATGCACTGTGTTATCTGCTGCTACCCATTCTTCTCTGGTTATGTTTATTTCTTTGGCTATGTTGACATTAAGGTTTTATTAGCTTAATTAAAAAATATTTTTTTAATCTCCAGAGAGAGTTTAATTCAACAACAATGGTTGCTATTTTCTACACATAATGGTCATTGTTAAGTTTGGCCCAATGCAGAATCCTGAACACAATGTCGATTTATCCTTAAGATTGGCTGCAAAAATACCATGGTCTCATAAAGTGTTATATGCCCTTACCATTCAAATGTATGGGAGATGCTCCATAAATTTTATTAATTTAATTTTGCTGAGATGCCTCAATTCTATTTCTTTGAAAACGGAGTTGAGTTCATAAATATAACGCTAGGCTGGCTCAGATTTCTAAAGAGTGAATTGTAACTGACCAGTGTTGCTTGCTCAGTGTTTTATTTGGCAGTCTGTTACCTGGTACAGCTAAAAAGGTCTCATTATAATTAATTCTGCCACAAATCAAATGACTTTTGTGGCTTTCACTTGCTAAAAATCATAGTTAGCAAAAAGTCATCCACACAAGAGTAATTTCTTCCCTCTCCCAGTTTATTTCTCCCCCGGTGCTATATATATTACCTCAGAAACTGGCTAACGCCATTAGCAGGGTTCTTTTGATGTTGTCGACTGTCTTAGGCTCACTGGCTCTGAGAATTCACTGCTTTAGAGAAGGAGCTTTTAAAAGGCTCTCATTAGACCACATAAATATAAAAAATGCAGATAATTTACATGTGAAGAAAGAAACTGGAATATCTGTTTCTGATGAGTGCCATTATATTGCATTCTTCCTTAAATTACACTTTTTTCAATTACAGCAAAAGATATGCTGCAGCTGTGACCATCACCTAAACAAAGTTAGGGGTACGTGGAGAAGAACCAAATTGCTGATATTAGTGGTAGTAAATTTCTCTTTAATGATGATACTAAAATTATGAGCCCTATGCTTTAACTCAGGTAAGTTTTCATTGGTAAAGCTGCTAACTGTATTTAAGGTAGTATAATTGGACTGTGATTTTCAAATTCCTTTTTTCTAAGTCTAACAATTTAATACCGTATTCATAATGTTCTAGGCTACCAGTGATAATATTTTACTAAAACAATAAAAGCCAATTTAGGATATAAACAGGATGGGAAAGAGAGCCAGAAGGTTTTTTTGTGCCTCCACCCTGAATCATTAAACAGAAACAAGGGTGCAAAAGCTTTATCTTGAGAAAGCAAGACAGAAATGAAAGCATGATCTCTTTCACTTTTACTTCACCTAAAAGCAACAAGGTGACGTTTTTCTCTTGAGTTCTTCAGCTCTAATCAGTTTAACAGTCCCCTTCTTTTTTTTCATACCTAATAGTAAGTTTCCAAGTTTCCTTTTTAAATTAAGAGGTTTACCAGATTCTTTGTAATTTTTAAGATTCTATTTTGCAGACTCAAAGATCAAAGTATGAGAATGCACAAAAGTTTTCATTTAAAATCTTTAGATTTACTACTCATGAATAACAAAGGCATTCCAAACTACAATACCCTAAATCCCAATGCTGTAGTGGCATACTCTATTTTGCTATTTTGGCAAAAGTGTTTGTTTGAAACAAAAGAAGTAAACCATGCTTTCCTTAAGGTAGACCAATAGGTTTAGGTTCTTGTAAACAGAAATCCAACGGGAGGGGATCTTTAACATTCTGGATGTAACTCTTCAAAAAATTTTTAAATTCAAAAACAATCAATGATTTAGAACTTGAAAGTTATATACCCAAATTAAGAATGTATCATTCCTTTGGGGGAAAAAAGCTTCAATTTCAGCAATTATAAAAAGACATCCAAATTATTTCTAAACAGAAATGACCAAATAATATTCATTCAATGATTTAAAAATCACTAAAATAGGTACGACTTTAGAAAATAAGACGTAGCATGAGACTATAGAAGATATTAAATTTTCTGCCTTAATGGAACTACCATTTTTAGCTTAATTAGCATTGAATATGCAATCTCAAAACTCAATTCATTAATGCAATTCATATTAACATCCTAATACAGATTTTTGTAGTCATAGACCAGCTTATTCTAAAAATGTATGTGGAAAGAAATGGGTCTTAGAACACTAGAACAGGTAAAACACACAAAAATAAAATGGGTGGAATCATTCTGCCTGGTGTTATGTCTTACCATATAGCTACAGCAATCAAGATAGTGTGGTATTGGCAGAGCGAGAGAGATAGAGCAATGGAACAGACCAGAGAACCCAAAAATAGATCTACACAAATATGATTAATCAATTTTTGATGAGCGTACAAAAGCACATCAGTGGAGGAACGGTGCTGGAGCAACTGGACAACCAAAAAACAAACAAAGAAACAAAAACTTCAACCTAAACCTCAGATCTTTACACAAAAATTAACTCAAAACAGGTCACAGACTTAAATGTAAAACACAGCACCATAAAACTTTTTTCTTTCTTTTTTTTTTTTTGCTGAGGAAGATTTGCCCTGAGCTAACATCCATTGCCAATCCTCCTCTTTCTTTTTTTGCTTGAGGAAGACCAGCCCTGAGCTAACATCTGTGCCAATCTTCCTGTATTTTGTATGTGGGACATGTCTACAGCGTGGCTAGTGAGTGGAGTAGGTCTGTGCCTGGGATGCGAACCCAAGCTGCCGAAGTGGAGTGTGTGGAACTTTAACCACTCAGCCACAGGGCCAGGCCCAACACCACAAAACTTGGGAAAAAATTTTTGAAAAATCCTTCAGGAACTATGTTTGGTGTAGGGGTCTTAGACATGACACCAAAAAGACAATCTATAAAAAGAAATATTAATAAATTTGGCCTCATCAAAATAAATATTTTTTGTTCTGTGAAAGATCTTGTTTAGAGGATAGAAAGACAAACTACAGACTAGGAAAATAGTTGTATACTACCTATCTAACAAAGGATTATTATCTAGAATATATAAAGTCCTCTCAAAACTCAAATATTAAAAAAAATCCAATTAGAAAATATGCAAAAGACATGAAGAGACATTTCACTGCAGAGGATATACAGATGGGAAATAAACACATGAAAAGATGTTCAACATCATTAACCATTGGGAAATACAAAATGAAGCCACAATGAGATATCACTACACACCAATCACAATGGCTAAAACAAAAAAGTGACCATACCAAATGGTGACACAGATGTGGAGAAACTGGACCACTCATATTATTGCTAGTGGGAAATTAAATGATATAGTCACTCTGCGAAAACGTTTTGAAAGTTTCTTATAAAACGAAACATGCAATACTCACATGATGCATCAATTGCACTCTGTGGGCATTAATCCCAGAGAAATGAAAACTTACATCTACACAAAAACCTGTACACAAATGGGTATAGCAGCTTTATTTGTAATAGCTAAAACTGGAAATGTCCCAGAAGTCCTTCAATGAGTGAATGGTTAAACAAACTGTGGGACATCTACACCACGGAATACTACTCAGCAAGAGAAAGGAGGTACCAATCTACACAACTTGGATGAATCTCCAGAGAATTATACTGAGTGAAAAAAGCCAATCCCAAAAAGATACATACACTATGATTCCATTTATATAATATTTTTGAAATAAGAAAATTACAGAAACAGAGAACAGATTAGTGGTTTCCAGGGGTAGAGAGGGGTTTGGGGGAGGAAAGACGTGTGTTATTTAAAGGTAACAAAAGGGATTCTAGTGGTGATGGAACTGTTCTGCATCTTGACTGTATCAAAGTCAACATCTTGGCTTTGACATTGTACTACGGTTCTGCAAGAGGTTACCATTGGGGGAAACTGGGTAAAGGGTACACAAGATCTCTCCATGTTATTTCTTATAAGTACATGTCTACAATTATCACAAAGTAAAAAGTTTAACTTAAAAATCTAATTCAGAATTAAACACAGAATATAGTATAACTAAATTGATAGGGAAAAGGGAAGAAAATCTGCTTGCCGTAATTCCATACCCTGTTTTAAACATTATTCTCACTAATCTTTCCAAAACATTATTGATATAACTATTGCTATTGTCTTAGCATATACAGTCAATTCATGACTCCACTAGAGTATTTGATCTGGGTAGAAGATATTATTTTTTGTTCAATACCAAAATAAAAAGGTGATATAAAGGAGAATTTCAGGGCTAAAACCCATCAAGGCATTGCAATTTAGGTATTTCCTAGAAATATTTACTTGCTTAAGTGACACTTTTCCCCAGATGTTCACGCGGCTCACTCCTTGATCTCCTGTCTTGCCTCAAATTATTTTCCTTTCAGTGAAGCCGCCTGTGACCACATGATTTGAAATGGCAGTGCCCTTCTTCCCACTCCCTATACCCTCAATCCTGCCTTAATTTTCTCCATACCCTCCAATCCTGCCGCAAAGAAACTCTTAAAATCAGTGATCAGAACTGCAGCTTTGTCAGCATAGGAGTACCCTGGATTAAATATATGACCTAGAAAAATAATTTACCATTTTAAAGCTATTGTTAATGAATTTCCACTAGCTATGGAAGAGTCAAACCAAGCTGTGCAAGTTATAGGTGAAGTGAATTTCTCAGAGTTCCTATCAGCTTTCATGACATGGCACCTGCCACTTCGTTAACATCTGAAAGAAAACACCAGTTAGTCTAAGCGGATTCAGGGAAGAAGAGGCATTCCTAGTGGTGATTAAATCTCTGGTAAGAAGAGCAATGGATTAGGTTTCAGGAGACCCCATCCTCCATCACTGTCCTCAACCACTGTATGCTGGGGCAAGTCAAAATCAATTAGACCTCTGTCGCCTCATTTGTAAAAATCAGTGGTTGGATTAGACTCTGAGCTCTTCAAATGACGGCACATTGTTTTATTTATCTTAGTGATACCAGTGCCTGGCACACTGTTGATAATTAATAAAGGCCTGTTAAATGAACTAATTATATATAGGAACTTCTAAATGGGTCTCCTGGAAATTTTATCTTTTCGTGACTGAACTACAGCCTTCCTCTCTCAGGGAAGACTATCCTTTCCTAAGGGGTCTACCAGGTACTAACTGCCCATAAGACTAAGGAGACCGGGTCCGGGAATTTCTCTGTGGGTTGAATCCAGATGATCATGGCAGAGTTGAGTACTAGGTGTCATTAGCTATTTTGACCTGATGCCACACAGGTGAATCTGAGGTCAAGGTTCAGGTCAACCTTTGATCTGAAACTGAAGGTGATTCTTTTTATCATCCTTTGATAATTCCTCATTCTCATATTCACCCCTAAAAAGCCAAAAGATAAAAGACTCCCTCAAACTTAGTGCCACACTTCCTAAATGTAAAACACCAAGCTCTTCTGAGAATGTCAAGCGTTAAGTGTATTCAAGACTATTTCTGGATGGATCCTCAAGAAACTTCTACTAACGGTCACCACCTGGGAAGGGAAATGGGAGACTGGGCTCAGGGGCAGGAGGCTTCTCTTCTTTTCTTCATGACTCTTTATAGCTTTTGAGTTTTGTTCTATGGATATATTCCATATTTGAAAAGTAAATTTAAAAAATAAATACATTAGATGTACTCAAAAATGCTTTAGGTTGACTGAAACCATTGTGTTTCAAGGCATTTATCATTTAATTCTGCACTATTTAATACTACTTACCTCTGCTCCTTATAGATGTTCAAAAATGTGTATAAACAAGGCATTTTGTATATATCTGCTATACAATAAGTTTTAGAAAAGGTGATTATACAACTTTTACACGTTTTCCATTATTCAGGTAAAAATATTACTACGGAAAAAGGTATTGGGAACAAGTTGATGATAAGCTACTCAGCATCAGGAAACAAGAAAAAATAGCTACACTTAGATGCAGAAATCAAAATTGCAGAGTCAATCAAAGCAAGGATTTACATTAACAGCAGAGTAGTGATAAACTGCTATCTTGTCAGTACCACCTCTAACTCATTAGCTGACCTGTGGTCAGACATTTAGTATTAACATGTCCCATTATTCATAATAGCCAAAAAGTGGAAATAACCCAAATGTCTATCAATGGATGAACAGATAAACAAATTATGATACATTCATACAGTGGACTATTATTCAGCCATAAAAAAGGAACGAAGTATTGATACATGCTACAATGTGAGTGAATCTTGAAAACAATAAGCTAACTTAAAGAAGCCAGTCACAAAAGACCACATAATTATATGTTCCATTCATATGAAACTCCAGAATCGGGAAATCTACAGAGACAGATAGTAGATTAGTGGTTAATTAGTGTTGGGGAGGTGGGGGGCTGGGGCAAATGACAGCTTTAAGAATTTGGGGTTTCTATTTGAGATGGAAATGTTAGAAAATTGACTGTGGTGATGGTTTTACATACTGTGAAGATACTAACATCCATTGAACTGTACACTTTACATGAGTGCTATAGAATGCGAATTATATCTCAATAAAACTGCTTTAAAAAGTGAAAAAATATTACTATGTCCCAATTTCCTCTCTGATTCTAAAGTTAGGCAGTTCTCATAATGAAAGCGCCATCCATTACATTCACTCATGGATTACATTCATTTAAAAGAACTAAAAGAGAAAGAAAACAAAGGAAGCCATTTGCTTAGTTTTCTTCTAGGTTGATATCATTACATATTTTATTCAATGTGATTTATAAATTACTAATTTGCTGATTAGGTTTTCACAACTTAATCTTTATCAGCAAGGACCATTCATGGCCATTTATTTTGCACTCTTTCAAATGCACATAAGGAGACCTGCTGTGCACCAGGTGTACTGTGAAAGAGCAAGGAGAATGGGGCTTCCCCTCAGGGCCTCTTTTCTTTTCTCCCTAGAAGTACAATTCTTTCCATGGTACACGGCAGGAATTAAGTACTGTCCTTGAACAGTAAACACAGTCCATCCAGACCTAGTCCATCCATTTGATCCTCACCCACCAAAATGAAACAACGATCAGATTTGGAATCCCGGGTTTTTCTGCTCATTTTAAAGTCTGTGACAATCAAGACGTTCAAGAAATTAAGGTATCAGCTATACCTGTCTTTACTTGCTATTATCCTTGAGTCAGACAAAACTTAACAGAATACCATAATACAGGAAGTATGAGAGCCGCATATACGAGTAATGTTGAATCGATGTTTTTTAGGGCTTCTGCACACATGGCTATTTCCACAGCTGCAGGACCAACTCCTGCAGAAGTACATGCTGTGCACCACATCTACAATTTAGTAAAGCTGGAAAGAATTTTATTTTTGTAAAAACTAAATGGGGTGTGGCTCATTTTCTTGCCAAAGGGCTATTTTATTCCAAGACACTGGTGTCTGCTGACCTTCATTTATAGGCTGAGCAATGTTCTATTTAAGTAAAATTAACTCATAGTGGGCACTTTTTTTAGGATGCAATAATTATTGCAAAGAAATAACAATGTTTAAACTTGATTTGTTCTTAGTTTAGATTTGATTATATTGGATTATAAATGAATGTCTTTGTTCACACAAGGTTTAAATTTGGAAATTATTTTATGTTGAGAAAAAAGGCCATATTTAAATTCATTTTTTACATGTAGGAATATTTTTAGTTTCATGAAATCCAATATTACTTTTGTGTTTCTCTCTTCTACTAGACTGAGAAATCTTATCCATCTTATAGCCCTGGCACCTAACATCTTCATTAAACTTTTAGTTGAATGAATGCTGAAACGATTCCACATAGACTAATGAAGGCATGGTCCATGTTACTATCCTTGGCTAACTACTACTCCATCTGTAGTTTGTACTATCTCAATATATACTTGAGAACTTTGGGCACATTTTAAAGTTTTCCAGAGTTTTACATCTATTGATAAATTACCTATACGCCTTCTTTTACATAATACATATTTCAAGGTACTTGATATATCAACCTTCTCTTTGTCTTTACACAAATCTCTGGCTAGGAAAGTTTTCCCCCTTTTGCTAGCACTTATATATATATTCTAGTTTGCTTTTTTTTCAGAGGGCCAACTAATGCTGGAACACCTTGCTTTAGGATGAGACACCAAATGTATGGGTTGGCTTATATTTTTAAACACGTAAATCTATCAATATTACTTTTTTGTTCCCTACATTCAACAATAGTTTGGCTATATGTGGTTTTTTTAGTTGTCATAAGACAAAATACAAAATTTTAATTCTTCATAACCACTTGAAAAAATGATTCAACTGTAGCTTTAAACTGGAGACCCACAAACTGCTCAAAATATTTGTTGAATGTGTCAATGTCCTTCATCATTTCCTGGCCTTTGCTTTTGAAAGCTTCCACTAGAGGAAATAATGGACATCATAAATTCAAGATTAATATGTTTTGGATTCACCCATTTCTAAAGGCTACATGTCATCTTGGAAAGACATTGAGTTAATTTATAACCCTCTGCCTTCCACAGCATTTTAAGTTTTCACTAATTTATTTTCTCTTTTCTCCTATTTTTTCAAAAGTAAATTTTCTATCATTCACATTTCTACTATTGCAGAAACACTGAAGAACTTGAAGCATTCTTTTCCTCCTCCTAAAATCAGGCATTAACATTTCCTACTACCTTTCATCCTGATCTAAGCTATATTTATTGGTGACAATGAGTTTATAACGGTGTTTGTAATGTGTTAAAAGAGTCATGCTTCCAATTTTTCTTTTTTTTCAATTTTTCTTTTTTTCTTTGAGGACGAGTTCTTTAGTCTGTTGGATTGCATATCGTCGCAAAAGGATAAATTAAATGGTAAATAGGTTTCATACCTAAGCCAAGAAGCTTTTTCAACCTGGAACTTTAGAAAAATTCTTCAAATTCACAATGAAAAGCAATAGAAGCAAATTTTTTACAATGCCATTAAATAAAATAGAAAAAATAAACTATCTTATCTATCTTGAATGGTGATTCTTAAGGAAAAAGGGTTTGAATTCGAGGAAAATGGAAGAGGTAAAAATAGATACCTGACAAAGATTATCTAAGCCAACATTAACTGACCAGTAAAAGGGAACATTTATCGAGCACCTCCTATACACTAATTTCCTTACAAATGTTCTCATTTAATTCTAAGGCCAACACTGAAAACAACTGGTATTATCCCCATTTTATAGATGGCGAAATTGAGGTTTAGAGGAGTTGAGAAACTTTCCCAATGTCACAGAGATATAAAACAGCAAAGCCACTGGACCCCATTATTTTATGCTAAAATTTATTCTGATTATGAAACACAGCATGCCCGTGATCCTTTTGAGAAGGAAAAAAAGCGAAGGTGATGACAACAAGTTGTCAGGTCAGACAAACCTCCCATATGGCTTCTGGGTCATCACGGAATGCCTAGACCAACACTCCCTTACTGAGACTGGTGAACCGAGGGAAGGAGAAAAACATCAGGGAAAGGTCTGTGAAGCAGCACGGGATAAGTCTGGAGAGGGATATGCAGTGTACAACGAGCCATTCAAATACGCAAAATATTTAAGTCACGTGTTTGTAATTTGGGGAATCACCATACACTGAAACTAGGCACAAATTAAGTGGCAGCATCAGAATTTTTACCACTATTGGACTCTGTTTAGTTATTTAGGCAACCTGAATGAAATATAAAACTTTGAGTTTATTGAGTGATGTCAAAGTCATTTAAGAGACGAAAAGCCTGAGATAAAAAAGTCTATCAACAAACACAGTCATTTAACCAACTCCAGGATTAAAAGTTTCTTTAGGATACTGAAGGATTATGGTCACAAATAAGCCCTGTAACTTGAACTGAGTTTTATAGCAACCTGAAATCTAAAGGCGACTTCAAAACAAACCTGTCTCCCTTCCCCCATTAACAGTTCCGTTTTAAAAAATAGAACTTCCTATGATTGTATACCGCACAGGATTCTACTTCGTCCTGCTTTGCACCTGTTAACTAGATCAGAGGACACCAAAATATTTCCAAGACATATACTTTACCTAAACCAGCTCCAGTTTAGAGTCACATACAATACACGATATAAAGAACAGCTTTTTTTTTTTGAGTGCCACTGTTTGAAATCAAGGCTCTTTTTGCTTAAGCCAATGTTTATATTTCAGAGGTTGTCAAGGGAATTCATCTTTAAAAACAAAATCTTTGGAATTTCTCTTCTAAATATTTATCTCAAAGAAATAACCGCAAAATGGTTTTTAAAACAACATAAACTTCCAACAACCTGGAAATAGTGAAATAAATTATGAAATATCCATTATGTAGGATATCATGTAATGATTTTAAAGATTTTCAAAAATATTTGATTATGTAAAAACATCTTCATAATGTAAAAGTGAAAAGAGGGGATATATAAACTGTATATGCAATATGATCCCAATTTTAAAAATATCTTTCTCTCTACATAGGAAATAGATTAAAAAAATACGAACAGGTGGTACAATTATGAGTAATTTTTATTTTCTTCTTTAAAAACCCTTTTACTTTTTCTATTTTATTTTTACAATGACGTATTTTTTTAAATCCAAAGTGATTAAAATCATCATAAGTATGCACTACTTAAGACACTTCTCCAGTACACTAACTAAATCATACATACATATGGACTACTACAGCCAAAGGATATGCCCCAGGAACCATTTCCTAATAGCATTTTCACCTCTGAGAAAATATTTTGCAGTCTATGATGGTTATTCTCCCTGACTTGAAATACAAGCCCGAAAATATCAAAAAGAACAGTAAGAAATGGCAAAAATGGGTATATACAATCAAATTAAGAAATACAGAAAAAAGCTTAAAAATTACATTTGTCTATGAAAGAGTGTATTATTCAGTGTCAATAGCAGAATGTCAATCTGAGTGAACACTCTGTAGTTAGAGCATAGAATGCAGAATGCAGTGATACCAATATCAAAGCTATTCTCCCTTTCCAAAACTTCATTTTATAGAAGGTAAAAACTTTATATATATACTTTATATATAAATATAAAAACATTATATTTATACATATTTATAACATTTTAACAAATGTTAAACATAATTTTAACCAACAAAACAAAAACTCATGATAATTCAAAGAATGGCAGAGTTAAAGAACCATCATGTAATTGGCATGATAACAAACATTGAAAATTTATTCCAGGTTAATAGTTTTGAGGGTAGAGGTTGAAAATGACCTCTCAGAGATCATCTAGCTCAACATGTTTGCTTTTCCAATGAAGATCTACACTAACTTCTCACCTTTTCTGTGTTAATGATGGCATGCCACTTAAATGTGCAGATTATCTCCTCCATTATGTGCTTTTCCATACTTGCATGTTGTCCTCTTTTAGAGAACAACTGTAAGGAGAAACACTATTTTTTGTTGGCAGTTTTGCACAAAACCTCCTATTATGGGCAATCACAAAACTAAGAATGAAATATGATAAGCCAACGGATTCTGTAACGGTTACCAACGAACACCAAAATACTGCTCAGCAGTTACCTGAGAAGGGTAAAAAAAAAAAAATACCACCACCACAGTAACGGTTTTAACAGGCTATTTGGCACAATGTTCGAGGGAAAAAATACTAAGTATTGCATATAGATTTTTATTCTCTTGTTATCAACCGCTTCTCTTATTTTTCATTATATGATGTCTGGCTTTATTTCTCCTTTGCTTGTAAAATTGGATGGCTGGGGAACATTTACAGACAAATAAAAATGCGGCAAGACTTAAGTGATGAGAATTCTACCTTTTCTGTTAACTCTTGTTAAAGCTTCAGTGTTCCTATGATATACTACTCCAGTACTTTGGATTTATACAGCACCTGTCTGCTGAAGAGCCAAGGCTCACATTGCTCACTTAGCCTTTCAGCTTGCCTGTGAAATACATAGATTGGAAACAGATGGCTTACAAATAAAGTAAAATTCAGATATGAACACAGAGAGCTTCCATGATTTACTTAAGATGGCCCATCTGTCCCAACTGTAGAGGACTAAAAGACCCTGGCTCAATGCCTTTTCCAATTAACAACACGACCTCCTTACCATCCAAAAAATTTCTAGACCGTTAGGAAAAATTAAGCTTTCTCATAATATAAAATCAATAGGTTGAATGTACAAAAAATCCTTGTTAAGGAATGATATAAATGGTACCTCTGGGGCCGGCCAGTGGCACAGCGGTTAAGTGCGCACGTTGCGATTCAGCAGCCCGGGGTTCGCCGGTTCGGATCCCGGGTGTGGACATGACACCCCTTGGTAAGCCATGCTGTGGGAAGCATCCCACATATAAAGTAGAGGAAGATGGGCACGGACGTTAGCTCAGGGCCAGGCTTCCTCAGCAAAAAGAGGAGGACTGGCAGTAGTTAGCTCAGGGCTAATCTTCCTCAAAAAAAAAAAAAGGTACCTCTATATTTTAAAGAACTAACATTAGTCATGTATAAGCCACTGGTGATTATCTTCCTGAGGAGTCACCAATTTGCCAACAAGGTATTTAGCTTGGTTCAATATAGGTGTATTGAAATTTGACAACTCAACTGACAAATATAACTGAAATAAGCCAGACTATAAGTATTTGAAAAAAAATTCCCAGAAAACCAAAAACCTTGAGTCATGCCCTCATTTTATAAATGAGAAAACGCATGGTGTCTGGACATGTACGTACTCAATGTTAGTTATCAATATAATAATGTTATGGGGCCGGCTCCGTGGCCGAGTGGTTAAGTTCGCGCGCTCCGCTGTGGCGGCCCAGGGTTCGGATCCTGGGCGCGGACAGGGCACTGCTCGTCAGGCCACGTTGAGGCAGCGTCCCACATCCCACAACTAGAAGGACCTGCAACTAAGATATACAACTATGTACGGGGCCGGGGTTGGGGAGATAAAGCAGAAAAAAAATATATAATAATGTTAAGTGACTTTCTCAAGGTCATGTGATGAGTCAGTGGCAGAGCCGTGTCTAGAATCCAGTTCTTTTGGAGCCAAGTCCAACATACTTCCCCCCTAGAATTTTAATTTTCATTCAACAATGCTTTTTCATCCCTAAAGCAGTTCGTACTCACTAATATTTGTCTTTCAAGTGTTAAGAATAAGGCAAATTCAGTATTATTAAACATAACTGAATTTTTTGGAAACTGCCTCACCTCCATCGCTACAAGTTGGCCCAAGTATTATCAGAACTTCTCCTGAGACTGACATTGCATGACTGGGCAGTTGTTTATATTTCTAAGCCATACTTTAACCAAAGCTCTCTCATAACTAAAAACAGCTAGTTGTGACCGCTGGTAATGTATCCAAAAAGCTTTTGAAACCTCCAACACATTGAACATACGTTATACGGTATATCACTCTCTAGAATAATTATACAGACTCAAAACGTGATCTAGCTGTTTTCTTGTAAACTGAGTTTTATTATTTTCACAGATCAAATTTTCCCCCCTCTGGATTACTTTTTACCAAACGAAATACTGTCATATGAGCAAGTACAAAGTGATTCTAAAAACAGATACGTAAGTTGCCATGTCCTGATAGATGTTCATTTTCAATTTCATAACAGCTACTTTATACTAAATAAATCTGTACTAAATGGAATCTGTACTAAACAGCAAAAAACAGTTTGGCATACACATTCCAACTAGATTATGCTACATCAAGCACAGTAGCAAATGCATGAATTTATCACATGTGCTAAAAATATTATGTCAGTAAATTTCTTGGAAAGGCAAGTGGAAATAATGCCTAAAACAAACATGGAATAGTGGCAAGTGGATTTTCTTCTTTTTCACTTTCAGTCTCACCAAAAAGAATCACTTTAGTGCTCAAGTACCATGGCCAGGCTACCCCCTTCTTTTCACTAACAGTCACAGTGTTTGCTTGGGAGCAAAATTTCATTTGGTTTCTGATGGCGCCTTGGACACTGACATTCTGCCACAACAGTCATGGTCAAGTCTAATGTGAGTGTAACCATCTGTAGAAGAGACTTAATCTCAATAAAAATATTACTCGTTATAATTAATCCTACCCCAAATGCATAAACCTAGACATTTTTAACAATGGAATCTAGATGACAGCAGCAGACCAGAGACCTTGCACTTCCGTGCTGACCGTCTGTGTTAAGTCAAGGTAGAGCACAATTGTTTGGGGCCCCACTTGATGTAAAGAGGTTGCAAACTTGCTAGATCTAATAGTCGAAATTAAGAATTAGACTCACAACTCCCTAATTTTAATAAAACCTGAGTTCATTAGATCATACCTCTAAAAAATGAAGTCAGTGGTTTTAAATGAGTGGACATCCTAAGACAACGAAAAGCTGTGGGCCAAGTGCCTAGTGATGATCCTATTTCGACATCAATAATATTTTAAAAAGAGCTCATCTCCCTACCACTTCAACCTAGTTGGATAGTTGTACTCTCCTTTTTTTGAGGTTAAATATTTATTAGTTGTCTAAAATTATATTATCACCTCACTTCCACTAGGGGGGTCTATCTACCAGTGTAGTTAACTCCAATAACTCAGGTGCAGATGAAATCCAGTTCTAACTAATCTGTGCTGCAAGGCTAGCCTTGGGGTCAGAACTGTGTGCTTTAAAGCAGTTCTAGCTTTTAGGCTCAGAAACCCATGCACAGCGCGAAAATGGAGCGCTCCCGTCATTCGGAGGTTGCTGCAGTAGTCAAACGGTTTTTGGCTAAGGCATACAAAGCCAAAACCTCTGAAATGTTCCCAGTTTCATTTTTAGCTGCCCTAGTTGTTTTCAAGGCTGAATTACGTATCAACTGGATCCACTTTTTATAAATAAGGACAGCTTTTACACTCCTGACCTCGAGATTTCTCTGTTCATTTCTATACTCTGCAATATATAATCCGAACAGCGAAATTGCCACGTTTTTCCAACAGTAACCTTAACTTGGGCCGCATGGGCGGGTGTTGGTCAATACGGGAGTTATTTCAGTGTCGTCTTATCATCTACCCAACTATTGACAGGCAAAAACCCAAACAGCTGGATTTATCAAATTTAGTGTCCACTGTCTTTGTGCCTGATTTCTGATCCAATTAATTCCAAATCACAATAACTGATGATTAATTTTAGTCAGATTACCCACCACCTTCCAGCAGATGCCTAACATAGAGACCAGTTCAATTAGAATATAGAGGGTAGATCCAGGAATATGGACAAAGCCTTATTTTTTTAACACTACCTTATGGGATATGGTTTCATATCTATCATTTAGGGATGAAATAGGGCATGAATAAAAGGGAGATTTTCCTAGAAAATAATTAGTAAGATATTTTTAAAATTTAGAAAAGCCATAACTAGATTGAAGGGCCACAAGGGAGAGATATGTCCCAGCACAAACATATTTCAAGACCTTATTTTAAAAACAGCTTCTGTTTTTATTTTGGATAAAATCTGAACAACAAATTCTCTCTCTGTTCCTCTCATCCAAATCCAAGTCGAATTCCCTCGAGGAGAGGGTAGTTCACACCCCCTCCCCTTTTTTGTCCCAGTAATTTTTGGAAAATGGGCTTCAGCCATTACATTCCAGTTTTAAAGTCAAAATAAGCCATGTGACCATTACCCTAGGGGCATCAGAGACTTGGGACACGTGATGCCAATTGGCATGTGTGGGACTTCGGCCACTTCGTTGGAATTCACTGTAAATTGCATCTCCAGGATCAAGTTTAGGCTCCCAAATACATTGCGACATCCAGTAGAGTAAGTGCTTCTCTCTCAGCAGTTTTTAATTTCACCTACGTTTTCTACCTACTGTGTGCCCAGCCAAGCTCTCCTCCCCAACCCCCACTCCTCATAACAAGCCGGGCCCCTAGCTATCTGCTCTTAAATGGCGAGGCTCTCCAACCCAGTTAGTTCTAAACTCAACCTTCTGCACCTCCAGGGATGTTGTGCAGATGAAGTGAGGAGCAAGAAGCATCGCGTAAGGCAAGTGTCAGACAGCATTAACCCCACTGCACCTCCCAGGCTGGGATCATCTCCTGCCCTGGAGCCAAGCCGTCGGAGCCGCCAGCACGCAAGAGCAGTAGCAGCGGCGGCGGCGGCGGCAACTTCGGGACTGGCAAGAAGCCAGGGCGGGGGTGGTCGGCGTCCCCCGGCCTCTCATTAGAGCGCTTAAGTACTGCGAGTGGAGAAAAGTAAACACCGGCAAGTGCAGCTGTGTCGGGGGAGGGTGGATATTATCCCCCCTCCCACCGCCCCTTTGGCTCTGCCTCCCAGAGAGCCCCGAGAGGTCCCGGCTGCCGCTGCCCGGACAGCGCGCTCGGGGCTGCAGAGCCAGAGGAGCTGAGAAAGGAGCAGACGGGCGGCGCGCAGTCTGGAGAGAGAGAACGGAAAGGTACTGCCCAAACGGCCCGGGAGATGTTCTGCTACTGAAAGGAAAAAAGTGCTTACTCATAGGGAGACGCGGTGCGATCGCGACGCTCTCGCTAATCGCAAGGGAAGCTGGCGGAAGGCAGGCAACCGGAGCCTCGTTCCTTCCCTGGGGCACAGCACACCCCCAGAGCCCCGGGGCCCCGGGGAGCCCGCGAGGTCACCCGAGGCGGGCGAGCGAGAGCTGGAGGCGTCGCAGGCTGCCGGCTCCGGGATTTCCTGTGTCCGGGGCGGGAGGGGGGTAGGGTGGGGGTGGCAGTAGCTGGAGAAGGACGACAGAGGGAAGTTAGGCGCTCAGTTTCCACTTTGGGGCCGCAGCCACGGAAGGGGAGAAGGGCATGGGTTGGCGTCAAGGACGCCAGCCCAAGGCTGGCAACAAGTTAAGAACAACTGGTGAGAAAGCACCATCTCTATAGTTAAGACAGAAAACCTGTTTGCGGCCAGCGGTGGTCGTGGGGAACACTCTGTCACTCTCATCCATCCTTGATGCAAATGATCGCTTTGGCGCCCAAAGGCTAGAACGGAAATTTCTCCAGCGTCCCTCTCTGCCCCCCGCCTCCCGTGCGAGGCGCGTTCCTGCTGAGGTTCCCGGAGATGCTCTCCCCTGGACCCACTCCTGCCCACGCCCAGGGAACCCCGCTCCCCTTGTGCCCTCTCGTGCCTACAGAGCACTTACATAAAGTCGCAGAGTACTGGATCTGGCTCGACAGCCTCGGATCGACGCACTCAGACAACTTCTGCCTCTCGGAATCTTTGCGGCTGTGGTTCTAAAGCCAGCGCTCCCTCCCCTCCTGCCAGCCCCCTCCGCCCCTCGGCCGCCGCCATTGGCTCGGGTGGTGCTAGCGGCCGGCCTGGGAACCAGGAAGGGGATTGGGCCACGAGCCTGTCACATCAACTGGGTGGGGAGCTCGGAGAATAATCACTGGGATGGGCGCCCGGGAGGGATGGGGACTGTAACTCTGCAGCTGGGAGCGGAGACTGGTCCCCCGCGCCTGCTTCTCCTTCTCTCTGGCTAAGAACAGATTAGAAGTCCACAGTGCCTGGCTCGGAGCATATATTCAAAAAAAAATCTTGTGGAATAGTTGAAAAGATGGGAATGTCGGGAACGGGAGTTTGAACGTTATCAAGCCGCTGTTTAAGTCTATGTAGCGTGCAGTTTCTCCCTGGAATCGTGAAGAGAATCTCGGCAGGGGAAGGGACGTCGCTAGTAGTTTCGCCTGCTACTAATCAGCCCAGGTGCGGAACAAAGCAGAGGGAAAACCTCAGCAATCCTCCCTTTCCTTACGAGGTCTAGGGAGCAGAATATGGACAGGACGGGGCTCTCATGTCTTTGGCTTCGTGCCAAGTAAATTGTTGACCAAAATCACCTGTCTGGTATGTTTCTCCATGCGGAAAGGGATGAGAGGTGGAGGTGCGAAGGGCTGGTGGAAGTAACGTGGTTCCACTCGTTTGACTGGAAATGGATGTCAATTCCCATCAGTCTCCTTTCACCAGAGAAAACATGTAGACGTGCTCCTGCTTCCCAGAGTACCTTTTCTTTGCCCATGAGATTGCCTCCACGTCATAGCTGACCTCTTTCATTAATACCTGCGAAGGGTTCCCCTCCTTATCTGCATTCCAATCCTTTGGCTCACTTCAGGTCCAAAGTCAGCTGTGAGGGCCTGATTTTGAGGGATTCTCTAGGGTCAGGTCAAGAGATTGGCTTGTGGGACAGCTGTAGAGGAGAAAGTCTAAGTTCTTTCCTGTTCCAGCCATAGCCATTTTGTTCAGGAAATGTGTGCCTGGAAACTTTTTAAAAATTTAAAATTGGTTCAATTACATCCCGTTTTACATTCGCTAGGAAAAATGCTAAAATTAAGAGTGGCCTGAAAGATTGAATGCTGTTGTAAAGGAACCCTCACTTCATCTGCTATTACGAATTTCCTTAGAGAAATTAACGTGTAGTGAGTGCCAGGTCTTCTTAAATGGGAAGGAATGGGGAGTTCATATACTGCCTAAAGGCTAGACAAGCAGAGAAGGACTTGGCACTGGAAAAAAAGGCTTGTTAAATATTAATTAATGATTAACCAACTGGAAGAACTTATGAAAGGCACAGGAAGGTGAAAAAGAAATGAGAGGGCAATCATGCCTTCAGAAACATTAAATTTCTGTTATGAGAGAGTTTGTCCTGGGTCAGGTTTGGGTCAGCACAAAAATACTGATTTCAAAATGTTGATGTTGGGTTGACAGTGCAGTGCATTGCCACACACATTTACAATAGGCTCCAAAATGAGATTTTTGGCTTTCAATAATTGGCCCAAGGTTGGGTATGATTTCTGGAATTCTTTACACAAAATTTCTAGATACACTAACTATGGTACTTCAATTTTCTACCTTTTATGGTATCTAAGTCACCATTGAAAGCTTCCACCTGCTTTTAAACTTAAATTACAGAGTTAGCAAGGAGCATGAAGGAACTCTGCAAGCTAAGTTTTCAAGTATGGATATATTTGTCTCAATTACTTGACTTAGTATTCTATTCTGGTTTATTTTTCAAGTTTTAGAATTTAGAATAAGTCCAAATATGAAGAATTCTATGCATATGCTATTTATGCTTTCCTGTTTCTTAGTCAAAAAAGCTCACATAGAAGTTTTACTTTAATAAACGTCTGTTCACCACTAACACTGAAGATGCCAGAATTCAGCAAGAGCTTCTTGTCCAGAAATGTCACTTTAATGGAAGTGCAGTGGTCCATAGTTTCAAAGCTGCCAGGGTGCCCAGGTGGTGGCACCACCTCTCACTGCCTCGGTAATTTCCAGCAGATAAGTCATGCCTTAAACATGGATGCCCCTATTTGGATCCTAGTTGAGATTCCTGTCTAACAAGCTCAACAATATGATCCAGGTAGAACTCCATTTTAACGAACACGATGAAGATAGGCATTTTGATGTATCTACGCTACCTTTGTGTTGCCCCAAATCTAAAAGGCCTTTTCAAAGGTTAGCATTTTCTCTAAGAAAGGAGCTTCAGACTCAGAGCTCTGTTCAAACTGCATTTCTTTCTGATCTTTCACAGCATCAATTTAACTCATAGAAGATTATTCACAAAGTCACCCAAATTGGTAGCTTTCCTATCTATATAAAAAAGGCTTGCACAGATGATCTTCAAGGTCCCTTCCAGTTGCTTCCAGTCAGGTTACAGGCACTAATGCATCTTTTTAACAGCACGTTGCATAGCACCTGGCACAAAGGAGTTCAGTAAATGTTTGTTGAACTAATGGTTATTTTATGGTTCTATTCTTGTAAAAGTAAAAGCAAAAACAAAAAGCTATATGTATACATATAGATCTCTCACAGATCCTATGAATCATTAGCCTAAAAGTTTTTGCCCTTTCCTTCCATCTGTGATTTTCAATCTCACGCATCTTTGTAATAAATAACTTAAAATCAATATCACAAAATTTCGAAAGTCATTTCTTCTTTCTGTGCTCCTTTGATGTCATAAGAGGCTCCAATTGCCCCGGTAGGTTTTCTCTCTGTCCATCCTACCTTTCTTTCCTGCTTTTTACAAGCGCATCCCTTTCTTTGCTCTTTTTCCTGTAGCTCTGCCCAACACTCTCACCAGTCCAGTTCACAATTTATTATGTGCACATAGTCTGAGTTTTCTCCTGAAATTTTCGTAGGGTAAATTATCCTTTTTATCCAGTTTTTAAAACTTCCTTTTTATAGTCTATTGAAAGGTGATTTCACTACATAATAGAAGTAAGAAATAATCTCGATTGATTCAATACTAAATAATTTCTTCTAATTCACCTAATTTTCTCAGTGTCTAAATGTATAACTGTGTACTAATCTATTTTAATTAATTGCTTCCTAATTTATCAGTTAATTTCCAGGAACCAATCTATTTTCCTTTCATCTTATAGTTTATATTCTATTCTATGTTATGTTTTAGGTTCTTGGATTGATCCTCAATTCTTTTTATTCAACATGTTACAGCTTGTTAAAAATACATCTTAATATCCACAGCAAATAGTGACATGAAACCTTTTAAAAAAATTAAGTGTGATTTTAAAGCTTTCTTTTATCCTTAAAATATCAGACACGGAAGAAATCCTGGTAGACCTGGAAAATTCTTAAAATTTTTTTTATCTAGAATATAAAAATTTGAAGTTATTTCCATTGTTTACTAAGTGAGAGGTGTTTTTATGTTTTCAACTCAAAATGTACACATGTATAACACATGAATGATAATTCCTTGAATAAGCACTTTTAAATATTTTTCAAGCCTCAGAGGTTATTACCATATGAATGTCTGCTCAAGCATGCTAATTATCTTACAAACATGTTTCCATAAAGGAATTATTGTGACATGTCCAAGGGTATTTTCAGATTCCCACTTCCACTTGTTAAAAAACATAAAAGACAAAATAATCCAATGAAATGTCTTTACGAGGATTAGGACATATTTGATCAACATTAACCTTTTACTATATAGATCCAATGAAGGTCACTATCGTCACTGGAAATGCTCAAAATTAAAATGTTTCCCTGGGTTTGCTGTCCGTTAAATACACAATTAGTTGACAACGTTCTTTTAAGTGCCTATTATGTTCTCAGCATTGAATTATTGTAAGCGACATGGAAAAAGTATGGTCTCAATGCACATGCGATTAATAATCTGATAATTCAATAGCAAAACTACCATACATGAAAAAATGAGAAAGCAATTCAAAATAGAATGTATAAGGGATGCTGTAGGAATTCTGAAAAGAATGAGAAGACTGGGCTGAAGCAGTCAGGGCAGGCATCTTTTGTGTGATGGGACTTGAGCTATGCTTTAAAAGATGTGTAAAACTTGATAAAGCTAAGTGGAAATGAAAGGCACTCCATTCCTGGAAAGGAAGCAGAGGGACAGTTTAGGATGAGTTTCTGGGATTGCGCTTCCTTTTCTGGGCATCTGCTCCATGATCAACAAAACAAAAGCTTCGAATTTGCCTATCGTAAAGGTCCAGTGATAACATCAATTGGAAAGAAAGTTGCTTGAGATTCCATCTATTTAATTCATTTAAAAGATAAAGTATTTGTTATATTTAATTTAGAGATTGAAAAGACTTCTGAATCTTGTTTTATAATGATTAAACTGCTGGTTACAGAAGGTCTTGCTTTTGGTTACAGCAATTCTGAGTTACTTTAGATATAGGCATATTAATTCCTCCCCTTGAGGTTTGCATAACTAATTGGCACACAGCACATGTTTAAATTTTATTTTACTGAGGTCATATTGGCTTATAACATTGTGTAAATTTCAGGTGTACATTATTATATTTCAGTTTCTGTATAGACTGCCGTCGTGTTCACCACCAGTAGTCTAGTTTTTGTCCATCACCATACACAAGTGCCCCTTTACCCCTTCTGCCCTCCCCCTACCGCCTTTTCCTCTGGCAACCACGAATCTGTTCTCCTTATCTATGTGTTTGTTTATCTTCCACGTATAAGTGAAATTTTAAGGTATTTGTCTTTCTCTGTCTGACTTATTTCACTTAGCATAATACCCTCAAGGTCTATCCACATTGTCATAAATGGGACGATTGTGTCTTTTTCAGGGCTGAGTAGTATTCCATTGTGTGTGTGTGTGTGTGTGTGTGTGTGTGTGTGTGTGTGTGTGTGTACATCTTTATCCATTCATCTGTTGATGGACACTTGGGTTGCTTCCATATCTTGGCTATTGTCAATAATGCTGCAGTGAACATACAGATGCACAAATCTTTTTGAATTGTTGATTTCATGTTCTTTAGATAAATACCCAGTAGTGGAATAGCTGGATCATATGGTATTTCTATTTTTAGTTTTTTGAGGAATCTCCATACTGTCTTCCATAGTGGCTGCACCAGTTTGCATTCCTACCAGCAGTGTATCAGAGTTCCCTTTTCTCCACATCCTAACAATTCTTGTCTTAACACATTTCTTGTCTTGTTAATTAAGCCATTCTGAAATGTGTGAGGTGATATCTCATTGTACATTGATTTTCATTTCCCTAATAATTAGTAATGTTGAACATCTTTTCATGTGTCTGTTGGCCATCTGTATATCTTCTTTGGAAAAGTACCTATTGATATTCTCCGCCTAGTTTTTGATTGGGTTGTTTATTTTTGTCGTTGTTGAGCTGTATGAATTCTTTATATATTTTGGAAATTAACCCCTTGTTGGATATATGGTTTGCACTAATTTTCTCTCCATTGGTGGGTTGTCTTTTTGTTTTGTTCATGGCTTCCTTTGCTTTGAAGAAGCTTTTTAATCTGATTTAGTCCCATTTGTTTATTTTTTCTTTTGTTTCCCTTGCCTGAGTAGACATGGTATTCAAAAAGATACTGCTAAGACCAATGTCAAAGATGTACTGCCTATATTTTCTTCTACGAGTTTTATGGTTTCAGGTCTTATATTCAAGTCTTTAATCTATTTTGAGTTAATTTTTGTGTATGGTATAAGATAATGGTCTACTTTCATTCTTCTGCATGTGGCTATCCAGTTTTCCCAACACCATTTATTGAAGAGACTTTCCTTTCTCCATCGTATGTTCTTGGCTCCCTTGTCAAAGATTCACTCTCCATAGACGTGTGGTTTTATTTCTGGGCTTTCAATTCTGTTCCATTGATCTGTGTGTCTGTTTTTGTACAGTACCACGCTGTTTAGATTTACTATAGCTGTGTAGTATAATTTGAATTCTGAGACTGTGCTACCTCCAACCTTGTTCTTTTTTCTCAGGATTGTTTTGGCTTTTGGGGGTCGTTTGTTGTTCCATATAAATTTTAGGATTCTTTGTTCTATTTCCGTGAAGAATGTCATTGGGATTCTGATTGCAATTGCATTGAATCTGTAGATTGCTTTCGTATAGACATTTTAACTATTTTATTCTTCCAGTCCATGAGCACAGAATATCTTTCCATTTCTTTCTGTCTTTTTTGATTTCTTTCAACAATGTCTTATAGTTTTCAGGTATAGGTCTTTCACCTCCTTGGTTAAGTTTATTTTGTTTTATTCTTTTTGTTGGGATTGTAAATGGGATTGTATTTTTGACTTCTCTTTCTGCTAGTTCATCATTAGTGTATAGAAATGCAACTTATTTTCGTATGTTGATTTTGTATTCTGCAACTTTACTGTATTTGATGATTGAACATGCCTATAAATTACAGGGCAAGGTAGGTGAGTGCACTAGCTCACATGCATATCTTGACTTCACCATTTTGTGTGTCTGAGTTATAAAAGCATTCTTTTGGATGAAATATTCAACCTAAACCTTCATTAGAATGTAATTTCAAATATTGGAGGTTTCCTATGAGAAGAGTCTGTTAAAAATATACTAGATGAACCAATATTACTTCAGGAAAAAAAAGATATACTGGAGACCCTTCAGAATAAACTGTAGAGCATATGTCAAAATTCATAAGGATTATCCATAATTTTCTACACCACTAATCAGGCTCCTAAAAAATAGTCTGTCTAGCCTGTTATGTTTGATTGCTTGATTCCTAAGTATGTTAGGCCAGCTTTTGGGGAATTTAGGAGTGTGTGTGTGTGTGTGTGTGTGTGTGTGTGTGTGTATGACAGAGAGAAAGAGAGAATATAATTGGATTTTAAAATGCTATAAATATTTGAGTCTGTGTCTACTAAATATGTAAAATGTGATTTTAAAAATGACAGAGTCACAATATGGATGAACTTTGAAAACATTATGCTAAGTGAAAGAACCCAGTTACAAAAGACCGCATATTGTAGGATTACATTTATATGAAATGTACAAAAATGGAAAATCCATAGAGACGCAAAGTAGATTAGTTGTTTCCTAGGGCTGGGGAGGTGTGTGGATTTGGAGGAAAATGGGGAGTTACTGCTAACAGGTTCCTTTTTAGGGTCTTGAAAATGTTCTAAAATAGACTGTGGTGATGGTTGCATAACTCTGTAAATACACTAAAAACCATTGAATTGTATCATTTAAGCGGGCAAATTGTATGGTATTGTCAACTTAAAAGCCAGTTGTCTTAGCCACAAAATGAGTTTATTCTGGAACAACCAAAAGAACTGCAACTCACTAAGTGCATGCTATGGCCAACCACAGGCAAATCCAGAGAGACAAAAGAAGGGATTTGCTTTTATAAGGGAAAAGGGGGGATTTGGGAGGGGCTGTTCTAAAACAAAAGTTGATTGGAGGAAAGTAAGAGTTCAGGGTAGCAATGGCTTCTCATTGGCTGAGCTACAGCACTTCTCATTGGCTGGACTGTTGCTGGGCAAGGAGAGAAATCTTCCTCCCTTCTGTTGTGTAGTAAAGTAGTAAATGCCTTCCTATTGGATGTGCAAGCCTACAGTGTCTTCCTGTTTGGAGTAATTAACTATATATGCTAGGGTGTGAGAGCTCTCCCTATGGGGCCTTCTTGACTCTAATTTTGTCGAGGTTTCTTTAATTCTACAGTATTGTGAGTTATATCTCAACAAAGCTGGTATTAGAAAAAAGAGATTGACACAATTAGGCTGCTTAAGCACAGGAAAACCATACTAATGAGGATATACATGGGATGGCAGAAAACAAATATATGAAGGATCTGTATTGCAAGAGACAAACTAAACTCAGAAATTGAAAGGGCCTTGGAAGATAAAGTAATCTACCTCTTAGCCAGCATGATTCCTTGTTTGTCACTATCATTGAAAGGACAAAGCAGTTCAATTTGCTGAAAACAGATTTAAAGATTATCAAAAACATTTTATTTATTTATTTTTAAATTTTTTGGGGGTGAAGAAGATTGGCCCCGAACTCATATCTGTTGCCAATCTTCCTCTTTTTGGTTGAGGAAGAGTGGCCCTGAGCTAACACCTGTGCCAGTCCTCCTCTATTTTGTATATGGGTTGCTGCCACAGCATGGCTTGATGAGTGGTGTAGGTCCACACCTGAGATCTGAACCTGTGACCCCAGGCTACTGAAGCAGAGCGTGCTGAACTTAACCACTGTGCACTGGGCTGGCCCCCAAGAAACATTTTAAGCAAATCAAATAAGCCAGAAACAGAACTCAGGTAGCAAAAGATGATATTTCTTCTTTGATACATTTTAAAAAGTTTAAGTAATCATGTTACTATATTGATTTAAAGATTTAAATCATGCCCAGGTTTTAATAACTAATTGCAGTTAGAAATAATTGGATAATAATAATCATGGGTCTAAATAACAACAAGCTTCCTTAGAAAGTGTCACAAAAGGATTGAGGACAAGAAGTTTCATTTTGAATCAACAAACATCTCTTTGATAATTCAGAACCAAGAATGCTTTCACTGGTTTGTTTCTTTATCAATACCATAGGGTCACCTGAACAAGAGGGTAAACGGAATGTAAAGCTGTCCATTCAGAGAGGCATTCCCTTTCACACATTGGGCAGCATTATGTAAGTTGTATCCCATTTAGTGCATGGAATGGAGTAGGTCCATAACTAAGCTTAACTAAGCTTTTTAAAAATTTTTGAATATTTGGGAGTCCTCTGGATAGGACATCATGTGAAATGAGATCAGACTCCTAAGGAATATTTTAAGCAGGAGTCAGCAAACATTGTTTATAAAGGGCCAGATAGTAAATATTTTTGGCATATACGCCATATAGTCTCTGCTGCAACTACTCAGCTCTGCTGTTGTAATACAGAAGCAGCCATAGACAGACAATAAGTAAACTAATGGGCATGATGGTGTGCCAATAAAACTTTATTTATGAGGACAGTGGCAACAGATTGGGCCTGCCAGCTGTAGTTAGCCAGCTGACCCCAGTCTAGGTTCCTGTGCTTGCTCCAATATGGACTTGGCATCTGGATGGAGTTGTGTTCTTAAAGCAGTATTTAAGAGTTGGTTCATGACTGAAGATATGAAACAGATTAAGATAGAAATTAGTACCCTGCCCTTATCACAATCTTAGGTCTTCGCAATCTTTAATAGCAAGCAATTGATGAATGGCTATATTCTACTCTAATTTCTTTTTCGTCTTTCAAACTTGAATGTAATCACAATGGCAAAGTTTCACCAAGGGGAAAAAGTGACAACAACTACAACGACCTCTTATTCAACTCCTTCTATGTGGCAGGACTTGTACTAGGAACTTTACATATATTATTTCATTTAATGCTAATAACTATTTCATGAATGGAAGCAGTATTTTTATGTGAGAAAACTAAGGCCCATGGAATAAGTAACTTTTGCCCAAGATATTTGGCTCGTAATGCAGGAGCTGGGGGCCGCAGGAAACAGGGTAGGGGAGTATTCCATCTCATGTCTGACTCTACAGCCTGGCACTGAACCACGGGATCTTACAGGAAATGTTCACTATACTTTATCCCAAGGAGTAAAGCGCGGGAGCACAGCTGAGTATGTCACCGTTCTCACTTCCATGGAAAATTGGTTAGCCCATTAGTGGTAAATCTCATAGATAAGCAGGCAGGTTTATCACACTCATGCCTAATCCAGTGTTAGCTGTGTATAGTAGCATATATGTATTTTCATAATTCTACACATGGTGTTTTCATTCCACCAAATGGCACTGTCAACTTTGAAGACTAAGTCAGTGGATCCATGTAATAGCAATTTACGCTGATCGCAGCAGGAAGAATATAATTCTGTCTTCCTCTTTAGTAATATTTTAAGGTAATGTCCAGGATTAATAATGTAGATGTTTTAGTACTATGAAGACTGGAAGAGAAGGGTGTTTTATTTTCAATCTATATTCTATGGGATATTAAAATATAGGATAATTTCAGTGAAAAATTTATCAAACCAGTTTTGTTTGTTACAGATACAAAACAATGGATTTTCAGTTTATCCTCTAGGCAGGATATAGACAGAGGTGTAATTTATCAGATTTTCCAGAAAATACACCATTACAGCCCAAGTTGTCCTATGTGATGAACTCTGAATTAGGGGTCACATGAATCATTGTGGGAGTGTGGTTTTAAGCAAGTTAAATATATTCTAAAATAAATGTGTTGATAACAAAAACACCCATAACATATGGCTGGTATTTTATTTGATTTTATTTAACACAGAGTCTCTTGAAGCAACAAATTTAACAAGTAAAATAATTTGATAATTGGAATCATAGAATTTTTGTATTAGAAGGAACATTATAGACTATCTCCCTCACTTTACAGATTAGTAAAACTGAGGCCCACAGGAGTGAAATGACTTACCCTAATCTTTTGGTTCTTTCAAAGTCCTTTTATAAGGTTACTTTAACAGGTGGCATTTTGAGAATTATAATTTTCTATCTATGTAATTCAATTTTAAGTGTGGATTTGCAAATATGCTAGATAATGATGCATTCCAGTGACACTGCCGTAACTTCTGCCTGGAACTAAAGTGGAGGCTCTTCCAGCTGTCAGTTTCCTGGAGAAGGGAGGTCAACAGTAGGGTACTGGCTGAGGTCAAATAGCAGGTAGGGTGTAAGTGGGTCTCCAAAAGCCCTGCACCTATAGACCACAAAGTAGCGCCAGCACTGACCAAGATTAGGAACTCTGTCAACCAAAGGAAATGCAAAATCCAAGCTTCAAGGACCTAATCAAAATGAAGGTTTGACAAGGAGGCAAGGTAAGGCAAGGAAACCTGTATAGCAACCCAGCAGAGAGGATTTGCTGGTTTTGAGACAGTGCCCCCCACAGATCACACAATGCAAGGATCCCTTATTCCAACTGCTCTTTGAGTCGGCTCTCTATTAATTACTCTGATTCTAAGAGGCATGAAAGACACTACTTTATTCCTTGGGAAGCCGGAGTGAATGATTCACATGATTAGGAACAGTTCAGTGTCTGCAAAGAGGTCACTTGTCAGGTCATTCCACCACACAATGGAGAGACTTCTAGTTTGCTTCCTTAATTCTCCTTTCTCCCTTACCTTATTGTTGAGTATACCAAATTCCTTCTCTTCTGGTGGAGGAGAATGAAGCCCTTTCTCTTCATCAAATCTGAGAAATAGATTCTAGCCTTATTTATCTTTTCCAGCTTCTTTTTTTAACCTTGATTGAAGCAGGTACTGCTCATTAAAATGGCATAATCATTCTGGATCAGTGTAAGTTACAACTTTAGCAGAGCTGAAGACCCACCAAGGTGAGAGACATAGGTAACAGATTGCAAAGGATTGGCAGTACTTCCTTTAAACCCAAATATGAATATCGCCTCTCCTGCCTCCTAGCAACATATGATTATGTGTTAAATCTCCCCAGATACACACAACAGATGTGCAAGATGAGAACCAGTTGTCCAGGATTCTTCCTTCTTTAAAATTTGTCTTGGAATATTTAAAATAGTAATATGTATCATTCTTTTTACTAGAAACGATTCAGAACATTAAGGTCTTTCCTATGCCTTCTTTTCCATTTTGAATTAAATATGAATTTTTAAAAGATGAATCAATACTTCCATTAATATTTATATCAACTCAATTTTTTTGTGGAGGAAAGAAAATCCTCTGAAGGTTTGGAACAACTCAACCTCCAAAGTGCAGGTCAGAAAATTGGGCTAATTGAATGCTTATTGGTAGTAGCATAGTTTTTCCAAATGTCTCATAGTGTTTTATAAATAATTAGCAGTATAAATTCAGTTTCTAAAAGGGAAATTGATAGATAATTTATAAAATGTGTATGACGTGGATGAAAGGATAAAGCATGATATAAATTCAAGAAATGCATAACCATTAGTAGGTTTTTCAGTTATTTAAAATTATGTAAAATGAAAGTGCCATGCTCAAAGCAAATTTCCATGTTTTCAGTTTTTCCTATTAAAAGCCATTACATTAATTATAATGCTTTGTTGCTTTGTGGAAGCTAAATATTTGCTTAAACATTAACATCTACAAACTGAAAGCCAACATCTTAAATCTCAGTACAGGGTACAATTTTTTTCCGTGATCACTAAGATAGGTCATTTCAATTACTTCCCTGAAAGTTTAATAGAAATCCTGTGGAATGGCTATTGGTTTGCACTGCTCAACAACTCAATCTTTATTGCAAAACACTTTCTTTTGTAACACTATTTAACACATTTATAGATCATTCAATTTTATAAGAAATGAGTTTCCAAGGTACATGCTGATTTTGGCAATGTTTTTTGGAATATGAAAACATGAAATTAGATAAACACAGTATCGTTATGATGCAACATGAAGGTTGTTGTTTTTCTTTGGTACCCTTCTCCATATTGCTTCAGACAGCTGTTCTCTTATCATTGGTTACCTTCTGGCATGTTGTCTGGAAAGCTGGGTGATAAATATTCATGACATTTTAAAGTAATTGCAAGTAAAAAATGGTTGCATTGAGAATCTATTTTAGTTCCTTCTTGGTTTCTTTTCCTCCTCAATGTTATGGGGTCATAAGTTTCTAAAAACTTTAAAAAGTTATTAATTTATCTGTTCCGGGATCTTCTCGGGGATGCACAAAAGAGGAATTATTTCTCCTTTTCTAAAATCAAATGCAAATGATCAGATATGTAAACCTTAACATGCAAATTAGTGAAACATTCCACAGATTTTCTGCTGCCACTTCCCACCTTCTCCCCATATTCGCTGATATTCTAGCCAAACCAGATATTTCATTTCCCAGATATGCCTGTATACCTATACAATCCAGTTTTAGGGGTGGAATGGAAAACACGTGTGTTTAGGAACGAGTCAGAATTGGATTTGAATCTGTTTCTTACTCTCTGTGTGGCTTTGAGAAAGTCACTTCATCTCTGCATGCCTTGGTAACCTCATGTGAAAATTCAGAGAATTAGCACTTCAGCCTTGTGCTAGGTGTATAGTATGTGCTCAATTAACTGTTATTGCTGAAGGGTCAAATAGCACATATATAATAGTATTGGTAAATAGTACCTCTTATCATTTATCCTCTGTCCCTCTGTGAGGTCTGCTTTCATGTTCTTTTTTAACCTAGCAAATCTCTAACCATCCTTCAAGTCCCACGTCAAATGACGTGTCTTTGGAGATGACTTCTCCAGCCCCTCTAGGCAGCGCTAAGGAGTCTACCTCTGCATTCTCATAACGTCTTATACCTAGCTCTCAGAGCATTGTGTTGCCATTGTTGATTTGTCTATTTCCCCAACTAGATATATGAAGCTCCTGAAGGGCAATGATTCCACCTTATTGGGCTTTGTATCCCTGTTTTCTAACTAAGTCCCAGGTATGTAGTGGAGCAAATAAATATTTGATAAAAGATGAAGAAGAGACTGAGTTGTCTGCCACATCTTTTACTAGAATGTAGGATTTGCCTATGCTTTTTAATTCGCATAGCTATCTTCCCCACTAGACCACGACATCTAAGGGAAGGCCCCTTTCCTTGCGTTTGTAGTGCCGACACAGTGCCTGGTTCAATAAATGTCTGTTAAGTTAATGTAGGCAAAATCTTTCTTTAGAGCTCTTTCACCCATTCTTTTCCTTTATTTGAGTAACTCTCCTGCATTTCACAGGATCCTTAAAAATATCTGCCTTTCCATGTGTGCTCTTAGTCTCTGCCTTCTTTTGCTAAATACCAAAGGATAGGTTTGGATTAGATAAGTTCATCTGTGCTAATATGTTATTAGCTGACTCCTTACTATCCCTCCCAATCTGTGTCTCAATCTAGCTGTAACGTAATGTCCTGGCAAATGATGTATATCAGGCCTCATGACAGCTTGTTTGAGGGGGTTGGGGGGGATACTTGAATGCATAATGCCTATCTTTCAAATTTCATTGTATATGGTGACTACTCAGTGTGTTAGTTGGCATGTCTAGCCCTGGGAGAGGTGTGGTATGTTAGATATGATGCATCAACCTTTGAAATCCCTGTGTGTTTTTTTTGCAGGAATTATTCATCCTGAGCTAACATCTATTGCCAATCTTCCTTTCTTTTTCCTTCCCCAAATCCCCCCAGTGCGTGGTTGTATATCCTAGTTGTAAGTCCTTTTAGTTCTTCTATGTGAGATGCCACCACAGCATGGCAACTGACAGACAGGCAATGTGGTTCTGCAACTGGGAAATGAACCCTGGCTGCTGAAGTGCTGAGAGGACCAAACTTTCACCACTTGGCCATCAGGGCTGGCTTGAAATCCCTCAGTTTTGAACCTGTCCTTTTAAATATGGAGAATTAAATTCACCATGTCTAATTCCCTGCTTTGAATTTGGGAATGCTCAAGTAATGACCTCCTATGAAGCTGGGAGAAAAATCTTGGCCCTACCTCCCTTCCAGATTACCTGAAGCAACCCTCGCTTTGTTTTCATTTGCCCAGCAACCAAGAAGGGACCATTTTCCATGCTGATTTTAATATGAAGGAATTGGGTTCTCGGTGGCTGCTAACAAGTAGTGTGCTAGAATTATCTCTGTCCCATCAGTCTATCAAGCGTGATCAATACAAAGTTAATATGGATGCCTAAGATTCTTTGGTATTTTCTCATGTAAAGTTGGTCTTTGTTGGGGTGGGTCAAATATCCCACGTGTCATCTTTTCAGTCTTTTACTTACCAAAATCAACCCCCTACCCAACCATCCAACGGTCAAGGAAGGAATAAGACATTTCTCTTATGATTACAATTTAAAATTCTTGAAGGAAATCTTTTTCTGTTAAAAAAACTCATAAATATTAATGATGTCATGTTGAGCAGTTGTACCGGATTGTACAAGAAGAAACATTTTGGTCTAAGAGTTCTAAATTAGAATGTAGTTAGACTGAGGATTGTTAGTAAAATTTCCTTTTGCTTTATTCTGATGCTTGTTTTATCTGCCTTCAGACATCTGTTCCCAGAGACTGTTGTCTTTACTCCATATCCCCCTCTTTCAATTAAGGAGACAGATAAGCAGTTGTCTTGAGAATATAAGGTCACTGGCATTCCCTAAATGGATTCCAGTGCCTGCTGCAGAAACAAGTGGTGAGTGTTCTCTGTCACTTGCAAACTATAAATTAATTAAGTTGACAACTTTTCCTTCTTTATGTTATTCTTTCAGAGGGACTTTTGAAATACCATTTGTTGCATTTTCTGATTATAAAAGTAACATATGGTCATTGTAGAGAATTGATAGTACAGAAAAGTACTTAGAGGAGAATAAAAATCTCAACACCTAGAGATAACAGCTGTTAGCAGTTTGATTTATTTATGGCTTTTTTTGTGCATATAAAACATTTTAAAAGGAAATCAGGATCACATTATGCATAAATTGCTATATCTTGGATTTTCAAAGCATCCTTGCATTTGAAACATGTTCAAGTACCATTAAGTATTTGAAAACACCATTTTAAATTGCTATATAATATTTTGTCATATGAATATAAATATACCACAGGTTGTTTATTAAAAATAACATTCTTTTATTGTTGAACATTGTTTGATTCCAATTTTTCCATTTTAAAAATAATTCTGTACTTGATCTTTATCTGAATTTTTGATTGTTTCTTTAGACGAGATACAAGGATACTCACTGGGTCTAAGTGTGTGATTTTTTTTTCACCAAAAAACATTCATGGTAAGAATTTTAAGATTGTTGTAAAGAAAATTTATACCAATTTACCCAGCCACCAGCAGTGTTTTGAGTGTGCCTGTCCATTTCACTGAACTCTCTCCCAAATAATCATTTAAAAGTTCTTAATTTGATTGGCAAAAATGGTAGATTCCACTGCTATTTTTAAATATTGAACATTAAAAAAATATGGCCATTAGGTTCTTGAACTTGTCTCATGTGTATTTATCTCTGTTCTTGTTCTTTACGCATTTTCCTTTTTGATTTATGGGTGAGCTTTTTAATATTTCAAATCTATCATCCCTTTTTAGTGTTCATTGCAAGTATTTTTCCCAGTTTGTGGCTTGTCTTTTAGGTTTTCTTGTTTAGTAATGGCTTTTCAGCTTCATTTTTTTTTCCATTTGCGTGTGGTTCAAATCTATTGATTTTTCCATTTGCAATTTCTTCCATGGCTTGTATGCTTAAAAATTCCATTCTAATTCCATAGAGTTCTTTGGTAGCTTTAATTAGTCATACTTATAATTTTAAAGGCAAGGGATTTGTTCTACACAACTGCAAATATAACTATAGCTGCACTTTGTTCATTTTAAATATTTTATAGACATATTTGGAAGTGCCAGTTACAAAAGTAGGAGCAGCTGTAATTCCTTTTAAACAGGACCGTGTGTGGAGAGAGTAATTTTTAAGAAGTCTTTTGAAAAAAGACTTGAAATGTTGACATTTTATTGCAGTGAACAACTGTGTTGATTGAATGTTTCACATTATTCATTTCACATTGTGTAAGAGCTTTGTAACTCAAGGCAACACACACTCAGATTGAAGAATTCCCCAGCAGTTTATACTATGAGGATTATCTGATTGTAGCCTTATTTCCAAATAGCTAAAACAGAATTTCTTAAATGGTGGTCTTTGGACTCCCTGCATCATAATCACTTCGATTATTTATTAAAATGGAGATTCCTGCATCCTCCCTCCAAACATACTAAATCACATCCCTTGGGGTTAAGCTCTCAGAAGCCACATTTTGACAAGCATCCCAGGCAATTCTGGTGCACTCTAAAGTTTGAGAATCTCTGGGCTAGGGAGGAACATTAGTTTAAGAAGTGGACCCATTAGAGGCAAAGAACAAACAGTAAGTATGTGGGAATTTGCGGTCAAAGATAGATCTGGAACCAGTATGTCGGTCAATAGGCAGAAAGGAGAGTCAGAATGCAACAGGGCGTAGGTGAAAGAGCACTGGTCAGAAAATGAGAAAAAGGAGCTCTGGCACTTAATATCCTTGTGTCCTAGGGCGAGTCACAACTCTTCGGGCTTCTTATCCTTAAAATGTGGGTAAGAAATACATGTACCTAAGTATAAAGGATTGTAAGGACCAGGTGAAATAACAAATGTAACAGTGCTTTGTAAAGTTCACAGGTTTTTTCGTCAATAATAGAATCAAAGGAAGTGCTGGTGGTGGTCAACATCTCGAAGATATGGCACCAGGTACCAGTGACTCAGTGTCGACAAGTGTTAGAGTTCAGGGTCAAAAAAATCCAGTCCTGAGGCCGGCCAGGTGGCATAGTGGTTAAGTTCACACGTTCTGCTTTGGCAGCCCAGGGTTCGGATCCTGGGCGCGGACCTACACACTACTCATCAAGCCATGCTGTGGCGACATCCTACGTACAAAATAGAGGAAGAGTGGCACAGATGTTAGCTCAGGACGAATCTTCCTGAAGCAAAAAAAGGAAGATTAGCAACAGATGTTAGCTCAGGGCCAATCTTCCTCACCAAAAACCCCCAAAAAACAAATCCAGTCCCTGGAAAGACTTGATGTGGGGAGTGGTGATGAGGGGAGGGAGAAGGCAGGACATCAACTGAAGGACTGCAGGAGAAGAAGCACAAGTTATTGGCAGACCCACATCAGAGAAGGAACAAAGCTGTAAGGCTCTTTCAGTGGTCTCAGTCTTACTGAGTGGTGTGAATAATAGCCGCTAAATTCCTTGATGGGGCTTCACACCACACCTGCCTCCATTTAGAATCAGGATTGGGTTAGGGTGTGAGGTAAGGACACACCTATAAGAGGTGATTTGGTTAAACTGGTTCCTAGAATTAGAGGATTGAGAGCTATGGGGGTTGAGGGGAGGTGGAAGGAGTCCAAGTATGTACTTGTGTTGTCACCATGTCAGGAAATGGGAAATATGCTTTTTGAACAATCTAATTTTCCTTTTGAACTTCTCTCCTCTATAGAATTTCAGTTGCCTTTAGGTATTGCAAAATTAATATATTCCTGTGTTGTTAAATCTCAGGGGTAACAAATAGACTATATAGCACTAAATATAAATATACACTAAATATATATATATATAACACTAAATATAGATATACATACATGCATATACATGCAGCCTGATGCAAGCTCTATTCCTTAAGTATAGTGGAAAGAGCTTGGGCCTCAGTCTGTCACGATACATTTGAATTATTCCTGAGTTGGAATTCTCTCTCAATTTTTCACTATCTTTGTGATCTTGAATATGATGTATATGAGCCACCATTTTTTAAGTCTGGAAAATGGAGATAAAAATTTCTACTTGCATGGTTATTTGAAGATTAAATCAGATATAATAGTAAAAGAACCTAGTAGAATGACTGGCACATAGTAAGTGCCCAATATCCTTTTTTAATTGGTTAATCAAATTTCAATAATTCCTGTCTGATTTTCTAATATAGTGCCTAAACTCATTACTTTAGCCCTGGTCCTATGGGATCCACAATTCTTCCTCTCTAGTTTTAGCCCTTTTTGCTTGATCCATCTCTTTGCTCTCTTTCTCTTTCACGTTTCCTCCCCCCTCCCACCTTTATTTCCAAGGAAGCTAGGCTCCTTTGTTCTGGAATCTAGGACCACGTCTCTCTAGATGAAAAGTTCTGTCCTTAGCCTCCTGAATAATGAATATACTCCTCTGGTCTTCTACTTAGAGGACCCTCTCTAAACTAGCGCCATACTTTTTTCATGGCCCCTTTTAAAACTTTTATTTTTCATCATTTAACTTGTTGTTGTATCAAAGATTTTTTTTTTAAATCTCCCCTCCCCTTATTCCAGAATAACTTTTCTAGCCCTTCAGTGTTTGTCATCCTCTTCTGGCCACATTCAAGTCTTCCTATAGATATGCAAACACACCCTGACCTAAAATCCAACTCATTATGGATGACATCCAATCAGGCTGGAGTTGTTACCGCTTGGCTTTGAGAGTATGATAAGAGACCTGTTTTAAGACTGGAGAATACACTGCATTTACAGTCAATACTCACTTCAGCTAAAGCTCTCTATTTACCCGCAGGGGCCCAAGAACTTATTCTAATTGCTGAGCTTTACTTCCTTTGTCAGTGGGGAAAATGCCAAAACCTTTCTCTTCTTTCTCTCTGCATCCAAGTAGTCCTGAATGACAGAACTGCAAAGTCTTTTATTTTGAGTTAACAAAAGGGAAAAAACTCCTTTCTAAGGTATTTGCTTGGAAGCCCCCACACATCTGGGTGTGCCTCTGATCTGCTATGGTTAGTACAAAATAAAAACAGTTCACAAATCCATTCAACAAACATTTATCAAGAATTTGTGATGTGCAATGTAAAGTTCTGAATGAGGAGATTAGGAGGAGTAAACATGGACCCTGCTGAGAGCTCAGAGTTTATCCTTGAATAGGGGAGATAAGCCGCAAACAACTATACTACACAGCATAAAGGGATAAGTGCCAGGGGAGGGGCACAAAGGAAATAGAATGCAACTTCAGAGAAGGGAGAGATTCCTCCAGGCTGAAAACCTCATGGGATTAGTTTCCCTCAGTGACTGACCAAATGCTATGTCGGTCTCATGAAGGCAGTTTCAGCAACAAGATTTTAAGGTATTTCAACTCAATATAAGGAAGAGAATGAAATTCAATTGTCTCAACAATGAGCATAGTGTCAGTGGATAAGGGCAGCCTATGGGCGCCAAAAGCCCCTGACAATTGCAGTGCTGCATCTGTAAAGCCTTCTTTCTTTTCCTCAGGTTGTGGAAATAAAATAAAACAGTTCTCAAAAAGGGCAAAGTGGAGAATTTCCAATTTTGTCCTTTAATAAATGGTTTGTTGGCATTGAATAGAATGAAAATAATGATAGGTCTTTTGCCACCAAAGCATAATGACCCTTGTGGCCTTTCTCCTCACTTTGTACCCTGTACTTTGGATGGTAAACAGCAATTTGAGTGGCAATATTGAAAAAGATTTTAACCCTCTGTTGCTCAGCAAGCTCGAAGCAGACACAGAGTCCACATTGTGCTTCCTGAGCTAGGACTAACAGCAAAAGGGTGTTCCTGAATTTTCTCCCTTCCCCCAAGCTCACTGAAACAGAAAGTGTGGTATTAACAGATATAGGGCCCCAATTAAGAAGGCAGAGAATTCGTGGACAGCCAGAAAACTTATAAACCTAGAGCTTACCCTTACATTGATATTGATACTGCGTGGGAACTTAGAATCTAAATTCCGTAGATGAAATTATTACCATACTAAACTTTTTTAAAAAGTTAAACTTGTTTACTGTCAGGGAAAAACGTCATTTTTTTTTCTCCACAGAGTAGTGTCAAAACTCTTTGTTTTTTAAAGATGGTTAAATTATAAAACCTGACTCTGAATTTTAAATGCCACGGATTCACAGGGTGGCCAGATTCAGCAAACAAAATTACAAGATGCCCAGTTAAATTTGAATTTGAGGTAAACAACCAATAATTTTTTAGTGTAAGTCTGACCCATGCAATAGCTTGCGACCCTAAACTTAGAGAGCATTGCTTGGTTACGTAATATTCCAGTGGGCTGGTTACATTTTAGGAGGCCGGCTTGCTTTTAGGCCCTGGTTTTTCATCCTTCTCCATTTCTGCACGTCTCCTCAGCATACAAGATTTCTTTGAATGAATGGAAAGATCTTCTGTGAAGAAGACTATTCATTACATAAATGAATTATTTTAAAGCCCTGCACCGCTCTGCAAAAAAAAAGTGAACACAAAGCCTCTTTTTGGTCCCCTCTTTGTGCCATCCCAATTGCTCTTCGCTTGTTGGTCTGGGTCGACTCATTCAGATAAGTGCCTCAGCTCTCTGCTGTTCGTGGTGTGCAGGCTCAACCCGAATGAGGCGGGGGTGGGGGCTGGGTGGGGGAGGGAGGAGTCTAGGAACTGAGTCAAAAAAGTAATAACATTGTAAATGAGAATTGGAGAGCACCCAAAGTGGCTATGTTGTGAGCCAAAACGTAGACCTCACGTAGAATTTTCCTTTAACTAAAGAATCTCACCTCATCAAATATAACTCAGATGCTTTACCTGTTCTGGCCATTTCAATGAGCATTCAGTTCTCACTTCTATGACAGGGTTCAAAACTGTCTTAAAAGTTGATGATGCTGTGTTTAGTTCTTACCAATTTTGCAAGGAAAAATGTATCTTCTTCACATTTGAATACTTTGATGGTGGCTTCCAGGATTACTTAATTACTCCTCATCTGAAAAGGAGATTAGTTCCCTCCCCATCAGGCGACCCCGAAGGCAGATTGTAAGTATGACAAATAGTACAAATGGATGTGAATAACATAGACTATTCCCTAAACATGTAACAGTTTTGGGAGGGACATCAAATTATGCAAACAAAAACTGTAAGAAATATTACAGATTTTCAGTAGTATTGCTTTATTCTATCATAAGAAAACCTTTTTCTCTTCGCTGAGGAAGATTCACCCTGAGCTAACATCCACTGCCAATCTTCCTCCTTTTGTATGTGAGCCACTGCCACAGCATGGCCACTGATAGATGAGTAGTGTAGGTCCATGCCTGCAGACTGAACCCAGGCCAGCGAAGTGGAGTGCACCATACTTAACCACTAGGCCACTGGGGCTGGCCCAAGAAAACCTTTTTATGAAACCCTGAGACAGCTTATCAAGATTTTAACTCTATTATGACAGATATCTTTGATGATGAAATAACCTTGAAATCATATTCACTTTTAAAAATTATTGCTTTTCAAGCATTTTGTATAAATTCTTTAACTTTTTAATTTAAAAATTATTTACACACTCCCATCCTTTGTTTATATGCTTTGTTAAAACGCACACAGTATTTTTGTGTACTGTACTTACTTTAAATCCCATGAGTTATTGAGTTATGTAGGCAATATTACTTTATTTCACTGATGAGAAATATTGAGGTCCAGAGAGGTTAAGTGATTTTCAGAAGGACACACAGCAGTAAGTCCTGAGCTGCCTCTAGAAATGAATAAGAACTCTAGGCACTTTCACATGTAATGTCTGCCCTCTCAGGAATATTTGAATGGAAATATATTTGTGTGTTTCTGTTTATGATGATTATTAAATCTTTTGTTCAGCCCCCAGACACTACACAGTCTCGAAAAGATATCACGCCCCCAAAATGCTGACATAAGCAAAACCACAACTTAAGATCAATCATCAATGTTGATTGAAAAAATATTTTTCTGGGGGGCTGACCCAGTGGCATAGTGGTTAAGTTCGCACACTCCGCTTCAGTGGTCCGGGGTTCACAGGTTTGGATCCCGGGCACAGACCTACACACCACTCATCAAGCCATACTGTGCCAGCATCCCACATACAAAATAGAGGAAGATTGGCAACAGATATTAGCTCAGGGACAGTCTTCTTCACCAAAAAAAAAATTTTTCTGTTTGTAACTTTATGCTATATACATTATACAATATGTCTTTTGCCCAAGGAAGCTTTAATTATAGAAACTAAATTGAAATAATTGCCTACATGTAGATAAAAAATTATTTTTACAGTGATTTAAAAATTTTCCATACCATAAAATGCATATATTTGACAATAGTATTGGCATTTAAATAAGTATGTACAGTAAACCACACTAAGATTCTAATAATATAAAATGTATGCTAAACTATTATAGGTTAGCATTAAGTATACATTTTTACTGTCATTTAAAAAAATTTGCCAAGCAAATTAATCCAGTCTGCAATCCTTAACACATGAACTCTGAGAATTTTTCAAGCACACATACACACGCATGCAGAGATGCACATATATATATTAATATACTGATTGTAGAGTATTCTTTTCAAAAAAAATCTTGACAAGGCTTTGCATGAAAACTTCCTTAGGTTGGTTTAACTTCATGTACATCCTCAAAAATGAAAACTGCATATTTTAACATAGTGGAAGTTCTACTCAGAGCAATTGGGCAACAAAAAGAAATTAAAGGCATTCAAATTGGAAAGGTAGCAGTAAAGCTATCTGTATTTGCAGATGAGCTGATTGTATGTATAGAAAATCCTGAAGAATCCACAAAAGAAGTTAGGGCCCGTGGTGCAGCGGTTAAATGTGCACTTTCTGCTTTGGCAGCCCGGGGTTCCCCGGTTCGGATCCCAGGTGTGGACATGGCACCGCATGGCAAGCTGTGCTGTGGTAGGCGTCCCACATATAAAGTAAAGGAAGATCGGCACGGATGTTAGCTCAGGGCCAGTCTTCCTCAGCAAAAGAGGAGGATTTGCAGCAGTTAGCTCAGGGCTAATCTTCCTCCAAAAAAAAAAAGAAATTAAAGTTAATAAATGAATTCAACAAAATTACAGGATACAAGAGCAACATGCCAAAATTAATTGTATTTCTATACAGTAGCAATGAACAATCCAAAAAGGAAATTAAGAAAACAATTCCATTTACAATGGCATCAGAATGAATAAAATTCTTAAGAATAAATTTAACCAAGGAGGTGAAAGATTTGTACACAGAAAACTACAAAACATTTCTGAAAGAAATTAAAGAAGCCCTAAATAAATGGAAAGACATCCTATATTCATGGTTTAGAAGACTTAATATTGTTAAGATGGCAGTTCTCCCCGAAGTGATGTACAGATTCCATGCAATTTCTATAAAAATCTCAATTGCCTTTATTGCAAAAATGTAAGAACCAATCCTCAGGTTTGTATGGATTTGCAAGGGGTCCCAAATAGCCAAAACAGTCTGGAAAAAAACAATGTTGGAGGACTCACACTTCCATATTTTAAAACATACTACAAAGCTACATTAATCAAAAGAGTGTGGTACTGACATAAGGATAGACATATAGATCAATAGAATAGAATAGAGTCCAGAAGGAAACCCTCACATTTATGGTCAATTGATTTTTCACAAGAGTGCCAAGAACATTCAATGGGGAAAGAAAAGTCTTTTGAACAAAGCTGCTGGGGCAAATAGACAGCCACATGCAAAAGAGTGAAATTGGACCGTTACCTCACATTATATTAAAAGGTTACCTCAAAATGGATCAAAGACTTAAATGTAAAAGACAAAACTATAAAACTTTTAGAAGAAAAGAAACAAGCCAAATCTTCATGACCTTTGATGTGGCAATAGTTTCTTTCTTTTTCTTTTTTTTTTAGGAAGATTAGCCTGAGCTAACATCTGCTGCCAATCCTCCTCTTTTTGCTGAGGAAGCCAGGCCCTGAGCTAATATCTGCGCCCATCTTCCTCTACTTTATATGTGGGTTGCCTACCACAGCAAGGTTTGACATGTGGTGCTGTGTCCGCACCTGGGATCCAAACCAGCGAACTCCGGGCCGCCGAAGTGGAATGTGTGAACTTAACCGCTGTGCCAATGGGCCGGCCCCCTTGGCAATGGTTTCTTAAATACAACACCAAAGTCATAAGGAACAAAAGAAAAAGTATATAAATTGGAGTTCTTCAAAACCAAAATCTTTTGTGCATCAAAGGACACTACCAAGAGAGTGAAAAGGTAAGCCACAGAAGGGGAGGAAATGTTTGCAAATCACATTTTTGATGTGTTCAATATTCAGAAGTTTTAAAGAACTCTTACAACTCGACAACTAAAAAGGTTCGTTCCTTGTAAAACTCTCAGAATACTAGAAATACAAAGAAACTTCCTCAATTTGAGAAAAGGTGTCTACGAAAACTCGGTAGATAACATCACAGTTAGTGGTAAAAAACCGAATGCTTTGCTCTTAAGATCAGGAACAAGATGAGGAGGTCTGCTCTTTCCACTTCGATTCATCGTTGTACTGATGTTCCAGCAAGTGTAATAAGGCAAGAAATAAAAGGCATTCAGATTGGAAGGAAAGAAGTAACACTGTCTTTATTCACACACAACGTGATCATCTATATAGAAGATCTTAAATCTACAAAAAAGTTTCTAGATATAATAAGCAAGTTTACCAAGGTTGTAGGATACAAGATAAAAATAGAAACATCAATGTTCCTTCTATATACTAGCAACTAACAATTAAAAATTGTATTTAAATAAAGCAATACTATTAGCAATACATTAAAAAACGTGAAATACATAGGTGCAAATCTAACAAAGATGTTCAAGATCTGTATATTGTAAATTACAAAACATTACTGACAGAAATTAAATAAATTATAAATAAATAGATACATGATGTTCATATATTAGAAGACACAATTTGGTCATTTTGTCAATTTTCTCCAAGTTGATATATAGATCCATATATATTCAAATGCATATTGAAATACAAAGGATCTAGACTAATTTGGAGGACTAAGAGTATCATTTTTAAAACTCATTATAAATCTGCAGTAATCAAAACCTTATGGTACTGTTTTTACACTAGTGTATCTTTCTATACTTGTAGATCAATGGCACAGAATAGAGAGTTCAGAAATAAGCCCACATATTTATGGACAGCTGATTTTCAACAATGGATCAAATGCAATTCAATGGAGAAAAGATAGTCTTTTCCAAAAATTGTGCTGGAACAATTACATATCTATATGCAAAAACATGAATGTGGGTCCATACCTCTTATCATATATGAAAATTAACTCAAAGTGGATCATATACCTAAATGTAAAACCTAAATATATAAAACTTCTAGAAGAAAATGTAGGAGAAAATTTTTGCATCCTTGAATTAGGCAAAGATTTCTTAAATATGACACCAAAATTATAATCCATAAAAGCAAAAAATTGGTAAAATGAAATTCATTAAAATTTTAAAATTCTGCTCTTTGAAAGAAACTATTAAAAGAATGTAAAGACAAGCCATGGACTGGGTGAAAATTTTGCATATAGATGATAAAGACTTGCATGCAGAATATCTAAAGAACTCTCAAAACTGGATAATAAGAAATCAAACAACCCAATTTAAATATGGGAAAGAGTTGAATAGACACTTAACCAAAGAAAATATATGAGTGACAAATAGACACATGGAAGGATGCTCTTCATTAGTCATTGAAGAAATGAAAATTGAAACCATAGTAAGATAAATGAAACCATAGTAAGAAACATAGTAAGATACCACTACACATCTGTTAGAATGGCTAAGATGAAAGTGACCATACCAAGTGTTGGCAAGGATGTGGGGTAACTGGAATACTCATATACTGCTTGTGGGAATGTAAAATGGTACAATTGCTTTGGAAACCCAGTTTGGCAGCTTCTCAAAATGTTAAACATACACATACCATATGACACACCCATTCAACTCCTAAGTAATTATTCAAGAAAAATCAAAGCATATGTCCATAGAAATACCTGTATACAAACATTCATAGCATCTTTATTTGTAATATAGCTTCCAACAGGAAACATCCCAAATATGCATCCACAGATGAAAGAATAAACAAATTGTGATATGTCTATACAACAAAATACTACTCAGCACTAAAAAGAAATGAACTTTTGATTCATGCAAAAACTTGGGTGAATCTCAAAGTAATTATGCTAAGTGAAATAAACTAGCCCAAAAAAAGAGTTCAGACTGTATGAGTCCACATATATACAAAATATTAGAATATGCAAACTAATCTATAGTGACCAAAAGCAGATCAGTGGTTGCCTGGGAATGTGGGAGGGGGGATTGAGCATGGGGAAGGGATTATGAAGGAGCGTGAGGAAATTTTTTGGAGGTGGTAGATTTGTTTTCCATGTTGATTGTGGTGATGATTTCATTGATTTCATGTGTATATGCATATGTCAAAATGTATCAAATTGTACAGTTTAAATGTACTCATTTTATTGAATGTCAAATTATATCCTACTCAAGCTGTTAAAAATTAAATATCAATTCATAATATTTTTTCCTGAAAAGCTTTCATACTGAATGTCGTATAACTTTCTTGCTGTCATTTCTATGTTAATTTGGAGCCAAATGACAGACTTTCTCTGAATAAACATTGTACTTTTACGGAATTTTACTGGTTATCATTTCGTCTTAACAAATGAAAGCAGGGGCCAGCCCCATGGCTGAGTGGTTGGGGTTCTGTGTGCTCTACTTTGGCAGCCCAGGTTCGTGGGTTCGGATCCCAGGCACAGATCTACTCCACTAATCAGTCCTGCTTTAGAGGCATCCCACATAAAAAAATAGAGGAAGATTGGCAGAGATGTTAGCTCAAGGCTAATTGTCTTCAAGAAAAAAAAAAAGATTGGCAACAGATGTTAGCTCAGGGAGAATCTTCCTCACCAAAAACAAAAAACAAAAAAACCAGAGCAGAATGACCTGGCAACTGTTCCGAAAAGCTGGAATAATTTGAGGCGAAGACAACAGCCTTATCAGAAAGAACTGCCTTTACCTAGCTGGCAAAAGAAGTCAAATATTGTCTAAAACAATAAATGGAAAGATACACCATATTCATTGGTTGGAAGACTCGATATTGCCATGATGTCAATTCTCCTAAATAATATAAGGTAGCTAGCACAGAGAGGGGGCATCTACCAGGCACTCAGTTACTCTTGTTATCACTTTAGAATCAGAAAGTTCTATAAAACAGAAATCATTATATCCTTTTGGCAGTAATCAGTTCAGACTTGGGACAGTCTCTTAAAATCACAAGTAAACTACACTGGAAAACTGGAGACCTAGTTGTACTCCAACTGTGCCAGCATTTATTTTTGTGATATTAGGCAAGTCATTTCACCCCTCTGGGCCTGAGTCCCTCACTTAGGAAATCAGGTGGTTAATAGATACTCACTCCTGTCTCACTTCTAATACTTATCATCTAAGACAGAGGGAGTTTAACATCAAATTTATTATCATGACAAATTTAAGACACGCCTCACTGCTGCAACTTGAGCATTGAAGAGCAGAGCAAATGCAGGTGAGAGTGAGCTTTTTGTCCGAATCATTTCAGATAATTGCCTTAATTATCAATTGGCATTATAGATCTATCCGCGATCTGTTAGTAATATCAAGGTAATAATCAAATAAAACCCCAGAATTTTGTACTTTCCCAAATCAGATTATTAAGAGTAAGCAAAGAACTACGTTTTATGGTCTTTTGATTTCGACTTTCAAGGCATTCACAGGGCAGACTACCAACTGCCCATTGTAAAGTCCCTGAAAGTAGCATTTTTGAAAAAGTACCTGCTGTTTTATTCTTAGGCTAGATATTTGGGCTCTGTTTTGAGGACGCGTACAGCTTTATAGTCAACCAAGTAGACAGCCCAGCTGTCAGTTTGCCTGTCTTACCAACAATGTTATTTTTATTTCCCTACAATGTTTTCTTTAGCACATTCAGCTGGTATAGTCTAAATTGTTATTTTTTTACTTTTTCTTTGAGTACCTTTATATTTTTTCAAAAGCACAGTGGTGCAGTATGCACTGCTGTGTATAGACTATGAACCTTAGAGTTGGTGATGTGCTACCCAATCGTCCTTCCTTTCCTTCTTTAGAATCAGCCTCTTCCCACTCGCTCAGATCAGTTAGTTTGTTCCATTCACTTACTCACACCCAGTAGTAAAGTTTGGTTTATATTTAGTTTGCTAATGGACTGCTAAGTGATTTCATATGCATAAGCATCTATAGATAGGGAGATTTGTTCTTCTATTTATATTCTGAAAGGTCAAAACCTTTTGGACAGTTGAAATTTCAAGAAATATGAAATGTCTTGCTTCGTTTGCGTGTTTTTAGTGAATTTGAATATTTCACTAAAGTTGGCAGCCTTGAATATATCAAGGTCTCTTCAGAATTTTTCGGTGGGTAACGAACTTCATTTTATATATATATTTTTTTCTTTTTCACAGTTTCTGTACTGGCAAATTTAAACTTTGGGCCGGTGTTTCTGCATTCCAATTTGATAATGAGCCTTAACCATTTTTTCCATTAAAGGAGAAAAAAATACTTGGGAAGCAAATGGCTCACAAAGTAATCTGAGAGATGGCGAAAGAACAGTTCCCAGCATGAAATGAAAATAACGCTCACCAAGAATGAAGTGGAATTGCAGAAGCCCGCCCTCTGCAGCTGCTTTGGACAGTTGACGATCTTACTTAAATAACGTTCTCCTTGGGTCCTTTGTCGTATCTTCGACCACTAAGGTTTTAGAGCCTGAAACATGATTAAGTTTACAATATGGGTGCTCAAAGAGAGCCCTCCATTTTCTTCAGGTTGAGGGGGATGGGCATTCTCTCAGGCCTACCCCATTGGTTACCTTAAGTCTCATAAAATTCTTTATAAATTTGCCATACAAACTTTTAGATATTTTTCTTTCAAATAAAAACTTTTCTAAAATAGACGATTTGTTTTGTGATGGCAAGATTGTCTAGGGGATCCTAACAAATAATTAATAAAGCAGTCTAACATGAAATAAGGAGCCAGACTTTGGTTCTAATTCCAGTGTCATTGCATAATTACTGTATGGCACTGGAAAAGTCCACTTGCCTTTCTCATCAGAGTTATTGTGAGGGTTAAGTACAAATATACCTTAAAGCATTATGCAGATATGAAGTGTTTTCTCCAAAGAGCCACCCAAATGAACAGTCCCAACAACATATCTCTATTCAAATTGGTTTTTCAGATCATGTCTATATTTCCACCTCTCCGACCTCCTCACTACTCCATCTCTGCAAGCATGTTTTAGAATGATGAGTTCTGAGCTGTTGCATCCTGGGAAAGGGAGGCATAAGTCCGTGTGGACTGTCCCCTGAAGACAGCTGCCCAAAGGTTGCTTTGGCCAAGATAATCAGGAAAATGTTGAATATCATTAAGAAAATTAGGAAAAAAAACCTGGTAAGCAGTCATTCTACTTTTCTGTAAATCCTTGAGACGTCCACACCTGGGCTCATTTCTGGAAGTTCTGGTCTATGTACAAGACAGGAATAATAGAATTGGAGAAGATGCAGAGCAAAGCAACTCAACCGATGAAGGGCTTATAGAAGGTGAGGCAGTAGGGTGGGGCCAGGCTACATATAAAATGACAACTCTTAGTCAAGAAACTGGCCAAGAGTAAGCCTCATCAGAGAGCTATGTGGCTGGCAGTCTTTGTCACTGGCATCTTGCCAGAGCACGCGTGCTAAACAGTTTCTCCTCCAAATGGCTTCAGCCTTGGGGCTGAAGTTTTGCTTTTCCATTTTCTCTATGTTCATTCAGCTGAACTATCCTAATCCAATGCCTCCTCATTACATGACACGACATGACAGGATGGGGGATGTAAGGATGCCTTTATATACCGCTAAGGGGCTTGAAAGCTGCTTCTTAACGGTTCTGGTTTGATTCCCCCTTCAGGCCAATTGACTTACTTTTTAGGCTCCATGTGTCTCAACCAAGTCATGTACATCAGAATCTCTTGGGGAACTGTGCACTATGAATCATTTAGCACTTGACTTACCTATTATATAAATCCAGAATGTCCTATATGTGTTTCTTTAATACAGAACATAAGTAAACAATGAAACTGCATCAGTAAATAGAAAACTACTTTCGGTTTGTTTATATTTAAATTTCTCTAACGGAAAGGCATCCAATGTTGCACATGCTCAGAAGCCAAGGTTGGCTTTATTTTAGTTGCCAAGAGGCAGAGGCAAATAGCCACTTAAGTGAGCATCTCCATTAGGCAAGGTCGACCCCATTCTTTACAATCCTGCTTCTACAGCTCTCTACTTACAACAACCAGCTTAATTAAACCACTTTCACAATAACCTCGTCATCATACAAATCATTGCCTACTTAAAATAAGAAAAAACTCACATCTTAGCCATTCTTCAAAGATGAACGCTTCCACTCATCTCTCTCTCTCTCTGGTTTAAATATTCTCTCCCTTATTATTTGAATCAAATATACCAAGTGACCCCCTGCTTATTCCCCTTGAACAGACAGAGCTGCTGCTAGGCCATACAGTGCCTTTGTGCGATTTAGAAAAAGGCATTCTCAGAACACAGACCCAGAGCACTAACAGCAGAGCATTGCGGGGCCAGCCCACAGCACGGTGACTGGGTTCGGCGCATTCCACTGCAGTGGCCAGGGATCATGGGTTTGGGTCCCAGGCACGGATTTACACTGCTCATCAGCCATGCTGTAGTGGGGACCCACATATAAAGTAGAGGAAGATTGGCACAGATCTTGGCTCAGGGCTAATCTTCCTCAGTAAAAAAAAAAAAAAGAGCAGAGCATGAGTTGGATATCAGCCCCATCGCATTCTCTCATGCAGGTGCACTGGTTCACTGAATAACAAAGCAGCTGTGAAACCAGTGATGCTCAACAGATTTAAGTTTTGAAGCCAAGTCTAATGAATCAATAATGGCTGTCTAAAAAAATATGGTGTTGAGGAGGATTCTGAGGCTGTTTTCAGGCTCACTGTAAGCACCGTAAGCAGGGATGATTTGCCTGGGTTGGAAGAATGGCTCTAGGTGTCACAGGAATTTGCTATCTAAGGACTGGAGGCTTCCAGCCAGTCTTGAAGAGGTAGGAGACTTTGGATAGGCAGGGGTTGATGTAAAATGTGGGCCCAGACAAGGTATATAACTTATAGCCTATTAGCTTGCAATACCCTTTAATGCAATGCAAGAATCCTACTTCTTCAAGTCTCTAACAAAGCATCTAGCTGAGCTCGAGTGTTGCATGAGGACTCCGCTGCACAAAACTATTTCTTGCTTAATTAAAGGAAAAGAATAGCACCTTGGTGTCATTTTACTGTTTAATAAAAATTTATTTCACCACTTTTAGCCATAATTCAAAGAAGGGAGCTTCAATCTCTTCCTCATTTAGTCTTAAAACTGGTCATGTTGTTTTTGTTCTTATCCCCTTACATTCTATCCTCTACATGGCAGCCAGAGTGACCCTTTTAAAAAGTCATTCTTTTGCTTAAAAAATCTCCAGTGGCTAACCATCACAGTAAAACACAAAGTCCTTGCATTATCCTATAAGGCTCCACAGGAAGGCTCTACATCTCCCTCCCCATTACTTCCTCTGCTACTAGTTCCACTGAACATCAGCCACATTGACCTCCTTGCTTTTCCTACACAAAGCTAGGCTTTGGCTAGATGTTCTCTTTGCTGGAATACTTTTATACCAGATAGAAACATGACTTTTTTCCTCAACTATTTAAGGTCTCAAATGTCACTTTCTCAATGAGGCATTGCCTGAATACTGTCAGCCCCTATGTCCGCGACTTCTGCATCCACGAATGCGCCAACTGCTGGTCGTAAACACAGTACACGATCCACGGTTGGTTGAATCCGTGGATGCAGAACCGGGGGATATGGAGGGCAGACTAAAGGACTTGAGCATCCCCGGATTTTGGTATCCTCAGGGGATCCTGGAATCAATCCCCCGGGGATACCGAGGGACAGTTGTACTCTATTTTAATCTTCTCTCGTCCGCAATTTGTATCTTTCTTCGTTGCTTTATTTTTCTCCATTGCACTAATCACTGTGACATGCTATATGTTTCCCTTATTTATTTGTATATCGTGCGTATCACCTTTCCCCAACTGAAATGTAAATTCCATGAGGATAGGGACTTTTGTCTGTACCTTGAACAGTGCGTGACACATAATAGGTGCTTAATAATTATTTTTTAAAGATTTAATTTTTTTCCTTTTTCTCCCTAAAGCCCCCCGGTACATAGTTGTATATTCTTCATTGTGGGTCCTTCTAGTTGTGGCATGTGGGACGCCGCCTCAGCCTGGTTTGACGAGCAGTGCCATGTCCGCGCCCAGGATTCGAACCAGTGAAACACTGGGCCGCCTGCAGCGCAGCGCGGGAACTTAACCACTCGGCCAAGGGGACAGCCCCTTAATAATTATTTTTTGACTGAAGGGATTAAAACTGCTCTGTCTGCAGCCACCTGCCCAGCTCTCAAACTTTTACCTTCCCATGGAATCCTTCTGGAACTTCCTTATCAAATATTTCTTCCCAAAGTCCTACCTGCCTGAATAAGTTTTCTAAGTGGCAATCTCTTACTTTCATTAATGTAAAATTTTCTGGCAACTTTTGCAGACCTCCCAATTGCAGGAAGTGATTTTCTTAGCAGATGCAAGTTATTGACAAATTTCCTTTTTCTCCTCATCCCTGCCCTCAAAGTAGTCTAAACATCTTGCCTCCCGGGCCCATAATATAGCTGATTGTCAGTCAGTAAAAACACAGTATATTTAAAACACAAATTTACAGTAACATTAATCATATATTCTTGCTTCAACAGACAGGTGTACTCTGCGATGAGGGCTGCCAGAGTGAACCGCCCCCTCCCCAAATAAAGGACGCCAGTTAAATATTGCATGGAACATACTTATACTAAAAATTCTTTGTTGTTTATCTGAAATTTGAATTTAATGAGCCATTGTGTATTTTATCTGGCAGCCCTACCTATGATGGACATATATATTGTTGAAAGGGCATTTTTAACTGAAGTATTGTCTAGAAAAACTGTGTCTAAAAGGGATGTGTTATCAAAATCTAAAAATTGTAAGAAATATGATACACATGGACTATTTCACTATATTCAAGAATACCAGAAATTGAAGAGTACTCCTTGAAATTTGAGGAAGTGGTTTGATTTTTTAAAAAATTAAAATGCTTTACTCAGTAATAAATATATGGAATTCATTACCCCAAGGAAGAGATCCAGCCAGAACAGTTTTGAAAGAGATATTTAAAAACTTTTAGGTATATTTATGTACAATAATATCAATCAAATAAAAATGATAGAATGCCTAACCTACTGTATTTTGGGCTCTCAGGATCCAGAGTTGAAGACGCCGTCCCAGCACTCAGGAAGTCTACGAGTGATGCAGGTATAATTCAAAATGACAATATAGTGTTAGGAGGAAAAGAGAAGTAAATAATAAAGGACAGTGGTAGCAGGAAAGCAAGCATGGCTGATGGTCTCTAGAGGGGGAAAAGTTCTCTAATAGATGGCCCTTGAACTGGAGTTTTGTTGTTTCTTTTTAAATCTATTGTGTTTGGGGTATAGTTTACATATAATAAAATTTACTCATTTACCCATGTAAAGTATAAGTTAATGAGGTTTTATTTTATTTTATAGGTCTATTGAGGTATAATTTACATACATTAAACTTGAGCCTTTTTAAGTGTACAGTTCTATGAATTTTGACAAATTTATTCAGTTTGTGTAACCACTACCACAATCAAAATATAGAATATTTGAAAGTTGCTAAGAGAGTAACTCTTAAAAGTTCTCACCACACACACAAAAAAGGTAACTATGGGAGGTAATGGAGGTGTTAACTAACCTTATTGTGATAATCATTTTGCAGTATATAGGTATATCAAATCATCACGTTATACCAGTTAAGTTTACACAATGTTATATGTCAGTGATGTCTCAATAAAGCTGTAAAAAATAAAAGATTGTCTAAAAAAAAGATATACAGTATTTCCACTACCCAAAAAGTTCATTCATGCCCTTTTGTATTAGTTTTCTATTGCTGCCAAAACAAATGACCGCAAAGTTAGTGGTTTAAAACAACACTCATTTATTATCTCACACTCAGTATATCAGCAGTCCAAGACGGTGTGGCTGGGCCCTTTGCTCAGGGTCTCTCAAAGTTGGAATCAACCTGTTGTCCAGGTTGACTTCCTTTGCAGAGGTCTGAATAAACATCTGCTTTCAAGCTTATTTAGGTGGTTGACATAATTCAGTTCCACGTGGCTTTAGGACTGAGGTCCCGTTTCTTTGACACTTGGCCCCCTCCGTCTTCAAGCCAGCAGCAGCAACGTGAATCCTTCTTGTGCTTCAAATCTCTCTGCCTTCCTCTTCTGCTTTTGAGAGCTCATGTGATTGCATTAGGCCTACCTAGATAGTCCAGGTTTATCTTATTATTTTAAGGTTAGCCGATTAATAACTAATTACATCTGCAAAGTCCCTTTTGCCATGCAACAGAACATATTCATGGACATAAAACCAAGGTCGAAGGTCATAGGGTTAAAAGTTCTGCTTCCCATACCTTTTGTATCAATCCCTTCACTCCATTCCAGCTTCTAGCAACCTCTGATCTGATTTCTGCCCCTATAGTTTTGTTTTTTCCAGAATGTCATATATACAGGATTATACAGAATGTAGTGTTGAGTCTGACTTTCTTAATTCAGCATAAGGCCCTTGAGATCTATCCACAGTGTTGCATGGATAAATAGTTCCTTTTTATTTGGGGGCAGTGTTTCATTGTATAAACACAGTTTGTTTCACCTGCTGATGAGATAGTCCAGGCACAAATGGCAGTCTAAGAATATGAGTAGTGGTCACATTTGGTTTAAGGGAACAGGGAGAGAACAGAGGCTAGGAACCCTTCGGTGATCTAAAGTTACAAGTAGCTTCACACATTCAGGGGATGGCCTGATCCTAGGAGATGGTCCATATCCACCATTTTACGAGTAAGAAGGGAGAAGCTTCAAGAGTTTAACTAATTGGCCAAAATCACACAGCTGGTCAGTGCCTGAGGTGGGACTTAAACCTATGTCAGTCTGGCAATGATTAAATTAGTGATTCCGAAGGATTTTTTGTTATGGTAAAAGCTATGGATATTCTCCCTAAAAAAAAATAAACTTAATCCAGATACATGCCAGGCCCTGTTTAAGAACCCCTGCACCGAGGTGCTATTCTTCAGCATGAGCTAGGGCTCTGCAGGTACTTCTGGTTGAGGATTTCTCCCCAAACACGTGATTAGATCTTCTTCAGACTCCTCATGGTTCTAAAAGAGGGGGTTGCGGAATATCATTTGCTAATGAAGGCGTCTCGTAAACCCAATGGGACATTTTGATGGGTTAGCAGGGATTGCCAAACTTTTTCTTAAAGGGCTAGAAAATAAATATGTTAGGCTTGCAGGTATATGGTCTCTGTGACAACTCCTCACCTCTGGAGTTGTAGACCATATCTAAGTGAATGAGCATGGCTATGTTCCAATAAAACTTTATTTACAAAACCAGATTGTGGGCCTTCAGGCCATAGTTTGCTAACCCCCAGTTCAGAGAATGGCCACAATCTATTGTAAAGATATAATCCTATAGGGGGCCGGCCCCACGGCTGAGTGGTTCAGTTCATGTGCTCCACTTCGGCGGCCTGGGGTTAGCTGGTTCAGATCCTGGGTGTGGACATACACACTACTCATCAAACCATGCTGTGGTGGCATCCCACATAGAAGGACTAGAATGACCTACAACTAGGATATATCGCTGTGTACTGGGGCTTTGGGGAGAAAAAAAATGAGGCAGATTGGCAACAGATTAGCTCAGGGCCAATCTTAAAAATAGAAGAAAAAGATATGATGCTATAGGATCTAATGTGTGTGCTTGTAACCTCTTATACATTTATCCCTAATCTCCTAGGGCCAAATGTAATTACTCCTAGTGATAAAAAGCACAGAGTATTACTGCAGACAGGGACAATTGGAGTAAGACGACCTGGTTTCAAATTCTAACTGTCATTTACTGTCTATGGAACCTTGATCCTGTTACTTGAACTGATCGAGCATTAGCAAAATGGAGTATAATACCAGTATAATGAGTATAACAATGGCAGTCTTGCAGGGTTGTTGTGAAGCGAGCAGTGGGTATTCAGTAATGCCTGAGAAACTGAACTGCTCAATGAATTGCACCTCCCTGACTGTGTCCCTTTCTTCTGACCATCCCATCATAATAAAGAACCCCATTGTCAACTTAAGTGGTATTTACTCTAAAAGTTAGGCACGACTGGCTGGGCACATCAAGAGGTTTGATAAGGCATAAGCATCAATAAGCCTCCTGGGAAATAAGTCATCCAAAGTTAAAAGGGTGTCACATAACTTGATTCAAGGGCAGTTGCGCCAGTGTAAGGGGCTTGGCTAGACTATGAGCCCAGCACAGTATCAGTCACAGATATCATCTGGCTCAGCCCCCTGAATCCATGCCTGAATCTTACAGCAGAGGATCTCTAATGAAAGAAGAAGTGAGAATGAAAAGAACTTTATTGTAATACATCGGCAACCTCACTGCCAACTGCTCTGGCAGCACCCTGGGAGACTGCACCACTGGCTTCTGCAGCATTTTAGGATAGCACCTTCCTTACTGGGCACTGACAGCCTGGGCACGGCTACCGCTCGCCACCAGTCATACCCTTGGCAGCACCAGTAGGAGTCTTGCGTTTGATGGGCATTGACCATGACAGTATATATACCCAGGGCAACCTCTACAAAAAAAGAAGAGAAATGGGAGACATGGTAGCCATGAGTACTAGATACCAGAGAACTTGTGAGCTATCTTCTTGGTTTTTCAGAGTTTTTTGTTTTTGTTTTTGTTTTTGCAGGCGGGAAGGACTAGGGAGAGGACATATGGGAATGTGTGGGTACAGAATGGGGAGTGAAGTTCCTAGAGAGTGCATGGGAATGCAGCCAGAAAAACACTGGTGCTTTTTCCCTTTCCAGTAACGCTAGTGTGATCATGGAAACCCAGCGGCAATGCAGTAATATTTACTCTCCCTGAAGATCCTGCACTTCATACTCCTCTGACCTTTGGATGTGGATTTTTACCCCAGCAGTATCTTTCCCCGTGTGGTTTTCCTCCCTGAAGGCTCTTCTTTGTGTCTTTTTTAATCCAAAAGTTCACCTGTAGTCTAATTTTCTTTGAGGGTGTAATATCTCGGATTCGGGCACAGGCCATGCTGTACTAGGGAAGTCGTTCTCAAACTTGCTCAAGTGTCAGAGTACTTGGAAGTCATGGTGCTTTTTGCAGGACTTTAACAAATGATATTTTTTCATTTGATTCTATCACTTAATAGTGAGAAGAATGAAATAATAACAGTATCACAGCACTTGCCATTTGGGGGGCACTTAGCGTGTACCAAGTGCTCTGCCAGTCCCTTTACATGCATGACCTTATTCACCTCTCACTATGTCCCCATGCGATGTGTGCTATGTGCAGATGGAGGCCAGAGACTTCCCCAGGGTCACATAACCAGGAAGTGACGGAAATCAGATTCACACCCTGGACTTCAAAGCTTGTGATCTTAACTACTGCATCTACTACCTTCCCTTATGAACAATTTTACTAACAGAAAACGTGACTATGCGACAAGTGGGCAGTATTAAATACAGCCTCTAGAATATGGATTCGAGCATAAAAAATAACTAATGAATACATATGTTCGGCTGAGGAGTCTGTTAATATTCCTTTGCACACCATAGTAGCACAGTCTTTTCGTCCCCTTGGGCTTACTTATAGTAATTAGTTGTACTTTCTCATCTCTTTGAGATTCGTTTAAAAGCATCAGTTGATACCAAATGATGTATTGTCTTCTATTAGCAGCTAATGCAAGAAAGGAAAGAGAATTGCTGTTCTTAAGGGTAGGCTTTCGATTACTTCAAGAAACTGTTCGTTGAAGAGGAAATTTATTTTTATCATTCTTTTTCAATTCTCTTCAGAAAACTTGAGATCTTCACAGTTTTAAAGAGCAGAGTGTTGGAGATGTTCACTAGAAGAGTGAGACTTTTCTTTTAACACACTTTCTTTGGCCAAAAATGCCAGGACTACTCAAGTAACAGAATATTTCCCATTTTGTCATCAGTTTCTCATCATCCGTTTCTCAGAGGATACAGATTTTCTCCTGGAAGTCAATACCACTCCTCAGAATTGACCTTTACACCCCACCATGAGCAATGCATGGACAGCCACACTCCAAAAAACATCTCAGGTTCCAAACCATACCCAGGAAAACAAATGATGATTGCCTAGATAAGTCTGGAGCCAAGCCTAAGTTCGTCCTTTTAGTTTCAACCTCAAGCCAACCAGGACAACTTTTAAGCTCCTGGTAACTACAGAAAAATAAATCTTTGTGACTGGCCTTCAGGCATAAGCCTGAGATTCTAGACCAATTATAACATAGCAGTTGCCCTTACAAGCCAGCCAAATCCCCTGAATAAAACCTTAGCCTGGACTCTTGCTGCTCTTGAGTTGATTGCCGTTTCTACATCCTACTTTTTTCTCTAGTCTGTCCTTCTTGTCTCTTCAGTCCTTTCTCTTCTCTTATGGTTTCCACTTGACTCAGAATCGTCTTATATCCTACACTGTCTGCACATTTCTAGTTTCTCTCTCAATGAGCCAGCAGTCCTATTGCCTACATTTTCTTCTACATACACAAAATTGCTTTTCTTAGAATAAAATGGAGCTACATAGACAATACAGATCGTTCTTGGGAGGCATGAGTCATCACATCTTCAGTGTATAATGTAATTGGTGCATAATAGCAAAGAAACAAGCCTCTGAGGTATCCGACCATTACATGTGCACTAAAACTCTGAGAAGAGAGAAAGGACTGTTAACAGGGAACGTGTGTTTTTTAACTTAGCCTTAAAAACAGCATTTAAAAAAATCTCAAGCAGTGAACTGAAAATCTTATTTTTCAATACAAAGATTCAGGTGTGGCTGTTTCATAAAGTATCAGTTTAAATCTCTTTTGGGGAATCTAAGTTGTCAAAAAAACTATGTGAAACCCCACAGACTATTGAAACACAAAGTTCTCCCAAGGCAAAAGTTAAATACCAATGGCATCTTATCTTTTTTTTTATTATTGTCACAGTGGTTTATAACATTGTGTAAATTTCAGGTGTACATCATTATATTTCAACTTCTGTACGGACGACTTTATGTTCACCACCAATAGTCTAGTTTTCATCGATCATCATACACATGTGCCCCTTTACCCCTTTTGCTCTTCCCATCTGGTAACCACCAATCTCTTCTCCTTATCCGGGTGTTTGTTTGTTTATCTTCCACATATGGGTGAAATCGTGCTAAGTGAAATAGGTCAGACAGAAAGATAAATACCAATGGCATCTTCTCTTGATGGTTCCAGTCTTCTCAAAGTTGCTGCCTGGTGTGAATAACTTTCTTCCACAGTCACTTGCTACACAGAAGCATCTTTTGTTAAACTGAAAGTCCTTTACCAAAAAGTTTCCTTCAAACAAAATTTCTAAAAGATCATTCAGAAAAAAGAGTAGCTAGACATTTGTGTTTAGCAATTTTCTTTTCAGATTTTTAAAACTGTGATCAGATGCCTAGGCTCCATGCCAAATTATGAAGACTGAGCATATATGAATGACATTGTGCTCATAGAGCACCACTCTCTAATATATATATTTGGCCCTGACCTTTCACCTTTTTTTGCCACACCTATGTGTGTCTATAGACATCTTCATTTGAGTTTCTCAAATTTGGGTCACCTCAAATCCTTTATTTAAAAATAAGTTCATCATCTTCCTAGCTTTCCATTTTTCTTAATGGTGTTTGTCTATGCTTCCAACCTAGAAATCTTGGAGTCACCTTGGACACACACCTTCCTTTCATTAACAGACGTTTATCGGGCATCTACAGTGAGCCAGGTACCATGCAAAGTGCTGGGAATATGGTGCCAGCTCTCAAGGGGCTCCATATTCAGATTGTGACTGAGTTGTATTGTTACTTGATTTAAACAAAGGCGTATAGAATACAATAAATGGTAGCTGCTAATATTTTAATATTGCCAATATTGTTTTTTCTGTGTTAGATCCATCCTACTCCTTCCTTTTCACTATCTAAATCCTGGCTCTTAAAACCTGTTGCTTAAAATATTGCACCAGTTTTTACTTGTCTTCAGACAGTAAACCACTTCAGACAGTGGTTACATGTGATCATTTTAGTCTTGTTATTTCATTGGCTTGCTGAATTTGCTGTGTTTAGGCTTAATTTTTATAGTACTTTATGAACATTATTAGCCCCATCCCTCTTATGTCAGATTCTGCAGAAGCAGAGATGTGATTGCAAATTACGTGTTGAGGGAATGCTCTTTAGGAAACATCTGTGAGTGAGTGAGAGACGCAGAATAAGGAAGGGAAAAGACCCGGGAAAAGATGTGGCTCAGATAAAGTCTAGCCTTGGTCTGATCCATGGGGTTAAGGCTCTGGAGCATAAGCTACACTGCAGAGTTGTCCTATTTTTGTCAAGAAGTAAGCCTTTTATACCTCTATCAGTGGTTCAGAAGTTATGGGCCACCCCCAACCTAGCATACAACTGCCCAGGAGTGGCGGCTCTGACAGCTGAGGGCAATTCCCCAGAGAAAGGGGGACAACTGTGAGACTTTAGCAGCCAACTCTTTAGCAGTTGCATGATGGCTGCACGGGTGCGATCTGGGTGGAACAGTAACAGAGCTGTCTCTCAGTCGTTTTCAAAGTTCAGTATACATCAGAATCACCTGGTAGGCTTGTTGAAACAGAAAATGCTGGGCCCCATGCCCAGAGTTTCTGATTCATTTGCTTTGCCTGAGGTTAACCCCAGAATTTGCATTCATAACAAGTTCCTGTGCTGCTAGTCTCAGGATCAGTTTGAGAACCACTGCTCTGTATAGAATAACAGCTCGTAATGGACATTGAATCAACGTTGATGAATTTCATTGAATCCTGCATATGATTGCCAGATAAAATATAGAATACCCAGTTAAATTTGAATTTTATATAAACAACAATTCATTTTTAGTCTAAATACAATATAACTACTCTCTCTCTCTCTCGATATATATTTACGTGAAGTATAATATAAATACAAAATATAAATATGTCCCAAATATTGCATGGGACATACTTATACAAAAAAATTGTTGTTTATATGAAATTCACATTTAAATTTAAATGTTTTCACTAATTCTGGCAACTTTAATCCTATATCATCATAAGTACAAATGTATAGAAAGTGTTACAAGTGTCACAAGATCGGTATATTCATGATTAAAATAAAAGTAGATAATAAAAAATTTGAAATTGGTGAGAAATGACCAGTATTTGATAGGATGACTCCTTCTGTGATAGAAACAATCATGAATGATAAACAGCAAATGATGACCATACAAAAAGTTCTGTGCATTTGCAATCCACAGTCGTCGGGAAGAGGAGATGCAGATCAATCAAGGAAATATAAAATTTTTGACTGTAGGATTGAGGGCCTAGCATCAGTGTCATATGTCTACTAGTGTTATATTAATTCAGGAGAAGTCTAGTTTGGAAGTTTGTTCAAAAACTCAAAAGCTAAGCCTGGTAAAAATGTTGTGAATGAGAATTTCGTTATTCTGCATTAATTTAATCTGATGACCCTATTTTATTTAATACTGCAGCCCCTTCCTCCCACTCCCACCCTTGGTGTTCCTGGTCTCTTGTACCCTGCTCTATCTTCTCTTTTTCTATAGCACTTATTTCCTTCCAATGCATGATTTACCTGCTAACTATGTTTATTGTCTGCTTCCCCTTGCTAGAATGTAAGCTCCATGAGGGCAAGGATGTTTTTATTTTGTTCACTGGTGTATCTATCCTAAGAGCCTAGAACAGTCTCTGACACATACTAAGTACTCAATACATATTTCTGAATGAATGAATAGATGAATGAATACATCACAAGCAATGGCTTTTTCCCTATGTTCTAGGTTCTTTGGGTTCAAGGCCGTTGAATCTATGCATGATAGTGCGATCAGGTGTGAAGGGCTAACACCGTCCCTTGAGTTCTCTAAGAGGCCAGCTACTACTGAGATCATAGGGGTCTGGCGTTGGGAGGAGGTGTTTACCTGAACGGATTTTCACTGTATTCAAAACTGATCTGTTTGGGGAAAAGATGCCTGATAGAACATATCAACAAGGAGGAGACAGTAAGCTTGGTTTCACAGCTAGGAAGGACAGCCCCACACACTGGTTGATCTATGACATAAGGTTCTTGAGCATAAACTGCAAGGCAGTGTTGCTCCCGTTGAGGAAAGGGACCAGCCTTTTGAAGTGCTTATCAGTCAGTCTCTGGCCTGGGTCCGCTTCCAGACTGGAGTGTAACCTTTGTGGCGGGGAGCTCCTATCAGCCCAGGGCAAGTCTCCTGAGAAGAGGGGCAGCTGTGAGCCTTAGCAGCTGACACTCACAGCAGCTGCTTGGAAATATTCCTAGGGACTGCAACGTTAAACCTCTCTCTTTTGACTTCTGAACAAATCGACTTACAGCTCTTTCGAATTTACCCTCTATTTAATGACAGGAGTATTTTTGTGTTCAGGCAATGAGAGCAAAGAAGCCCTGCTGGAAGTCTGAGTTAGGAGAGGGAGGCAGGGTTAGCTAAAAAGAGGGCTAAATGAGAGGGAAAGTGCAAGTGGGGAGGAGGGGGTTCAAGTTGGAGACATTGGCAAAGTGAGTGGGAAAGCTGGTTTGGTGTCTGGCCTGGGAAGAGCCCCTGTCTCTGTCTTGCAAAGGGAATAAATTAGTGACACAGTGGCTCCAATTTGCTTCATCTTTGGCAACCCTTGTGAAGAAGGAGCCCTAACTTGCAGGTGGGTTTAAACACCCCCTACTTAGTTCTCCACCTATGACTAGTCTTCAAATGTTTTTACTTGCATGGCCTGTAAAAGAATTTTGGAAAAACTGTATGCCCCGTAACGTATCTTAAAGTTGACACTTAACAACTTTTTATGGAGGGATTTATGAAAGTTTAAATATCACAAATAATGTAATTTCTGGCATATTGCAAATATTGATATTTAAAACAAAGCTGTCATGGCCCTCTTTTAAATGTATTAAGTGGAACCAAATACCATAGCAGTTTGATATCGGCCATTATCCATTTAAAACGTACGTGAACAAACTCCTTTTGAATGGTCAGACATTTTATATCATACCTTTTCTTTTGCACTCTTATTTTCATTGTACTCACTCCACAGAATTGTATCCTAATGTAAGATATTTTTATTCTTGAAAGTCTTTGACCATCACATCTTAATCTCTGCCATAAAAACATGTATAAACTTGCAGTGTGAAAATTGCTTATTTCCTGTGAGGCTCTGAGCCTTTGGGACTGTTTTCATTATAATCATTAGTACATAATTGATTGCAATAACACAAATAGATTACAGAACTTTATAATTAATAAACATAAAATAGAGTATTATTGGGAACCTATTAATGTGATGGAAGGGAATTTTTTTTAAAGTAGTTCATTTATCTGTGGATGAATGTTACTTATTACTAGAATGAGACCAACTTCAGCATTTTTTTTTAAAGATTGGCACCTGAGCTAACTGTTGCCAGTCTCTTTTTTTTCTTCTTCTTCTCCCCAAATCCCCCCAGTACATAGTTGTATCTTTTAGTGTGGGTCCTTCTGGTTGTGCTATGTGGGACGCTGCCTCAGCATGGCCTGATGAGGTGGTGCCGTGTCCACGCCCAGGATCTGAACTGGTGAAACCCTGGGCCGCTGAAGCGGAGTACACAAACTTAACCACTTGGCCACAGGGTCGGCCCAAGTTCAGCATTTTTGATAGACTTAAATGTTGAGACATCTTGTTTACATAAATAAATGGATGGGAATGAAGGGAGTTTAGTTAAAATAATATCATTCAATTGAGCAACTCATGAATAGTATCTCAAAAAATTACCTAATGATCTATCATCAAAGTTATATGTGATGATCTGTCAAATGACAACTTGGTTAGGCCCTCCTCCGATTTTGTTGAAAGCAAGACATTAAAAACTACTTGCCGGGGCTGGCCCCATGGCTGACTGGTTAAAGTTCTGCATGCTCTGCCTCGGCAGCCCAGGTTCAAAGGCTCGGATCCTAGGTGCGGACCTACTCCACTCATCAGCCATGCTGTGGAGGTGCCCCACATACAAAGTGGAGGAAGATTGGCATGGATGTTAGCTCAGGGCAAATCTTCCTCACAAAACAAACAAACAAACAAAAATGCTTGCCTTTACAAAAGAATTTGTTATCTCATCTTTAGAGTAATGCACTTTCTCAATATCAACACCAGTGTTTCTAGTGGTCTCCAAGGTGTCCAGGAGGTTTTTAATACCTTGGGGCCAGGCACCAAGTAAGCCTTGAGATGGGTTAGAGACATGCCTTTCTTTTGTTCAGTGGGAGAAGGGAAGGTGGGAAAGTAGAACCATCAGGTATGTTCTCATGCAGATCACATTTAGGAAAGAGTACACATGGAAGTTAAAAATCTGGAAATTGGTTAAAAACAGACACAAACAAAACCTGCCTACGTATCTCTTTAAAGCCTTCATGTATCCTAGGAGTGTGTACACCCAGCTTGAACAACACTGACCTCGAAGAGCAGAAGAGTGTGAAAAGCAGGGCACTGGAGCAGGGAGGAAGGCGTTATCCCTACTCACCCCTCCAGACACTAGAATATGATTTCGAAGAGTCAGCTTTGAGTGATTGTGATATGGGACCCCGAAGCCTACATGCTCAATCTAGAACTCAACATGCGTACATTGCTCCCGTCCTTGGGACAAGGCCTTCATTTACCTATACTCACACTAAAGTGTAGAAGACTGTACAGAGGTGTCAGGAGGTTGCAGAAATGCAATTGGCCCTTTGGACAAAGGAACTCAGTACAGAAAAGGGAGGATGAGAAGCACAAATAAACTTACCCATTTATCTGGTTTCCCAGATTCTCCTTAACTGCAGGGGTTAAATAAATCTCTTTGAAGTGCTTTAGGTAGTTATAGGGCACACAGCTTAGATTCAGGGAACAATGGACCTAGAAGAGGCGGTTCATGTACCTTCTCGTTAAGTAGTCTGCCGATCCACTTCTAGCCTAGCTCAGTGATTTGGACTTCAGTAGATAAAGTTCTACCCCAGCAAGTTTCAACTGGCCTCCGTAGGGACTCACAGGGCAGGGTGCTCCAGAGTTCTGCAGACAATGACCTATTTTGCCAAAATACTTGAGCTGTCTGAGGAATTGTTTCATCACTTCTATTTTTTTAATCTTTTTTTGTTTTTTTGTTGCAGAAGACTGGCCCTGAGCTAACATCTGCTGCCAATCCTCCCCCTTTTGCTCAGGAAGACTGGCCCTGAGCTAATATCTGTGCCCATCTTCCTCTACTTTATACACAGGACGCCTGCCACAGCATGGCTTGCCAAGTGGTGCCTAAGTCCACGGCCAGGATCTGAACCGGCGAAGCCTGGGCCGCCGAAGTGGAGAGCGTAAACTTAACCGCTATGCCACCAGGCCAGCCCCTATTTCAAACACCACAGTTTAGGGAAAGATTTAGTTGGGAAAAAGTGCTCTGTTGCTGAAAACACACACACACACCCCCACCCAAGCCATTCACTGAATACACAATTACTTTCACTCATTGGTGCCCTTGCCCATGTTGTTTCTTCTGCCTGGGATAACCAAAGCTCATCTTCTCATTAGAGTCTCATCCAACTCTTCTAGACAAAAAATGTTTGCTTTCTCTTTTAGATTTACCGTTATTATAGCACTTCTTATGTTGTATCGTAAGTATATTATTACATGTACTGGCAGTTCAACTTTCTAAATATCACTTAAATTGTCTTCTTTTCTCCTTTCCCTCTACCAATGCTTTAGCTCAGTTTATCATCAGCTCTCATGTGGATTATTGCAACAATGTCCAGTGTTGACCCTTTCATATCTACTTTTCTATAGTGCCACCAGGGTGTCCCATCTAAGACGCTATTCTGATTGTATCATACCCCTAATTACAACATTTCTGGGTCCCCATTGCCTTAAATGATAAAACCTTGATACTTAGTCTAGCTAACTTGTCCCTGTTTTCCTCCTCAGGCTTCTTTTACTATTCCTCTCACCCTACCCTTGAGTCCTATGTTGCAGCCATGAGGAATTACTGATAATTCACCCAACAAGCCATGTTATCTCAAGGTTTTGTGCCTTTGTAAATGCTGCCCCCTCTACCTGACAGAGCTATCTTCTAGTATTTAGCGAGGTCAATTCCTGCAGATCCTTTAGATCCCCGCTTAGATATCACTTCCTCTGGGAAGCTTTCCTGACACTAAAGTATCTTTCTTTTGTGATCCTACAGTTTTCCTCCATCCTTATTTACCATATTTCATAGTAATCATCTGTGTTTGTGTCTATCTCTACCATAAGATTCTCAAGTCTTAAGGGGCTGTATCTTAATCATCTCTGTATCACCATTTCCTTAGTACAATGCCTTGCACAAAGTTGTTGTTCAATAAATAATTTTTGAACGAGTGAGAGATGAATGTTTGGGAGGAGAATGTATGCCTGACCTAGGCTACTTTATTCTGGGGACCTGGGTCATTCCCAACTAAGACGCCACAGGACTTTAGAGCATGACACAGGGAGCCAGGGTGTTTCTAGGCCATGCACAGAAAGAGTTAGCATCAGTATAATCTACACAAACTAATGGAGTTACTTGTGTTAAAACTAGATTAAATAGAGCTTCAAAGTCTAATAACCACTACAGTATAGACTGCAGTATAATCAATAGCTGTAAAATGAAGACATTAGGAAAATGAGATTGCCGAAAGACTAAAGGAGAAAGGAATCTGGCTGCTATGGAGACCAAACAGTAGTCACAGCTGTTGACTCTAGGAGACAACAGAACAAGAGGGGGATAAAAAGAGCAATAAAAGGGCATTGAAAGCACACCTGTTACAGTAGGAGACAGGCCTTGCACAGTATCCGGTTACATGCCTAGGACAATTTGCCTCTTATTTATTTTAAACTCTGAGCAATCTAGGGATAAAATTAGACCAAGATGGGGCATTGTTCTAACATTTCCTATTGGCAATATCCTTTCTGTATCACTGGACAAAGAAATATATATAGTTAAACACAAAGCAAAGGCAATTTGCGTTTTAAAATACATGTATAAAATGTAAATAATATAGGAAAAAAAATTATTGAGCCACTAATCATCCAACTCAAATGTAATCTCACTGTTAACCTTTTCTGATGTCCTATCTTGCCACTGAATCTAATTTTGAGAAATCTTATCATCCAGATGTTATCGTTAAAATAATTCTTTCATCTTTGGCCTCACAGATGACTTAGAGCCACAGGAATCTAGTTTGATAACATAAATACCATATTTGAAAGATTCCTGAAAATAAGTGGGTAGCTTAATAAAGCAGATAATGTGTACAGACAACCACAAATATTTAGATAAAAATGGAAACATGCAGTCAAAAATCTGGATTTATGTCTCTATGATGACAGAATAAAATTTCCATTTTTCATGCAACATTTTAGCTGTAACCATGTGAACACCGCAAAAACATCTTTTTTTAAGTATTCATTTCTCTGTGTAGAAAAGATTATTGCTGTACTAACAAGAACAATGAAATTTGGTTATATTAACTCATGCTAAGGTAGGCAGACCTAACAGGAAGAAGAACTTTCTATAGGATTTCTATATTTTTCTGTTTGGTGTGTTTGCTGTTGAGTGAACCAAAGAATTTCCTAACTGCTACCATCCATAGTTTACATAGTGTCAGCTCTAGTGGCATTTATTCTTTCATTCATTCGTTTGAAAGTTAAATTGGGAGTGGAGGGAGAGAGTGTTGAAGGATACACCAAATACAGCAGCATATGCAGAGAATCTGAGATGGTAAAGAACTTGGCATGTTGGAGGACATAAAAGGATGCCAGGATAGTTCAAGGATGGTGAACAAGGGTGAGAGGTTAGGTTTTACCCTAAGAGTCATAGAAAATCACTGAATGGTTTTCATGTTCAAAAGTGACACAATCTGGGGGCCAGCCCAGTGGTGCAGTGGTCAAGTTCGCACGTTCCACTTCTGCGGCCCAGGGTTCGCCAGTTCGGATCCCGGGTGCGGACATGGCACCGCTTGTCAAGTCATGTTGTGGCAGGCGTCCCACATGTAAAGTAAAGGAAGATGGGCACAGATGTTAGCTCAGGGCCAGTCTTCCTCAGCAGAAAGAGGAGGATTGGTGGCAGATATTAGCTCAGGGCTAATCTTCCTCAAAAAAAAAAAAAAAGAGTGACACAATCTGATTTATGTGTGTAAAAGGTCACTAGGTGTACAGTTTGCAAAATAGATAGGAGGGCTGGGCAAGGTTAGAGGTAGAGGCAGTGATACCTGTTGCCTTTCACTAGAGTCCTGGCAATGGAGATGGAGAGAAGAGGACAGACTTGGAGGAGATGGCAGAGGTAGAATCAATAGGATTCAGCAATTAATTGATGACAGAGGAGAGACTATGATGTGGAACTTGACTCCTGGTTTTCTGACTTGAGTAACTGAGTGGACAGTGGTGCCTTTAACTGAATGGCAAAGCACTGAAGGAGGAACAGAAGTTTGGGGAAAGTGGTATAAATCTTGAATACTCTTTTTGTCCGTTTGACTTTTTGGTGCCTATCAGATACCTATGGTAGGCAGGTTTTAAGCTCAGTATGAAAATCTAGGATGGTATTAACTAAAACTCCGGGAATGAATGAAATCATCTAAGGAGAAAAGGCCATACTCTGAGGAACTCCAACATTTAAAAGTTTGGTCAAAATTGGAAGAACCAACAGAGATGCCAGAGGAGTGACCAGATAAAAGCACAAAAATTGGAAGAAGGTGATGTCACAGAAATCAAGGGAAAACTGTTTCAAGATGGAGGGTATAATCTTCTAAGATGAAGACTGAAAGAGTGCCACATGTAAGATTCTCTCTGGTCAGGGTCCCGTCATGCCCTCACGCTTCTACCTGAAGTATATGGTGTAAATACACTGGCAAGCTGGCTCTACTAAATTTACAAGACTGGGGCAGATGGAGAAAAAGGATTCTTTTCTTGAATCTAATAAAGCTTATGGAGAAATGCCCTGGGTATTTTCCCACAGGTATATGACAAACTATCTTCCTTTCTTAGACAGGAGAATCAGGCTTCCTATTTATGATTTATTAGCATCCACACATGCCAAACACACTGGAACTCAACAAAAAAGAATTAGTCTTTTCTAAAGGAAAAAGAAATACAATTTCAGGGGAAAATGTCCACAGGGACATAGATATTATGTCTATGTTTGTCAAGCAGGCACAGGAGAAAGATCAAAGAGCAGAAAACACTGAAAAATGGTTCTTGAGCTACAACTTCTTAAAGTGGATTTCTGGGAATATGAAGTCCTTTGAATGAAGAGTATAAGCTGTACACAAAGTTTGAGTTCAATTAAGATCGGATATCAAAGATGATCTTGGTTACTTCAAATGATTTAACTGGATACTGGCTGGAAAGAGCTTAAGCTAAAAAGGAACTAGGAATGTTGTGACTAAGATTCTGACAGATGCGAAAAACAGGAAGAAGAACTCTGGCAATCCAGAAGGGAAAAAAACGAAAAAGAGGCCGAAGAGGTACAAACTGCTGATTACTTTGACTAAATTTCACCCCAACTATGAATTTAAATAGTAAAGATATCAATTCAGAAAAACAAATCTCTTTTAATAAAGAAAAATTACACACTGTTTAATTTCTAAGCCCATGCTATTAATAAAGGTTTTTGAGAGAGTTGGGTGGAGAGAGAGAAGGAGCAAGAGAGAGAGAAAGAGAGAGGAATTGATTCTGAGAAATAGACTCTGTCTGCCTGATAGTCATTGGATGGAATCACAGAGGAAACATTGGCAAGAGATCAGGCCTCCTGGAATCCATTAAATACAAAGAATGAGAAAAATATCTAAATGTTGGTTGCAGATCAGCATGCTGTATCCAAAGATTGGAGCAGAACTGTTTAAGGGCTAGCAGATCCAGCAATAAAGTTTCATAATCAGCACTCATAAAAATAACAAGAACAGAAGTTTGCCAGGTTAGAGAGCAACTGCTACTACTGCATATGTTGGGTCCCATACATCTGTCTTAACCAGCAACAAAGTTTGTAGTGAGCCAATTATTCCTCATTTCTGTTCTTGCCTTTCAACATATGCCAGTTTCTGCAATGCCTCCGCTAGTCACTAGTCACAATTACACAGTTTTTGAAGGTGTGCTCAGAATAAAGACTAATCTTGCGACTGACTTAACCACAGACTTCGAATAGAAATGAGGGCTAACCTAGGCTGGGAGATGATCACTGCGACAGTCCTGTCCGGCACCCACACCTCCTTTAATGAATAAATTCAATAGACAAGGGCTGTGTGGTAGAATGACTTGACTTGAAAGCATAGCCTGCTTTAACGAGAAGTATCAGAGAGAAATTAGAGATCAGATAGGCAAGATGCCAAGAACAGGGAAGTCAGCTAACAGGATAGAACAGGTTGGTACCGGAGGCTTAGACGGACTAGAACAGTCATTTCTGACCTTTCAGAAAATGAAGACAACTCTCCCATCTTATTAAGACAGTAACTTTTTGAAAGATTTAAAAAGCAATAATTGTTCATTCTATAAACATTTTAAAAATAAATATAAACAAAGAGAAGAAAATTAAAAATGCACACACCGCCACCACCAGAGAGAGCCACAATTAGCTCCTTGGAGCACCTCCCATAAGATCTTTTTCTTTGCATATACAGTCATATATATGTAGTTACTACATTTTAATCAGTTTTTATTTTCACTTAATGATATTTTATGAACAACTTTCCATTACAGTAAATATTTACCCACAATACTATTTTTATTTCTACATAATATTATATTATATGGGTATATAACAATTTATTTTACTAATCTATTGTTGAACCTATATGATGTTTCTAGTTTTTTGCTACAATGAAGAATAGTATAGTGAATATCACTGAACACGTTATTTCTTTAGGGATCATTTTCTAATATCAAACACAAAAAATGGGACAACTGAATATCCACATGCAAAAGATTGGTGTTGTTAGCCCTACCTCACACTAGATACTAAAATTAACTCTAAATGGATCAAAGACCTAGGTATCAGAGCTAAAACTATACAACTTTTAGGAGCAAATACAGAAGTAAAACTTCATGACCTTGGATTTGGCAATGGTTTCTTAGATATGACACCAGAAGCACAGTCAACAAAAGAAAAAAATAAGTAAAATGGACTTCATCAAATGAAAAACTTTTCTGCATCAAAAAACAACCTAAAGAATGGAGAAAATATTTGCAAATCACATATCTAATTAGAGTCTGGTACCCAGAATATATAAAGATCTCCTATAATTCAACAAGAAAAAGCAAAACAACCCAATTAAAATATGGGCATAGGACTTGAATAGACGTTTCTCCAAAGAAGATATGCAAATATCCAGTAAGTACATGAAAAGATGCTCAATATCACTAATCATTAGGAGAATGCAAATGAAAACACAATGAGATACCACTTCACACCCATTAATATGGCTACTATTGAAAAAAACCCCAGCAAATAATAAGTATTGACAAGGATGTGGAGAAATTGGGACTCTAGTACACTGCTGGTGGGAATGTAAAATGGTGCAGCCACTGTGGAAAACAGTTTGGCAGTTTTTCAGTAACTCAAACATAGAATTACTATATAACCCAGCAATTCTATTCTTAGATAAAGAACCAAAAGAATTGAGAGTAGGTGTTCAAACAAAATCGTGTACACCCGTGTTCATAGCAGCACTATTCACAATCAACAAAATGTGGACACAACCCAAACATCCATCAGTGGATGAATGGATAAACAAAATATGGTATATCCACACAATGGACTATTATCCATCCATGAAGAGGAACGAAGTACTGATGCATGCAGCAACATGGATGAACCTTGAAAACATTATGCTAAGTGAAAGAAGCCAGACACAGAAGGACATATATTGTACAATTTCATTTAAATGAAATATCCAGAATAAGCAAATCCATGGAGACAGAACACAGGTTGGTCATTGTTAGGGACTGGAGGGAGGGGGTATTGTAGAATGACTGCTTAATGGGTAAGGGGTTTCCTTTTGGGGTGATGAAAAGTTCTGGAACTAGATAATGGTGATGGTTCCACTACATTGTGAATGTACTTAATTCTACTGAATTGTACATTCTAAAATGGCTTAAATGGTAAATTTTATGTTATGTTTATTTTACCACAATAAAAATTAAATTAAAAATGTATTTGTAAACTTGCATAGTAGTATTATGTTTAATATCCTTTATTAGAGACTATATAATGACAGAAAGCTTCTATGACTTTAGTAATACTTTATGAGTTAACGTCCTATTTGACACCATAAATGGACATGTTTGAAAAAATAATACTAGATGTAAATGCAATATAAATGTATAGGATCTAACACCAGGCTTGTTTCATATAAGGATCTGAGGACTCCCTGCAATATTTTTTGCTGGCTCCTGGAGATTTAGGGCCCACAGGCTATGACTTATTGAGCAAAAGAATGAGTTCACAGAAATCAGAAAGGGAGTGTGTTAGTTTCCTGTGGCTATTGTAACAAATTACTGGGTGGCTTGAAACAACAAGAATTTATTATCTCACAGTTCTGGATGGCAGAAGTCCAAAATCAAGGTGTTAACAGGGTGGCTCCCTCTAAGGTTTTTAAGGGAGGATCCATTCCTTGCCTCCTCCAGCCTCTGGTGGCTCCAGAAGTTTCTTGGCTTGTGACCACATTACTCCAATCTCTGCCTCCATGATCACTTTGCCTCCTCTTCTGTCTCAAAACTCCCTCTGCCTCTGTCTTACCAAGATACGTGTGATTGCTTTTAGGGACCATCCAGATAGCCCGGGATAAACTCCTCCTCTCGAGATCCTTCACTTAATCACGTCTTCTACCACATAATATTAATATCCATTTTTGCTATATAGGGTAGTATTCATAGGTTCTGGGGATTAGGACAAGGACATATCTTTTGGGGAGACTGTTATTCAGTACACTACAGTCTTCCCTTTGGCCCCCCAAAATTCACATCCATCCCAGAGAGTAGGGACTGAACCCCAGGGGAATGTCATAGTCAGCAGTGGGAAAGGGAGAAGGTGTTTCAAGACGGGAATATTTCAATGGAAATAGTTCATTTAACTGCCTGTCACAATGGTCAAACTTTGGATGACTTCTCATTGTTGCTTTGCAGGAACACAGCTAATGTTGGACAATTTGCAGGTGCATTCATGCTTTTGACCAAACAGAATGCCATTTGGTAAGTTGTTACTGTATCAATCATTTAATAAATAATCCTTTGATCACTTAAAATTGTTCCCCATATCTCCCAAATTTTCCAATTAAGATCCAGATTACAAAAATAATTTACAAAAAAATGCATGCTAGTTTCTATATAGTTATTTATTTTTTTTTAAAGATTTTATTTATTTTTTTTCCTTTTTCTCCCCAAAGTCCCCCGGTACATAGTTGTATATTCTTTTGTTGTGGGTCCTTCTAGTTGTGGCATGTGGGACGCTGCCTCAGCATGGTTTGACGAGCAGTGCCATGTCTGCGCCCAGGATTTGAACTGATGAAGCACTGGGCCGCCTGCAGTGGAGCGCACGAACTTAACCACTCGGCCATGGGGCCAGCCCCATATATAGTTATTTATATATGCTTTTTATTTATTTTTCATCAAAACTGTGTGTGTGTGTATATATATATATATATACACATACAGGGAACTAAAGTGGGGAAAATTGACTTGAGGAAATGGGATAATCAAATTTCAGATTTCAACGGAGCATTAAGGAATACAGGCATTTCATATGGTTTCACTTTTTAAAATTCAAGACAGATAACTATCACTGAAATGTTACCTAGACATTGTATAATGAAGTGCTGAGAAATGACTTGAACTGACAGCAAAGGTGGCCAGCACTGCGTTTTCTATATTATCTTTAAGATATTATTTACATACAATAAAATTTACTATTTTAAAGTGTTTAATTCAATGGTTTCTAGCATATTCACAGAGTTGCACAACCATCGTCGTTGTTAGTGCTATGGAGTCAATTCTGACTCCTAGTGACCCTGTGGATAGCAGAGCAGAACCCTGCCTGGTCTTTTTGCACCATCCTCTCCCCTTCTGGCACTATATCAGACAGTGCTCCACTGTTTCTTCAATTTTTTGGGAAGTGGGTAGCCAGGTCCTTCTTCCTAGTCTGTCTTGGTCTGGAAGCTCCGCTGAAACCTGTCCAACATGGTGACCATGGGTGACCCTGCTGGTGTTTGAAATACTGGTGGCAGAGCTTTCAGCATCACAGTAACATGCAGCCACCACAGTATGACAATTGACTGGCCTGTACAACCATCACCACTATCTAATTTTAGAGCATGTTCATCACCCCAAAAACCAACCCTGTCCTGTTAGCCGTCACTCCATATTATCCCCTTCCCCTCAGCCCCTCACAACCACTAAGGTACCTTCTGTCTCTATGGATTTACCTGTTCTGGACTTTTCATAGAAATAGAATCATACAATATGCAGTCTTTGTGAGGGACTTCTTTCATTTACCATATTTTCAAGGTCAATCCCTGTTGCAGCATGCATCAGTACGTCTTTCCTTTTCATGGCCAAATAATATTCCATTGACTAGATATACCAATTTTGTTTATCCATAAATCAGTAGTTGATAGACATTTGGGTTGTTTCCACCATTGGCTATTTGAATAATCCTACCATGAGAATTTGTGAACAAATTTTTTAGTGGGTGTATTTCCAGTTCTCTTGGAAATATCCATAGGAATGGAATTGCTGGGTCATATTGTATCCATGTTGAACATTATGAGGAACTGTCAAACTGTTTTCCAAAGCGGCTGCTCCATTTTCCATTCCTACCATCAATATATGAGGGATCCCATTTTTCACATCCACACCAACACCTGTTGTTATGTCTTTTTAATTACAGCCATCCTAGTGGCTGTGAAATAGAAATATTGAGCCAATAGCACAGAGATATACACCCCCCCACACACATATACAATTTCACCTGTTACTAAAATCTCACATTAGTGTGGTACATTTGTTACAATTAATGATCTGATATTGATAATCATTATTAATTAATGTCCATTGTTTATATGAAGATTCACTCTTTGTGTTGTATAGTTCTATGAGTTTTGACAAATGCATAATATCACATATCCACCATTACAGTATCATACAGAATAGTTTACCCTAAAACCCCCTTCTTCTTTACCTATTTACCTCTCCCTCCCCCTGAACACCTGGGAACCACTGATCTTTTTACCGTCGCTATGGTTTTGACATTTTCAAGAATGTCATACAATTAGAATCATAGAGTGTGTAGCTTTTTCAGACTGGCTTCTTACTCTTAGCAATATGTGTTTGTTTCCTCATGTCTTTTCATGGTTTAATAGCTCTTTTTTGTGTGAATTCATTTTTTATATTTCCCTTCAACCAATACTTACTGAGCTTCTCTATCAGTGTCATTGTGGGGTTTTTTTTTTTTTTTGAGCAAGATTAGCCCTAAGCTAACATCTGCCGCCAATCCTCCTCTTTTTGCTGAGGAAGATTGGCCCTGAGCTAACATCCATGCCCATCCTCCTCCATTTTATATATGGGACGCCTACCACAGCATGGCTTGACAAGCGGTGCATATGTCCACACCCAGGATCTGAACCAGCAAACCCCGGGCCGCAGAAGCAGAACGTGCAAACTTAACCGCTGTGCCACCAGGCTGAACCCTCATTGTGGACTTGATTTGCATTTCCCTAATGACTAACAGTGTTGAGCATCTTACCACATGCTTATTGGCCATTTACCTATCTTCTTTGGAGAAATTTTGATTCAAATCCTTTGTCCTTTTAAAAATTGGGTGATTGGTCCTTTTGTTATTGACTTGTAATAGTTCTTTACATATTCTGGATACAAGTTTCTTATCAGATATATGGTTTGCAAATATTTTCTCCCACCTTGTGGGTTGTCTTTGCACTTCCATGATGGTTTTAGCACTGCATTTTTGTGGTGCCTGTTCCTGGGCTACTTTGATATATGAGGTTCGAAACTAAAGTTGAGACTGCTCTTCTTTTTAAACAAACATGTGAGCATTTACATATCCCAAAATGGTGTTTTCCACACTCAATGCATTGTCTTGTTAAGATTTATTTATTTGTTCTAAATATAATACTACCATTGTTTACATAGTCAGTTTATTAGAAACACAAGAGATCAGTCGCATTATTCTAGAATAGTGTTTCTCAAACTTTAGTGTGCTTTAGAATCACCTGGAGCACTTGTTAAAACAGAGATTGTGGGTGGGCCCCGCTCTCAGAGTTTCTGATTTAATAGGTCTGAAGTGGAGCCTGGCAATTTGAATTTCTAACAAGTCTCCAGATGAGGCTGTTGCTGCTGTTGTGTGAACCACAATTTGAGATCCACTGTCATAGAGCATTTCCCAATGTGTCTATGGGATATTAATAGCTATTACATGATGAAAGGATTTTATTGTCATATAATGTGAAAAGTTTGGTTAAGCATATTTCTTTACTGCCAGCTTTCTCTGAGCTCTCAATCTGTGAATGTGTATTTCCAACCTTCAAGGTTGGAAACGTATGTTATTTCTAAACTCTCTGACCATAGGATGCTTTTTCAAAACCATTTTATTGAAATATAATCAACATATTTATATACTTATTTTGTAACTGCACGTGTTTAAAGTGTTCAATTTAATACTTTTGACATGTGTGCACATCCAGGAAACCATATCCATCACCAAGGTAATTAACGTATCCATCACTGCCCCAAATTTCCTCCTTTCCCTTCTCAATCCTATCCTCTTGTCATCCCCATCTACTGCTTTCATTCGCTGGTAACCACTCATCTGATTTCTGCCATTAGTTTGTACTTTCTAGTGATTTACATGAGTGGAATCATATAGTATGTAATCTTTTTTTTCTGGCTTCCTTCACTCACAATAATTATCTTGAGATTTTTCCATCGTATGTATCAGTAGTTCCTTCCCTTTTATTTCCGAGTAAAAGCCCATTGTAGGTATATACCATAGTCGGTTTATCCATTCACTAGTTGATGGATCTTTGGGTTATTTCCTATTAAAACTAAAATTAACTATTAACGTTAACATACAAGTCTTTGTGAGGACATAGCCTTTCATTTTTTGGAGGGGATAACTAGTAGGGGAATGGCTCAATCACATGGTAGGTATACCTTTAGCTTTTTAAGACCTTTAACTTTTTAGGAAACTGACAAACTGTTGTGTAAAGTGATTGTAGCATTTTGCATTCTTACCAGCCATGCATGAGAATTCCAGTTGCTCTATTCTCACTAACTCTTGGCATGGTTCTTTTATTTTCATTTTAGCGTTTCTAATAGGTGTGTGCCAGCTCTGGTGGTCTAGTGGTTAAAATTCGGTGTTCTCATTACTACAGCCCAGGTTCGTTTCCTGGTCAGGGAACCACACCACTCGTCTGTTGGTTGTCATGCTGTGGTGGCTGCATTTCACTGGGATGCTGAAAGCTATGCTACTGGTATTTCTAATACCAGCACGGTCACCCATTGCAGACAGGTTTCAGTGGAGCTTCCAGACTAAGACAGACTAGGAAGAAGGACCTGGCACCCACTTCCAAAAAGATTGGCCATGAAAACCCTCTGGATAGCAGCGGAGCACTGTCTGATATAGGGCTGGAAGGTGAGAGGATGGTGCAGAAAGACCAGGCAGGGTTCCTCTCTGCTGTACACAGGGTCAGTAGGAGTTGGAATGGACTCGACTGTGTTAAACAACAACAAAATAGGTTTATTGATATATTGTTGTGCATTTCTCTAATGACTAATGAGGTTGAGCATATTTCCATGGGCTTACTTGCCATCTATATATCTTCTTTGGTGAAGTCTGTTAAAATCTCTTGCCCACTTTTTATTGGGCTTTTTTTTTAATTGTTGAATTTTGAGAATTTTTTAATACATCTGTATAAAAGTTCTTTATTAGCTATGTGGCACGTTTTAAAAGTAGCATGATAGGACTAATGTTGCTTAGAGCAACCTTAAATGCATACGAACCATTTTTTAAATCTGTATCACTTTAAACAGGCAAATTCTGGGGCTGGCCTGGTGCCACAGCAGTTAAGTTCACGCATCCCACTTTGGCGGCCCAGTTCACCGTTTCAGATCCGGGGTACAGACCTATGTACTGCTGTCAAGCCATTCTGTGGCAGGCATCCGATTATACTCATCCATGGACCACACTTTAAGTTGCAAGGCTTTAGCCTGCACTTACAAGATGCTGATCTAGAAAGGTTTTGCCTAGTTTTTTTTAGGAAGATTAGCCCTGAGATAACATCCATGCCCATCTTCCTGTACTTTATATGTGGGATGCCTGCCATAGCATGGCTTGACAAGCGTTGCATAGGCCCACACCCAGGATCCGAACTGGCGAACCCCACCGCCCAAGAGGAATGTGCGAACCTAACTGCTGTGCCACTGGGCTGGCCCGGGTTTTGGCTCGTTTTATCACCGATCTGGCTCATTCATGAGTGTTGGCTTCAGAATCACTTGCCCATTTTTAAAAATGACCTCTGCTGTCAAAGAAGAAAGGTTTTTGACTGTTGAGGAATGTGGTGGACACTGTTGGATACCTACTCAACACCTACTACCTCTCCTCCCTTGTTAACAGAAGCCCAACTTTGTTCCATTATCTGCACTTTAGTGAGAGCGAGCACATAACTGAGGAAATGAATCCTGATTAGTCCACGTCAATCATAGTAATCTCTTTCCCTTGCCAGTGTTTGAAATATGGACATATAACTTGATTTTCATCAATGAGGTGTGAGGGGATGTTTTGATGGGAACCTTTTGGAATAGTTTCCTCACTTTTTAAAATAAAAACACAGGAAGATATGGTCTCTTCTTCTGCTGGTTGTGGTTATGCCTAGATGTTATGGCTGGAACTAGTAATCATCTTGTGAAAAAAATAAGCCTGAGGGTAAAACTGACACCTTGAGAAAGGCAGAGCAGAAAGATGGAATGAGGCTTGTCCTTGAATTCTTTGAGACACTGAAAACAATACAAAACAAAACCCTGGAGCCACCTGACCTTGGGACTTCTTGTTATGTGAGTTAAAAGGCTGCCTTTACAGTTTCCACCATTTGGAGTAGGAGTTTCTGCTCCATACAGCTGAAAGCATACGTACAAAGAGATTTCAAAACACATAACTCTGATCATTCCGTTCCTTGTTCTTTAAACTCAGGCAGCTCATTTATGTGTCATCTACTGGGTTCACATCTCTCGTCTCTGATTCCTAGAACTGTACTCCATCTTTCACTACTTGGTTTTGGCACCTCTTTGCCTTTTGCAATTTAGCTTGACATTCAATTTTCAGCCTCCATCGACCCCCTGAATTCAGCTACCCTCAGTTTCTTAATAGAAGTCCCCCCACTGACCGAATTCCAGTCCAGTAATTCTCAACACCTTCTCTGATAACTGGCTCCTCTTCCTGTATTTCCTGTTTCAAAGTATGATACTCTATTCCACACAGATGCCAAAGCTAGAAATTATCCTAGACTCTTCCTTTTTTCTCATCCTAACATCCAGTCATCAAGGATCTACTTATTTTAACTTTGAAATGTTGTTTCAATTCTTCTCTCCATCCTCACTGTCATCATCCTAGTTTAAATAACCATCATCTCTCCTGAGTTACAATAACTACTTCCCTGCTGTTTTTTCTCTCCAGTCTCACCCTTTTCAATGCAGCCTACGTTTTGCAGTGAGAGGAAATTTTTTGAAATACTGACTATGTTACTTCCATGCTCAAAACCCTTGCACCCCACCCTCCACCCCCACCATGATCTGCAGGAGAAAGTCTTTAAGTTGGAACACAGGGCCTCCATAATCTGGCCCCGCCTTACTTCTCCAGCCTCATGCCTCATCACTCCCTGACTCAGACTTCATTATCCAGCAGCCGTGAATGCTTTGCGGTTCCTTGGAACCCACCAAGCCATTATCTACTTCCATTCCTCTGCTCGTAGTCTTCTCTGCCTAAAGTGCCCCTTTTCCTTCTATACTTTTTTCCTACTTATTCTTTGGGCCTCAGTTCAGCATCACCTCCTGAAAGATTTACTTGACCCCACTCAGTCTAGGTTTCCCTCACTGATGTTCTTTTATAGCATCTTGTATTTCATCATTGACCTTAACACATTATATTGTTATGGTCTATTTATGTGACCGTATCTCCGCACCCCCATCCCCCCTAGAGTTTGAGCTCTTTGAGTGCAGAGGTTGTATCTTATTCATTGCTGTATCCACAGCACCTAGCTTGGATGAGTTTATTAGTCTCATCAGCTGAGAACAGGGCCTCTCGCCTCCTATCTGCTACAGGGATATTGGACCTTTTGCCTGGAATCCAAGATTCTTGAGGATTGCTACCACTCACCCACAGACAATAGATGAGGTGTTCGGCACTAGGAATCTAGTAGTGCGGAACCAAAATTGAGTCACACAGAACAAGCTGGCTGTACTCACCACTCATTTGGCAGAAGAGAGAGATTATTGCTTAGCCTGTATTCACACATCTACCAATCAAGTACCACCTCCTCTACCACTGAACCTGCACTTGGAGATATTCGTATGGGTTCCTACCTAATTATGATTCTTACTGCAAATGGGCTTCCGAGGCTCTGAATTCAAAGAAAAATCCAAAATAGTGTGATTTCTCAACTCACTGTACAGTGGAATCATGAGAGACCCCCTCTGTCCTCTGTAACTCAATGGCTCCACCAACCAAGGACTCACAACTACTAAGCTGCTGTTAGGAGAGTCCTTTTCTGCATCTCTATGCAACTAAGAGTAGGAAATCCTCATATCCAGGGGGATGCTGTGACATGTTCCCAGACATCTTCCAACTTAATCAGTGCATTCCTGGTCTCATCCAACTGTCGAAGTGGACCACATTCATTCCGGTGCAGGTGGACATTAACAAAATACACCATGGGCTTAGGGGTCTGATGACTGATAGCATCCCTATCAAAGGGCTCATGCTGTTCACCTCTCACTGCTTACTCTTCCCCTTGTTCCTCAACTTCTCATCCTTGCACTCTCATTCTCCTTGAAATCTCTTTCTGTTATTTCCTTTACCTTACTTCCAAGTTTTTTTGTTTGTTGTTTTAAAATCAGCATCACTGTTCCTAGAATCTCAGATAAGTATGCCACATTTCAGAACATGAGGGGTTGTCTACTGAGGGTCTTTAAGCTAGAAATCATTTAGCCAACAAAATGTATTGAGCATCTACTATGTGCTGGGCTCTGTTCTAGGTCGCAGATACAATGAACAAATCAGGCAAAATTTCTACTTTGTAAACTTACGTTATAGTTGGAGGGGCAGACATTAAACAACACAAATAAGTAAATATATGTTAAATGATGATAAATAAAAAATAATTCAGAAAAAGTGTGACTAAAGGGTGACTATCCTCTTTAGATAGGATAGTCAGAGAAAGTCACATTGAAAGACTTGAGAGAAGTGAGGGAGTAGGTCACGTGATGTCTGTGGGAAGAGCATTAGAAGTAGAGAGAACAGCAAATGGAGAGACTCTGAGGCAGGAAAATGACTGGAGGGTTGCAGAAATAAGAGGCCAGTGTGGCTGACCTGAGGTGACCACGGGGAGGAGTGGCTGAAGACGAATTCAGAGAGAAAGCAGAGAATCAGATCTGGTGGTGCTTTATAGGTCATTGTAACAACTTTGGATTTTACTCTGAGAAATTTGGTTTTTGAGCAAATGAGTTGTGTGATATGACATGTTCAACAAGATCTCTCTAGCTGCTTGGTTGAGTAGACTCTGTGGGGAGCTGAGCAAAAGTGGAAGCGGGGAGACCAATTAGGAGACTATTGCAGCAATCCAGACAAACAATGATAACAGTTTGGACCAGGACAGTGGCAGTAGAGGTGGTGAGAAGTGGTTGCATTCTGGATATGTTTTGAAAGTATTGTTGATAGGACTTGTAAATGGATAAGATGTGGATAATGGGGAAAAGAGAGGAATAAGGAGGACAAATTTTTAGGTTGGACAACAGGAAGGATGGAGTTGCTCTTTACTAAGATAAGGAAAGCATGTGAGAACAGGTTTGAGGGGCAACATCAGGAATTTGATTTGGGGTCTGTTAAGGGTATGAAGCCTATTAGACATCCAAATAGAGATGGTGAGTAAACAGTTGGATACAGTGAGTCTGGAGTTCAGGGGAGAAGTCTGTTTATATATAATTGAAAGTCATCAGCATACAGATAATATTTAAAGAATGGATGAGATTACCAAAGAGGGCCTCTGGGTTCAATAGATAAAGAAGAGATAAGATCTAGGATTGAGCCCTAGGGCACTCTAGAAGTTGGCTAAATGAAAGGAACTTGCAAAGGAGCTAATGAGAAGCCAATGAAATAGAAGAGTGTGGGGTCCTGGAAGCCAAGCGGGAAGGAGTGATCAACTACTCTAACAATCACTACTAAGAAAGCAAATAAGGTTGGAAGTGAGAACATTGGATTTATCAATGTGGAGGCCACTGGTGATCTTGAAAATAATAGTTTTTGTGGAATGATAGTGGCAAAAGCCTGACTGTGGTAGGCTCAACAGAGAATGGGAGTATGGACAGTTTTTACTTTTTTAGGAGCTTTACCATAAAGCAGAGAATAAAAATGGGCGGAGGGTTGCTAGAGGGAGACATGGAATAAAGAATTTTTTTCAGATGGGAGAAATAACAGTATTTTTAAAATGCTGATAGCATGATTCAGTAGAAAGTAAAAAATGCAGGAGCGAGAGGGTGAATTGCTGGGGTGACGTCCTTGAGTATGTCAGAGGGGATGGGATCTAGCAGACATGTAAAAGGGTTGGCATTAGACAGGAACATGGGCAAACAGGCACAGTTCCACAGCATGTAGTTGGGTCGATGTGGTGGTGGGGATTGTGGGAGTTCTTTTCTATTTTCCATTTTCTCCCAGGTGAGAATGACAATGGGAGGAGGAAATGTTGAAAGTCTGAGGAGTGTAGAAATGTGTAGTAGTAATTTATGGGAGTGGAAGAATGAATGGACTAGGAAAACGTAGCATGCTTCTCAAACAGCATTAAGGGTCTATTTGAAGTGGGTGGTTGTGTATGTGGGTTTTTTTCTATTTACATTCAGCAACGGGGTGCAGGTGTGCAATAGGCAAAAAGTTAGATTTAACTAGAGCTGGGTGTTTTCCAAGTGTGTAAGATGAAGCAAGGAGGAAGCTAGTTGAGCTTGAATGTGAGGGGGTGATTATCATGATTGGCCGCTTAGTGGATAATTTGGAAAGTGGGACCATGAGGTGGTTGATGGAGTGCGAAGATTGGAAAGCTGCCCCTGACTTGGAGTATACAACAGATTTGCTAGAACTCAATACACTTACTGCCTGAGACTCCCGTGATTAATAAAAGTTATATCACTGCAGACAAATGGATGAATTCCCACAGTGACTACTTTGACTATACCAACACTTACTTGAAAATACAAGTTCTGGCATGTGTGTTTTAAAAAATCCAGTCACATCACTAGAGTAATGTGCTAGTCTCACCTCATTTATATATTACCTTTTCTCTGAAGGACTTTAGCTGCTGAATAAGAATCTGTCAAACACTAAACATGCCTCAGAGTCTGTAACTCCTGTAAGAATCAAAGTTTGAGTAAAAACAGACGAAAGACTAGAGATAGTAGGAAAGTGGATGAAGAGAAAGGTGGAATAGAAAGGAAGCAGCAGCCCTTGAGGATAAGAATGCCATTGGTAAATCAGACTAGTAAAGAAATAATACATTAAAAAGAACTGAGAGGATGAACAAGAATAATAAAGAGGGCAGTGGAGAGTGAAGCATAAAAGATAACAGCAAGTATGAGAAAAAGAATTCAACGATATTACTGACGTTCTTCAGAGATGCTTCTGATAGAATAAAGTTGAGTTTACTTATACATAAGGCATTTGAAAAGAATTAATATTTCTTCAGTGCTTAGTGTGTAACACACACTTTACATACATTCATTTATATTATACTTTCGAGGTCTAAAAGGTAGATACCATTATTATTCCCACTTTACAGATGAAGAAACAGAGGAATTGAGAAGTTAATCACTTACCTGAGCCCCACAACTTGTCTCCCTGATTTCAAGCCAGTACCCCTTCCATCTTATCAAACCATCTCCTAGCTGATCGAGATACTTATATAAATGTATCCTTTTAAAAAAGTTATTATTTGGGGCTGGCCCCGTGGCCGAGTGGTTAAGTTCGCGCGCTCCGCTGCAGGCGGCCCAGTGTTTCGTTGGTTCGAATCCTGGGCGCGGACATGGCACTGCTCGTCAGACCACGCTGAGGCAGCGTCCCACATGCCACAACTAGAAGAACCCACAACGAAGAATACACAACTATGTACCGGGGGGCTTTGGGGAGAAAAAGGAAAAAATAAAATCTTTAAAAAAAAAAAAGTTATTATTTGAATCCATATTTATTTTTTCTATTTTTATAAACATTTATAATTACAAAATAGAACAGTATGTTTGCAGTGGTATTCGTAACGATAAGTATGCTAACTAAAAGCCACACAACAATTTGAAAGGTTGATGGGATATCCAAATACAAGTGAGAATGTTCCTCTGAATTCATGTATTTCATTGCGCATCGAAACCCACCCATATTTTACTTCTATTTGTATACATTATTCTTTGTCCACATTCATTTCATCTAGAAGGATCGTTTCATTTTATCTCATTTTCTGTGGCCCTCTCCACAGATGCTGACATATCATTGGCTGCTGCTCTGGGGTTGGGTACCTACCACACAGCATGGAGAACCTCTCACTCTCTTCTCCCAAGTCAGCTCACCACCCAGTACCTCCAGCTTGTTTTTCCAGATTGTTAAAGTTTATTGAAATGGTCAAAAAGGCAAACATTTGATTGTATTTGCTACTACATTATGCCACGTGAATAACATTTTAAAATAAAAGACAAATAATATCTAAATCATTACTAGAAAAACAAATAGTCAATTTAAGGCACCTTAGGTGAAAGCTAATTTCAAAAATATATACAAAAGTAACATTGTTTTAAATGTAACAAGTCTCCCCTCCACAGACTTTGGCCAAAATTTTGCTTTCCTCCTTATAGAAGAAATGGGTGTTAAAGATGTAGGAGACAAATTGAGTGTAAAGACTTTCAATCTTATTTTAGGGTAAATTACTTTAAGGTATGCCGATTAAATGGAATCAGTATTTCCCTGGTCAGACTGCTACAAATCAGATCATCTTAATACAAGTCTGAACCATAGGAATCATAGCATAGATGTATTTTCTCTGAGACAAGTGCAAGAATAGAAGAAAAAGATGATGAAAAGGCATCCAGATCTATCACTTCAGCCTTATGTGGTGTGTCCACATGTTTGGATTGCAGACAAAGGTCTGTGGATGCCCTTCCTTGGTATTTGTTGACTGAATTTCACAACAGAAAGTGGGGCATGACATACAGCCGAATGATTTTCCCTGTTACAGACTATGCAAGGAAAAGCACTAGGTTATTTAAGCATTTAAGTTAAGCAATAAACTATTCACTAGTAAGTTAGAAAGGTCAAAGCAAGCTTCTTCAAAGCAATTTACTGAAAAAATAAAGACCTCAATGTTCCTAACTAACTTCAGGAATGAAAAACTAAAGCCCTATGTTATTTACAACTTGTCAGTAATAAACACGCACATGTTCACTTAGAATTGCAAAAACATGGAAGGAGAAGATCACTTTTACTTTATCTTCTCATCATTCCTTGGATAAATGCTGAAGATTGGTTGTCCTTTGACCACATTAGGTACTCGATGTTCAAAATAACCAAGAAAGTAATGTAGAAAAAGGGCCCATACACAGAATGCCATCAGGATGGGGATATAAATCCTTCTTTGACCTCCTCAAACATGAGGAATATAAAGACTATATATGGGTGAGAGAAGCTTAAAAATTGGAACGTTTATGTCATAGTCAGTTAGGGTTACCATAACAAAATTCCATATACTGAGTGGCTTAAACCACAGAAATTTATTTCTCACAGTTCTGGAGGCTGGGAAGTTCAACATCAAGGTACTGGCAAGGTAGGTTTCATTCTGAGGCCTATTCTCTTGGTCTTAGGGGATCACAGTCTCAGCTGTGTGCTCACATGGCCTCTTCTTTGTGTTAGAGTTGGGTGGCGAAGGGGAGAGCAAGCTCTCTGGTGGCTCTTCTTAGAAGGGCATTAATCCTATCAGACCAGGGCCCCACCCTTGTGACCTCATCTAACCCTAATTACCTCCCAAAGACCCCAACTCCAAATACCTTTACAGTGGGGGTTGGGGCTTCATCATAAAAATTTTGAGGGGACACAAATATTCAGTCCATAACACTTTACAAACATGTACGACATGGCTTTCAATACCAGTGCTTATGAAGTTATTTATTTTCTCCCAGGTACTAGGTGTGTAAATCGGATGCATTCTCATAGGGGAGATGGTGGGGCCTTGTTTGCTCAGCTAAGTTTCCCATTAGTTTGGTATATTAGTCAGGGCTCTCCAGAGAAGCAGAACCAATAGGATATACACAGATATAAGGAAAGAGATGTATTTATTTATTTACATTTTAAAGCTATACTTTTTGGGGAGGATGATTGGCCCTGAGCTAACAAATGTTGCCAATCTTCCTCTTTTTTTTTCGTTTCCTCCCCAAAGTCCCAGCACATAGTTGTATATCCTAGTTACAGTCCTTCTAGTTCTGCTATGTAGGATGCTGCCACTGTATGGCCACAGTATGGCTTGATTGATCGGCGTGTAGGTCCACGCCCAGGATCCGAACTGGTGAACCCTGGGCCACTGAAGCAAAGCATGTAAAGTTAACCATTACGCCACCCGGCCAGCCCCAGAAAGAAATTTATTATGAGGAGTTGGCTCATGTGATTATGGAGGCTGAGAAATCCCACAATATGCCATCTGCAAGCCAGAGACTCAGGAAAACCAAAGGGGAGGTTCAGCCCAAGTCTGAAGGCTTGAGAACCAGGGGAGCCAATGGTAATGCCTAGTCCAAGGACTGAAAGCCCATATCTCAGCTCATGCAGTCAGGCAGAGAAGGGGCAGATTTTCGTTTTCTCTCTTTTGTTCTATTCAGGCATTCAACAAATTGGATGGTGCCCACTCACGTTGGGAAGGGCAATTTGCTTTACTCAGCCTACCAATTCGAATGCTAATCTCATCTGGAAACACTCTCATAGACATACCCAGAAACAATATTTCACCAGATATCTTGGCACGCTGTGACCCCCATCAAGCTGACACATAAAATTAACCATCACATTTGGTTATTAGAGTTAAAATGAGTAAAACATTTGTCCACTGGCTGTTGACACCTGGCATTGTATCTGATTGGTCAGTGTGCATGCTGTACAAGTTGTTAAATATTTTATGTATCACTACTGGCTATACATATTCTTTAGTAAATAAAATATATTCTTCATTAAAGCATACAAGTAGATCAAGGCATACAGAAATAGAAAGATGTAAAACTAATTAGCTACTGTTCTTATTACTCCTTAAATATGATTATTTTCTGATTTCAGTGTAACTCAAACTTAAAAAGAACTAAGTGACCTTGAATATTGAGAGTTAGATTTAGAGCCCCCTGTGATATGAGTAAAACTTAAAGAAATGTTTTTATTGAGATGAAATTCACAGAAAATTAACCATTTTAAAGTGAACAATTCAGTGTTTCACAATATTTTATACCCATTATCATTATCTAGTTCCAAAACCTTTTTATCACCCCAAAAGAAAACCCCATCCCCGTTAAGCAGTTGCTCCCAAATTCCCCTCCCGCAGCCCTTGGCAAATGCCGATCTACCTTCTGTCTCTATGGATTTGCCTATTCTAGACGTTTCATATAAATGGAATTATACAATATATGACCTTTTGTGTCTGGCTTCTTTCACTAAACATGATGTTCTCTAAGTTCATCCATGTTGTAGCATGTATCAGTACTTCAATCCTTTTTTATGGCTGAATCATATTCACTTGTATGGATATACCATGATTTGCTTATTCATTCACCTATTGATGAATATTTGGGCTGTTTCCACCTTTTAGCTATTGAGTTAGACTTCTAACAATTCAATCAAAAGTCAAAACCCCTGTATCTCTTCCCCTCTTCCACATTATAAGTTTGACTACCCTAGAAAAAAATTTTGACTGCTTCATGTATCTTGTGGCACTTGGCTCTGTTTCCTGAACTGTTCAGTCTTTCCCTATTTGAAAGCTTAAGGAAGAATCTGTCTCATTCACTCAGCTTCCACAACAGAAAAATTCATCAGTCCCCGCAGCATAAACTACTCCTTCCTTCACTTCCTCCGCCTCCCTGCTGACCAGTTCTTTCCTAAATAGAGTGCCTTTCAAGCTCTGCTTTTGCTTTCCTGCTCTTTTCCATCTGTAATTTGCCATCCATGCACTTGGTCCTCTGTCAGCAATCTGACACACGCTTGAGCATTTTTTTTTTTCTGATCCAGACTATCCCCTAAAAATAGTTTGATGTTATAAAACTCAGCTACACCTAAGCACAACCTTAAAAAACACACTCAAACAATTGAATGTAAACCATGTTCCAGCTTTCCCCTCCTCTCATCCTCGTCCCTGCTCCATCACAGTTGACCAGTCTCATGTCCAGCTTTCGGCTTGGTGGCAAAACAATATATTTTACTTAAATAAACCAGTTCCTACAGATGTTATGTCTCTGACATAAGAGAATGCCTCAATCCAGGTAAGGTGTTCATTTCTTCTTAAGAAGAGCCGTGAGGATTGAGTCCATGGTGAGAAATACAAGTCAGTAGGATCAGTTGCCCCAGGTACTCCTCAGATCACTCTGTCAGCACCTGGCTTCTCTGGATCTCAGAAGGCCTATACTGGTAGCCAGTATAAGAGCTATATCCTTCACACTTCTACTCAAGGCAAACTTATTTTTGGATGTTCCTCAGCCCTGAATTGCACTAAAGAAGTATTGTCGTTAGGATTCTAAAACTAGAGGAGACGATGTGGCTATCTCCTCAGATGGTGCGGGGTTACCCCATAGACAGTCTGAGCCCATGCCTGCAAACCTGGGGCACTAACTTTTTTTGGGGTGGGAGAGTTTGGTCTTTATTATTTTATATAGAACATCTAGATACTCATTATGGGAAATAGACTATGTCTTAGAGTGCTGTATACTTAGTTGATAGTACATTGTTATTTTGTTGTTAAAGTTATTGTACAGTAAAACTGACTTTTTTGGTGTACAGTTCTATGAATTAGGATATATCTTTTTAATTTTAAATCATATAGAAAGTAGAGGCACTATAATCTCTTCAGGGCTTAGTGCTGCTGAAAGGCTTAATCCAGCTCTGTACCTTAGAAATTTACAGGTTTAAAATAAGTACGGAAGTTGGAAAAAACTCAAGATATATCTCTACCATCCTTCATCTTACATTAAAAAAAAGAGTTACAAGTCAAGCATTTAACTGTGAGCCTCCTTCTTTCTTCTTGTGTCACATGGTAACTTACGGTAATGAGCCCATTACGTGATCAACCAAAAAAGAAATAATTTCCATAATTTTCAAAAATAACTGGTTCTGAACTGTGAAAGATTTCATATTTGCCTTTAATCTGAGAAATTTTTTGTAAGGTTTCTGAACATGTTGGAGGTGAAAAAACATAGTTTTGGTGATGCAATTATATCTTAACGTCAGGTATATCTTATTTGAAACTTTGTATCTTAAGTACATATCACCTTACTTTTCCATTTCCATTTTAGTGTAGCAGTTGGCACATACGGCTAAATTGATCTTATTTTTCAACATCTTTTTGACCTCGCCCTTGAAATTAATGTTCACCAGCCTTCTATGTTCCACATACCCTATAGCAAGTCTGTATTGAACAAAGAATATTTATCCCAAGACAGAATTTGAATCTGTGCCTTCTACTTTAGAAAATTAAATTCCATTCAATTTCATAAATATTTATTAAGTATCCATTATGTACAAGACATTGTTAGGCACTGAGGTGGAGTCAGAGAGGAATAAGACGGTATGTTCCTAACTGTAAGCATATTATATTTTATCGTGTATCCCATTTGCTATATTTATTGGTTCATGTATTCTTTTTCATCCCTTGTGGCAGGAAATGTGCCTTGTTTGACTTTGTATACAAGTGCTAAAATTGTTTGTTGAACTATGTTTTTGGCTAGCCCAGATTTGGATAGAACTAAGTCACCTTGATCTCTAATACTGGAGCTAGAACCTCGTGGAACTTGACTGTGAGTCCAAGACTCTCAGCAGCTCCATCTGGCATCAAAAATCCCTACTACCGTATTTCTACTACAAGTTGTAGCAATGAAATCTTCTGATCAGATCTTTGGATTAGTTTACTTATTTTCTTTTCCACTTTGATATGAGGTTGTACTTGAGCGAATGAATGGACTTATCGTTTACTAGAAGAGGTATGTTAGATATGTGAAAAAAACTATAGTACAAGATAGAGAACAGTGGGAGGAAAAGTATTAAGGCAGAAAAGCACAGGGCATGATCAGAAAGGGAAGTAGGCCAATGTGACCATAGTAGAATATGGGATGCCAGAAGGGAGAAGTGTAAGATAATGAAGGGAACGTTTGTTCAGTTAGGTACACAGTGGAGCTAATAATGGTGTCACTATCAATACTTGGCTGAGCTGTTGAGCTTCATTGATACAGATAAAATCTTTGTTCCATGTTCCCAGATAGCATCCAGAACCTGCCGACTTTTATCTCCAAGGTGCTCCAGAGTGGCTTGGGTTAGTTCAGTGCATCACAGCTACTCCATAAACAAAATCAGGGTGTCCTACTGATTAAGTGGCACAGCCACTTCAGCTGCAGGATTATGCAATTGTATAGTACTAAGTGAGGATAGTAAGTTGGGGCTTGAGTCTGTTTAAGTAAACCAGCAATCTCTGTGGGTCTAGGTTTCCAAAAGAGTCATTCTGTCAGCTATTGCTGGGATTCTTCTGAACAAAAGATATGTAAATCCTCTCCAGCCTTGCAAAAATAAGAGTGTTTGGATACTCTGCCATCAATAATAGGCATTATCCCAAACCTATGTCTTGGAATTAGAGAGGAACCAAGCTTAAAAGGCCGAATGTAGGATGAAGTTGAAATGTGAGTGAGTTAAATTGTGGAATGGCAAAGGTCACTTAGGCAATTAACTTTTCCATAAGTTATTACAAATTTAATTTAAAGACAATTTAATTTAATTTAAAGTTGTAATTTTCATTTGTTTGAGATATTTTAAGTCTAGCAAATCTGGAAGCAAACTTTCTACAAAAGCTAATTTCATTTGAATATCTGTTTTAATTCATTTCTTCATTCAGCCAATATCAGCTGAGTACCCAGTCTATGCCAGGCCCTGTTCTAAACCTCAGGGATAAAGAATGAACAAGACCAAGTCCCTGCCTTCATAGAGCTTGCAATCTCGTGAGGAATAGGTAATCAATTAATCAATAAACAGGTACTATATCATCACATGGTGATAATTACTAGAAGGAAAATTAAAGCAGGATAAGGGGATGTAGAGTGAATGGGGGGGTGGGTTATATCAGGCAGTGAGGGGCAGCCACGCTCAGGGAGTGATGTTGGAGTGGAGCCATTAATGTAGTGAGGAGTAAACTATGTGAAGGTCCCAGAGAACAGCATTCCAGGCCATGGGAGGAGCAAATCTGAAGGCTCTGAAATGAGAATGAGTTTGGCATGTTTTAGAAATGGCAGGGAGAAGAGTGTGGCTGAAGCAGCGTGTTCAAAGCAGTGAGACATGAGGTCAGAGAGGTGGACAGAATAAAAAACATGCAGGGCCATATTGGCTCATGATTAGGATTTCAGATTTGATTTTAAAAGTTATTGGGGGGCCGGCCCCATGGCCAAGTGGTTAAGTTCACGCACCCCGCTTCGGCGGCCCAGGGTTTTGCCAGTTCGGATCCTGGGTTCGGACATGGTACCGCTCATCAGGCCGTGCTGAGGTGGCATCCCACATAGCACAACCAGAGGCACTCACAACTAGAATCTACAACTATGTACTGGGGGGCTTTGGGGAGAAGAAGAAGAAAGAAAAAAGAAGATTGGCAACAGATGTTAGCTCAGGTGACAATCCTTAAAAAAAAAGTGATTGGAACCCTTTGAAAAGGTTGAATAGGGAGTTGACATGATCTGGTTTACGATGTGAAAGTCCTCTGCTTGCTCCTGTCTGTGTATAGGTTAAAATTGCCCCCCAATTCCTGATGACGAGTTGACATGACCTTCTAAAAAGTCTTTATTTTGGGCAAAGTGAAATTTACCGTAAGTGCAGGCCCCAGGAGAACTCAGCAGTAGTCCAGTTCTCTGCCTTCAGTGTTTCAGGGTTCACGTCTGCCTTTCTGGTGGACACGGCCCAAGGCCTCTCATCAGTGGCTGGCTGGAAGCAGCCTACTCAGCTTTAAGAACACGCGCCCATTCTGCAACTCTAGTTCTCCCTGTCCCTAAGCCTGTGGGTAGGATAGATGCATCACAATGTTGCTGTTAACCTGGTGGCATTTCATTACTTGGGCCTCCCAAAATAATTACTTGCTCTGACACCCCGTTTCAAAGCATATTTGCAAATAACTCCCAGGGCCTGTGGTAAAGTCTTTCTTTCCTTTTCCTCCAAAAGGATAGGCATATACCTGGATGTGCCTATAACACAATTGAAAACTTGGAGTCCTCAAGTCACCACGTTATTTTAGGAATGGCTTTCATTCTATTTTTTTTCTCTCTCTCAGAGAAAAACTGAGAAGTGAAGTTCTTTACCAACCAAATGACAGAACCAGATTTAGAATTGAGTAAGAGTTATCTGTGAAATGTATGAAACTATGTCATTATGTGTTGCTTTGTTGCTAAAGATGCACTAATTTGCCATTTAAAGTTTCCCTTTCCTCAGTTCCCAGACTAGAAACTTTGCTGGCATTTATTTAGATCCCATTTTTTTAAAAGAAGCTTCCCCCTACCACTTTTATTTAAAAATATATTGAAAACCTGCAACTTATTGGGGAAAATATGGAGAGTGCTTTATTATTGTTGTAGGCATAATAAAACTAAATAACCAAGACTAACATTAGTTTGAACTTTACCTTGGAAGATGTCCATGAAGAATAAAGAAAGCCAGATTAATCTTCTTGACTTTCTCTCCTCCAGCTTCTTATATCAAAGACCCTTTGACACAAGTAAGTTATAGCTTTTGAATTACTTGTTGTAGCATGGCTCCATCTTGAAGCTTTGCATACTTAGAATGGAGATTTTGCCCCGGTTCCTGTCTCTTCTATCTGTTTTTTCAGTTATTTCAGCCACTATTTTACTTCATTTGGAGTCCTTATCTTTCAAACGACATTATTTGAGAGGATGAGTTATGGGTTGAATCAGACTGATTGTCAATTCTGATTTGGGAGGAAGGTTTGTGAAACTCAACAGAGCTGCAGCTCATTGCTCAGTATTCCAAGAAATATCATTGCTATGATTCTCAAAGTTTTCAAAACCTTACAAAGAATGTTGAACAGCTAATGTGTTTCAGCCATATTATTTCAGAGCAAATCGCCTAAGAATTTGGTAGACCTCCCCCAAAGCTGACTTTGGCTATGCTAAGGTTTGTGTAAGTAAAATTATGAAGTAAAGGCAGCTAGCTGCAGATTAGCTTCCACGTGCCTTTGTTATAATGCAAAGTCTACAGGCACCCAAGTTCAAAATTTGGCAAACTTTCCAGTGTAGGGTGCCACATTGCTGACTTGTATTATTTTGGAAAGAGAATAAGCATGGGCAAGGTGCACAAAGAAAACTCTGTCTCTCTGCTCAAAAATTTTCTCCCAGGCAATCTACAGATGGGGTTAACATGGTCATTCTTTTAAATGAGACTATCCCAGGGATAGGTTAAATATATTGCCTTTGACTTTAGGTAGCAAAGGAGTGGTTAGGGGTTAGAGCAGATATTGGCACACTTTTTCTGTAAAGGTACAGATAGTAAATACTTTAGTCTTTGTGGTCCATGTGGTCTCTGTCACAACTACTCAACTCCGCTGTTGTAGTGCGAAAGCAGCCATAACAGCACGTAGCTGAATGGGCATGGCTGTGTTCCAATAAAACTTTATTTACAAAAACATAGCAGCCAGAATTTGGCCCATGTGCCATAGTTTGCTGACCCCTAGATTATAACACTTACTTGAGTAGAGCATAAATTTCTTGGCAGGATTATTTCAACACAGCCAAAGGACATCAGGAAATTATCAGACAACTAAGAGAATGCCTTGAGGTAGGGTGTCTACTTTATAATTTTACCGTCGACCCTAGTGTCTTCATTCTTCTAAGAGTCACCTCATCTGCTGCCTTTAGACTCGAGCTAATGTTTTATTCTGGCTAAAAGGGTAGAAACTGCTGATATTTATTTTTCATTGATCTCATTCTCATAATTCCCTTAGAAATAGCAAGGCCTGCTATTTTTATGACATTGGAATTTCTAGATGCCTCGCTTATAGCAAATTTCATAAGGCAACCAGTCATCTTAGAAAGGACTTTTTTATAGGAGCAATTTAAAGTAAAATAAGTCCAATTTATTTCAGTGTATCTCACTTCAGTTTATCATTTTGCACTTGGCCAAACATCACTTTACATTGTTTTGCTCTGTTCAAAGCCTTTTAGAACTCATCTAAATAGTTTTGTGCACGTACTGACATGTATTTGTTTATTACTTTATATCATAATAACCATGTATAACTATTCTGCTTTTCCATTGAGGCCTAGAGGGGGAATATCCTTCAATGAGCACTTTCACATATGTTTTCTTATTTAATATAATTTAATTATTTTTACAGATGAATCACAGGGAAGATAAAGTTACTTGCCCAAGGTCACCCAACTAGTTAGGAGTGCAGCCAAGCTTCAAACACAGGTCTGTCCAACTCCAGAGGCTATGCTTTTTCCACTACATCACAACTCCTACAGGAAGCTACTTGTAGTTCTTGGCGGGCTTTGTCTTTTTTTTTTTTTTTTTAAACTTAAGCTGTTTTCAAGTAAATCATAGAAGAACTGAGGATCATAGTGTTCGATTCTTTTCATATATTTTGGAAGTACATGTTTTCAAAAGGAGATATGGTGGATGCTTTTGTTTAAACAACCATGGTTCTATGACTAGAATATTTCCAAATAAGGGTGACTTCCAAAAATTATTTGCTTTCTTGGCAGCCTCCATACATTCTTTGTGAATGCAACTACATTTCCCATCTTCCTTGTTTAGCAAAGAATCGTATGTTAATAACATTTTTTGAAAGGTGTGGCTCAGTGATATTCTTTTCAGTTTGGAAATAACTAGACTTCCTGGCATCATAACTTCAAATTGTGGTGGAGCCAGCTGATAATAAGTTGAACATTCTGCAATTGTCTTTGTTTGGGTATAACTTTGTGTAGCCTTGAATGTGGATGTGAGTTAGGGGTAAAAGTTAATGCCAAAATCTTAAGATACAGATATTTAAGCCTTTTCATAAGTATGAGATAAATTCCCTTCTGTCAGAATGTGATTTTTTTTTCTTGGCCAGAGAAGAAAACATCATAGTGAATCATTGCATGATAAAAAAAAAAGTGGGTTTGAGAGAATTGACCCTTAAAGTTGTTATAGCATGTATGACTCTCAGACCTCAATCACTGTTACGCAAAAATATAACTATTTTTTATGACATCTATATTTCAGACATTGAGCCCCAAGGGTTCAATGATGGGGGACTGGTGGGAAAAAAACTAACCTCAATCCTTCTTAGGGTCTTCTCCCCAAGGTTGTTGGCATCATCCTATCAACATCTTATGTGGTGCCAAGGTGTTGGGGGGAATTGGGGTGAGTAGCAGTGATGAGAGCATAGGCGTATAGTTATTAATCAGTTGATATAGATTACTGCTGAGATGTCCAATCTCCTGGTCCACATAGTCCCTTTAAGTCAGAGTTCCTTGGCTATTTTCCCACTGCTCTTGGGGCTGAAGAATCTTTGCCAACTCTGCACACAGACCTGCCATTGCTTTCTATGGTCTTGATGCTTCCCTGCTAGAACTGCCATGAAATGAAGTAAAAGGTCCTTGATTCTCTTCAAGAGTCTCTTACATTTTGGCTCCACTCTTCTCTCCCAACCTGGAAGACTCCTTTTCTAGTGTGAGGAAAAGCCTTTTCCCTCTCTGTATTTTAAAAGTCCTCCATCCCTGTGGAATTTCTTCCTCTATGAGCTTAGACTTTTTGAATCACTGAACTTGCAGGCTACTTCTATATTTGCTGAGGTACCCTACCTCTTTTCCCCAAGGGAACAGAGCCAGCTACCTGCTTGGATGGAGGGTAAAAAAAAGGGGAGAATATACTGACAAAAAAATTAGTTAAAACCTCAAAATCTTATCCAATCACCTTATTCGTTAGAGGCAGTAAATTGCCTTTCTGTGAAGTTTTCGTAGTATTAATGAACTTTGGAATCCAGAAAGAACTTTGATACAGTGACTTTCGTAGAAATCAGCATACCCCTATAAAAGCCAAGTCTTTAAAAGCCCCACAGTTACAAGTGGGGCCAAGGTGTTGAAGAAGGAGATGCTCTTGTGAGAATTTCAACTTCTCTTTCTCATCATAGGACAGTTTCATGGAAGCCTCCTTTGCTTGCCACCCTCAGCAACTGGACTGTCCTCTCTCTCTCGGTTCTCCTTAAGTTCCCTCTTCCCATTGCTCCCTCCCGACAGTTCTGCAGCTCTAGGGAGCAACCAGTCCTCCTGAGCTAGCTGTTTGATTGAGGTCTGCATTGCATCTAAGGGTCATGTCAACAAGGAGCTACAGAATCTATCATTTTCAGCTTGATTTGGGGTTTTCTAGTTATCGTTGATACTGATTACAGAGCAGTAGATTGGACCACAACAAAGTAAATAATTTTCAGACACAAGACCACCAAAATGGCCAGATATGTTGTACTGGAAAGAATGTAGTTCAGAAACTGAGACTCAGCGAGGTTAACGGTTGTCCAGATTCATACAACAAGTTTGTGAATGGAAGAACGTGATGAAAAGCCTCCTTTGTGGATTTTATTAAGTGCAGAGTTGTGATAACTTTCAAATATATTGCAAAAGACTCCACAGCCATTTGATAACTCTAATAAAATAGGAGCACTGATTGATAGGCCAGCATCATATAGTCGTTGTCAGCATGGGCTCTGACTGCTGAGTTCCTACGCTAGTTCTGCCCTTACAAACTGTGAAACCTGGGCCTTGTTACTTTTCCTCTCTTTGTCTCAGTCTCATCATCTGTAAGATGAGGATAATAATAGTACCTACTTCATGGGGTTGTTATAAAGCTGGGATGAATTAACGTATATGTAATGCACTTAGGATAGTGGTTGGCTCATAGTAGGTATTATATATTAGTTGTTATTATGAAATTATTGTTACTTTGGAGAAATATCCCAGTGACATATTCAGAGAAGAGAAATGTGTATGTGAAGATTAAAGGACATCGAAACAAAGCCTGTGATCACCTAGGAACTGGGGTAATCACTTACTCACTTGTTAAACATCCAGGGAAACCGTTGATTCATTAAAGACTGTAATAAATTTTAATAGCAGTGTGTCTGAAAGATGTAACATGACTCGGAGACTTCATGTTTAATAATATGTGATTATAATGTGTTAAGAGATTAAAATGAGGGAGGAGGCATAAAATACTATAACTAGTAATTGAAAACTAAAACTTAAAGCAACAGTAAAATACCATTATTCCCCTACTGTCAACAGCTAAAAAAATTTTGTTAGTGGATATGTTTTAAAATGCTATTCTAATATATTGCTGCTGTTTGGAGAGTTAACTTGAAAAAAATGTTCCAGGAAAACAATATTTATTAAAATGTTGAAAATTGTTTTTCTCTTTGGCATCATAATCCCAATTCTAGAAATATACCTTAAGAAAACAAACATATAACCAAAATTAATATTTATCCATATAAGTTCCATTATATGTTTAAATTAGAAGTAACCTAAAAGCTCAATAATTGAATGGTTAAATAAATAATGATACAAATACAAAGACATATTATGCAGCTATTAAAAGTCATGCTTGATAGATGATAAATCAATAAATGAATTAAGTGTGATAAAGAAATCTGCACATACAGAATATCAGAGATTATGTTTAGTCATATATAGTACAACCCTGACTATAGTAGGTTATTCAAATAGAGTTTTATTTTTTTCATATAACAAAAAAATGTGGAGATAGAAAGTCCAAAGCTTGTGCTGTGTCTTCACAATGTCGTCAATGTCCCAAGCTCCATTTTCTTTCCATTCTACCATCCCAAGCCTGTGGCTTTTGTTCTCATGCTTGTCCCTCATGGTCACAAGGTGGCTGCTCCATATCGAGCCTCACATGCGTGCTCCAGGCCAGAAAAAGAAAAAGAAACTAACAAGGAGAAGCTGGCACTGCCTATTTCAAGCAAGCAAATGTTGCCTGAAACCTCCAGTAAACTTTCCCTTACATCTTACTCACCCACAACTATGTCACATGGTTACCCCTAACTTGAAGGAACCCTGGCAAACATTGGTTTTTAGCTGGGACCATTGCTATGCTGGACAGAATTGGACTTCTTTAGTAAGGAAGATGGGGAGAATGCATATTAGACTACTAACCAGATTTGTTACATCGGGTGCTATCCTAATGTAGTAAAAAAAAAAAAAAAGGTATAACACAAGCAGTCACCCCCTTATTCTCTTGCCCAGACAAAAGATTGGAGCACAATATACCAAAATATTAGCAGTGTTTATATTTTAGTGGTAGGATTCCAGGTGTTCTTAATCTTCTTATTTATAATTTTCTTTATTCTCCAAGTTTTCTATAGTGAACATTTAACCAGATAAACAGCAATTTTTGAACAAAAATTTACAAGTATTTCATTTTTGCTGTGGTTATAACAGCAAACATTGGAAAAATAACCTATCAATAGAGAACCTGTTAAATAAATTGTGGTGTATTCATACAGTGTGACATTATAAAAGCTTAAAAAAATGAAATATATCTAAATGTACTGATGTAGAAAATGTTCAAGTTACATGAAGTGAAAAAAAGCAAGCTTCAGAACACTGTGATCCCACTTATTCTTTTAAAATACAGACAAATTTGGACAAGACATAGACATCCATAAGCATTGAAGGGGTCTGCAAGACTATGCCCCAAACTATGAGCAGTGTTCTTGGGGGAGCAGTATCGAGGGAAGGGTGAATTATTTTTTAAATTGATACATTTGTTATTATTTGAGCACTTTTTACAACAAGAATATAATGTTAATTATTCAATCTAAAGATAGTAAAAATAAACAAAAATTCAAATTAGTCCAATAAAGGGTATGGACTTTAAGGCTCCATAATTCTGGTTTTCACACAGGAACTTTTGCTCCTTTTGGATAGAGTGGAGCATCTGCAAGGTGTAGTGAAGTATGAGATGTTGCCCTCCACAGCCTCAGCAATGTGCCGTTGAATAATTGAGTTGATAGAGCGCGTGGATATCAGTGAGGAAAGGGCTCAGAGACTCTAGCAGAGTAGGAGGGGTGGTAACAGACCAGAAGATGGATTGCATTAAAAAACGCAACTCCAAGCTTTAAAACCGTAGGACAAGTCTTCAGGAAGCAACAGTCAGATCTTTTTGCTTGGTGGTCTTGGATATCACAGGAACATTTGCCCTAGCTCTTGATTGCCAAAAAAAAGCTCCTATCGTGGTTCTGCGAGCTGTGTACAGCCTTTCACAGGCTCTTTCTTTCCTGGGAGATAGTGACAGATGACATTTTGGAGCACAACACACATGGTCCCTGTTCTCTTTCTGCAATCAGCAGGCCCATGATTACCCCTCAGAAACAACTGTAGTCTTAATGTACATGGCATGGAAAAGGCTCATGACAAGGAGAATGGGACTATAGTTCCAAAATGAATTTTTTCCTACTCCTCTGGCTTAAATATGCCTAAGATACTGAAGAATGCAAGACAATATTTTATGCATAAAAGCTACTGTTAGGGGTGGTTCTGGAAAAAAATGTTTTAACTAAAAACACTGAACTTTCAGCATTTCTGCCAAACCAGCTTTTTTTTTTTTTCTGCCTTTTGTAAGGCCACAAAGTAAAACAAGCAGCCTCTGCTCCCAAGACTGCACATTCTCCTTTTGGCAGCTTTATTTGCACTTCTGATTTATATGGTTTGTTTAATTAAAAGTATGAAGAATTTTCCTTCTCAAATTCTTTCCCACATTCTGATTCTCAATGTCCAGGCCTCAAGGATTTCTTCATCTGCTTCTTCTAATCTCCCGGAGAAATCCAGAGGAGGCTTCCTTGACTTCTCTCTTTTCCCTCTGATGCTAGCCTACAATGTGAAAGTGAGAGACCCTATTACTTGTTTCAGTTTCTTTCTTCTTCTCCGGCTACCTCAGAATCAGATATAGAAATTAATGAATATATAAGCAAAGTGTTTGGGCAGTCATTAAAGATATGGGCAATGGTGTGTAAATTGTTATAACATTGCATCTGTACCTTTTCTTTTGGAGATCATCTAGGGGGTTCTGCAGCTCCAGTTAATACTGAAATGGCTTGACTTTAGATTCAATAATAGGAATGAAAAATTTACAACATGGAGTAGAAACGCCAGCAATGGTTGCTGCTTCTCTTTCCCTCTTGCTGAGCCTGCTGGAGGACCTGCTGTTCTAAGACCAACTCAGAAAGGTCGGCAGGTTGTCAGAGTGGAGCTTCTCTACTGCTACCACAAACAGAGGCTGCACACTCCGCCCTCGGGGCCACCATCTAGACCCACCGCATCCACTCTCTAGAAGAAAGGGTCCCTCCACACTGGGTGACCTTCACCCTCTGGAATGTAGGCAGGCAGAGGTGCAAGGCTGTGTGGCTAGTAACCTGACAGCCACCAACCAACACAAGGTTGTTGCGTTTTGCAGCAGTGATGAGAACACGATCAAGAAGGTCTTGTACTGCTAGGGGACTCTCAGGAAAGACCCAAGCCTGCGGTTCCGATCCTGTACTTCGGTGCCACCTGGTTATCCTTTGTCATCTACAGAAAGCTGGACCTTGGGGGAGGGGGGAGGAGCGACTGAGGACAACCTGAGGCTCCTGCATCTGCAAGAGAGTGGAGATTTCCATCACTTCAGCTGACAGACCCACAGCAGCCACTCCTAGCCAAGGATCCAGGCGCCGCTCTGTGGTGCACGTCCCCTCCCCACTGTCTGAGCAGGAGCTTCTTGGAGCTTCCAGGCGTGGTGCATCCCTCCACAGCATTCAGGTTTTGAGGTAAGTGCTCTGGCTCCCTGGACCTGGCTGGTACAACAGCAGAAATCTTGTGTGTGCAGCCCCGCAGGAGAGGAACCTTTCCCACCAGCATGACCGTGTATGGCAGGGGCCTCTCTGTGGGCTGAGGCTGGCTCTGGACACAGGCTGCCTGGTAGTCTTGGACCTCAGACCCTGGCTGCCTGACCTCAGCCACTCAAGAGAACTCTGTGCTAGTCTTTTTCATTTAAAATGGGTAACTGCTTATTTATTTCAGGAGGGAGGCATGTTTTAAGCCTTGAATGAAATAAAAGTTAATCTATTTAGTTTTAAAAAAGCTCAAAAAATACTAATGTATTTTAGTAAAATTTGCTTCTCAACCTTTTTTAAAAAAATGTATTTCATGAAACTTTTTATCCGTTGAAAACCAGCAATCTCCGTTTTATGTTCCCTGAAAGAACAGCTCTATGAATGTTTTCATGGGTTGTCAAACAAACATAGTTAGGAGACCAATTTATAGCAGCATTCAGGAAACAGGGCAAGCCAAGCCATGAAATTGCACCCTATGTCATTTGGGATGCTTGTGTGCCTAACTTGCTAAACCTAGCTGCACAACTGTTTCGTAAGCTCTCTACTGTACTGGATTTTGAATAACCATCTCCGTTGTTGCTCCACATTGATGTCTGACATCTTTGAACAATTATCATTTTCAGAGGTTTGGACAAAGGGGAAAAATGCCTTGGCTTCAGTATCAGTTCCCTTCATAGTACTGAACATGTGATTGCTACTAGAGTCTTGGTTCTCCTTCTTTCTCCCTGAAGGCATAGGTCTCGAAAAGAGAATTGGCTCAAGCTAACCTGGTCTTACCCATCTGATGTACAGTTGCTAATATGATATGATTAGCAGGACAACTTCGGTATGATGTTATGGCAGTGTGGCCACAGAATTTTGATTTATTCCACAGGCTCTTTTGCTATTTTATTACTTTCCCCACTCAGGTCCATTTTGCTTTATTTGTAAGAAAAAAAATGTTACAGTTAGGTTATGGCTATATGGCACCACCACATTAACCATTTTCTATTCAATTTTAGTTTTTGACTGTTGTAAAGTCTAAGTTTTAAAGCAGTGATATGAATCATTCCAAGTTGTTTTGATCCTTAAGACAACATAATAGCCAGACCTACAAGTTCCCAGTCTGATTATTAACGTAATTCAACCAACCAGGTAGTGATCCAGTCCATTGCTCAGCCATTGAACCTCAACAAAAAGTTAGTTTTGTCAGTTGTAGCAATCTTGTCTAAAGGTTTATAATTTAAGTAACGCTTTTTTAACAAACTAGTTTTCCAGAGTGCATTTGGAAAGTGTGTCTGGAAAATGGAGATACTATGGAAAAAAGAGAAATAAAAGTAGGGAAAAGGGGGATCATCTTTAGATGTGTTCACCATGTTTCCCTCCAGTTCTGTTTTTAGCATTTGACTACACAGTCTGTTCAGTCCAGATAAATGATTGCTTCCCACAGGTCATCATCATTCTTTCCACTCATCTCAAAGTCATTCATCATCATCTCCAAAGTGTGTTTCGACATATGCTGCACTTTAGAAGGATACACCCAAGGTTGGAGGTAAAACATTATCAGAGACTAGGACTACAAAAATTAAATGTTTGGCTTTGTTCATGGATGCTCCCCAAGTTCAGTTTTACATACATTTATGCTTCCGCCATATGCCGTTCTGTCCCTCTTGTATAAAACACCTCTTGATTCCCTTGCACAATTGGTTAATTCTTCAAAGTCCTTTGAGATTTAAATCAAGTGCCACTTCTTCTGGTATGTCTTCCTTGACATCCCCCCATAGGTAATAAATGATTAAATAACAACTCCCACTTTTTAGTACTTCCTTTTAGCCAGAAAATGTACTTTTGTGAAGTCACTATCCTTCATGACTATCCCTAGGTCATTAATTAATTCTCACAACTACCTTATGAGGTGGATACTAACCCAATCGACCAAAGAGGAAACTCCAACTTAAAGAGATTAAATACCTTTCTTAAGGCGACACAGCTAGTACACAGTGGGGGCAAGATTGGAACCCAAGTTCTGTGGTCCATATTCTAAGCCACTATCATGTTGTTTCCCCGAGAGTGGCACATAAACCACTGCTGCTATGAGAGATGAGTTGAGATGGTGCTGAACATCTTTATGTGAATAATTTTATATTTATTCATTTTGGTGAGACAGAGAATAAGAAAACAAATCAATTCTCGGCATTTCCCAAATTTGCTTCATATTTTTATTTTGAAGGAATAAAACATTATATATACAATTGAAGACCTCTTTGTTGCCCTCCCAGATCTCATTCCTCTCCAACCCTCCTCAGAAGTAACGACCATCCTAATATAGTGGTTATCATTCCTCACAAGTTTTTTTTTTGTAAAGATTGGTACCTGAGCTAATAACTGTTGCCAATCTTCTTCTTCTTTTTTTTCCTTCTGCTTTTTCTTCCCAAATCCCTCCAGCACATGGTTGCATATTTTAGTTGTTGGTCCTTCTAGTTGTGGCATGTGGGACGCTGCCTCAACATGGCCTCACGCGTGGTGCCATGTCCGTGCCCAGGATCCGAATCCCCGAAACCCTGGGCTGCCGCAGCGGAGTACACGAACTTAACCACTTGGCCACGGGGCTTGCTCCCTCCTGACAAGTTTTTAAACTACTGATAAGTACATATTTATCAATATATAATATGTAATATTGTTTTGTCTTCAAACTTTATGTAAATAGCCTACCGTATGTGTTATTTTGCAGCTCCTTTTGTTCACTCAACATTTTGTTATTAATATTTATGTGACACACGTGATCTTTGTTCCTGCATTTTAAATGCTGTAGAACATTCCATTGTATCAATATGTCAGATTTATTTATCCCTTCTCCCCCTGACTGACATATAAATTGCTTCCAATGTTCGATATAACAAATAATGCTGCACTTAGCCTTCCTTTGCGTGTCTTCTTGTGCACATGTGCTAGATTTTTCTCTAGGACACAAACCACAAAGTAGAATTGCTAGGTCATAGTTTATATCTATCTTCAACTCTACAAAATATTACCAAGTTGCTTTCTAAAATGTATCAATTTACATACCCACTTGGTGTTTATAAGAATTCTCTCTTCTCAAAATCCTCACCAGACTCCTTAGTTTTTACCAACCTTGCAAGCGGGAAAGGTTATTTCACAGGGCTTTTTTATTTGCGTGTCCTGATATTAGTAAGATTGAAGATCTTTTCATAGGTTTATTGGCCATTGGATTTCTTCTTTTGTGAATTGCCCATTTTCCCTTCTAGAAATTATTTAATTTTAAAACTTATACCCAGTAAAATTCATTGTTTTTGATGTACAGATTTACGAGTTTTGACAAATGCATGGAGTTGCATAATCACCACCAAAACAAGATATAGGACATGATGCCACTTTGTAGTCAGCCCCTCTTTGTATCCTCCGTCCCTGGACAGTTGTTTTCCACACTCATAGTTTTGTCTTATCCCGAATGTCATATAAATGGAACTATACACTATGTAGGTTTTTGATGTTTGGCTTCTTTCACTTAGCATAATGTATTTTAGATTCGTCCATGTTATGCATTTCAATAGTTTGCTCTTTTTTGTTGCTGAGTGGCATTCCATTGTATGGATGTACGCAGTGTGTTTACCCATTTACCAGTTGAAGGATTGTTTCTAAATTTTGGCAATAATGAATAAAGCTGCTATGAAAATTTGCATATAGGTTTTTGTGAGGCATTATGTCTTCATTTCTTGTGGGGAAATACCTAGCAGTGGGGTTGCAGGGTCATATGGTGGGTATATGTTTAACTTTATAGGAATCTGCCAAACTGGTTTCCAGAGTGGCTGTGCAATTTTGAGTTCCAGCTGCTCAACATCCTCACCGGCAGTTGGTATTATCAGAGGGATTTTTTGAGGTTAGCCATTAGTATATAGAGGGAAGTGTCTGTTCAAATCTTGTCCATTTTAAAAAATTAGGTCATTTGTTTCCTAATTGTTGATAAAATAATATTGTTAATCCAAGTCCTTTATCAGAAATGTGATTTGCAAGCATTTTCTCCCAGTCTTTTTTTCTCATTATCTTAACAGTCATTCAAAGAGAAAAAGTTTTTAATTTTGATGACGTCCAATTTGTCAATATTTTCTTTTATGGATGGTGCTTTTGGTGTCATACCTAAGAAAACTTTGCCTAACCCAAGGTCAAAAAGATTTTCTCCAATCTTCTAGAAATTTTAGAAATCTTAAATTTCTAAAAGAAGAAATTTTAAACTCTTAGGGTTCATATTTAGATCAGCATTCCCGTCTGAGTTTATTTTTATACAGGGTGAGAGATACAGATCAAAATTGTTTTTGCATATTGATATCCAATTGTTCCAGACTATCCCTTCACAATTGAATTGGTTTTGCACCTTCGTCACAAATCAATTGACCGCACGTATATTAGAATGTCTAAAATTAAAAAGACTGACCATACCAAGTGTTGGAGAGGGTGTTGAGCAACTGGAATTCTCCTACGTTGTAAATAGTTAAACAAATACCACCCACATTACCCAGCCATTTTACTCCAATATATTTACCCAAGGGAAATGAAAATATATGTTTCTATAAATGCTTATACACAGTTTGTGTCAAATTTACTTGTAGTGGCCCAAACAAGAACAAGAAACATGTCAAATGTCCATTAAGAGGTGAGTTATGGTACAACCATGCAATGGAATTCTCAGCAATATCAAAGAATGAACAAAAGATATACACATCATCATGAATGAATCTCAAAATATTTAGGTGAGTAAAAGAAAGAAGACCACTTAAGAATATATACTGTATGATTCCATTTATATAAAATTCTAGAAACTGAAAACAATCTATAGGGACAGAAAGAAGAGCAGTGGTTGGCTGGGGGCAGGAGTGGAGAGTGGGGGGAAATTAAAGGACAAAAGGGTAAAAGAAAACTTTTTGCAGTGATGGGTATGGTCATTATCTTGATTGTTCTGTTGCTTTCATAATATATATGTAAAATCTTATCAAATTGCACACTTCAAATATATACAGTTTATTGTATGTCAATTATACCTCAATTAAGATATTTAAAAAATCAATTGACCAAATATTTGTGGGTTTATTTCTGTACTCTCTATTCTTATTCATTGATCTAAGTGACTATCCTTATGCCAATGCAAACTTTCTCAATTACTGTAGCTTTACAGTAAGTCTTGAAATAAAGAAGTAATAGTCCTCCAACTTTATTCTTTTACAAAATTGTTTTGGGTATTCAGCTCCTTTGCCTTTCAATATAATATTTAGAATCAGCTTATGGATACCAACAAAAAAAGGTTCCTGGGAATTTGATTAGTATTGTGCTGAATCTAGATCAGTTTGGCTCAAACTGACATTTTCATAATATTGAGTATTCCAATCCATGAATATGGTATAGCTCTCCATTTATTTAGGAATTCTTTGATTTCTTTCACCAATGTTTTATAGATATCAGCATATAGATCCTGCACATATTTTGTTAGGTTTATGTCTCAGTATTTAATTTTCTTTCTTTTTTTTTTTTCTGGGAAAGATTGGCCCTGAGCTAACATCTGTGCCAATCTTCCTCTGTTTTCTGTGTGGGTTGCTGCCACAGCATGGCTGCTGATGAGTGGTTTAGGTCTGTGCTTGGGAACCGAACCCAGGCCGCTGAAGTGGCGTGTACTGAACTTAACTACTGGACCACAGGGCCAGCCCCTCAGTATTTAATTTTCTTAGTGTTATTGTAAATGGTACTATTTAAAAAAATTTTGAACCCAATTGTTCATTGCTGATATATAGAAAATTTTTAAAAATTTGTATATTAACCTTATATATTGCAAATATACTAAATTCCCTTATTACTTCTAGGAGCTTTTTTGCAGATTCCTTGTTTTTTTATGTAAGACAATTGTGGTTTCGGTGAATAGAGACAGTTTTATTTATTCCTTTCTAATCCTTGTGCTTTTTCCTTGCCTCATTGTACTGGCTAGGACTACCAGTCTGATGTTGAATCACGTTGGTAAGAGCAGACATCCTTGATTTGTTCCCAATCTTAGGAGAAAAGCATTCAGTTTCTCGCCATTAAGGAACATGAAAGCTGTAGGGTTTTGGGGTAAATTTCCTTTATCAGTTTAATGAAATTCACTTTGCAGTTTGCCAAGAGTTTTATGATTATTTTTATTATAAATGTTCATTGGATTTTGTCAAATGGATTTCCTCCATCTATTGAGATGATCATATGGCTTTTCTTATATAGTCTGTTGATCTGGAAAATTATATTGGTTATTTCCCAAATGTTGAACCAACCTTTCATTCCTGAGGCAAACTCTCTTGATTATGATGTATTATCCACTTAACAGAGGGCTAGATTCAATTTGATAACAGTTTGTTGAGGATTTAGGTGTTCATGTTCATCAGGGATTTGGGTCTGTAATTTTCTTTTCTTGCAATGTGTTTGGTTTGGTATTAGGGAAATCTGGCCTCATAAAATGAGTTATGAAGTGCTCCCTTCGATTCTATTTTCTGTAAGAGATTTGATAGAATTGGTGTTATTTTCCTTTAAATATTTGTTAGAATTCATCATTGACACCATCTGCACCTAGAGTTTTCCTTATTCGAAATTTTTTTAACTACATAAAGTTCTCTTAATATATATAGGAATATTCAGGTTATCCATTTCTTCTTGACTTCTGATCATTTGTGTCTCTCATGGAATTGGTTCATTTTATTCAAGTCATTGAATTTTTGAGCACTGTGTTGTTCATAATATTTCTTAATTATCTCTTTAATGACTATATGTTCTGTAGATGTCCCCCTTTTCATGCCTGGTATTGCCAATTTGTGTCTTCTCTCATTTTTTCTTGGCCAGTATGAGAAGAGATTTACCATTTTTTTATCTTTACAAACATCCAAATTTTGATTTCATTTAATTTCTCTATTGTTTTCCTGTTTCATTTTCGTTGTTTTGTTCTCTATATTATTTCCTTTCTTTTGTCTGATTTCAGATTGCTTTTCTTTTCTTTTCATGGTTTCTTATGGCAGAAGCTTAGATTATCGATCTGCAATCTTTTCAAATATAAGCATTTACTGCTTCAAATCTTCCTCTATTCACTGCCTTACCCACATCCCACATTTTTTGATTTGTTGTGTTTTCATTTTCATGTAGTTTGAAATGTTTCCAATTTCCTTTGACTCATAGGTTATGAAAAAGTGTGTTGTTTAATTTGCAAATATTTGAGAATTTTCCAGATATTTTATTGAGTTCTGAGCTTAATTCCATTTTGTCAGAGAGCATACTTACCATGATTTCTATTCTTTTAAATTTGTTGTGGTTTGATTAATGGCTCAAAACATGGCCTATTTTGGTGACTGTTTCGTATTTCATGTGCACTTGGAAAGAATGTGTATTCTGCTGTTGTTGGGTGGCATGTTCTATACATTTAAATTATTTTCAGTTGACTGGTCGTAGTATTCAGTTCTTCAATATCCTTGCTGGTTTATCTGTCTGCTACTTCTGTTACTGAGACAGGAGTTGTTGTCTCCAACTATATTTGTGGATTTATACATTGCTCTTTTTTGGTTCTATCAATTTTTACTCCACTCATTTTGTATCCCTCTTGTGAGGTACATATACGTATAGAATTATTATGTCTTCTTGGTGAATCGAACCATTTATTATTACCCTTCTTTATACCTAGTAATATTCTCTATTCTGAAGTCTACTTTGTCTGATATTAATATAGCCAGGCCAGATATCTTTTGTTTAATGCTGGCTTGGTATATCTTTTTCTATTATTTTATCTTAACTTATCTTTGTCACTGTATTTAAAGTGGGTTGCCTGTGGACAAAGATAGGCTTCTGTGTTTTCCTCTTTTTTGGAGGAAATACTATTGAAGTTTTACACTAATTAGCATACGCTAGGCTGGTGTAGTATATATACCAGAACATGTATGTAATAGCTCAAAATAGTAGAGATTTATCACTCACATATAATTCCATGAGATTTCTATGTTTGTGGAGGTGTGAGGGTTCTATTCCATGCAGTTAGTCAGGGAACCAGGATGATGACAGTGTTACTGTCTCTTTACATGTAGCTTGCACAGTCTCTCTGAGGGTCACTATTCCCAGCTGGAAGGAAGAACACGGAGAATTGCACACTGCAGGAGGCTTAGAGACGGCATACAGAACTTCTTTTCATATTCTATTGGCCATTATTCAGTCACATGGCTGCAACTAACTATATGATTAGCTGGAAAATGTCTAGTTATGTGCCCTAAAAGAAGAGGAAATAGATTTTGATGAACAGCTTGCCATCTCTGCCATAAGTTTTACGGTTAAGTATGATTGCTGTAGGCTTTTGGTAGATTTTTTTTAACCTTTTATTGAGATTATGATAGTTTACAACCTTGTGAAATTTCAGTTGTACATTATTGTTAGTCATGTTGTAGGTGCACCACTTCACCCTTTGTGCCCTCCCCCCACCCCTCCTTTCCCCTGGTAACCACCCATCAGTTCTCTTTGTCTCTGTGTTTAACTTCCACCTATGAGTGGAGTCATACAGAGTTCGTTTTTCTCTGTCTGGCTTATTTCACTTAACATAATACCTTCAAGGTCCATCCATGTTGTTGTGAGTGGGATGATTTTGTCTTTTTTTTGGTAGATTTTTAAAATTCAAATTGAGGATATTTATTTATATTCCTGATTTCCCAGCAGTTTTTATTATGTTGAGTTTAATTGCGTGGTTTTTAGGTTTCTATAAATGATAATCATATGTGGCTTTCCTTTAATCTGTTAATACAGTAATTTACCTAATTAGATTTTCCAATTCTGGATCATTGTTTCATTCTTGGGGAAAATGCTAGTATGTTGTATTATATCAGGTTTTTATACACTGCTCAATTTGATATTCTTGTGTTTTATTTAGGATATTTTTAATTCATGCTTATTTGAGAATTTGATCTATTATTTCTTCTACTGTAATTGTCTGGATTTGGTATCAAAGTAATATATAGGCCTCAGAGCATGGGTTGGGGAGTTTCTTCTCTGGTTTCTAAAACAGTTTATATAAATAGTAATTCTCTCTTCCTAACAGTTTTAGTAAAACTTGCAGGTAAATCTCTAAGGGCCCGATGTCTGTTTTGAGTGTGATACGGGAGGAGACTTGTCATATTTAATTTTTTAATGATTATCAGTATAATCAGGTTTACCATTTCTTTTTGTTTAGTTTTGGTTACTAATTAATTATTTTATCTCACAACCTATTCCCTTTTTCTCTTCACCTGATAAGTGACAGTTTAAATTTATATTTATGTGTTTAATGTGTACTTTTTCATTTGTTTGTGTTATTGTCAAATATGCAGACTATTTTTTTTTTGAGGAAGATTAGCCCTGAGTTAACATCTGCTGCCAGTCCTCTTCTCTTTGCTGAGGAAGACTGGCCCTGAGCTAACATCTGTGCCCATCTTCCTCCACTTTATGTGTGGGACGCCTGCCACAGCCTGGCTTGCCAAGCAGTGCCTCTCCGCACCCGGGATCCGAACTGGTGAACCCTGGGCCGCCGAAGCAGAACGTGTGCACTTAACTGCTGTGCCATCAGGCCCGCCCCAGGAGTATTTTATATGCATGCATTTTAATTAGGAAAATAATATTCTATTATACATTATATTTCATTCTGGTGTCTACTTTTCTACTCAGCAGCATTTCTACGATCTATTCAAGTTGCCACAAGCGAATCTAATCTATTGCTTCTAACTGCTACATTAGAACTCCATGGTTTATATCCACCACATTTTACCTATCCACTTTTCTAATGAAGAACCCTTTGGTTACCTTCATCTTTCTGTCTCCATAAACAGTGAAGGTTTTGTCCATGTCATCTTATTGGCCGTTGTGAGAATCTTTGGTATATATTCTCCTTAGTGAAACTGCTGGGTTATATCTGTAGTTTGGCTAAGTAGAGGTCGGTTGCTCTCTATGACTGCAATGGTCGACAGTCCCACCAACAGATCTTTTGTTCTCCTATCACCACATGCCTACATTTGGTATTCTATAGCTTTCTAAAACTTTGCTAGTCTAATAAGTGTAAAATTATATCTCTGCTGTTTTAACTTGTGTATCTCTCATTATTGGTGATTTTTAACATCTTGTCATATTCTTGCTAACGTTTTGAGTTTATTCCATGAATTGCCTGTTCATATTTCTCATTCATTTTTTATTGAGTTTGCTATCTTTTTTATTTGCAGAAAGCCCTTGCGTATTCTAGATACTAATTTCTTGTTTGTTTTTGAGATTTCAAAAATCTTTCATCTTCCATAATTTCATTATCTAATAATTTTGCCAGTGATGTCCTTAGTTGAACAGAACTCCTTAATTTTGATGTTATCAATTTAATCAATGTTTTTCTCTATGGTTTGTGCTTTTCAAGATTATTTTGAGAAGCCCTTTCCTATCTTGAGGTCACAAAGATACTCTCCTATAATTTCTTTTCTTTTCTTTTTTTCCTTTTTAAAAAAACTATTTTATTGAGGTCACGTTGGTTTATAACATTGTGTGAATTTCAGGTGTACATCATTATATTTCAACTTCTGTATACACTGCATCGTGTTCACCACCAAAAGTCTTGATTCCATCCGTCACCGTACATCTGTGCCCCTTTACCCTTTGCCCTCCTAATGCTCTTCTCCTCTTGTAACCACCAATCTGTTCTCTTTATCTACGTGTTTATCTTCCACATATGAGTGCAATCATGCAGTATTTGCTTTTCTCTGTTTGACTTATTTCGCTTAGCAGGGCCATCCATGTTGTCGCAAATGGCACGATTTTGTCCTTTTTATGGCTGAATAGTATGCCGCTGTATATATTTCCTTTTATTAACACTGTTCATGATTAGATCTTTAATCTAACTAGTGTGTCTTGTATGTGGAGTTACATAGGGTCTCAACTATGCTTTTCTCCAGATAGTGAACTGGTTTCCCCAACATCAGGTATGAAATAACCTCTCTTTTTCTTCCATTGATTTGTTTTGCAATTCTATTTCATTGTTCTGTTATTCTTGAGACAACCTTCATCATTTCCTTTATAAGACAGACATAGGTATTCATAGACATTTATTTGTCAGTATAAATGTTAGATCAAATTTCTCATTTCTCAAACAATCCAACTGGAATTTTGATTGGTATTGTGTTAGATAAAATTGGGGAGAACTGGCATCTTTATAATAAGTTGTCCCATCCAAGAGGATGGACTATTTCTCCATTTATTTAAATAATATTGTATTCTACTATGTCTTTTATTGGAGATTTTCTCCATAAAGTCATTAGTTACTTTCATCTTGATATTATTTACAAATTTTTTTCTATTCTGACTAGTGGCTCATATGATTGTCTTTTCTAGTTGGTTATTACTGGTGCAGAGACATGGAAATAATTTTTTTAGGTTGATATTTTATCTGGCAACCTTGCTAAGTTCTCTTATTAAGTATAATACTTTAGTTTGTCTGTTGAATATGTTGCTGTTGTTTTTTAAGTAGATTATCAAATTCTCTGAAAATACTGACAGTTTTATCTCTTCTTTCCAATCCTTACATTTTTAATTAATTTATTTTTATTTATACCATTGGCCAGTAAATTTTTTGTTAGCATTGGCTGACAATAAACATTTTTAATGGTGACAATGATAGATGGGAATTATGATCTTGTTTCTGATCTTAAAGAGAATGAATCTAAAGTTTCTCCATTAGCTATAATATTTGGTATAGGGTTTTTAAAAAATATAATCTGTAACACGTTAAGGAATTTTCCTTCTATTTCTAGTTTGCTAAAAATGTTTTTCTTTCTTCCTTCTTTCCTTTCTTCTTTTCTTTTTAGGGAAGACAAAAGGTTAATACCTATCCTTTATTGTGCACTTATACTCCAGGAACTACCCTATGCATTTTATATGCATTGTTCCTTTTTAAAAAAAATTATCTATTTTATTGCAGTAACGTTGGTTTATAACATTATATAAATTTCAGGTGTACATCGCAATATATTTCAAATTCTGTGTAGATGACATCATGTTCACCACCCAAAGACTGATTACAACCCATCACCACACACATCTCCCTAATCACCCCTTTCACCCTCCCCCCTCCCCCCTTCCCCTCTGGTAACCACTAGTCCAATCTCTGTTGCTATGTGTTTGTTTGTCATTGTTTTCTACTTACGAGTGAGATCATATGGTATTTGACTTTCTCCCTCTGACTTATTTCACTTAACATAATACCTTCAAGGTCCATCCATGTTGTCACAAATGGCCAGATTTCATCATTTCTTATGGCTGAGTAGTATTCCATTGTGTATATGTACCACATTTCTTTATCCATTCGTACCTTGATGGGCACCTAGGTTGCTTCCATGTCTTGGCTATTGTGAATAATGCTGTGATGAACATAGGGGTACATGTATCTTTATGCATTTATATTTTCAAGTTCTTTGGCTAAATACCCAACAGTGGAATAGCTGGATCATATGGTAGATCTATTCTTAATTTTCTGAGGAAACTCCATACTGTTTTCCATAGTGGCTGCACTAGTTTGCACTCCTACCAGCAGTGTACGAGGGTTCCCTTCTCTCCACATCCTCTCCAACACTTATTGTTTCCAGTCTTGTTAATTATAGCCATTCTGACGGGAGTGAGGTGAGATCTCATTGTAGTTTTGATTTGCATTTCCCTGATAGTTAATAATGTTGAACATCTTTTCATGTGCCTGTTGGCCATCTGTATATCTTCTACAGAGAAATCTCTGTTCAGATCTTTTGCCCATTTTTTAATTGGGTTGTTAGTTTTTTTGGTATTGAGACGTATGTGTTCTTTGTATATTTTGGATATTAACCCTTATCTGATATATCATTTGCAAATATCTTCTCCCAATTGTTAGGTTGTCTTTTCGTTTTGTTGATGGTTTCCTTTGCTGTGCAGAAGGTTTTTAATTTGATATAGTCCCATTTGTTTATTTTTTCTATTGTTTATTATTTCTATTGTTTCTCTTGCCTGGTCAGACATGGTATTTGAAAAACTGCTGCTAAGACTAACGTGAAAGAGTGTACTGCCTGTTTTTTTGTAGAAGTCTCATGGTTTCAGATTTTATTTCACGTCTTTAATTCATTTTGTGTTGATTATTGTGCATGGTGTAAGATAATGGTCTACTTTCATTCTTTTGCATGTGGCTGTCCAGTTTTCCCAGCAGCATTTATTGAAGAGACTCTCCTTTCTCCATTGTATGCTCTTGGCTCCCTTGTCGAAGATTAGCTGTCCATAAATGTGTGGGTTTATTTCTGGGCTCTAGATTCTGTTCCGTTGATCTGTGTGTCTGTTTTTGCTCCAGTCCCTGTTTTGATTACTATGGCTTTGTATTATATTTTGAAATTGGGGAGTGTGATTTGTTCTTTTTTCTTTCTTTGTTCTTTCTTTTCCAGCTTTGTTCTTTTTTCTCAGGATTCCTTTGGCTATTCAGTGTTTTTTGTTGTTCCATATAAATTTCAGAATTTTTGTTCTATTTCTGTGAAAAGTGTTGTTGCAACCTTGATAGGGATTGCATTGAACCTATAGATTGCTTTAGGAAGTATGGACATTTTAACTTTGTTAATTCTTCCAATCTAAGAGCATGGAATATCTTTCCATTTCTTTCAGTTTTCAATTTCTTTCAACAATGTTTTACAGTTTTTGGTGTACAGATCTTTCACCTCTTTGCTTAAGTTTATTCCTAGGTATTTTATTTTTTTTGTTGCGATTGTAAATGGGATTGTATTCTTAATTTCCCTTTCTGCTACTTCATTGTTAGTGTATAGAAATGCAACTGATTTTATATGTTGATTTCGTATCCTGAAACTTGATAGTATTCATTTATTATTTCTAAAAGTTTTTTAGTGGATTCTTTTCTATATATATATATGTCATCTACAAATAGTGACAGTTTCACTTCTTCATTTCCAATGTGGATCCCTTTTATTTCTTTTTCTTGCCTGATTGCTCTGGCTAGGACTTCCAATACTATGTTAAATAAGAGTGGTGACAGTGGGCATCCTTGTCTGGTTCCTGTTCTTAGAGGGATAGCTTTCAGTTTTTCTCCATTGAGAATGATATTTGCTATGGGTTTGTCATATGTGGCCTTTATTATGTTGAGGTATTTTCCTTCTATACCCATTTTATCTAGAGTTTTTATCTTAAACGTATGCTGTATCTTGTCAAATGCTTTCTCTGCATCTATTGAGATGATCACATGATTTTCTTCATTTTGTTAATGTGGTGTATCACGTTGATTGATTTGTGGATGTTGAACCATCCCTGCATCTTTGGAATAAATCCCACTTGATCATGGTGTATGATCTGTTTAATGTATTGTTGTATTCGATTTGCTAGTATTTTGTTGAGGAATTTATTGATTTATTATTTATATATATATTTTAAATTGAAATTCATAATAGTTTACATCATTGTGAAATTTCAGTTGTACAGTATTTCTTGTCTGTCACCACATAAGTGCTCCCCTTCACCCCTTCTGCCCATCCCCCAACCCCTTCCCCTGCTAACCAATGAACTATTTTCTTTGTCTGGCTCTTTGTTTATATTCCACATACAAGTGAAATCATATGGTGTTTGTTTTTCTCAATCTCGCTTAATTCACTTAGCATAATACCCTCCAGGTCCATCCATGTTGTTGCAAATGGGATGATTTCGGCCTTTTTATGGCTGAGTAGTATTCCATTGGATGTATATACCACATCTTCTTTATCCAATCATAGGTCGATGGGCACTTGGATTATTTCCAAGTCTTGGGTATTGTGAATAGTGCTGCAATGAAGATAGGGGTGCATATGTTACTTTGGATGGTTGATTTCAAGTTGTTTGGGTAGATACCCAGTAGTGGGATAGCTGGGTCATATGGTATTTCTATTTTTAGTTTTTTGATGAATCTCCATACTATTTTCCATAGTAGCTGCACCAGTTTGCATTCCCACCAGCAGTGTATGAGTGTTCCCTTTTCTCCACATCCTCTCCAACATTTCTTGTTTTTGATCTTGGTAATTACAGCCATTCTGACTGGTTTAAGGTGATATGTCTTTGTAATTTTGATTTGCATTTCCCTAATAATTAGTGATGTTGAGCATCTTTTCATGTGCCTGTTGGCCATCTGTATAGCTTCCCTTGGAAAATGTCTGTTCATAGCTGCTTCCCACTTTTCATTGGGTTGTTGGGTTTCTTTTTTGTTGAGTTGTGTGAGTTCTTTATATACTTTGGATATCAACCCCTTGTCTGATAAATGATTTGCAAGTATTTTCTCCCTGTTGGTGGGTTGTCTTTCCATTTTGTTTATGGCTTCCTTTGCTTTGTAGAAGCTTTTCAGTCTGATGTAGTCACATTTAACTTTTTCTTTTCTTTCCCTTACCCAAGTAGATTTTGTTGAGGATTTTGGCATGAATGTTCATCAGTGATATTGACCTGTCATTTTCTTTTTTTGTGTTGTCCTTGTCTGGTTCTGATATCAGGATAATGTTGGCTTTGTAGAATGAGTTAGGAAGCTTTTCCTCCTCTTCAATTTTTTGGAAGAGTTTGAGAAGGATAGGTATTAAATCTTATTTGAATCTTTGGTAGAATTCACCAGGGAAGCCGTCTGGTCCTGGAGTTTTATTTTTTGTGAGGTTTTTGATTACTGTTTCGATCTCCTTACTGGTGATGGGTCTATTCAAATTTTCTACATCTTCTTGGTCCAGTTTTGGAAGGTCATATGATTCTAAGAATTTATCCATTTCTTCTAGATTATCCAATTTGTTGGCATATGTCTTTTCATAGTATTCTCTTATATTCTTTTGTATTTCTGAGGTGTCCATTGTAATTTTTTCTCTTTCATTTCTGATTTTATTTATTTGAGACTTCTCTCTTTTTTTCTTGGTGAGTCTAGCCAAAAGTTTGCCAATTTTGTCTATCTGTTCAGAGAGCCAGCTCTTGGTTTCATTGATTTTTCCTATTGTTTTTTTAGTCTCTATTTCATTTATTTCTGCTCTGATTTTTTTTATTTCCTTCCTTCTGCTGATTTTGGGCTTTGTTTGTTCTTCTTTTTCCAGTTCCTTTAGCTGCATAGTTAGATTGTTTATTTGAGATTTTTCTTGTTTGTTGAGGTAGCCCTGAATTGCTATAAACTTCCCTCTTAGAACCACTTTTGCTGTATCCCATAGATTTTGACATGTCATATTTTCATTTTCATTTGTCTCCAGGTATTTTTTTATTTCTCCTTTGGTTTCTTTATTGACTCAATCATTGTTCAGTAACATTTTTTTTAATCTCCTCATATTTGTGGCTTTTCCGATTTTCTTCCTATAGCTGATTTCTACTTTGATATATTTGTGGTCAGTAAAGATGCTTGGTATTATTTCGATCTTCTTAGATTTATTGAGACTTGTTTTGTGGCCTAATATCTGATCAATCCTGGAGAATGTTCCATGATCATTTGAAAAGAATGTGTATTCTGTAGTTTTTGGATGGAATGTTCTATATATATCCACTAAGTCCATTTGGTCTAATGTGTTGTTTAACGGCAATGTTTCCTTATTGATCTTCTGTTTGGATGCTCTATCCATTGGTGTAAGTGGAGTGCTAAAGTCCCCTACTATTATTGTGTTACTGTCACTTTCTCCTTTTATGTCTGTTAACAATTGGTTTATGTATTTAGTTGCTCCTATGGTGGGTGCATAGATATTTACAAGTGTTATATCCTCTTGTTGGATTGTTCCCTTTATCATTATGTAGTGCCCTTCTTTGTCTCTTGTTACAGTTTTTTTTAAAGTCTATTTTGTCTGATATAAAAATTGCTACCCCAGCTTCCTTTTCTTTTCCATTTGCATGGAGTATCCTTTTCCATCCCTTCACTTTCAGTTTGTGAGTGTCTTTAGTTCTGAAGTGTGTCTCTTGTATGCAGCTTATATACAGGTCTTCTTTTTTTATACAATTGGCCACCCTCTGTCTTTTGATTGGAACATTTAGTCCATTGACATTTAAAGTAGCTATTGATATATATGTATTCATTGCCATTTTGTTACTTTTTTTCTGGGTGTTTTAGTAGTTCTTCTCTGTTCCTCTCTTTTTCTCTTGCTCTCTTTCCTTGTGGTTTGATGGCTTTCTGTAGTAAAATGTTTGATTTCCTTTGTCTTACTTATTTGTGTATTTATTATAGGTTTCTTTTTTGTGATTACCATGAGGTTCATATATAATTTTCTATGTATATAGCAATCTATATTGAGTTGATAGTCTCTTTAGTTTGACCTCTTTCTAAAAGCTCTACTCTTTTACTCCCCTCCTCCATTTTATGTTTTTGAAATCATATCTAACCTCTTATTTTGTAACTCTTATCATTGAAATAAGTAACTTTAGTACTTTTGTCTTTTAACCTTCATATTATCTTCATAGGTGGTTGATCTGCTACCTTTACTGTATTTTTGCTTTTACCAGTAATTTTTATTGCCTCATTTTCTTTTTATAATTTTCTTATTCCTATTTGTGGTCTTCTCTTTCCCACTTAAATAAGTTCCCTTAGCTTTTCTTGTAGAACTGGTTTCTTGGTGATAAACTCCTTTAGTTTTTGCTTGTCTGGGGAACTCTTTCTCTCTCCTTCCATTCTGAATGATAACCTTGCTGGGTAGAGGATTCTTGATTGTAGGTTTTTTCCTTTCAGCACTTTAAATATATCATGCCACTCTCTTCTAGCCTGTAGGGTTTCAGCTTAGAAGTCAGCTGATAGCCATATGGCTTTTCCTTTTTATGTCACTTGTTGCCTTTCTCTTGCAGCTTTTATGATTCTCTCTTTATCTTTAATTTTGGACATTTTAATTATAATGTGTCTTGGTGTGGGCCTCTTTGGGTTTATCTTGTTTGGTACTCTCTGTGCTTCCTGTACTTGGATGTCTGTTTCCTTCCTTAAATTAGGAAAGTTTTCAGCTATTATTTCTTCAAATAGATTCTCTGCCCTTTTGTCTCTCTCTTCTCCTTCTGTGACACCTATAATACGAATGTTAGTGAACTTGATATCATCCCAGAGTTCCCTGAGACTGTTCTCATTCTTTTTAATTCTTTTTTCTTTTATCTGTCCAGCTTGGGTGATTTCTTCTAGTCTGTCATCTAGCTCGCTGATCCATTCTTCTGTATCATCTACTCTGCTACTGTATCATCTACTCTATCCTCTAGTGAACTTTTCATTTCCAGTATTGTATTCTTCATTTCTGATTGGTTCTTTTTTATATTTTCCAGTTCTTTGTTGATGAGCTCACTATGTTCATGCAGTCTTCTCCCAATCTCAGTGAGCATCTTTATGAGTTTTTGTTTGAACTCTTTGTCAGGTTGATTGCTTATTTCTGTTTCATGTAGTTCTTTTTCTGGAGTTTTGTCCTATGTTCTTGCTTGGAACATATTCCTTTGCTTCCTCATTTTGCTTCTTTCTCTGTGCTTATATCTATGTATTAAGTGAGTCAGCTATGTCTCCTGATCTTGGAGAAGTGGCCTTATGTAAGAGGTGCCTTTTTAGGCCCCAGCAGTGTGCTTCCCTCTCTTCACCAGTCCAGATGTTCCAGGAGTGACCCCTGTGTGGGCTATGTGTGTCTTTCTGTTGTGGCTGGGTTGCTCTTGCTAATGGTACCCAGGGAATCTAGACTTTCCTCCTCCAGCTGGCTGTTTGTCACTTGGGTTCAAGAAGACCCAGCACAGTTGGCTGCAAGGTCTAATAGCACACTCCTGTTGCAGTTTTCCTGTTAAGTGAGTAGGCACCCAACGTGGCTGATTGCTAGGCTCAGGGTCTTACAATTGCTGTATGCCTCAGGCCTGCAAGGCTGTTTTCAGCTCTCCCAGGATTGCAGCTGAGTAGGGCTGTCCCCAGACATGGGATCACCCAATTGTTTCTGGCTTTGGCAGGCAGTGCCAACCCCCTTTGTGGCTGTTGGTGAAGCACAGGACTTCTTCCACTGATAAGCCTCACCCTCCACAGGTCCACACACACGGTCAACACAGTCCTGGCCCATGCCCTCGTCCCAAGCCCCTGGAGCCTACCCAGTCACCCCACTGCAGAGGCCCCCACACTCTCCACCAATGTCCCCCATATTCCACCTGCTCCTCACACAGGCCCTGCCCCACAGAGGCGGAAACACTCACCTGTCTGCATAGGATTGAGGCACCCAGTCTCTCCAGGTTGACGAGTAGCCTGAGGGCTTGCTGTTGGGTTGGGCCAGTCCCTAGGGTGGGGTGCCTGCCCTGGCTGAGCTGGATCAAATTGGTGCTCTAGTGGGTGTGGCAGACCCCTTGGCTAACAGGCCAGGGGAAGACCTTCAATGGTGTCTGCCAGCATCTGTGTCAGCATGCCTGTACTATGTCACAACAATGGTTGCTGCCAATGTCTTTGTCCCTGGAGAGGTCTCACCTCCTACTGAGATGCACCCAGAACCTAAAAGAGTCTCTTTTCACCAAAGGAACGTGAACCTTTCTTTCTGGTGATTTTAGGTTGCTCTCTGAGAGGGGTGAATTTGTGTGTGGGCCCTTTAAGAGCTAGATTTTTCCACTTATATCCAAAAGCTTTTCTGGGGGTATTCCCCATTACACTTAATAGCCAGCAAAGCCAGATATTATGAGTCTCATCTAAGTTGTGCCGAGTCTGAAGTATGCTTTAGTGATTATGTGCCTCCCACTGAGGTCCCCGCTCCTCCAGGGAGGGCTGCGTACCTTAAGGTGGCTCCCACCCTGCCAGCTGTGAAGCTCCATTGCTCACAAAGTTCGCTTTTTTCTCTCCAGAAGGAATTTCTGCCTCTTCTGCCTCAGTCACGACTGTCCATTGTTGTGGAGGTTCTTTTTATCCACTTTTCAGTTCTCTCTTGGGGATAGTTTTTCCAAGAATAGTTGTTACCTTGTTGTATTCATTGCAGGAGGTGTGTTCAGAGTCTGCCTATGATGCCATCTTGACGAGATCTTGCATTGTTCCTTTTTATCCTCACAGCCACCCCTACGAAGCAAATATTATTATTATCTCAGTTTTACCCATGAGGAAAGAGCCTCAGAGAGGTTAAGTTTTAATACATCATCCAAAAAATGATGGAAAGCTGGTACTCAAACATTGGTCAGGCTGACTTCAAAGGCAGAATTTTAATGAAATGTCAATATTGATGCGTTTTAACTACCTTTTGTATTAAGCCTTAATTATTTGCAGTTACCTCTGTAGGCCCTTATTTGCTTCCTTATACTAATTCTGAGTATCTTCAATCTTGAGCCAGCATCCTCTCAGGCATGACTATGACTCTTGATATACTTGACCAGCTTTATATCTATTGCACACTGAGCTCCCCTTTCAACCTCTGATCTCATCTTTGAAGAAGCTCTACCTACCTATACATTAATCTGTAGGATGGCATTAAATCACCTTCTCAGTTAAGTTTTCCTCACACTAGGCAGGAACCAACCTTTTATGATTAAAACCAAAGGATGTCAAGAAGTCGGGATTTTTTTTTGGTTAAAATCTTTCTGTATGTTTTAATATTTTTTAAGCTTTGTATTTTGGAATAATTATACTTTGATAAGCAGTTGCAAAAAATGTACAGGGAGGTCCTGTGTACCCTTTACTCAGTTTCCCCCAGTGGTATCATCCTGTATAAATATAGTACAATATCAAACTTGGAAATTGATAATGGTATAACCCATAGAGATTATTCAGATTTCACCAGTTTTCCATACATTCATTTGTGTATGTGTGTGTACATGTGTGTGTATAGGCCTCTGCAACTTTATCACATGTGTAGATGTGCATGACCCCCACCACAGGCAAGATACAGAACTATTCCCAGAGCCCCCTCATGGTACCCCTTTATAGCCACATCCACCCCCTCCACCACTATCCCTACCCCTAGCAATCACTCATATGTTCTCCACTTCTAATTTTATTTTGACAATATTATTCAAATGGAATCATACAGTATATAACCTTTTGGACTGACTTTTTCCTCTCAGCATAATTTCCTGGAGATTCCTCCAGGTTGCTGCATGTATCAATAGTTCATCTGTTTTTATTTCTGTGTCATCTCATGGCATGGATGTACCACAGTTTGTTTAACCATTCACCTGTTGAAGGACATCTGGATTGTTTCCACTTTTTACCTACTAAAAGGAAAGCTGCTATGAATATTAGTGCACAGGTTATTGTGTGAATGTAAGTTTTCATTTCTCTGGGAAAAATGACTGAGTCTAATTGAGTTTCGTTTTTTACACATAAATATTGAAACAGTAAATATTTTTCTGAAATGCTTCAAATAAACATGTAAATTTTCTCCTTTAATCTATGAATATGGAGATTTACATCGATATATTTTCTGCTTTTAAAGTATACTAGAAAGGTAGGTTACATCCATAGTGTGCCATTGAATAAGGAATTTGTGCTTTTTTTTTACCAAACAATATGGAGCAATAAAAGATTTATGAGGAAAGCAATATTTCATATAGATTAATATGACCAAAGAGTGTAGGATGGATTGAGGTGGGGAGAGACAGAAGATAGATGATGGGGCCAGGTGAAAAAAAGGGATAATCATTTTATAGTGAAAGAATTGGGGGCATGAGAACTAGTAGATTCCTATCCTAACCTCATTTCTGTCACTAAACTAGTTATATGTGCAACCTCCAGCAAATCATTTAACTTTTCTTGACTTCAATGACCTCATCTGTACAATGAGCGATTTGGCCTGGATCTGTCAAATCCATTATTGCTGTCAAGTATGCAATTCTGTTGTTCTAAACAATGAGGGACTGGTCAGATTTTTTTTCTTCAGTGGGAAAAGAACACAGAAGATGGATCTGATAGAAACCTTGAAGGCAAGAATCTATTTGGCTCAGCCACTGATTGAATGCAGAGCATAAGACGAGTTGTCAAAAGACTTCCAGACTTCAAAGCTCAGTGACAGAGAACAGGCAATGCTATTAGTTCGAGGGAAATGGGAACTCAGCAAGATAAGCTCAGTTTGGTGGAAGGGCTTGGTAAGTTTAATTTTGGATGAGTTTTCTCTGTGGACATGGTAGCTGCATTGTACAACTCTAAGAGGCAATATTTATGTGGTAGTCTATGTAAATGACTCCCCTCACTTCGGAAGTTGTATAGTACTCGGTCTGCACAGCCATATACAACAGTCTTGACTCTGGACATCCAGGTGGAAATTTCCAAAAGACAACTGGATATGAGTCTAGTATTTGGGAAGGAGGATGCCTGGGAAATGTTGACTTGGAGTTAAGTGGTTAGAGGTGGATAATCAGTACAACCTGCACACTGAGAAAGAAAGGCCTGCTGTCAATAAAACCAAACCCTCAGCTGTAATCAAATGTGTGTTTCAGTTGGATTCTTTCAATATACCTATACTCGAATACTATAAATATTTGTTTTGTAGCAGTTAGGCTATTCTCTATCTCATTCTGTACATAGTATTTATAAAAAATCATTTGTACTGAGTCTTTTGTAGCCTAACTACAGATTCCTCTCTTCTCTAAAAATCATATGATTCTAAAATTAGCAAGAAGTAACATGACTACAGGTCAAGCATTTGGTTAAAAAATGAAAAAAGAAATTTATTGCCCAACAGATGCATCCAAAAGTTTTTCTCTTACAAAAAGAGATTAGATTATAAAAATGGGCAAAGAATCAGAGGTTCTTATCTTCTTCAGATAAAACGAGGAACTCCTCCTAAATTGTATTTTTTCTTATGTATTCACTGTGCACATTGCTGTCATGAATCTTTCAGGTTGATGGTTAGTCTGTTCTAAAAAAGTTTTATCTCTAGGGAGGATGCCAGACTGAGACTGAATTATGAGACATAAAATTGAAACTTACTATTGAGAGGACCACCTGTGTTACTTTTGAGTTAATCCAGCTGATCTTTGTGGACTCTTGCTAAGGGATATAGTGTGACTAAGTAACTCAAAAATCTGAACAAAACATATTTTTGAAGCTATACTTTCTAATGGGTGTTGACCTTCAAAGTCAAAGTGTGATTTCTCTTGGGAGATTTGTTTACCGGTCTACTCATTAATTCATGAAATCTTTAGGGACTGAGTCAGTGTATGAATCAGGCAAGAAAATAACTTGTTATGTTAAAAAACGCAACTTATTTCTATTCAAATTTTATTACCCAGCTTAATCACATTTAAATCAATAAATGACTTTTGCCAGTTTCCAAAACGCAATCCTCTCTCAAAGAACTAAAATTTATCACCATTGATATCTATCAAAACAATGATCTATCGACTGTGAAGACATTCTTGAAGACAAGTCCCATAAAATTTTGAAATAAGAGTACAATCGAGTTGGCCAAAATGACTCCTTTGAAAGGTTGTTATGTTTATAAATAAATTCAGTCACATTATTTGATGGTAATAGTTATGTGGTTTTGTGGAAAGAACATGGCTATTGTATCAGACATACCTGACTTCGGTTATTGATTTCACCTCTTAAACAGATGTATAAGTATAGGCTACTTCTTTTTTCAGGTTTTCTTTCCAACTTTCTTATTGTGATAAAATACACATAACATAAAATTTACTATCTTAACCATTTTAAGTGTATAGTGCAGTCGTACTAAGTACATTCGTATTGTTATGCAACCATCACCACCATCCATCTCTAGAACTCTTTTCATCTTGCAAAACTGAAACTCTGTACCTATTAAACATTAATTCTCATGACTCCTTCTCTCCAGCCCCTGGTAACCACCATTCTACTTTCTGTTACTATGAGTGTGGCTTTTTTTCCCTTTAGATTCCATATATAAGTGAGATCATGCAATATTTTTCTTTCTGTGTGTAGCTTATTTCACTTAGCATAATTTCCTCCAGGTTCAGGCATTGCAAATGACTGGATTTCCTTCTTTCTAAAGGCTGAATAATATTCTATTGTACACATATGCCACATTTTCTTTATCCATTCATCCATTGATGGACAGTTAAGTTGCTTCCATGTCTTGGCTATTGTGAGTAATGCTGCAGTGAACATAGAGGTGCAGATTATCTCTTCGAGATTTTGATTTTATTTCCTTTAGATATATACCCAGAAGTGGGATTGCTGGATCATGTGGAAATTCTATTTTTAATTTTTGAGGAATCTCCATACTGTTTTCCATAATGGCTGCACCAATTTACATTCCGACCAACAGCATACAAGGGTTCACATGGGCTACTTGTTTATCATCTCTAAGACTATTTCATCATCTGATAAAATGGAGGTAATAGTTACATCATAAATGTTTTGTGAGAATCAAATAAGTGAAAAATATTTAGCAAAGTGCTAAATATGCACCATTTAAAGACCAGATTATTCTGAGGCAGTCCTGTCGGAGAGTCAATCTGTTCCTGGAGACTTCCCACTAGTGCTAAGGACAGCTTCTTTTAAGGAAGACAGAAGTCCTGGCAAGGAGGGAATTGTCACACAGTAACTCAGGCCTCATGAATGGTTCTTGGGAACGATGGAGGCTGTCTCACACACACGACTAGGTAAAAATCAATCCCTAGAAGTTCAGCAAGTGAAGAAACTTAATCTTATTTTGTTTTTAATTCCAAAATGTTGTTTTAAAGAAATATTTATATTGCTAATGAAGACAGGTGCTGTCTAAATCTTGTTCACTGAATTATAATGTAATGAGGTCATTGCTTAGAATTCTGATTCAATTCCTTCTGCCTGCTTTATAATGATAAATAGCCCATGAAGTGCTCCTTCAGGGGATGGCCTACCTCATTTATATTGTCTTATACAATCAAAGAGTAAATATTTCATTTTGTATGTAAATTTGATACTAATTATGTTGTCAGCCCAAGCCTTCCTGTCCACGCCTTTTCAGGCCAAGTCGTCTTTCTCCTGCTTGGCTGTTCAGGACTCAAGTGCTGAGTAGACCTGCTAGACCTCACTTCAGAAGGGTTATTAATCTGCTCAGGATCACCTCTGAGCTTTCTCCTCTCTCATATTCAGACTGGACTGCATCATTCTGCACTGTTTTGTCAGAGAAAGAGAGAACAGGTTATATGAAGATGAGAAAATGGGAGTCAACATAGGAAGGAACTTGAATCACTGTCATTGCCAGAAGTTTAAATGAATGATTTATAACCTATTGGGGGTAAAGGACCCTCTCTAAGATTCTGTGGAAGTTATAGATTATAGCTCCTCTCCCCAGAAATATGCTAGTGTATAAATAAATATACAGGACATTTCACATCCCATTTCACAGAGTTTATGCATCTCATAAAGTGCGCTCAGAAGCCCCGGGTCAGTAGTCTGCAATAAAGACCTCCTCATCATGAAATTAGGTCACACCATCTGCATTTCATGTGACACTGATCTGAGAATCATTTTGCTAAAATATCCAACTTATCTTACAGTTGGTTGATTTCCTATTGTTCTGCTTGGGACTTTCCTCTGTCCCCGCTTTCTCTGGGTGGCTCGCCCATTCCTCACGCTTCAACTGCCCTCTCCATAAGTGGTTAACCTTTTCTCTCCCCATTTGGGAAACTCATGAAAGTTATAAAACCTCTATCCAGAAACACACCGATATATCCTTTGAATTTCACACTCAACATTCAAGGCACTCATATGCTATTTACAGTCCATCCATGGACCCAAGATTGGGGACCCCTGGCTTAGTGGGAACCAGATCTCCATGTATGAAGTTGATTTGGGCATTTGGCATTTCTACTTGTTTTTTAAATCTATAATAGTGGTTAATAGAGACAAAGTTTTAGTTTTTGAAGAACTATATAATCCAGCCTCAGATCTTCCTGCTTTTAGATTCATTATGAAAATCTTGATCAAATCTTCAATGTTGGACATAGTGGTAGCTCATATAGAACTCTGCAGAGCTCAGCCTGGTTCCCCAGGCTCTGCTACAGCCCTTCACGCCGCTGTAAATGAACAACCAGGGACAGGCCTCGATCCACTGTGTTCAACTTGGAACTAAGTAAATTTTTTTTATTACTATACTAAAGCGTGAAGGAAACTCAGTCTTTTCTTATTAAAAATAAGTCCTGGAAGTTTAATGCACAGTATAGTGAATATAAACAACAATATTGTATTATAATCATCAAACTTGCTAAAAGACTAGGTCTTAATTATTCCTACCAAAAAAAGGAAATGATAATTATGTGATGTGATAGAGGTGTTAACTATCACTACAATGGTGATCATATTACAATATATAAATTTATCAAATCAACTTCTTGTACACCTTAAATTTACACAATGTTATATATCAAATATATTTCAATGAAAAACATAGTATCTTCTGGATTAACTTAGTCCTTTTGGATAATTCTCAGTGTTTCAGAGTTTCAACTCCCCACCTCTACATCATTCCTCCCCAAGATGGCAACAGAGAAGGAGCAGCCAGTTGACATGGGCATCCTTGTGTGATTCTTCATCGACCTCTACAGTGATGTCCTCAGCATTCTCCCCCTCAACATTGGGTACTGGCATCTAATGATGAAATTCAGGGCTTGCGAATATAGAGTCTATGCTCTTAGCTCATCTAGGCCCAGGGTTATTTACCACCCTGCTGACTCGGCCCCATTCCTCCCACTGTTTGCCTTTCAGATCTTCTGAATCTCAGCCACATTCTCCATCCAGCCCCTGGATGAGGTTGCCCTCCTGAAACCTCTGCCATAGGGTCACTTTGCTTCTCATGGCAGTGGCTCCATGGCAGGCCTGCTGACTCTCAACATTCAGCTATTTTCCATGTCCTCCACTAGGAACACGTGGAAACTTTTGGATCAGTCTATGCCAGGTAGGTGCTGAGTGAGACATAATTCTCTTTCTCTGCCTAGCTGTGCCTTGTATCCATTTCTGTTCTGTTATGATCACCCCTTGTTAGTGAGAGGTCACTCAGAAAGGTAGTGTCTCAGGGTTCGTTCCAAAGATTGAATTCGGCATAATTCCACCTTGTTTTCAATTTTACCCCTAAACTTGATTGGAAAATGTTTGTCAAACCTTCACTCACCGCTTCAGGTTCCACCTTTATGATGGTTGAGGGGGTGGGGGGGAAGAACACTGATGTCTGGCCTGTTACCCTTCCTTCTTTCTCTCTCTCTCTCACCTCTCAGAATGTTCCAGTTTTGTTCCTGGATCATATTCACTTGCATCATACCCTGAGTTATCCCAATCTAGTAAAGTTCTAGAATACCACTCAGCCAGGCTTTTTTTTTTTAACAGCTTCATTCAGGTATAATTTATATACCATAGAATTCATCTATTTTAAATGTATAGTTTGATGAGTTTTTAGTATATTTATAGAATTGTGTAACTATCACCATATTTCCAGTTTTAGAACATTTTCACTGTCCCAATAAAATCATTCACGCCCATTTATAGTTAATCTGCTTTCCCACCCCCAGCCCCAGGCAGCCACTAGTCTGCTATCTGTCTCTATGGATTCGCCTATTCTAGACATTTCATATAAATGGAACCATGCAATATGTGGCATTTTGTGCCTGGCTCCTTTTATTAGCATACTTTGGAGGTTCATCCATGTTGTAGCAGGTATCAGTACTTCATTCCTTTTCACAGCTGAATAATATTCCATTATATGGATATACCACATTTTGTTTATCCATTCATCTGTTGATGGAAATTTGTATTGTTTCCAAGCCTGCTCCCACCTCAGGGTGTATTCACCTGCTATTCTCTCCACTGGGAACTATCTTCTCTCTGAGAGATCGTGTGTGACTTGTGCCCTCAGTTCTTTCAGGTAAAATGTCACCTTTTCACTGATGTTTTCCCTAATCACCCTATTTAAATTAGCCCCCAGTACTCCTTACTCCACTTTCTTGCTTCCATTATTTTCTCCATATCACTTTTTACCATGTAACATACTGTCAAATGTCAGCTCCAAGAGGGCAGGGTTTTTACCTTAATTGTTCAGCTCTTTATCCTCAGTGCTCAAAACAGTGCCTGGTATATTGTAGATGCTCCAAAAGTATTTCTTGAAAGAATATTTGATTTTATTCAGCGTCAGTGCAGTCACATGCCCAGGATCAATGGAAGGAGAAGTTCGAATAAAGGGAGTGAGGAAGAGAAATGAATGTGAAGGGAGGAGTGAGGCAAAGCCTCCCACAGAGCACCTTCATCTCTATGTGTTCCTGGAGCCTGCTGATCGGGGCTACAGCTCAGTGGAAATACAAAAAGGAACAATTGATTTCCAGTTACACGAGGCAAAATCAGGGTGTCTGGTCCACATTTAAGGTCACTTTTACTTTGGTTACTCTCAAAGTAAATCAGCACTCAAAGGATACAAATGAGATAAAGACACCAGAGTTGACTTGGCTACCCCCTGGCCTCCCTTGCATCTCTCAGAAGTGAGCCCTAAGTTCTGTAGACCAGGCACCCCACACAGAGGGAAAGACCCACCAGATTTGAGGAGGTGTGAGCTTTGGGCTTGCTATATTTTACACCCTCCCTGCCCCTGTATTTGGCACACAGAGACAACAGTTGCTACAGAAGGCAAGAATCATTCTATTCAGAAAGTCATATTACCCAGGCCCAATTTCTCTACTGGAGCCTTGAAGTTCTTGCTGTGCCACCACTGGGGCAATCTCCGCTTTTCTGTGCCTATACTACAGGATCTAGGAGTTTTCCATTTTGGTCCTCACTGTGGCCTCTTTTAGTCATGTCCAGCCATGGCCAATCACACCAGTCACAGCTGATGGGTGATATCATATTGGCAAGAGCAACAGAAGAAAGGCAGCATTCAAAATACATAAAGAGAAGGCTTAAGAGCCAGGAGCCAACATTGGCGAAACAAGGCATAAAGCTATAAACCTGGTGGCTCAAGTGAGAAGTGTCTCTGTGCAAGATGAAAAGGTAGAAGGAGAGCCAGAGTCCTTGACTATTGCTTGTGGAGGAAGATGATGCTAAAAGACATTGGTTCATGGAAATAAAGACATGAGAAAATAAAAGAACCATCTGGAGTTTGGGGAGTTTTTCACTAAGAAATCGTAAGAACGGTCAAGAAAGTTTTGGTACCAGTTCCCCGTTCACTACCTGGCTTCCTTCACAATTAGGCCCGCCAGTGGGGACCTTTGGCATGACCCTCAGGAATTACAGTCAGAAGGTAGGTTGTCACCAGAGAAAGGTTGGACATGATCAATGCAGAATTATTTGATACTTCTGAGTTTTAGTGCTTCAAGTTTAAGAAAAAAAAGGCAATAAGTGGAGGCCAGCTTCCAACTTCCTCAGTCTGTGTAGCAACAAAGGCTCAGAAAATGTCACACAGGAACTTTGCAGCCAATATTATGAGAGAAAAAAATAAAGAGCAAGTTAATAACCTTAAAGAGTTTATGGGGTTATATTAAAACAGAGTGAAGTTATGAGGATCAAGGACAAAACAAAATCACAACTTGAGGGATGAAAAGAGTTGAGCAACTGAATGAATAACTCACATCCTAGAAAAATGGTAAATGAAATAGTCAAAGGATAACAATGAGTACTGCAGAGTATTGGCTTAATAAGAAATTTATAAATACTCCCTGTGGGCTTATTATTGAGTTTGCTCATGGGAAATTTATAAATGTAAATATGTATAATAAAGGAAAAGATTGCCTGTTCTTCAGTCATAGTTCCAAGCAGTGAACAAGGCACCATAGAAATGATTTTAAGCCACTGGTCCCAATGAAAGCAGTGTGAAAGTTGGGAGGTGAAGCTGGTTATATTAACATTTTCCCCAGTTTCCTCTATATTTTCCTGAGTTAGTGGTGCCAAAAGGGACATGAGGGGGCAGTGGGAGCAGGAGGGCTCCTCTAGACACCTAAGTAGGGAAGATCCTGTCCTGCAGATTAATTTCATATGCAGAACCAGCTCCAAATCAAACAGACAGAATGTACTGAAGCGCAGAGAAAATTCTTAATCAGCAATCAAAAAATAATGAGAGTAATTTTTAAAAACAACTCTGTTTTCAGCAACCACAATATGGTGTGTGGAAAGGTCATTGGCCTAGGAATCCAAGCCAATTCTATTTCTAAGTCTGCCACTGTCATGCATAGCAGACAACCAATATATGATGCTCCCTCCTAAGCCAAAATGACCATGACAGGATCAAAATAAGGAAAAACCTACATTCCCACAGGATCCAGGGAAGGGAGCCATCCAAATGACAAAGACTTTGCATGATTCCTGCACCCATATCCTACTTGTTGCCTAGTGATATTATGGATGAAGTGTTCCTATTCCCACGTTATTAGGAATCTTACATTATTATCTCCTTTCCTCCTTTATCTTCAATTTCCTGTGATCTTCTGGCTCATTCTCATTGCCATTTAAAGAGACTTCAGTTTCTCCCATCTTAATAAATACTGTCAGGACCCTCCATGCCCCTTCTATATCACTGGAATGTTCATGATGGGAGAAAGAAGGTACCGATGTAAGATAAATCTAAGAAATGAGGTTAAGTAAAAACCTTGTTGTCTTAAGTTTGAATGTTAGAGTAAAAAGTTCTTATCCAAACTGAAGAACTGAAGAAAGGAAAGACTTCCTATTTCTTCATTGTAGTTCCAAGCTCCAAGCAGTGAACAAAGAACCATCAAGGGGCCGGTCCCGTGGCGTAGTGGTTAAATTTGGTGCGGTCTGCTTCAGTGGTCCAGGTTCACAGGTTCAGATCTCCAGCATGGACCTACACCACTCATCAGCCGTGCTGTGGTAGCGACCCATATATAAAGTGGAGGAAGATTGGCACAGATGTTAGCTCAGGGCTAATCATCCTCACCAAAAAAAAAAAAAATCTTATTAACCTCAAAGAACTATGTATATGATTTAAAACCAATGAAAGCAGTGTCAAAGTTTGAAGGTGAAGCTAGCTAGATTAGCACTATCCTTGGTCTCTTCTGCATTTTCCCATATTTCTTTTGTGGCTCAAGGTATCTTTCCTTTGCCCTGCCATTAACAATTGTGTGGTTCATGAGAATATAAAATAATGAGACCCATTTTCCTACATGATAAATATTTTCACTTAGGAGTTTATACATTTTGCTCTGATGTAATATTTGTACAATAAAAAATCTGGAGTGGTTCCCAAAGTGTCAGTCTGTTAGTCTGTGCCAAATAAGATAGCCGAATAAACATAATCAAAGTAATCCAAAAGAGCCAATTTGATGGTAACATGTAGGCATGTCCTGGTTGCCGAGAATAACAGGTGACTCTAAATCCATACTCCTACTTGGAAATCAAAAGTATGGGCTATGCTAGATATTTGATTTTTAGAATTATATCCAAGTTAGGTCTTTATTTTAATAATGAACACTCTAAATTCTTATGTCATGCTATCTCCATTCTCAAGTGTCACTGAATTGCAGGCAATGCATATTTTTCATAATTAACCACATTTGAAAGTCTTGGCACAGAGCAGATGAGCTATTTTCCTCTTGATGAAAGGTCAAGTACAAAACTTTAGGTCAGAAATACATATTTCCAGATTTCACCCCAGAAAATACATGAACTCAAAATGAGGAGCTATCAACACAGTTTTTTCCCAATTGCCTATGCAAAGGATGTATGATATATTGAAGAAAAGTTGCAATGCAGCATCATCTACATTATAATGTATAGGTTCATCCGCAAGAGGTAGTTCATACATTGTCAAATGAGGGTAACTATCTATGATAGCATAGAATTCAGTACACGTGAAAGAGAATTATAAAACAAATACTAAAACTATGTGACTGAGTCACTTTGCATAGTCCATAAAATTCTGGAACAGTTTGGATTAGTCAAAAATGAGGCAAAACCATGAAAAATGAACTCAGAAACTTGAAAGTTGGGATTGTAAATGCCAAGACTAAATACTTTTTATTGTGCCTTGATGCAGTTACTAAGAGTTTTACCTGTGTATATTTTTTACTTCAGTGTGGAACAGCCATTGTGGCAGAAAGAAATTCAGTTTTCAACACTTGTGCTTGCTAAAGGACAGAACAAGACAAAGAGATTGCACCCAGCTTGGTTTGGGGTTATAATCAAAGCTATTTAAAGATATCCTTTAGATGTTTATTATTTTCCATCTTCTTTTCCCACACGCCTCTCTGTTCGTATGATACTAACTGCCTCAGTCAGGCTTGGTGAGACTAGCCAGGTCAGCAAGGCCTAGAACTGGACCAACCACAAAAGGATGATTCAGGCAGGTAGAGAGTCGACATCAGGAAGATCACAGGAACCCAGCCATGGGCACTAAGGTTAATATACAACACTCCTATCTCCAGGAGCACTTTGTGTTGGGAGTCATGGCAAGCCTGTAGGAACTGGGTGCCAAGCAAAAGCTCAGACATACAAGAAAGTCTATTCATAGGAACTGGAGTGCAACTCAAGTGGCTTTATCAATAACAACCATATCAGAGCCCTATTACCAGAACAAAATGTAAAAATAGAACAAGACCATCAAACAAACAGACTTTACGAATGGATACTAGGTAGAGTTTTGTGTTCTCCCTGTCTGTGGCCTGATTTTTACCAGGGCTTGGAGCAAGGTTAATCCTATCAGTAGAATTATGTGGCTCTGGTTGTGGTGTTGGAAGCTTACTAGGCAGAATTAGTAAATCATTGCTCACTAAATAAGTCATTTGTTTTAGTACAGAAGTTGCAGACGATGGCCTGTTGCCTGTTTTTGTATGGCCCATGAGCTAAGAATGATTTTTACATTTTCAAGTTGTTGAAAAAAATCAGAGGAAGAATAACGTTTTAAAGACACATGAAAATTTATGAACTTCAAGTTCCAAGGTCTATAAATAAAGATTTATTGGAACAGAGCCACACCCATTTGTTTACATATTGTCTGTGACTGCTTTCATGCTATAGTGACAGAGTTGAGTCCTCATGACAGATACCATATGGCCTGCAAAGCCTCAAATATTTACTACCGGGACCTTTACAGAAAAAGTTTGCCAACACTGGTTTAGTGTTTAAAGTCCACTGATATGCAGAAATCTCATACCACAATAATTAGGAGCTGATCATGTTTAATTCTTTAAGAAGTTTCACTCGATTCTGGTAGAAGTAAAAGTCATAGCAGAGACAAGTTAGCAATCAATGAATAGGATGTTTTTCTGATTATTGAAGCCTTGGCAAATAGAGGAGTTGAATGAAACAAAGTATATGAAGCGGCCTTCTGTTAATCCTTGCCTTTCCTAGTCTTGCTCTGACAGAGGCTAGGAATGTTCTACCTCCTACATCTAATGAGCCAAATCCTGACCAAGACAAACAGGATGTTAGGCATTCCATCCTGCCAGTAGGAGTGATAGACTAGACATTGCTGCCCAAGGTCCTCTATGTCTGGTGTGCACTCATTAAACTGCCTCCTCTTCCCTGATGCAACAGAGTTAGGCTAAGCACTGTGATGGGCTTTTTGCCTTGGTTTTCTGAGTAGGGCTATAATTCTCGCCTTCAAGCTAGATCTTCCCCTGAGTTCCAGCTTGATTGGCTCCGGTCCTGATTATCTAAGAAATCCCTTCTGCTCCCATTGCCCCAGGGAGCTGGATCCTGCTCTGCATGGCTTCCTCTTTTAGCTGGCTCCTTCTCTATTCCCAATAGACCAACCGATCCCAGGTCTTGCCATCAAATGGTTAGTCCTGCTGCTTTCCCTTACCCCAACTCCAGGACCTGATCATCTCTTGAATAAAGCCCAAGTTTGTCTCATTCTTTGGACTCTGGTTTGATGTGCTAAACACAGTCTCAAAGGTATAGTCTACTACCGAGTTAGTCTATGAAATTTCACTTTGGCCCTTTCCAAGATTCTGTCGAACCCTTTTTCTCTTCTTCCTTCTGCTGAGGTCCCAGCATGCGTCATGGTCTAGTCTATATTAATTATAGTAGCCAATGGATCATAGACAGTTAGAGCTGGAAGGAATCTTACAAGTTACTTATAGATGAGAAGACCAATTAGGAGGTCCACAAAGGGGAATATGCATATTAATCCAGTCTAAGAACTAAGGAATAAGTAGCCCCATATCCTCCAAGACATGCCTTGGAAATAAAAACTAAATTAAAAATGTAGTAGAGGCTGGCCCCGTGGCCCAGTGGTTAGGTTCCCACGCTCCGCTTTGGCGGCCTGGGGTATCACTGGTTCGGATCCTGGGCTCAGACATAGCACCACTCATCAAGCCATGCTGAGGCGGCATCCCACATGCCACAACCAGAAGAACCCACAACTAAAAAAAACATATGCCACTACGTACCGGGGGCTTTGGGGAGATAAAGGAAAAATAAAAAATCTTTTTTAAAAAAATGTAGTAAACTGTCTTCAATGAGTCAGTTCTAAATGTATTTATTTTTGGTCCATCATGAAAAAGCCAAATAAACAAAAGTGAAGAGAAATCACAATGACTGTAATAAGGCTATCCAAAAGAAAGGAGGAGAAAGAGAAGGAGGAAACCCATAATTTGAGGCCATATGCAATAGGATTAGTGTTGCTAAGATGTCCCATAGCCTATGGCTCCAATTCCCTTCTCCATTTCTGTCAGTTGTCTCGTGAACTAAACGACTGCTCTAAATGCTTAAATCTTTACCAGGAAAATCTCCAAATAAAATCTCAGATTGTACTTGCCCAGTTATGTTCCAATTTAACCACCAGAACAGCACAGGTACTGACCAAATCAGAAGGGATTCCAGTTTATCATCAGCCCTGCCTCTATCTACAGAGGTTAAATGAAAGGAGAACTGAGGCATTTATGGCAGTTGCCCATGGAAATCAGGCAAAACCCCCCTGCTATCACGAGAAAGTGGCAGTGGAGGTGGAGTGGGAGTGGAGATTTGTATAGAATCGACCTCCCCTGGCTAATTATTCACAACTATTACCCTGCAGAGGCAGAGTTCCTGTCTTGTGTGTGACTGCTGAACCAGACCACAGCATAGCAGGTCCAATCAGTTAAGCAATCTTAAAGATCAATGGATGCACTTTCCCTCAGGGTTCATGCTGCTGTGAACGGTCACAAGATCATGAAGATAGCTGAACTGATTGGATTAATCATGCCTCAATGTTCAATGTAGCTATCATACATAGATATATATTTTTTACATGCATTGTAGCAGCTCATGTTCTGCCCTAACACTTCTAATATATGAGAATTTTAATAGCTCATGGCTGGCTATAGCCAAGCACATAGTAGGCAGAATAAGTATTTGTTGACTGGCATTTAATGACTAACTGTATGAGTTGTAATAGAATAATACAGACATTGTCTTGAAAGTAGAGTATGCCTTAGATCCAGCTATTAACAGGGAGTGATTTTGCCACCTGCTCCGAGGGGACATTTGGCAACGTCTGGAGTCATTTTGGGCTGTCACAACTGATAGTGGCAGTGCTTCTGGCATCTATTGGGTAGAGGCCAGGGATGCTGCTAAGCATCCTATAATGCACAAGATATCCCCTTAAAAAAAAAAGGAATTATCTGATTCAAAATGTTGAGTCCAAGGTTGAGAAACCCTGGATTAGGCAAATAAGAAATACGCAACCATTTGGCTTCTTAAAAGTAGATAAAAAGAGATGAATAGGTAGAACACAGAGGACTTTTAGGGTAGTGAAACTGTTCTGTATGATATTCTAATGGTGAATACATGTCATTATACATTTGTCAAAACCCATAGAATGTGCAACGCCAACAGTGAATCCTAATGTAAACTATGGACTTGGGTGATAAAGATGTGTCAATGCAGTTCCGTTAACTGTAACAAGCAAATGGTGCAGGATGTTGAGAGGAGGGGAGGCTATGTGGGCATGTAGGCAGGGGCTGTATGGGAACTCTCTGTACTTTCTGCTCAGTTTTGCTCTGAACCTAGAAATCCTCTAAAAATAAAGTCTACTTTTTAAAAAAGTAGATGAGTAGCTGGAAATAGAATTTTGGTTTTCAAAAACTGGTCAGGTTGTCTTTATTCTAAAATATTTTGGAAGAAACTTAAGACTTATACTGTAAGATTTACTTTATGCTTCAAAATGACAAATGTCATGTGACATATTTTATTTGTTTAACTTTTCTTTCCCCATGTAGTTTTTTTTCTAAAGGAAATTACTTCCATTAGCCACCTTAATTAAGACTAATTTCAAATTGCACTTGTGGTACTCTCAAATGTATGTTTTCCCCAGCTCAGGGCCTGATCCCATGATAGGCTTCTGAAATTGAGCTTTAGAGCAGATTCAGGAAAACTTACTTGTGATTTTCCTCCTTTACTACTAGCAATGGAGAGTTGAAAAGGAGCTGCCAGTAGACTGTTTTTCACAATGTACATGAGAGCAATTATAAATTCACTTAAATTCAGGGGCCGGCCCAGTAGCACAGCAGTTAAGTGCACACGTTCCGCTTTGGAGGCCCGGGGTTCATCGGTTCGGATCCCGGGTGCAGACATGGCACCGCTTGGCAAGCCATGCTGTGGCAGGCGTCCCACGTAAAAAGTAGAGGAAAATGGGCATGGATGTTAGCTCAGGGCCAGTCTTCCTCAGCAAAAAGAGGAGGATTGGCGGCAGATGTTAGTTCAGGGCTAATCTTCCTCAAAAAAAAAATTCACTTAAATTCAGTATAAGGATCTAAGAATTTCTGTGATGCAGGAAGGGAAGAAAAAAGTGCTGGTGAAAAAAACGTCAGTCTGCAGCCTGCCAGACTTCCTGGGAAGGATGGTCAGTACTATCTGCCATATCCAAAATTCCATTCACAAAACAAAGAGCAGAATGATCCACAAAAATTATTTCCAATGTACCAATAATAGACTCAAGGCTATGAAAAATCTCTCAACCAATCCTGTTTTTCAGCAGACACTTCTTGAATTACTGAAATATGAACGTTATTGAGGACTTTTAACTTTTGCTGGTATTTTCATTATTTTTTCTCTTTTCAGGCTTCAGTAATTAAATGTCAAGCACTGCAATAACAAAGTGCTAAGATTATAAATTTAAACCAATGACAATGCAAGAGATGTGCAGAACTCTCTAAGAGTAACAGGTCTGTATGTTCCAAGCTGTATGTCCAACTATTAAAATGATAGGAAATAGTTTTATCCAAGAATCAACACTATTTACCACAAAGCATTTGGAATTTCAGGCTATTTTCATGGCCTATACATCATTGTGACTTTTATGAAAGATAAGATTTTTAGCTTTGCATTTTGTGAAGCTCAAATACCTAACCTAATATTTCATTTCCAGGTATTTTTTTCAGTACCTAGAAGCCATGGTCTATTATCACAGATACAGTTTATGAATAAGTAAAGCTGCTTATTTCCTCTCTTGAGCTCCTCAAGATCAGGAGCCATGTTTTTCCATCTACTAAATAATGCCTGCCTAGCCTACTTCCTGGCATCACTGGAGGTGATCAGTGAATATTTATTGAATTTATTAAATTTTGTTGACTATATGAACATTAACTGCTTCTAATCATTCACATATACAAATCAGATTTCAGGTAATTACACTTCATTAAGCCCTATCTTTTGTTCATTTAAATTTCATATGTTGAGTTTAGATTTTCAGGAAATAAGAAAATATATGGTTTTCTCATATATGAGTAAAACATCCTAAACTATGCTCTGCAGGTATCATTTTTTATTTGAAAAGCAATTATGATAAAGAAGTGACCTAACATTTTTACCATGTGAATTATTAGATAGCTAACACATACAGGATATTATAAATTTGTGCTACATTTACTCAACACTTCCCTAAATTGGTTCCCATTGTCAGTCGCCTGTCAAATGTCAATCCAATTTGTTCAGTTACTTCTGATAATAAGATCACCAAGATGAGCTGGAATTGCTCACTAGAAAGGATTTTTCCATAATGATATTTAAAGCATTCATTCACCCCCTAAATCTTAATAGTCCTCATGGCTCCACTGCTTTGGAGATTATACAGGATTTGTTTTTGTTCTTCCTTTTGGGTAGGAATAATATGAGGGTGAGCTTTAATTCTTAAGGTGATTTAGGAAGAAGAGATTGTGCTTTACGGAGCTCGGATGTGGTATATGATTATCTTTCCATTTCTTTTAGGAAATCAATACCACAGACTGGTGTACAATTTAAAACTTTGATGACGGTTGAGCAAAAGCCATTCAAGACAGAGAATTAGAAGTTCTAACTTCATTTGCAGTTCTAACTTACTGTATGATGCTGAATCTTGTTGAGACTCCCCTTAACTGTAGAAGGAAGGAAAATTTGAAATATTTTTCTACTAATGCCTTCAGAAGTGAAAGTGATAACAACTTTCTGAATTTAATTAGTAGGGAACAGAGTATTAGTGATTCCTGTGTTTTCACCATTTCTCCCAGAGGACTAAAAGAAACTTGATCTGAACATTGAAAGTGGATACACAAAGAAAGACCCACCAAAAGCTTAAATACCCAAACTACAACAACAACACAAGAAACAAAGAGATTGAGTATTACTCACTTGACAGTAACTACAACCTCTTCCTGAGTGGAGACATTTGCAGTTGTAGCTCATGGAGACAGTGCAAGGTTTGTATCTTTTAATTCAGAGATCCTCAGACTTTAGTTGTGCATAATAATCACCAGGAATTTGTTATAATGCAGATTCCAGGTCCCTACCGCTGGAGATTCTCATGCAAAACCAGTATTTGAAATTGGGATCTAGCTCTGTCCTCAAAAGGCCATTTCCAAGGTTCTTGAAAATGGAGACATAATTCATATACGATAAAAATTCACCCATTTAAAATGTACAATTCAAAGTATTTTAGTGTATTCACAGAGTTATATAACCATCATTGCAATCTGATTTAGAAAATTTTCATCACCCCCAAAGAATACCCATCATACCTGTTCGTAGTCACTCTTTTCACCCCTTCCCCTAGGTGCTGGCAAACATTAATCTACTTTCTGTGTCTATAGACTTCCCTATTCTTGACATTTCACATAAATGGGATCATATAATATGTGTCCTTTGTGTCTGGCTTCTTTCACTTAGCATAAAGTTTTCAAGGTTTATCCATGTTGTAGCATCTATCAGCACTTCATTCTTTTCAGTGCCAAACAATATTCTATTGTGTGGATATACCATATTTTGTTTATCCATTTATCAGTTGATGGACATGTGGATTGTTTCCTTTTTTTTTTTTTTTTTGGTGAGGAAGATTGTCCCTGAGCTAACATCTGTGCCAATCTTCTTCTATTTTGTATGTGGGATGCTGCCACAGCATGGCTTGATGAGCAGTTTGTAGGTCCATGCCTGGGATCCAAACCTGTGAATCCCAGGCCACTGAAGCAGAGCATGTGAACCCAACCACTATGCCACCTGGACAACCCCTGAATTGTTTCCATTTTTTGACCGTTATGAATAATGCTGCTATGAACATTCATGTCCAAGTTTCTGTATGGACATTGTTTCTAAGTGTTTTATTTTTCAAACTAGAAAACTTTATTAAATTGAGGGAACATTTCTAGTCAACTACTCTTGTACCTAGCTATTGGTGGGCCATAAAAAAATGATGACAGGAGTGACCCAGTAAAGCATTGGCCAGTGACTGGTGAGGGTTAAAGGCTTTCAGAGGAACTTTGATGATAGAATAGTTCACATTCTGTGACAGCTGGAAAAGACAAAATAGAGACCAAAGAAAGAATACAACTTTTAATCCTCATGAATATAAAAAATATAGAAATGAGTTCCTGTTAAGAAGCAAACAAGACCTCCATAAACCATCTGATCTCATCTGCCTTCTGACAGGGTCAACAGCATAGTTTCTTAGAGCAGTTTTAAAGCAATAGCAGGAAAATTCAAACTTAACCATTTCATTGTATTAGAAAAATATCAAAATATTTTGATATAAAATAAGAGGAAATTAAGAGAAAACTCAGTCCTTAGAATAAGAAATGAACCTAAAAGTAAAGAAATAAAAGAAGAGGAGAAATGCTATTTTTTTCTCCCTGCACATCCTGAACATACAGCATACAATTTACACACAGCCTAAGCTACACTGTGCCTTTTGTTCAACTCTGTCCTTCAGCTCTTTCTTGTGTCATACGTGGAAATTATGCACACCCCTCTGGGTCAAACCAGGCCTAGTTAGTCAACTTTTTATTTTTTAATTTGATTTCTTTATTTATTTTGCAAGGGAAGATTCACCCTAAGCTAACATCTGTTGCCAATCTTCCTCCTTCCCCGCCCCCAGCAAAGCCCCAGTACATAGTTGTGTATAGTCGTAAGTTCTTCTGGTTCTTCTATGTGAGCTGCTGCCACAGCATGGCTACTGACAGACGTTGTGTGGTTCCACACCCAGGAACCAAACCCGAGCTACTGAAGCAGAGTGTGCTGAACTTAACTGTTAGGCCATCAGGGCTGGCTCTTCAACCTTTTAAAAAGCCTCTTAAATGCATGAATGGACTAAATCTACAATGAAAGTGCAAATATCATCCACGTAGATCTTAGTCCTAGACTGATCTAATCACCAAGAACTTAGACTTTATTAATTCTCATATAATTGAAAAAAAACATGATAATGAATTTTTTGATTTATTGAGGCTTTGCTCACCATGTTTCATAAGTAGTCACAAATATCAACCACTTTTAATTCACTCTTTCTCCCAGCTGCCTTAACCTTTCGCAAGACAGCCAGCTAGATTAACCACAAACAAACTCTGATTTAGTTGTCAAAAAAAATTGATTTAAAAAATCTATCAGTTTGAGTAATATTTACCAACCTTTAGGTTTTCTCACAAACTTGGTTATATAGTTCTTTTATAGTCAAAAGTAGGCTGTTGGGAATCTAAGTTTTTTCAATTTATGAGAAATTAGTAATAAGGAAGAAAATAGCTCTGTTGATTTGTCAATCTAATAATCAACAGTATGATACCAAAGGAGATTAAGACATGATCCTTGCCCAAAAGAGCTGATATTCTTTCTGAGGAAAGCAAGACATATGTGTGAAGGAATTCAAGAATACCACGATATATTATACTATCTCTGCCAAAGGAATTCAGACACAGAGAGATAAACGTGGGCTCAAACAGTTAAAGATGACATCATGGATAAAGTAAGACTTAAGCTGGGTCTGAAGTTTGGGGAGGATTTGATCACAGTAAGGGACCATTACCTCTAGAAAGGGCAATAGCGTGAACAAAGACTGAGCTGAGAGATTTAACGTAATGTGAAATGGAGGACACATGTTTAGAAACAAATGAGAAGCAAGGCTATATAAGTTGGATGGCTTGATTATTGTGAGTCTTAGAAATTAGGCAGACATCCAGAAGCTGCTCCTGCCGAAACTGGGAGTGTCTCACCAGAGCTGGGTGTGTGCAGCTGGATTTTATTCAAAGAGAGCTGCCTTACTGACCATTAAAGTAGAGACCAAGAGTGGGGATATAGGGAATAGAGTGGGTAAGGAACTTGGCCAAGTCAATTCCAAGAATAACTACCAAGTGCCTATTATGTGCATTCCGGGCACTGGTTTGATGCTTCAGAGGTTGTAAGGATGAACAAGTAAGAGTCCCTGATCTCATGGAGTTTACAGTTCAGACATGCACATTACAATTATACCAGTAAGAAAATAATGTATGTTTTAAGTACAAACAAAGAACAAAGGGGACACAGAATGAGCGTTAATTCTGCCAGGGTAAGAGAAAAAGTGACATTTTCATTTGATATTAAAAATATTAGGCCTTTAGCACTGATAGGGGAGTGTGTTTGCTCAAGGTAGAGGAACCCACAGGGGCAATGGAATGAAGTAGGATGTGTTTTGGGAAAGGCAAGAAATTCAGCAAGTCAGGAAAGTAGGATGCATAGAAGAACAGTATAGAGTTGTGTTAAAGCTGAAAAAGGTGGTTAGGGCCAGAGGGAAGTAAAAAAGTCAGAAAGAGAAATTTGGACTTAGCAGATGATTCGTGTCCACTGTAAGTTCTTGAGGAGAGAGTGGATCGGTGTTCTCATATTTATTGAATCTACTATATGAAAGCCCTAGACTATGAAAGGAGTGTGTACAAGTGATTAGTCTGGCAGCAGTATACAAAACAGATCTGAAAGTGGGTGATATTTTGGTCAAGGAGGTCAACTATGGCAATCTAAGGGTCAAGAGATGAGGGCAGAATAATGGAAGGGGGAAAAGAGAGAAAGGAATCAATACATGAGACGCATTTAGAAGGAAATTGTATATTTGCTGGCTGATTGCGTACATGGTATAAAGTAATGAGGGAGCCAGAGATGCAGGTGGCTAAATGTATCTCAAGTTCAGAAAAGGGATTTAATTCAGAGATGGAGATTTTGGAGACAACAAGCAGTTAGTAATTGAATCCATGAGAGAAAATGAGATCTCCCTGGGTGAGGGTAGGGCAGGTTGGTGTTGAGTGGGAAGAGATGTCTGAGGACAGAACACTGACTTCTGAAATTGCAGTCTTGCATCTTTGCTCAGCTCCCCACATACTTCTTCTCTGTTTCTTTTGGCAGAAGTCAGTAGTAATGGGCTTTTCTAGATAGAGGAAACCTATCTTAATTGACAATAGAGGAAAAAGGAGCTGATAGCAGGAATAAAGTGAAAACGTCGCTAAGGAATGGTTAAACGCTAGAGCAAGGTCTTTCTGGAAACAGGGCGACAGAGGAGCGAAGACTAATAGAGGAGAGACCTTTCTTCCTTTAATGAGAAAAAGAATGAGAGGAGAAAGAGTTGAGAAAGGAGATGAGGTGTTGGTAGCAGAGGAAGCTCATACTGGATTGCCATAATTTTATCAGTGAGTAGGAGTTGAGGTTTCTGCAAAGCATGCATGTCAGGAGAGAAGAAATAAATTAGATGGAAGAAAAGATTCTGCCTTAAATGCCTAAAAGTTGCAAATTACACCATTCCTGAGAAATATTCACTTATAATTTAGCAATTTTTAAGTAGTGTGTGAATATTTAAATGGTTGAATAACACATTAGTAAGTCTAAAAGATTTTAGATTTGCAGGACTAGTGGGTGCAGGAGATGCGAGGCAGGAAAGTGATATTTTATGATATTTTTCTTAGCAAAATAAGACTGGTTTATACAGCCTAAGAGAATAAGCCTGAGAGGCTATTCTTAAATGGAATTAAATATACTGACACATCTTTAAGGTTCAGCATCAATAATAAGACATCTAACTGTGAGGTGGTATTAACAATTATAATAGCTACCACTTAAGGAGTGCCTACCGTATTCCAGGTCTGACACTCATCACTTTATATCCAGTGATTTTCAACCAGGGGCATGTGTTCTTCCTCCTCTCCCCTAGGAACTTTTGGCAATGTCTGGAGACATTTTTGGTTGTCACAACTTGGAGGGGTAGCTGTGGACAGAGGCCCGCGATGCCGCCACGTATCCTACAATGCACAGGACACGCTCCCACGACAAAGCATTATGCCACCCAAAATGTCAATAGAACTGAGGTTGAGAAACCCTGCTTTATATCTATTATGTCATGTAATCCTCACGACAATCCAACAAGGGAGGTAGAATTCTCTCAATATGTAGATAATAAAATGGAGAAGTGAGGAGATGAAGTAACTTGCCCAAGATTACATCACAAGATGCTAAGGAGCAGAACTAGATTGTAAACCCACCTGTCTGATTCCAAAGTCAATTTTTTAACCATTATATACCTTACCACTTTGTATTCAAGATACACAGACTACTCCAAAACCTTTATATCCCTTACAAGTAATTTTTTCTAGAAATGCATTTATTAGTTCACTAAAATCTGCATTCCTTCTAATTTTACTAAGGGCCCATCCCTCAAGTGTAACCTTTTCCACCTGAGAATAAGAGGACAGCTTTGTCCTAGAGAAAACAGACTTGCATCAGGCGCATCAGACTTGTACAACCAACATGACATGTTTTGCCACTTGTGGGTATCTTCTTATTGAAAAGAGCTTTCATATGATAGCCAGTTGGAGATCCATTCTCAAATTCTATTCAACATCCACTTGATCAAATGGATTCCTTCTGGGCTCTGGATTGCAATTGGAATTCTGTGCTGATACCATCCATCGTGCAAACTACCCAAGTGCCTCTTGACAATCACTAGGCAGGAGCCAAACTCCAACCAAGGTACACAAGTCCAGGTTAAGAAGTCCTTAGTGACGGTGGAGTTTGATTGTCTTTTTGGTTTGTTTGTTTTTGTTTTGTTTGTGCTACTTTTGAGCCATTGTAACAGTGAACTTCTTCTTTGTAGGACTGTGACAACTAAATAAAACAGAGTAAGTTCAATTCTCCCTAGAAAGGGGCAGATTTTTGCAAACAGTTTGGCCTCCATGTTGAGCAGCCTCCCAATTTGTGTTTCTTAGAATATCAATGTGCAAATAATTGTATGGTTCATGTCCTCTTCTCGTGTGTATCTAGGGTGACCTACTTATCCCAGTTTTCCCAGTACTTCCTGGTTTTAAAGCTGAAATCCCATACCCTGGGAATCCCTTCAGTCTCAGGCAATAGTGATGTTGGCCACCCTAGATATATCCAAGGTTTAGTAATTAATGCTAGAGAATAAAAGCTAATATTACTAATACTATTAAAGTTCAATCAGAAGAAGGTTTAGTATCAGGATTCAGCTTGGTGAATATTACTCAACATTTTGGGCTCACCTATTTTATCAAAGATTTTTTCTTTTTGGTGAGGAAGATTGGCCTTGAGCTAACACCTGTTGCCAATCTTCCTGTTTTTGCTTGAGGAAGATTGTCACTGAGCTAACATCTGTGCCAATCTTCCTCTGTTTTATGTTGGGTGCCACCACAGCATGGCTTGACGAGCAGTGCTAGGTCTGCACCAGGGATCTGAACCTGTGAACACTGGGCTGCTGAAGCAGAGCACAAAAACTTAACCACAATGCCAATGGGCCGGCCCCTCAAAGATGATTTTTGAAAGAGGGAAATTCAATAAAACCCTGATATTATATCAATAGGTTGCTGGTGGGATCCCTCATAGGGTGCTATTTGTCAGCAAGCAAAGAACATCACATTGTAACACAGTTGTCAATTCTGACTGCCTATTAAAATCACTTAGGGAGGGGATTAAAAAAATCTGGCTCCATCCTATATGGTGACAGACAAGTAGTAACATACAACTGAAATTTCACAATGCTGTAAACTATTATGAACTCAATAAAAAATATCTGGCTCCAGGTGGTATAGTGGTTAAGTTCGTGTGCTCCACTGTGGTGCCCTGGGGTTTTGGGGTTTGGATCCCGGGCGCGGACCTACACACCACTCGTCAAGCCATGCGGTGGCAGTGTCCCACATACAAAATAGAAGAAGATTGGCACAGATGTTAGCTCAGCAACAATCTTCCTCAAGCAAAAAGAGGAAGACTGGCAACAGATATTAGCTCAGGGCCAATCTTCCTCACCAGAAAAAAAAATCTAGCTCCCCAGGCTACACATGAGATCAATTCAACCAGAATCTCTTTGGGTAGGACCGGGCATCAGTGTTTTTAAAGTACCTCCAATGATTACAATATACAGGCAAGGCTGAGAACCACTGCTGTAGCGTGATGCTTCCCTTTTCTTCATTGTGAATGTGGCTGGACTTCTGAGGAGATGGAGCTATTAGCTGCCTATGTTGTATGGTTGAAGGATCCTAAGAGGGTCTCTGCCGCCTCTCCCTCTCCACCACATGTTACATTATCCAAAATGCCACCATTGAAGACCAACAATCTTCCTCTGCAGACATAATAGAAAAAGCAGGCAGGAGCAGAAAACAGTAACTATTAAGTTTTTGAAGGACTTTCTGTCTTCAAGAGGCCCTGATTCAACTGTTTGGAAAGGCTCGGCTACCCTTATATTTGTGTCTCATAAGATGAAAGACTATATAAGGAAGAGCATTGTAAATTACAAAGTGTTACTATGGGCAGGCTTAATAGCTAAAGTAAAGGTGCTTTTATAGTGGGTTGGGTCAGACCAAGGCCCCAAGAGAATTAGGAACTTGGAGTTGAGAGAGTCAAGAGGAAGATTGGTATTGCATGAGAAGACAAGAGGGGAGCAACCAAAAGCCTCACGGATGTCACAAGGTTGATTAAAAGATGAGACTTAGAAGTGAGGTCAGGCCATAAACATGATCTAAAAGATCCAGCTGTTTTTGCAGAGGGGTTTGTATGGCCAATCTCTCCTAGGTGGCCTCTCTGAGAGTATAAAACTGGGTTTGTATTCGCCTCATGTTCTACCGCTTCAATAACCTTAGAGTCAGAACTGGAATAGAAAAAGGAGGGCTCCAAAAAATTCATCCCTTGAAGCAAATTGAGCCCATATTGACTTGTCTGGATCATAAGATACTTCCAGAAACAGTTTCCCACTCTGCCTCTCAGGTTCAATAAGGTCCGAGTAGTGATTGGAGCCACGGATTGTGCTTGGCACCTTGCAGATGACTCCACTGAGATGGTCACGCTGCCTTATAAAGCCATCCCCCAACTAACTTCCCCAACAGTTGTCAAGGTACGTGGAATCCTGCCCTGAGAAACACATTCCTTCAAGTTTTGAAAACTGGTTGGTGTTAAAGAAGTTCTTGTTAACTAAGGTAACACCTTAGGCTAGGAATTCCTAGCCGGAAAACAACATCCTGGCTTCATTTTCTAGGTCTTTAGGGATGGTCGCCTCAGCCATGCCTCACTAGTTTCCACTTTCTAGATTCTCACTTCCCTTCCTGGGTCTCTCCTTCCCCTTTCCCTCTCTCTCTCTTCTCTCTCTCTCTCTCTCTCTCTCTCACACACACACACACACACACACACACACACATACACACATGCTCACACAAAAAAACCTGCTGGAAACCCCTACTTTAAGCCTTATCAGCCAAGACCTTGCCAGTGATTACTTGACAGCTAGCTGAGAGCAAGATAGTTATTAAGGAGGAGCGAGGAGATACTATGAAAGAAAAACTATTTAGTGGATGGAACTGAATAACATTGACTGTATCCTGGACTACTGATTGTTCCAGTGGAAGAGACAGGTTAGGAATCAAGGGTTACATATACAAATAAAGATCAGTTGGGCAGCCGTGTATAACCTTTGGTTTCAACAACAAAGTCTTTAAATTGAATTTCTTGTGTGTGTTGGGGGTGGGGGTCACCTGAAGCGTGTCATGTAATTGAGCTGTTCCATGCCTCTTTACCCAAGGGGCAATAATCAGATCTCAGAAATACCATTGAGTTGTCTGTGCTGTTAAACTAAAGAAAAATTCCATTTTTATCATCTCTGAATGATAAAGCTCGACATTCCTGAAATAGCTTAAAGCAGCAAAAGTCTAAATCTTTCTCAAATTCATAAAACAAATAAAACTGGAAACACATATAGCATCATTTGAGCATTTTGATGGATTTGCTGCTATGTAAGACATAATTCAGAAAGAGTTAAAAAACAAAAATTGGACTTTAAAACATTTCATCTTTGTGAGAATCTTACTGATAATATTAGAACAGGTATGCCATAAAATATGGTGCGTTTATCTTTAAAATAGAACAGAAAAAATATGAAATCCAAGTAAACAGTGATCATTTTGGAATATTGATAGTTTTAAGGAATGTAAAGTAATAGCATAAACATTTTTGGTGCTGGAAGAAGAGAAAGGGGGAAGACGACTTCATATCTAGCCCCAAATACTTCATTTGGTTTCATTGGTTTTATCAGGAATGTCGGTCAGTAAGCGTGCTGAGAGTGAGGATTTAGAGAAAAAATGTGCTGTGTCTATAGAGAGTAAAATGCTGAGTGGGTTTGATTCAAAATTTGCCACAGGCCAGGAAAAAGATTTTGCAAAACTCTGGCCCCTGTTGCTCATGCTTGGCCTAGGCTGTGTGTAAGCTTCACATTCAGTAGCTGCATTCGGTTTTCAAAGAACAGGGTCATTTTCTCAGCCTACACTTCTCATTAAGTTCCAAACACTTCCCTAGGATATGAAACCTCCCCTTTCTCTTTCACCACTCCTCGTAAAGCCAGCTTGTTCGGACAATACTGAAAGGGGCTGCTCTTTGGTGCTCAGACAGGATGTTCCATTGATATATCTCGCTGGGACAGCCCATAAGCATTCGTCTGTTGGTGTCTCATACAAATGTCAACTGTTTCTACCCAGACTGAATTAAATGTTTTATATAAAAATTGTGTGATGTTTTCAGCATTCACTCAAAGAATTTATTGAATATTCAGTCTGTGCAAGGTACTGGGCTAAGCCTGGGAACAGGAAGGAGGGAGGAGGGAAAAGGAGAGGCTAGAAGAAGTGTTGGAGAAATAAAAAGATGAACAGCTTATAGCATTGGCCTTTAATAATAATAATAGTTAATATTTATTGAATAGTTACTCTGTGCGAGACACCTTGCTAATGGCTATACATGAATTAGATAATTAAACTTTAAAAGACTACTGTATACTCCTTTTTATAGATGAGTAAACTGAGATTCAAAGAGTAAAGCCCAAAGTCACACAGCTAATGATAGGATCAAGGTCTGGTCTATCTGACTCCAAAGCCAGTGTGAGTAACCACTACGCTCTAGTGCCTTCAAGGACTTAGCATCTGGTAAGGGGCAGAAACATATACAATGACCTCTAATAAAAGGCACAATATAATAAGTGTTACAAAAGACATAAGCAAACTGCTATGAAAGTACAGATTTCAGGAGCAATTAATTTCTGGGAAGACTTTATGGAGGGAGCAAAAATTGAACTGGGCCTTAAATGAAAAGTAGGATTTGTGTAGGTGGAGATGAGGAAAAGGTATTTCAGGTAAAGGAGTTAAATAATAGAATGACAAGTACAGTGTGTAACTGGAGCTTTCCATACATCACAGAATAAAGTGTCACAACTAAAAGACTGTAAAGATTGGCATCCCATTGTCATGTACCTTGAACACCAAGTCAAGATTAGGATTTTATTCTTTCCATAATAGGCAATGGAAAGTCAGTATTGGATTGTGCACAGGCAAGTGATATAATCAGATCTGTGATTTGGAAAGAGAGTTTTGGCGGTAGCTTCAATAATGGAAGGGGTATCACATGGATTAGAGGCCAAAGACCAGTCATGTGACTAGAGACATTGTCTAGGTGAGGGGTGGATAAGAGCCTGGACCAGGGCATTTTCAGGGAGAATGGGGTAGCAGCAGCTAACCCAAAACACAGCTGGTAATCACGGGAATTGATAACTGACTGAGTATGAGGGAGAGGGATGATTCGAAGAGGATACCAACATTTCTAGCCTGATTGACTAGGCGGCTTATTGTGCCCCTGACTAAGACAGGGCACAGGACAGAGTAAATTTGGAGGGAGAGGAGACCATGAATTAGTTGATTCTTATGGGACTATACAGCAGGTGGTTCTTAGTCATATCTGAAGCTCAGGGAAAGGGCAAGAATATAGATATGAGAGTCACTGAGAGAGAAATATAGTCTAAAGACACGGTGAGACTACCCAGGGAGAATATTACTAAATAAGAGAACAATTTCTGTTTCCAGCAATAGGATAAGCGCGTGGAGAAATCCCTCCCAAAAAAGAGTGCCTAAAACTCTGGATAAAATATTTTACATGCTGTTTTTCAAGTGAGGCTGAACTAAAGTTAAGTAAAAGGAACAATCAGAGGAAACAATAAAGCCTGATTTCCTAGAGATAATGAAGCCAGAGTTTGTCTTGGGAGTATCTCCTTATCCTTGGTGGCCTAGAGTCGGTATTCGAAAACTGTGTGTTAGGACTGAAGACAGGAGATAGAGCCTGAGACCCAAGCAAGGTAGTTGGGCTGCCTGGAGACCCTGTCATAAAGCTAAAATCCTCTGTGAGTGACTACCTCAGTGAGTGAGCTAGAAAATGCCCCCCTCTACATAAAGATACTTACCTACCTAAGGATTAGGCAGGAGGGTTTGGAAGAAAGTTATTTCCCCTGAGCATTCCTAACCACAAGCCCACACTCAAGCATTTTTGGGAGCAGAATACTATGTCTGTGTCTTCAAAACCACCAAACAGAAATGTTGGTTTATACTGGTCCTTGGTGGATAGTGCCTCTAGGCACAGTGCAGTAGTAAATGAAAATTTTCTCTGGAAGAATTTAAAAGTGGCCTCAAAGAATTCCCACAGATAAAATTCCAAGGAGCATGAGCTCACAATGAAAAAACAATCACCAAACCTACAAAAAAACAAGCCATTATGACTGGGAGTCTGCAGAAACAGACTCACAATGGCTGAAGATATAAAAATGATCAGATATTGCCTATAAAATCAGTGTGTTTGATATGCTAAAAGAAAGAAAAAAAGGAATTTAAAGATGTTTAAGAAATAAACTATGAAAACTGAGTGGAAGATTTGAAAAAAAGAATCAAATGGAACTCTGAGAAATGAAAAATATGGTAGTTTAAGTATAAAATAAAACCACCCTTGATGGATTACGCAGAGAGCCAAAGAGAATTTGTGAATTGGAAAACAGATCAAATCATATTACCCAGTGAGAAGCATAAAGCGACAAAGATATGAAAAAAGTCAGAAGGAGGTTGAGACATTGAGGATGGCATAAGGTCTGAAGTACATCTTAAAGCTGTGCGAGTAGGCAAAAGTAGAAAGAATGTTAGAGGAGTGGTATATTCAAAAAGATAAAGTGCTAATAATTTTTTGAGATTTAAAAAAAGATGAAAAGAGAGGGGAAAAAAGAACAGTACCTTGAAGAACTGAAAGGACAGTTGGAGGGAAGAGGAATCAGCAAAGAAAATTGAAAATGACTTATTAGGGAGGAGACAGAAGAACAAAGAGAATCCAGCATCAAGAAAGCAAACAGGAGTGTGTTTCAAGAAACCCATGGTGAATAATTCTAAATGTTGCAGACAAGTAGAGTAAGGTGACAATCAGGAATCCTTTACTGAGTGTCTACTGTATGTCGGGCATAGTGCTAGGTGGACGGAAAGATGAGTAACGTGATCCTTGTACTCAAAATTAGGGGAGAAAGGTAAACAAAAGGTTACGATCCAGCGTGACTCTAGCTGTAATAGACTTGAGCAAAGGGCTGGGTGAGCAGAGGGAAGGAGTTTCTTCCTGTGTGATGATCTTTCTTCCTAATGAGCTCTCCTCAGCTGTTTATCTCATGGTCGGTTTTTTTTTAGAATTCCGAATAAACATTTCTCTTTCATCAGACTATCCCCTTTAAACACAGATTGTCAGCTCCTTCTCCCTATTTATATCATTTTGGCCATGTAATATTCAAGGAAATTCCAATATCTGGTATGAGCATGAATGGCAGAACTTTAAATAACATTTACCTACCTGTTCTCAGAGTCTGGCCCAAATAGCACAGGCTTGTTTCTCCTTTCTGTTCTCCCTGAACTCAGCTTAGTTCAGGATCTCATCGCGTTTACCTGGGTTCTTTTTTTTCACATGGGTTCTTTATAGTCTCCATATTTCATCTCTGATTATGATATTTCCAGCTCAAACCCTTATTCGTCTTACTACAACACTGTTCACAGCACTGTGACTTCATGGTGGAGACATTCTATAAATAAGAGTTGAAATGAAAGAGTGCTCAATATAAAATTAAACAGAAGGCAATCCTCCATTGTCATGTGAATAATTTCATTTTCCAAATCTATTTAAAAAGATATCATTTTACCTATTTGGTTGCTTGTGTTCTGCCCAACTTCATTCCAAAAAATACTATAGTCAATGGTTAAGTGTCTGTGTGTGTGTCTGTATGTGTGTGTAAAGAGAAGTTAATGTACTTATTGCACATTTATATTTAATTAAACAAGGATTTACTGAATGTTTACTATATGCGAGTGTCTTTGCTATTTATTTCAGAAAATACCAAGAAACATACAACACAAATAAGAGTATCAATACTTATCAACAGGCAGAATATTATATTTACATATATTCCACAAAAGAGGACCAGATAAAGTGCAATAGGGATGAGTCTAAAGAGAGAAATAGTACATCTAGATTGGGAGGGGATAAAATAAAATCCCATAATGTGGATGTTCTTTGAATTGGGTCTTCAATGATGGATAAGATTTTGTAGGCAGAGATTTAGGGGAAAGGATGGTGGGGAGGAAGAGAGTCATGCCAGGCATGAGCACAGCGAATGAGAAGGGAACAGAACTTGTTGAAGTGGATCAGTTCAGAATTGCATTAACTGTAATTAAAAAAAATTTTGATCACAGTGGCTGAAACACATTAGGGTTTATTTGTCTCATGTAATGAGAAGTCCAAAGGTAGGCGGTTGCTGGTGTTGGGTTAGCAGCTCAAGAATGTCAGGGCTGTTTGTAATTCTCTTGACCTTTCTCTCATAGCCCCAAGACGTCTGCTGGAACTTTAAGCACCACATTCAAATACCAGGCAGTGGGTAGAAGGGAGGGTCAAAGGCAAATAGGCTTCCCAGAAGCCCCACCCCCTGATTTCTGCTTGTATTTCATTGTCCACCTTTATTTGCAAGAGACTACGAAGCATAGATATTTTTAGTTGGGCACATTATTACGGTGAAGAGGCAGGGGAGGACAGATATTGGGTAGGCAGTTAGCAGTCACTACAACAAAACAGAAGTCAAGTTTGGCTTGAGCACAACGAATGGAGATATCATTTCTTAAATATGAGCCAATTGACTTGGAAAGAAGGAACATATATTTCTTGTGCCCAGCATCATTTTTGCTTTTCTATAGTTTTCCACTTACTTGCCTGTAATGAAATCAATGATAAGGGCAGAGGGTGCTATGAGGACACAGAGGAGAGACATCTTCCTCAGTTGCTCAGGGAAGACTGAACCGAGCCTGGTAGATAGATATGGTCTAAAGCTAGTGGGTGAAGGGTAGCTTGGGCAAAGGCCCAGAGGTAAGAAGATGAAGATTTCTGGGAATTGCAAGCATTTCATGCCAACTGGTGCAGAGTGCAATATGGATATGGTGATAAAAGTGGATGGAGAGATGGGTAGGAGCCAGATCATGAAAACTTATAAATCATGGTAAGGGGTTTGGATTGTATCATTAGCTTTTAAATTAAAAAAAAGAGCAACAAAAATATTTTCTCCATTACTTGCTTAATCTCTGCTTTTCCCAATAAATTTCCTAAGGGCATCTTGTTCATCTTGTTCATTGCTATGGTCCTAGAGCCTAGCACTGTGCCTGGCCCCTGAGGCCTACCCAATGAATCTATGTTCTTCGTGGAATGAAACGTGAAAACCATTGGACTAAATGTTCAAAGAAATCTTTGTCACTGCAGTTCTCTATCCTTTAAGTTGAGGTCCCTTAAAGCACACATGTAGATGACCCCCTGTGTTAGTCTAGGTCCTTCAAGAAGCAGAAAAAAGTATAGAATTAAAAACATAAGAAATTTGTTAGAGGTAACCCTGGTGATAGAAAATGGAGAGAGAGCCAGGAGAGTCTGGAAGAGCCACCAGTATGCACTGCAATGCAATGTAAGGCTGACCCTGAGGGAAGGAGAGAGGGAAGGAAGGAAGGAAGGGAAGAAGGAAGAAAGGAAGGAAGGAAGAAAGGAAGGAAAGAAGGAAGGAATGTCAGAAGGAGGCGTCTTAGCCTGTGTGCAGTTCTGAGGAAGTTTGGCAGGGCCATCAGGGAGTCCTGGAGACAACGTCAGCAGTCAAAGGAGTCCAGTGTCTCCCACAAACAGGCCAGTCTAGGCTCCCTGCTGTGCTCATTCACTGACCAGACACTGCTCGTAGGAAATGTGAGTTGATGCAAATGCAGTGATGACGTCAGAGTGTAGCCGCAGTCAGAGATCTGAGAGGCACACTCTTATGGCTGCCATGCCTGCCAATGCCATCATAGTCAGCAGGGCTACTGTCCTGCTTCCTATCTTCCCCGTATTTTAGTTACTACCTAGAATATAGGTAGTATCGCTACATACTGTTTTTTCCCCAATCCCTATCTCCAAGTCCTACTTTATACCCTTCCTCTGTAAACTCGGCCATGTATTTCCTCTGGGACTGGGGTCTGCTTTGCTCTCCAAGTCCTTTTATGGATTAGGAATCTGACCCTGAACTGGAGCCTCCATGGCTAGCTCCTTAATGCAATGGGCAAATGTCCCTTACCCCAGCTGTTCACCTGCCTGTTGCCTGCCCTCACGATAGGATATTTCTAAGGATAAAACTCTACCTTGTTAGCTTATCACAACTTCCTGGCTTTCTGGAACCCCAATAGTCAGATATAGATGTTCTGCTAGCAATCTGTGCTCCTCTAGTGCTATGTACCTGTGTCCATTCCATATCCCTGTGCTCCGGAGTTAACTTAGGAGGTTTCACAACTTACCCAAGGCCACACAAGAAATAATTGCCAAAGCTGGGGTTTAAACCAGGACTGTCTGATTTTAAAGTGTACTTTCTAAACCACTATCTGAACCACCACTATTTCTCTCCTTCGCTGAGCTGGTCACACTGTATTACGACTGACTGTTAACTTGTCCATCCGCCCCCTCTCAAGAGGAGCGCTTCCTGAGGGTGGGGCCAAGGCACTGATATCTAGTAGGCACTTAAGAAGTGTTTCTTAAATAAAAGAATAAAGGGAGGAATGAATGAACAAATGAACCTTTAACAGTCAAGTTGTAGTCATTCCAGTCTGGCCCCCAGTTCTTCAGTTTCTGAGGGCTTTACAGATCTAAGAGGTTCTGATCCTATGAATCCATATGTCTCCCAACGCAACCATTTCATAATGATACCAGAGCTGCTGGATCAGCACTTTTCATTTACCCCAAAACCCCAGCTGCTTGCTGATCCAATAAAAAATGTGAATAGTTGAAGCTCTAGAAATGTGAGAAATATGATGCTTTCTGCCCAATAAGGAAGAAACAGCCAAATAAGGGGAGTTTTAAGATATTTTTCATCTTGGTGAGTTGGGGGTTGCACAAGGGGCCCGCATTGTCATACTGCCTGGAGGCAGCTCCCAGTGTCTCCAGACAGAAAAGGAAATGACAACAGCTTTTGACAAGAATAGAAGGACAAATAAAGATCTTATTGAGAAGCAGGTAAATTGGCTGGGCCCAGGAAGCCTGTAATCACTCAGAGCTGGCAAGGATCTTGTCTGGCAGCCCACCTCTCCCTTACAGCTGAGCTCAACGGATGCCGCGTTCCTGCCTTACCCTGGACTTGCCTGTGCAACATGGACTCGGTATTGAGCCGGAACACGAAGGGCCTCTTTGTTCTACAACTCTCTCCTCTACAAAGACCACGTGGCTTTAGGAAGCATTGATGACCTGACAGCAATACAAGGCTTTGGTTCTGTGTATCTTTAAAGTTCATGAAAACAATATGGAAACCAATGTAACACTGCATGTCCAAGGCGGCCTTTCTATTTGCACATCAAAGCTTTGGCAACAAAAATAAACCATACTGGGAAGAAGTCTTTGAGATATTAATGAGGCCCAGCGAGAAAAAATGTATTATCTAGAATCCCCTTGTTCTCACCTCTCATTCTGATAATGGGTATGAAGTTAGAAGTAAAGGACATGGTTTCTTTATTATTATTTTTTAATAAAAGCTGTATGTATATATATATATATGGTATACAACATGATGTTTTGGTATACATATACATAGTGAAATACTTATTACAATCAAGCTAATTAAGGGAACATGGTTTCTGAGTCTGATGGCTCTGCATTCAGAATAACAGCTTTGCTACTTCCTAGCTGTGTAACCCTGGGCAAGCCACAGAACCTCTCCAAACCTCAGTCTAAAATGGAGTTGGGCCAGATGTTGAGATAATGTGTGTCAAGTGTCTAACAGAGTCCTAGCACACAGTAAGCATTTGGTAAATATTTGTTAAAAGAATTAAAGCAAGTTCTATTACAGAGTTCTTCAGTCCTATGTGAGGCATAAGGACTGTGTCAGGAATGGACCCCTATTCCTGCTTCAGCAGCAACCAGGCTTTCTCCTTCTGTGTTCTGAAGAACCCTGAGGAGAATTAATTGATTAGTCAATCAACATTCACTATTGGACAGTGTGTGGCAGAGGAAAGGGGGGAAACAGAACAAAATATCAGATGCTGTGTGTTCTCAAGGATGCTTTTAAAGGCTCAGAGCTGCACAGCGAGGCTTTCTTATTCCTTAGGACTAATTGTCTGATTCTTTGCCATTGTTTCCATTTGTGATGCTTGCACAGCCTGTCTTTCCCAGACATGCTCCCCATCTGGAAAACAGCAGTAGACATCTGTGTATTGCACAAGTATTCTACTTTAGCAGTAAGAACTTCTTAGGGCATAAAATCTCCTAGTATTTGCAATTATAGGTTCAGAAAGTTGGACAAAAATAATTGGACTATAATAAGATCTACTACTTATTGTCTGTTTACTATGTACCATACTCTGTGCTAAGTTCTTTATATTATTTCATTCAATCTTCACATTAGCACCGCTTTACAGATGAGGACATTTAGGCTCAGAGAGGTGACTTCTCTTAGGGCATCACTTCAACCTCATGCTCTATGTTTTTAGCCTTTGCTATTATTAAAAATGTTCAGACATAAACAAAAGTAGATAAGGTAGTATAATGAATCCCCGCGTGTCCATCACTCAGCCTCAACAATCACCACCTCATGGCCAATCTTGTTTCATCCATACCTCACCCAGTCCCCATTCAACACACACACACAGAATTTCATCTTTTCATTTGTAAATATTTCAATATGTAGCTTCAGAAGAAATGGACTCTTTTTGTAAAACATAACAACACCTGTAACAATGAATCATTTCTTTTTTAAAAAAAAATTTATTTTTTCTTTTTCTCCCCAAAGCCCCCTGGTACATAGTTGTGCATTTTTAGTTGTGGGTCCTTCTAGTTGTGGCATGTGGGATGCCGCCTCAGCATGGCTTGACGAGCAGTGCCATGTCTGGGCCCAGGATTCGAACTGGCGAAACCCTGGCCTGCCGAAGCAGAGTGTGCGAACTTAACCACTCGGCCACGGGGCCGGGCCCTGAATCATTTCTTAGTATCATCAAATGTCCAGTCCGTGTTCATATTTCCCCAATTGTCCTATAATTTTTTTTCTTTTTTTTCCACAACAGGTTATTTGAATCATGATCCAACAAGGTCTGTATCATATAATGGCATTTGGTTAATATGTCTCTTAAGTCTCTTTTAATCTATAGATTTCTCCTCTCTTTTTTGCTTGCCATTTGTAATAAGAAATTGAATGCCTATGCTGTTAACCACATAATATAGCATCTTATGTCCATCTTAAGAGTAATTTGGAGGGAATGCCCTCCTCCCAAATATATTTCTTGTCTTTAAATATGACTTCCTATTTTCCTTGTAGAATTGAAGGTAATCAAACATTAAAAATGGATCTTACAAAAGTTTCAATATTCACTGGAAATACTGAACAATCAAAAAACCACTTTTTTTGGTAGATATTTATTAAATAATATGGCTTGAGGGCAGAAAAGCCAGCTCTCAAAAAATATCTCCCATCCCACTCCTTACAAGGTCTGCAGTTCTATCAGTAAAGATGTCCCTAAGACCTAGTGTCCTTATGCATCATAAGTAACCCTCACCAGTCCCTAACACTTTCAAAAGTTAGGCTCTCGGGGGACCGGCCAAGGGGTATAGTGGTTAAGTCTGTGTTCTCTGCTTCGGTGGTCTGGGTTTGCAGGTTCGGATCCCAGGTGTGGACCTACACTACTCATCAAGCCATGCTGTGGCAGCGTCCCACATAAAACAGAGGAAGATCGGCACCAATGTTAGCTCAGGGACACTCTTCCTCAAGCAAAAAGAGGAAGATCGGCAACAGGTGTTAGCTCAGGGACACTCTTCCCCACCAAAAAAAAAAAAAAAAAGTCAGGCTCTGACAGCTTAGATAGGTGGGTATGGTAGAAGGAAGGGAGGAAACACCTGAGGAGCTCTAGCCCAGATATCACCCTGAAGTGAAGGGAAGTGAAGCCAACTGTGGGGGAGGGGTGGAGGAACAAGACACCTATTGAGGGAGCAGAGCACCCCCTGTGGGGAAAAGACAAGTGATAGGGATCTACTTCCCAGTTTTGCTGTTGGTTTGTGTTGATTATAAGTCCGAATGATGTTAAAAATATTTAAGAAGTGGTGTGATATGTTGGAGAGGCTGAAGTTCTCATCAGTGGCTAACTGAAGGCACTCGAGGGGCATGCCAGCCAGCAGTGGGCAGCTGTGCTGGCAGGGAGGGCTCAGCTGAGAACCACTCATTTGCACTCTAAGGTGCCGGTACTGTTGCTAGGCGTGGTGTTTCCTCTCCAGCCGGTGCTATCTCAACTCTGGTCATCTGGATGCATATGGATGGGAGCCTGCACAAGGGAGCTGGCAGGCATCAGGACAGCCACATCCCAGAGGGTCTCCCCCATGCTGGTGCAACCTGGGAAACCATTGGAAGGGCTCAAGGCAGCAGCTCTTTACCAACCAGTGCATAAGTCTTCATGCTTTTAACAACTATGTTTGCCTACAAGCTGAATCTAAGCCCTGTCGTAAGCAACATCTCTGCTTTTCCGAAAAAAGCTTAGCAGTGTGATGCTCTGCAAAAAGCTGTTAAGTCTTGGCTTAACCACTGACTTGGGCAAGTCGCTGAACTTCTTTGAGCCTCGGTTTCATCATTGGTAAAATGGGGATAAAACTCTTACTCTGTCCGCCTCACAGGGCTTGTTATGTTAAAGAAGAACACGCATGTGCAAGTGTATAACCAATCACACCTCAGACCTGCAAGGTATTATTTGTTAGCATATCATTAATAATTTATTGTTATTGTTTATTAAAGTCCTAAGTGTAACATGGCAATGAATGCACAAAGGGAGTCTATGGGTTTTCAATTTCCTTTTTCTTGGAGAAGACATCATGGTAATTAAATCACCCCAGGAAAACTGCTAAGCAAACATGAGGTTAACACAACAACCAGTCCCGGAAGTCAACAAAAGCACCACACGGGGAAAGGCATTTACTTTGACAAATCTAACCTGGTCCCAGAGTCTTGAAGTTCATGTTTCCTCACTGTAATGTGTTTAACTTGAACGGTGTGGCTGAACTTTCCCGTTCTGACTAGAGCTTCCTTGGGCCAGAAACAAAGGCCAGTCAGTTCTGGGGCTGATACTCAAATAAACATATCACGGGACAGCGGCAAACTGGAAAGCAAATGAGACGGCTACTGGAGTAGCCCGACTAATAAGGCCCTCCCCCCAAACACCCTAGAGGCCAAAGCTGAGGAAGCCTCTTCCTTTTTGGAAAACAGTGCCTGGTGAACAACTGGAAGGAGGAAGCTCTTTTTATGACTCCCTTCCAACGCCTGTTTTTCCCTGAGTAGTCGCTGATTAAGGAGGAGAGGAATTTTTTAAAAAGCTGAAAGAATTTTGCTGGTGTTGTTTTTGACAAGGCTGTCACAAATGATGAGTATTTTTCAAAATGAACACTGAGATTTACATTCTTTTCATAAACAAGACCCATTCCCCAACCATTCTTGTTAAAGGACTGGAAGAAACTTCAGAGATTTTTAAGAGGAGGAGATAGCTGCTACGGGACTAAGAGACAGGAGTTAACAACAGCTCCCAATTCCCTTCCCTGTCTGCACTATTTCCTAAGGTTCCCAGGGGAAGAAGAGCTTGAGGTATCAAGAGTATCAAGAGAAGACCCAGCTGTGGAAATGGACTTGGTCAGGACTCCGTAGACTGTAATTAGTTTTTTACCCCTACTTACTAAACAAATAAGTATCAACCTAATAGGAGCCATAGATGGTCTCCTGTCTTTAAAGCTGTTCAAATGAAGGGATAAAGTCATTGGCACTTTATCAGCTTGGTGAGTTTCACAGTTTTTAGAGCTGGGAGGGGCACTACAGATCTTGTCCAACCCTCCTCTTTCACAGATAAGGGGAATCGACTTGCCTAAGTTTACACAGTGAATGAATGGATTACCTCCTACTCACCTAAACCAGCCATCCTGAAGATAAGGTGAGCAATGGATTGCCACCGTCCACACTCCCTTTCTTCCTCAAACAAGCTCTCAGATTCCTCACCATTCACACCTTCTCTTTCGCTATAGTTGCCCACACCACTCTCCCACCCACTATCTGGTCTCTTCTTAATATTTCCCTTTCCAATGCTGCTCGCCTTTCCACCACTGTACCCACCGTCAATTTTTCTATTAATTCTATAATTCTATAATTCTTATAGCTCCCTCAGGCATGGAACCTGGGAGAACTTTCCTGAGGCTAGGCCAAAGAGGAAGTGTTGGCAATCTACAAGTTGCAGGCCAAGTCTGGTTTGCTGTCTGTTTTTGTGTAGCACACAATCAAAGAATGTTTTCTTTTTTTATTTTTTTGTGGTAAAAAACATATGGCATAAAATTTACCATCCTAACCATTTTTAAGTGTACACTTCAATAGTGTTAAGTATATCATTGTGTAACAGATCTCCAGAATGTTTTCATCTCGAAAAACTGAACTCTATACTCAATAAACAACAACTTTCCATTTCGGCTTCCCCCAGCTCCTGGTAACCACCATTTTACTTTCTGTTTGCATGAATTTGACTACTTTGCATACATCATATAAGTGGAATCATAAACTGCCTTTTTGTGACTGGTTTATTTCACTTGGCATACTGTCCTCAAGGTTCATCCATGTTGTAGCATGTGACAGGATCTTCTTCCTTTTTAAGGCTGAATAATATTCCATTGAAGGTGTATACCACACTTTATTTATCCATTCAACCATCCATGGACATTTGAGTTGCTTCCACCACTTGGCTATTATGAATAATGCTGCTAGGGACATGGGTGTGCAACTATCTCTTTGAGACTCTGCTTTCAATTCTTTTGTGTATATAGCCAGAAGTGAGATTGCTGGATCATATGGTAGTTCTATTTTTAATTTTTTGAGGAACCACCATACTGTTTTCCACAGTGGTTGTACCATTTTACAACCTGATCAACACTGTAGAAGGGTTCCAATTTCTCCACATTCTCGTCAACATTTGTTATTTTCTGTTTTTTGGATACTAGCCATCCTAATGGGTGTGAGATGATAGCTCATTGTGGTTTTGATTTGCATTTATTCAATGGCTAGTGATGATGTGCATCTTTTCATATGCTTGTTGGCCATTTGTATATCATCTTTGGAGAAATGTCTACTTAAGAATTTTGCCCGTTTTTAATTGGGTTGTTTTTTTGTTATTGAGTTGTCAGAGTTCTTTACATATTCTGGATACTAACCCCTTATCAGATATGTAATTTACAAACATTTTCTCCCATTCCAGAGGTTGCCTTTTCACTCCATTGAGTGTGTCCTTTGATGCACAGAGACTTTTTAGTTTGGTGTAGTCACATTTGTCTATTTTTTCTTTTGCTGCCTGCACTTTGGGTGTCATATCCAAGGAATCATTGTCAACTTCAAGGTCATGAAGTGTTCCCTCAATGTTTTCTTCTAGTAAGGTTTTTAATATTTTTGAATGGTTGAAAGAAATCAAAAGAAGAAAAGTAGTTCCTGACATGTGAAAATTATATGAAATTCAAATTTCAATGTCCAGAAATAAAGTTTTATTAGAACACAGCCACTCATTCATTTATATATCATCCGTGGCTTCTTTAGATCTATAACAGCGGAGTTGAGTAGTTGCAACAGAGGCCGAATGTGGTTCTCTCATCTCTTCACATTGCTGATTAGTGCACTATAAATCACAGTGGCGCATTTATGACTCCACACAGCATTTGAAGTGTCATGCATATCTCCATACTGCACCTTTTTAAAAAAAATTACCAGTGCATACCCATCATGTCAGAACAAGGAAAGGAAAGTAGACTTTGACTGTTGTGCTTTTCAGGTACACTGCAGTATGGATTATTTAGTTGTCTAATTAGATGTTATATTAGCTCAAGCTGCCATAACAAGACACCACAGACTGTGTGGATTAAACGACAGAAATTAATTTCTCACAGTTCTCGAGGCTGGAAAGTCCAAGATCAAGGTGCCAGCAGGGTCAGTGTCTGGTGTGAGCTCTCTCTCCGGGTTGCGGATGGCCGCCTTCTCGCTGTGTCCTCATGTGGCCTCTCCTCTGCGTGTGCCTGTGGGGAGAGAGGAGTCAAGCTCTCTCTTCCTCTTATAAGGCTGCCAATCCTATATAATTAGCACCTCACCTTTATAACTTCCTTTAACCTTAATTGCCTCCACAAAGCCCTATCTCTAAATACAATCACGTTAGGGGTTAAAGCTCCAACATATGCATTGCAGGGCAACACAATACAGTCCACAGCAGATAGCAAAGTATTGTGTTTATTATGCATTGACACTATAGCTGTGCTAAAAGAATACGCCATATGTCAACATTACCAGGCTAAGCACTCATCACGATGTTCCCAACTCACAGGAAAGCAATCGTCAGAAAAATTGGAACATTTAAAATGGAATATCTCATCAGAGCAGAATTTCCTCACAAAAATTTAGAAAATGAAAATGAGGCTGCCACCAAACTAAGTGTCCAAGTGGCTTATTTCCTAGCCAAGCAAAGAAAGCCATTTACTGATGGTGGGTTAATTAAATCATGTTTGATTGCAGCAGCTAAAGAAATACATCCAGAGAAAACAAACTTGTTTAAAACAATTAGCCTTTGGGTGAGAACGGTTGCTCCAAGTGTTGAGGACAGTGGGAGCAACACCAATAGGCAATTAAAAAGCAAGCAAATGATTTTGAGTGGTTTTCCTTGGCTCTTGATGAGTTGACAGATGTTATCAATACTGCTTGTTTACTTGAGGAAGCAATGCTAAGTTTCAAGTGACTGAAGGTTTAGCCCTTATGAATAGTCTGTGTGGAACAGCTACAGGAGAGAGTATTTTCAAAGAAATTGAGAAAACACTAATTCAGTACAACTTGAAGTAAAATGTGCTAAGATGTGTTACAACTAATGGTAAAAATATGTGTGGAACAGAAAAAGACTTAGTTGAACAAATTTACCAAACTTGTGAAAATGTAAGGTGTTTATAGCCTATGGTTATTCATTGCATTCTTCATCAGCAGGTACTTTGCAGAAAATATTTGAGTCTATCCCGTGCTGTGGCAGCAGTAGTGTCTGTGGTAAACTTCATACACTCTCCTGGACTCAGCCATTGACAGTTCTCTGAGTTTTTTTTCAAAAATAGAAACTGAAGTTCAGTGGCTTAGCAGTGTTAAAATTTTATTGAGATTTTTTGAGGTCAGGGCCAAGAGTGGAATTTTTCTAAATACAAAGATCCACCCCCAGTCATTATTGAACACTGAATGTGTGGAAATTTGTTCTCTCTCTTGTTATCTAAACACCTACATGATATCCTTGGTTTTACCTCGTGGTGCCCCAAACCCTAAATATTTACTATCTGGCCATTTACAGAAAAAGCTTCCCAACCCCTCCATAGGCATTTGAGTGATAGCCACCTGGGTTTCACTGGAAAACATTTATCCCTGCAAACAAGACCCAACGTCTGTGGCAAGGCTCCTCAACCCTATTCTACTTTGGGGCTCCTTGGTCATTCTTGGTACCACTCTCCACTTTCCCTGAGGTAGGAGCAACTATTGTCCTATTCCTTTGTTTAAGGGTCTTAATCTCTGTGTCACAGGAACCTACTGTCAGTCAAAAAGTCATCTTCTGTTTTATTCACAAAGGCCTCATGGGTACTAATTTGAATAGGATTCCTGGTTATCAACACTGATGATCCAGATTTTCTGAGACTAGAGCTGTGGTTCAGGGGTCCTCACTAGAGACACAGAGTCCAAGCTTCCTGTCACACAAGCCAGAGACCTTGCTACTACCTTCTGCCACTGTCACCTTTTCATTCCTATATCAAGTTACATGATATAAAGAAATCCCTATAAAGATATCACCGAGTGCTGAACTGGAATAACAACTGTCTAGAGACCCATTAGGTTCTAGCCTCCAGTTATCTCTGTCTTTGTTTATGAGAGCAGTAATTTGGAAATTGTAGATGTGCTGAGTTACTAAATACTCTTTGGGGGAGTATAAACTTACTAATTCAGCAGTATCTAATTCAGTAACTATGCTACTCTAAGACCACTTTGGTGAAAGTAATATTTTGTGAACCTGGAAAGGGCAAATAATTTGCTTTTATAAGCTGTAGTGGCTTGAAATGACTTAAACATTGGCTGCATGTGTAGCAAATCGCTTTACATCCTTACTGCTCATATGATGCTAACATAGCCTTAATATTTATATTCATGGCTAAAAGACAGAAATAAATGCAACAAAGTGGATATTAAAACAAAGATGAAGCTTAGAAGTAATTTGTGACCAGGAAATGAAAGGCAGATAATTAGTCTCCAGGGTGCATATTGTTGTTGTTGAAAAAACAAAAACAAAAAACTTCCAAAACAAAAATCCACAGATGTTTTTTTCTTCTTTTGCAAAACATAGACTTACCAATAGAGAATTTATGGCTTGGTACTTGTGGAGATAGTTGTTTATTTTTATTAGCCTTCCATAGTGGCCATTAAACTGACCCTTAATGGGGTCAGTCATTTTCGAATTACCCAAGCTGTTTGAGGAATAAAGTTTCACTCCCCAGCCCAACCCCCACAGCCCTTTCCAAGGGAACACCTGTTTCATTAAAAGATGTTTTATTTTTGTATTCTTAATTTGGACTCCCCCTTTTAAAAAATTACTAATGACCCACCAACATCCATGTTGACGTCTAAAGTGAGATTATCTTCCAGAAAATTTAAGCTAAGCTGAATATGTGATAAGCATGCCATCCTGTCATTACCAGGAGGTGAATGCACTCTTTTAGCTGTCTGTATAGTATCTTTAATGGGAAAAATTCCAAATTCTTAATGGAATAGTTAATCTGATGACATGCTGCGTCATTAAATTGTTGATAACTTATCTGATCCATAAACATATTTATAAACAAAGGACTGTTAAAAGATAAAGTGAAGCTTATAAAAAATTTTAGAAGTTTATTTGAGCAAAAATTGATTTGAATTGGGCAGTGCCAAACCGGAAGTGGTTAGGAGTGCTCCCCAGACAGGAGCCAGAGGAAAGGCTTCTATAGAGAAAAGGCGGAAGCAAAGCAAGGAAGTGATTTGACTGGCTACAGCTTAAGCTTTGCCTTAGTTGGAAAAGCCTAGGTGGCTTTTGTGATTGGTTGTCCTTAGGTTTTGATTTCTTAACCTCAAGTCATTTACAGGCTTAGGTTTTGATTTGCTTACGTTGGCTGCTAAGGTATTAGAACCACCTCAGTCTAATGGCCTCCTTGTTTAGTTAATTTAACACAACAGATAATCCATATATCATTTATTGCTTTCTAATTTTTATAAAGAATTTCAAGTCAAAATTTAACTACCATGTAAGGATTTTAGTCATCGTTTCCCAAAACATCCTTTAAAAAAAATACACTTCCTGATGTAAACCACACAGATGGGATTGTTTTGGCAAATCTCAGGTTGAGTGGACACTATCCAAAAATAGAGCCAAATTTCTTCAAAGACTGTTCAATTAAAGTGGTTTATATATTAGCAATAAGCCCAGTTTTCCATTGCGTATCACATCAATTTGAAAACAAAGCAATAAGTTCAGTTAATATTTCCTTGGTTTTGAAGTATCCCTCTATTTTTTTCTTTCTTTCTTTTTTTCTGGCGAGGAAGATTGGCTCTGAGCTAATATCTGTTGCCAATCTTGCTCTTTTTGCTTGAGGAAGATTGTCCCTGAGCTAACGTCTGTGCCAATCTTCCTCTATTTTGTGTATGTGGGATGCTGCCACAGCATGGCTTGACAAGTGGTATGTAGGTCCACACTCAGGATCTGAATCCACAAACCCAGGACACCAAAGTGGAGCTCGTGAACTCAACCATTACACCACCAGGCCAGCCCCCCTCTATTTTTGTTTAAGTGTAGTAATGGCCTACACCTAAAATCATGGCCTTCATTTTAACTGACAATATCTAAGTGGGGAACAACCCTGTATTAGTTTCCCATGGCAGCTGTAACAAATTATCACAAACTTGGTGGCTTAAAACAATGTGCATTTATTATTTTACAGTTTTGGAAACCAGAAATCCAAAATCAGTTTCACTGGGCTGAAATTAAGGCATTGGCAGGGCCATGCTCCCTGGAAACTCTAGGAGGAGAATCTGTTTTCTTGCCTTTTCCAGCTTCTAGAGCTGCATTCCTTGGCTTGTGTTCTCTTCCTCCACCTAGAATGACTGTAGCATAGCATCTTCAACTTTCTCTCTCTCTCTCTCTCTCTCCATCCTTCTCTCCCACTTCCCTTCTCTTCTCCCCGCCTCCTCTGCTAAGGTTGTCACATTGCCCTTTTTTTTTTTGCTGTGTCAAATCTCCTTTTGTTTATCTTTTGTAAGAATACAAGTGATTGTATATAGGGTCCATCTGGATAATCCAGGCTAATCTCCCCATCTCAAGAGCCTTAATTTAGCCACACCTGCACAGTCTCTTATGCCATATAAGGTAACCACAGGTTACAATCATTAGAACCTGGATATTTTAGGGGCTGTTATCCAGCCTACTGCAGACTCCAAATTTGCAGTTCAACATTTAGTTTACAACCTGTAGGCCTCAGATTGCTAACCAACTGTGGAGTTATTTCTAGGGCTTCAAAATTGTATTTAAATAAATAATAACTTACATGTATAACTACTACCATTTACAAATTCATGTACATGCCATTTTTATTAATAAAATGCAAATTCATTTCTTAAAGAGATCTAAGGGGCCTGCTTCAGACAAGTTATTTCTAGATAAAATACCTTTTGTATAGCATTCATCCCTTTTCAACAAAAGCTATTATTACAAAATCGTAATTTATATGCTTTAAAAATGTATAAAGTATGTAAGTTATAAATAACACGTAAAGCAGAGCATCTGCTATGTAATAAGAGTTTAATAAATGTCAGCAATTATTATTGCGTTGGGTGTTCTGCAACCTGAATGGAAGTATTCCAGGACTAAAAATCTAGTAACAGTAGGTTTTTCTCGCTTTGCAAGAAAAAGAAAGCAAAAAGATGGAATTCAACCACTTTTTTTTTTGGCTCATAATTTTTGTTTAAAATTTTGAGTCCTGTTACTGCTAGGCTGTTAGTGAACACTAACAGATGACAGAACAAGAAGCCAAAGAATATTGGGGGGAAGCTGGGAACCAGCCAATCATGTTTAGGTGAAAAGCTTGTTTTGGTTACATGTGCTCAGGGCTGTGCTTTTATATTTTATACTCAAAGCACAGTAGTTTCTTTGTCACTAAAATTGTTCTTCATTTATATGAGTCAATCAAAACCATCCATATTTTATAGCGTTCTTCAAAGAGCACCATAACTTGCAGGTATACCAGCATCTGAATGAGTTTGAGGGCTACTAATGGAAAACATTCTCTGTGGCAAAGGAGCTTCACGAGGGGCTAAAATTGTGGGTCTCAAACCTGGCTGCACATTAGGATCTCCCAGGGAGCTTTCAAAAATCTCCATCTCCAGCCTGCAGCTAAGACCAACTAAATAAGAATTTCTGGGGTGGGGCCCAGGTATCAGCATTTTTAAAGTTCCCCAGATAATTGCAGTGGGCAGCTGTGGTTGAGAACACTGGATGAAAAGAACGCATGACACATAGACCAATACAAATAATGAGGTCTAAAGTTCCATGGTCATGATCAGGAATGCAATGTGAATTCAGAGAAGAGAGCATCTTGATTCGTGAAGGAGGGAGGAGATGGAAAATAACTGAGCCTGAAAACTGGGCAGGAAAGAGGGAAAGGGAGAAAGTGAGGGTGACAGGCATATGAAAGGCAAAAAAAAAGTTCTGGGATGGGAAAAATGGAAAAATCTGAAATTTTTCATTATGGGATTATAAAAAAAAAATTGGTGGTGAAGAGAAGATGTTCTCCAGCCCTCTTTTTTCCTGGATTTTCTCCCTTCCACCACACCCAGGCCTTAACATCGCTATGTAATTAGTGTTAAACACCAGAATGCATTATTGAGGGAAACACATACTTTTTATCTAGAACAGAGGGATAAAGATGAGCAGAATACAGAAATACCTAATACGAATTTGTCCAGACTCAGCATCTTTGAATCAAAGGGCAGCTTTTTAGCCTGAATTCACGTGTCTAAATCACATACACTTTTTTATGAAGACCAATTCCTATCTACAAACACTATCCACACACCTCCGCCAAAATAGAGAACAAAACAAAATAGTCTACATTTAAGCAATGCGGGAAACTCTTTTGAAAAACTACCAACTTATTTTTCTATAATCATTGCAAAACAATGTAGTTCTGGCAATTGAAGCAACCTGAAACTTGCTTATCAAGCCTGGGACTTTTGGTCATTGATGGCAACACATTAGTTCTTTCAACTGCAGGCAAAGCATGACTCTGTGGCACCTTGACATGCAATGATTATGACCCAATATTAATCAACACAGGGCCCTGGAATTGATCAATGAGAAAGGAAAGATTTACATGTAGCTAATGCTTATACAGCATTTACTATGTGCTTGGCACTGATTCAGGTGTTTTATATGTACTATCTTCTTTACCCCTCACAAGACCCTAATGAGATGAATACTATTTTTATCCCATAGATAAGGTCATTGGGGTACAGAGAGGTTACGCTACTGACTGAAGATTATAGTTAAGTAAGTGATGGAGCTGGAATTCGAACCCAGGTAGTCTGGCTCCAGAGCCCACACTTTTTAAAACATTTTGCTATAATGATTCTTTTTTTTTTTGAGGAAGATTAGCCCTGAACTAACATCTGCCACTAATCCTCCTCTTTTTTGTGCTGAGGAAGACTGGCCCTGAGTGAACATCCGTGCCCATCTTCCTCTACTTTATATGTGGGACACCTACCACAGCATGGCTTGCCGAGCAGTGCCATGTCCGCACCCGGGATCTGAACCGGTGAACCCTGGGCCACTGAAGCGGAACGTGCACACTTAACCGCTGTGCCACTGGGCCGGCCCCGGTAATGATTCTTAATTATAACAACATTGACGAATTTTCTTTGTTATAGTATTTTCTGGAGAGAACACCACTAAGCCCATTTATTTCTTTTATCAATTTTTCATTGCACTGAATGTAAAATATGCAAAATTTTTCCATTTTCACTTTTAATTTGCTTAAATTATTTTTATCAGGATCAATTAATATATTCATAAAGGTTATAATGAAATTTATTTATATATAGTTTTACTTTTATGGCCATTATTTCTACATAGTCCAATTCATATTTTATAGATTTATATTTTGCAAGATTTCATTCCCTATTCTATTTGCAGTTAATGACATATTTTTCTTAGTGTGTTTTTACCCATTTTCCATTTTGTTGCCTTTGTCTTGATAAGTTGTACCAATTCTAATTTATCAGGTCAATTTTTGCAGTTTTCCTGCTGAGAAGATATTCTTAGTTTTTCATCTATAATAATTCTAATAAAATACCGTTATCACCTTTTTCAGCTTTATTTTGTGCTGCTTCTTACCAATAATATTTATTATGAATTGGATAAAAATAGAAAAATTTTATATTTATTCGTTATTTAGTCCATGAGGAATTACAAAATTAGATATTCCAGGACTACCCAAGGACCGGTCTCTGTTTAGGACTTCATCATTCTCAGGGTCAAAATGAGGAATTCACAATGTTGTGTTTCAGTGAGAGTGGGAATCATTATTTCAGTTTAACAGATGTACCTTACAAACATTGAGTAGGTCACCTGAGATAAATGGTCAAGCCAATATTGCAGGTAGTAGAGTGGGTTTTGGAATCACTGACCTGGATTGAATCCAGTAGACATCTAGAAAATCTAGCTTTGGGGGCTGCTGGAGTGTAATTTCCAAAGATCCTGACAGGGCCCGACTTCCCCACATTCTTTTGCTGCCTTACTTCCCGGCGGGGGTCTGAAATGACTCCCCAAGACATTTATGACTTTGGGTTAAGTCTAAAGTACGTTTAAAATACAAATTCAGCCTGGGATGGTAGTGACACAACTTATATCTTATTGAACACCCTCCATTTGCCAGACACTTTATATACATATAATCTCACAAGAAATCTTCCAGAAGTAGGTATTACACAAGAAACCTTCCAGAAGTAGGTATTATTAACCCTATTTTCAAATGAGAAAATTGAGAGTAGGAACGTGGGTATCTTGTCCAAATTCAGGTCTTAATGACATTAAAGTCCTTTCTCTTCCTGCTTACGTTACTTTCCTTCCACTTTATTGGGGTTTTTTGCATATTTCTAGCAGAAGTAAATCTGACCTGCAAGCCATGTGAGAGCTAGAGAATAGCAACCAGTATGCTTAATATGCCAAAACTATCAAAGCTCAGTAGGCAGGCTGATCGCAAATTCCTCATGTGTTCAAGCTCAGATCCTCAGCTGTGCAGATCCAGAAACTCAGTTTATTTAGTGCACCCAAAGCAGACAAGTCCTGGGGGACTGCTTTACACTAACTACACTTGCAAAGGACTGACATAAACCAGAGCGTCATTTATTAATTTACAGCTGGATCTAGTGGGATAATGAGGATTTGTTATTTGCACAGGGCTTTCCCTGTGGATCGGCGTGTCACTCAGAGAACCAAATTATAGATGGGAAGATTGCTTGGTGGGCATAGAGTTGGAACAAAGAGAGGGGGTGTTTTGAGTTCTGTAGTTTTATTTTCATCAAATAAGCAGAGCTAGACGAATATCCTTCTCTACTGTGGGGCCATTTTCTCTCCAACTCATAGAAAGGGCCAGAGCCCACTCCTCTCTGAAAACTGACAAATTATTCCCATTTCCCCCCCTTTTTTCATTCCTAGTTTTTTATTCCCATTTAAATTTTATATTTATATTTATATGACCCCGTGTCATGCCAGGGAAAGTTCAATGCAGTTGAAAGGATTACAGTTTTTCAGTTGTCACCTTCCAGTCACCCTTGCTTTGTGACAGACCTTGAGGAAGGAGGACTTAAGTCTTTCTGAGAAGATTCTGGTGACACCTTTCCTATCTATGACACATTTACAAGCCTTCTCCCAAAGAAAACCCTTCCAAGGAGGCCAGGGTCACCTATTATGAATCAATTACTGAGTTTCAATTTTCATGGTTTATTTTTTGTCTATTGCCCCACACATCCAGCTTGGTAGAGAGGAGTGCATTAATGCTGTTGTTCCTCATGCACTAAAGGTGGGGGGGGGGGGACAGCATAAGACTAACACTAGATAATCAAGGGAAGTAAAACAAGCTCCAGGGATTTCTTAATCCAGGCTAAACTCCAACACTTTTTTTCACTCCAGAACCCTGATTAGCAGATATACCCATTTATGGGAATGAATCTTGATTCTTTTCTAAACCCCTCAGAGAAATGAAGACATTTTCTAATCATCTGTCTTTTGGACTGATGAAATTAGCTAATAGCAGCTTGATGCAAACAATAATTGAGCACCTACTTTTGAGACACCATGATAGACGTGGGAACACTGTGCCAGGCATCCTATGAACACTGGGTCCATTGTCCTGTAATATAAGTTTCCCAGAGATGAGAAAAGAGCTATAATTGGATTCACACGTCTTAGAGAATCAATCGCTTTAAAAAATTGTGCTATGTAGTTATCCCCATCCCTATATGTTATGCCCCTATAAACAGAAGCAGAATATAAACAAATGAACTGGTTCCCATATTTATATCCCTTTTATTCCTATTTGAAGTCAGACCAGGTCTTAGCAAACTAAACCCAAAAGTGTAGACAGGTCCTTGAAAATATAGATGAAGGTCTGGATCTAATAAAGGCCAGGCATTTTGACTTTATAACTGATAGAATTTCTTAGGGAAATAAAGGATTTATGGAACTGAGCAAATGGCCGTATTAAAGTCACCAGGTTATGGGCATGCACAGACTTTGACCTGAAAACAAAAACCCTATGGCACTCAGTCATTTCTCCTGGATGAAAGGGACTGGACATGGTTCCACTGCCTACTGGGCAGCTTTTAGGGCTTGTCTCAGGGGCCCTCAAAGGGTCTTCAACAACATTTTAGCTCTAAACTTCTCTGTTTTCTTCCTCTCAGTGAGTTTAGCCCTGCGTTGTTTTGTGTACATATGTGTGTATGAGCATGTTGCAGGTAGAGTTGAGATTTGGGAAGCAGGTGGCATAAAGGAGGCAAAGGATGACATTGAATGTATTAGAGGAGTTTTGATTGTTTTTCTTTATTCCAAAGTAAGAAAAATCCTCCATTTTCTCTGAGCCCATGCGAATCTCCCACCTCCAGCTCTTGACTCTCTTTTTCCCATGGTATCTGCTGGCCTTCACCTTGCCCTTTGTTCACCATCTACAGGCTTGAGTCAGATTCCAATACATCCCAAGTCAGAGGTCAAAAGGCTAACCCAAAGCATATCTCACAAACACCTAGGCACTTGATGAAATCTTAATCTGATCAAAAGTGACAAGCTTTTCCCCAAAGCCAGATGGAGGCAGAGCAGGCTCCTCACCACCATAGATAGCTCCCACAGCCCGAGAGTGGAGGGAGATGCAACAGTGACACCCTGCTTGTCCCAGGTGCTGACAGAATCATTTGTTGTTGCTTGGGAGACTGCAAGGACAGAAACATGCCTGACTGACTTATATGCATGTATAAGATCAATAATTTAGAATGATTTGGGGCCCGGCCCCGTGGCCGAGTAGTTAAGTTCACGTGCTGTGCTTCCGTGGCCCAGGGTTTTGCCAATTCGGATCCTGGGCACAGACATGGCACCGCTCATCAGGTCATGCTGAGGCAGCGCCCCACATGCCACAACTAGAAGGATCCACAACTAAAATATACAACTATGTACCTGGGGGCTTTAGGGAGAAAAAGGAAAAATAACATCATAAATAAAAAAAATTTTTTTAATTTAAAAAATAGAATGATTTTATTTTTAAAGCTAGCTTTCATGCTGATGGCTCGTAGAATATTATGATTTAAAATTACCCTGTCTTTTTTAATTGGTAAACTGACTCAATTTTATTGGGAAGTGTAAATGGCCAAGAATATTCAGGATTATTTTCTTTTTTTTCCTGGTTTATTGAAATATAATTGATACATACACTGTGTAAGTTTAAGATTTACAACATGTTGATTTGGTACATGTATATATCACAAAGTGATTGCCACCATAGCATTAGCTAACATGTCCATCACGTCACCTGATTACTATTTCTTTTTTGTGGTGAAAACATTTAAGATCTACTCTATTAGCAACTTTGAAGCATATAATACAGTACTGTTAACTATAGTCACCATGCTGTACATTGGATCCCCAAAACTTATTCATCTTCTAACTGGAAGCTTGTACCCTTTGACCAACATCTCCCAATTTTCCCACACCCCCCTAACCCCTGGCAACCACCATTCCACTCTCTGTTTCTCTGACCAGCCTTTTGTTATTCCAAAACTATCCTGGTTTCAACAAAACACTTAGGGGTGATGGCCGAGAGGAGCGGCTCCAATATGTGATGTATGGCTGAGGAAAATAACTTACTCAACAAATATTTTTTGAACTTACTTCTGCAAAGCCTTCTGCCAGGTGTACCAACCTCTTTGGCCCGGGCCCTGGCCCTTTGCACTTTCTCTACATAGTCTATCTTGAAATGTCATCCAGCTTCCTTTTTATTAATTAATTTAATAATAAGAATTAGGAGTTATGCATAGCAAACTCTTTTGAATCCAGAGAGCCTGCATTCTAATCCCAGGTCCACTGCTTGATTAGTTGTGTGACGTTGGGAAAAATCAGCAATGGGAGGAAAAATTCTAAAGATGTTTCCCCAAGATTCCCATTCCCTAGTTATTTAACAAATGCTAATCTCGGTAGAGCTGTGTAGGGACTGTGCAGATGTAACTAAAGTTGCTAATCAGCTGAGCTTAAAATAGGACTATCTGGAGGAAACTTTGAGAGGTGATGGATGTGTCTATGGCCTTGGTGGTGGTGATGGTTTCATGGGTGAATACTTATACCCGAACTCATCAAGTTGTATGCATTAAATATGTACAGCATTCTGTATGTCAATCATACCTCAGTTAACTGGTTTAAAGAAGGAGGAAAGCAGAGAAGGGTTAAGGCAGAGGGGAGGTCAGACAGATCCAAACTATGAGAAGGACTCCACCCGCCATTGCTGCCTTTGAAAATGGAGGAAGGGCGGCCTTTAGAAGTTGAGAACAGCCAAGCCAATGGGACCTCAGACCATCAGAAGGAACGAAATTTTGCCCACATCCTGAATGAGCTCGGAAGCAGATTCAGCCCCGTGGCCTCTAAGACAGGAACGCAGCCCAGCCAACACCTTAACTTCGGCCTTGTGAGACTCTTAAGCAGAGAACCAGGTGAACTATGCTGTGCCCGGACTTCCAACCTACAAAACTGTGAGCTAATACGTTTGTGACCTTTTAGGCCACCAAGTTTGTGGTAATTTTTAAAGGCAGCGTTAGAAAACTAACACATCATCTGTTTTTTTCCTGAATTTCAGTTTCCCCCTTTTAAAATGGAGATAATACAGATTCAAAAGGTTCTTGCGAGGATTAGAGGCAATGTATGTAATGTAACTTTAGCACAGCACCGGACACAGCAAGCTGTTGATAAAGGGTAGCTAGTCTTGCTTCCTACTGCCTCTGCTAGCACCTTGAGCTGGTGACTCCCAAACTGTTATCTCCAGTCCAGCTCTTTCATTTGAAGTCTGTTTCTCAGGGTTCCTAAGGGATGTTGAGTCAGGGAAACTGTAGATGAGGCCCCTGGCAAGAGCAAAGTTACTTGGACCTTGGGTTTGACCCTGCTGCACTATGCAATATATCCAGAGGAAAAGCGTTTGGAAGGATATATACTGAGACGTTAATAGTGATTATCTCTGGGAGGTAGGACTTTTGTTTTCTTTCTCACGGTTTGGTTTTTCTTTTGATATTTCATAGATTGCCATCTTCAGCCTCTCCTAACATCTATTTTTCTTTTCTTTCTGATTTTCCCTTTCTCTTTCTCAGGTATATATATGTATGGGAAATAGAGAGGATCATAAGAAATAGAGGGGGGACAAATTAAGATATATTTTCATGAATGATTACTAAAATGAATTGGCTAGATGATAGCTAAGGCACAAATACTGTGTAGAGTCCAATCTCACTTTACATAATAGATTTTTTTTTCTGAAAAGAGGAAGGAAATTTGATTTGCCAATTACACTGTTTTACTTGTGTCAATGTTGCCTATCTAAAGGATGGGGCTTTGGGGGACTGGAGGCATAAGTGGTTTCAGCCAAATAGCTGACTGATTGAACTATGTAGACGTAACTTTCAGGTCTAACATTCTCTGATTTTATTTACTTATTTTTTAAAGATTTTATTTTTCCCTTTTCTCCCCCAATTCCCCCAATACATAGTTGTATACTTTAGTTGTGGGTCCTTCTAGTTGTGGCATGTGGGACGCCACCTCAACATGGCTTGATGAGCGGTGCCATGTTTGCACCCAGGATCCGAACCAGTGAAACCCTGGGCCACCGAAGCAGAGCGCTTGAACTTAACCACTTGGACACGGGGCCGGCCCCATAACATTCTCTGATTTTAATCTAAAATATTAAATAGGGGCTTTGCCAGGATAAATCTAAAATGCCTAAGAGTGTCAAACAGGGGGCTATGAAAGAAAAATGGTGTGTGGTCTCTTAGGTTTGGAGACAAAAGGTGCAGGCCAGGAGAGAGACTGGGCATGATGCCCTATGTGTGTACTTTCCACACTGGGAATTGGTCTTATTCTCAGAAAGGAACAGACCTCTATCAGCCTCTATTCGCACTAAGTCCAATGTAAGTACCTCTCCTTTTTTCACTATGTACAGATTCTTTTTCCCAGAGAACAAAATGTGCACACAGCCTCATGGTAGCAGAGAGAGCTTATCCCAACTTTCTTGTCTGAACAATTACTAGGCACCATAGTCACCTGAACAATTCATGCCACTAAAAAGCATTCCTGGTTAGCCTTTCCTTTCTCTAAAATCCAATGCCCAGTGATTTTGTTTTCATTTAACCTGCATTTGATGTTTTACAAAATATGAAAGGTCAGGATTAGTAGAATTTTGGAGTAAAGGGCAATTGCATGAAAAGATTTTCATTTTCCCTCTTTGCAATGCTACATGCTCGTCTAGGAGAGGATTTTGCATTCTTTAATTTTTTGTGTGCTGCTTTCTGAATTCGCAGAATTTGTTTTTATTGTTAAAGCCAATCTAAGTTGAAATTGGAGTCTCCCAGGAAATTAACTTTGGCTTTTTGTTTGACTTTATATATGTAATTCCAGACTAAAGGACATTCATCAATAAAATGGAAGTTACAATTATTTTTGCTGTATACTAGTTTTAGGTAACTTTTTCTCCCTCTCTGCTTTCTCCAATTTTTTTTCTTTAGTGAGGAAGATTGGCCCTGAGCTAACATCTGTTGCCAACTTTCCTCTTTTTGCTTGAGGGAGATTGTCACTGAGCTAATGTCTGTGCCAGTCTTCCTCCATTTTGTATGTGGGATGCCGCCATAGCATTGCTTGATGAGCGGTGTGTAGGTCCGCACCCAGGATCCAAACCCGTGAACTCGGGCCACCAAAGCAGAGCGTGTGAACTTAATCACCACACCACCAGGCCAGCCCCTGCTTTCTCTGATTTTGAGTAACTTTCCTTCCCTTCTGCTTTCTCTTGCTTAGGATTACTGATTATTATACCTTCATGCAGCTCATCTCTTTATTGGATTCTTGGTCCTGTCTGTCTCTCGCATCTCTGTTTTCCCTTCTTTTAGCCCCCAAAGGCAACCTAGCTAGGAAACTGAGTTCCACAATGAAGGTAACAAGGCATGGAAGTGAACTGCTGAAACTTTGCCTTGTTCGCTTTTGATTTATGTGATTTAAAAAAAAACTCTGGATTTTTGAAAAAGCAGATCTGGAAATGCTGTTGAGGATAGTCTTTGGCACCAGCATATTCTTCTAAGGCGGCGTATGCGATGACTTCACCCCTTTGAAATGTGGCTCTTATGATAGCACTCACACATGCCTTAGGTCCCTTGAAGGAAATGTCTTCTGATATTCAGTAAACAATACAAGCTTTCTCCATCCTCCCATCTGCAGACGCTTCTTGGTCAACACTGTTTACGAAAATGGTCTTCAAGAAGAAGGGCTGAGTAGCTGGATTGTTGGAAAGAAAAAGACAATTAGTATGTGTGTGGTTCTTTTTTTAATTTTTATTTTAGGAACAAGCATTAGCAAACCAGACAGCTGCATGGAGGCCCATACAGTTGCTCCTTTAACTCTGCAGCGTTATCAGAGTGTGTGTGCTTGGATAACTTACTTACTTTCCCATGTATTTCTGGTTTTCGAAGTGCCATTTAGACAATTCTGCCAAGCGATATGAAAACAAAAAAAGGTGAACAAATTAAAATGTAGCAATAATGTTGTGCAAATCTTCTTCTTCTTTTTTTTTTTTTAAAGATTGGCACCTGAGCTAACAACTGTTGCCAATCTTCTTTTTTTTCCCCCTGCTTTTTATTCCCCAATCCCCCCAGTACATAGTTGTATATTTTTAGTTGTGGGTCCTCCTAGTTGTGGCATGTGGGACGCTGCCTCAATGCGGCCTGATGAGTGGTGCCATGTCCGCGCCCAGGATCCGAACCGGTGAAACCCTGGGCCACCAAAGGCAGAGCACGTGAACTTAACCACTCGGCCATGGGGCTGGCCCCCTGTGCAAATCTTCTTAAGTCAGCCACAAAGAAAACCATCTTGTGTGAGTCAGTTTCTACATACACTATTAAGAAGCACAGGATCTGGGGTAGCCACAACTGCCTAACAAAGTAGAAAGGGTAAAAGAATATGAAACTACTACTACTAATAAATATATGTGAAAATATTTATTTTTCAAATCTTAAAAGGTCCTTGCTGTATGGAGATTAATATTAAATAATGATTCTCAAGGGAAAGGCAAAGGGCACTGATATATATATATAGAGAGAGAGTTACTGCTATGTGCCAAACACAGGACTAGGTGCTTTGCATATTTAAGCTCATTAGAGGACCACAACAACTCTGTGAGGTAGGTACGATTAGCCCATTTTAAAGACAAGTGGACTAAAGCTCAAAGAAGTCGAGTATCTTGACCAGGATCACACAGCTAGGTAGCAGCAGAGTTGGGATTCCAACTGATCCCTGTCAGTCTGTTTATACTTAATCTTTTATATATTTTGACAACATAGTTCATGTGTCATTACACAGCAATTCATTGCATCATTATTTTAATGTTTTTCATCTATAAAATTTCCCAAACAAGTACAAGATAAAAGATTATATATGTCTGGGCTCACGTTCATGAACTGGCTAATGTCATCACAGCCAAGAAATTAATAAACTGTGCCCCAGTTGACACTTCTGTTCTTAACCTTACTGATTTGTTTAATGGCTTCTGTCTTCACTAAGGGCTTCTTAACATATCAAAAATGCCCCCACACCCCATAACTGGTCAGTAACCTTGAGAACAAAAGAGTAATGTTTCTCATGGGCCTTGAGTTTTTGCTGTGTGACTTCGTGCATATACGTGGCAACTCAAATTATTGCTGCAAGGTGATTCTTCTTTTTCATACTTTTGGGGTGTGTTGTCTAAAAGGCACAGAGAAAATCAGAGATGTATAGTAATTACTCTGGTTCCTTTCCTTATTAGCTGTGTGACTTAAATTACTTAACATTATTAGTCTTGGTTTCCTCATCTTTAAAATGGAGATAATATTTGTACCTCCTTTATAGGTTTTTTTTTTTTTTGAGGAAGATTAGCTCTGAGCTAACATCCGCTGCCAATCCTCCTCCTTTTGCTGAGGTTGACCAGCCCAAGCCAACATCCGCGCCTATCCTCCTCCACTTTTTTATATATGGGACACCTGCCACAGCACGGCTTGACAAGTGGTGCCATGTCCGCACCCGGGATCCGAACTGGCAGACCCCCACCCCCCTGAAGCGGAACGTGCAAACACAACAGCTGTGCCACTGGTGGCCCCTCCTATTTGGTTTTAACAATTAGTGGGATAAGGAAGGCAAAGTCATTAGCACAGTGGTTGGTAGATAATAAACACTCAAGATAAGCTGTTAGTATTTATTTAGCTTCAGCTAGTTGGAAGCAGTGTGCACAATTGTTAAAAACGAAGATTTGGAGTCAGACTATACCAGTTTGAGTCCTAGCTTCACCATGTGTTATCTCTGGGAACTTGGTCATGTTATTTGACATCTCTACAAGTCAATTTCTTAGACGTAAAGTAAGACAATAGTGATATTTTCCTTTTTTGGTATTAAGAGCATTAAATGAGATAATACACATAAAGTATCCAGCATGTAGTCAATATTCGATTAGTATTATTTTCCCATCTTCTTTCCAAATGTACAACCAATCACATTTACAAACTCATTAAAGATTATTGCTGTGCTAATTTTTAGGGAGGACAATGACCATATAATGAATTCTCAAATATTAGATTCAGGAAATTCCAGCACAGGCATAATATACTAACGCTTTGACATACACTAATTTCCCATGAAGATTAAAGAACAAGAACACTGTTAACACCAAGATCTTTAAGACCAAAGGAGGGTAATAAAATTGTTAGAGATATTTCATAGATTAAAAAACTGTAAACATGATATCCATCAGTAGAGAGCTATTCAGTGTGGATAGAACAAGATAAAAAGATTCCCTGGTCCTAATTCTGTCTTTTTTGTCATTTCATCACATAACTTTGAGTGATCCTCTTAAACTCTGTGTCTCAGTTTTCTTTCTTACCAAATTAGGAAATAAAATATGTCTTACCTACTTCACAGGGTTGTTGTGACGACCAAATAAAGTATGGGAGAGCGTTTGGTAAAGTATGAATGTGAGACAAAAGCATGGGTCCTTTGTTACATGTTCTTCTCATTGTTTATTTCTGTGGCTTCCTCACCCCCTTTTGCTGTTTACTCACAGCACAGCAACTCAGCTTTTTTAAATGCAGTATTCAAAGGAAGATGCACTTAATAGGAAAACTTATCCTTGAGACATTTTAAGACAAAAACTTCACTCTGTTTGGTGAGTTTATGGATTTTGACTAGCTGGGCAGAGAGTTTGTATGAAAAATCCTTATTCTTTGGATCAGAGTAGGGTTTAAATTCCTCCCAAACCAGCTGTCCAAGACCATAGGCTATTATTTTCGCTTTAAATCTATCACCTGCTTCCAGTGCACTGGTAGGATAACCAAAGCTCAGAGAAGCATTTCTCTTGCTCTTGGATGAAACCAAAACATCCTTTGTGTGAAGGGATAGGAGCAAGAAATATTTCTGCTTCGGTTCAAATGAGGGCTTATAAACTGAGAAGGATCTCAGGGGGTCCAGGGAAAAGATTATCAAGCATATCCCCTCACTAGCCCTGAAGCTGAGGACAAATCTGGGAGATAACTATTTTCTACAGTAACTGTCTTCTTTTGAGGATAATACACTAGTAGGGCCTGATCGTAAAGACTTGGTCCTGGGTTCCAGTATGACTTCTGCCACTTGACAGGTATATGACCTTGGGCAAACTACTCCAACCTTTGTAAAGCTCCAGTTTCCTCATCTGTAAAATGGAAGATAATATCAGACCCATAGGAGTGATTTGATGATATATAATTCACATGAATAACTTAGCTCCATGCCAGACACATAGCAAGGGTTCAGAAAAATCTTAGTTGATTTTAACTGCTCTTACTTAATTATTATTATCATTATTATCACTATTATCATATAATTAGGTTCTCAGTTTTGATTTGGGTTTGTACCTGACAAATTCTCACAGAAACAAAGATGGTATTAAATATGCCCTTTTCCTACATCATACCTTTTAAAAGACACATCTCTTTAGAGTCCTTTTGGAGGTATTTCATCTCTGACCCACACAAATCACCCCTTTTCTTTCACTAAATATTACTTATTTGGGGCATGAAGTAATTCGCCATGCCTAGGCACTGCCTGGAGTCAACTAGTAAGGGGTTGGATTAGACGACCTCTCGGCTTCCTTCCATCCCTGAGAATCTATGATTCTATGAGTCAGTGTTCAGGAAAAAAATGAAGGGCTGTTTAGTGATGAGTGACAGTTCTGTCCTAAAAGAACAAAGAACTTACTCACTATGCCAGAAGCCATGTTGAAGATCACAGGATCATGAATTATAGCTCTACTACCCTCTGGCAGGACAGGAAAGGAATCTCATAGACAAATTGCACTGGGAGAGATTATGGATTAAAGGCTCCAATATTCATGACTTCCAACCAGCCAGCACGTAAGACCATAACAAGTGCCAAAGGCCACCCCTGTACATTTGAAAAAATAATGGAAATATCCCCAAAGAGAAGCAGGAGAATGAAATTCTGGCCAAGGCAGTGTTTCTGAATCTTTCTCCTTTTCTGGCTACAGCTATGATAAAGAGCTCAAGAGACAATAGAAGTCATCATCTGTAAACTTGTGGCTTTCACGAAAAAAACTATAATGATGGAATTTAAATGCTACCCTGTCTTATTCCATTTACCATCAACTGGGGGTTGCCCAGCAGGAGAAATGAGATCATTTCCCTCTTAGCGGCTAGCCGAGCTTGCCCACATTCATTCTTCTTCCCACATCATGTTTTAGCAGGCATCAACACGTCAGCAGCTTCTAAAATGTGCCAGATCTAGGGGAGCCGGGCACTGGCGCTACCACACTAAAGAACTCCCCAGCTCTGCAGTGGACTCACACCAGCCACATCTTTCTTGCTTGCTTGCCAAATGGTGGGAGAAGGTTAAGGAGGCTCTCTGCTTCCATATATAGCCCTCCAGCCCTGTTTATACTTATGCATACATTTGCACATGAGCTATAAACAACAAACAGATAACTCCAGGTTTTCCATAAGAGAAGTCTATTCAGTGCAACTGCTTTCTCCCCCAGCTCCAGCAGTGAACATCCAGCTGAGTTCAGGAGGGGGTGAATGAGTGGTTGGACTAGTAGGCATGTGCTTGGGTATCTATATCAGACTGCATTCCAAGCCCAAAGACTACTGTTTCTGGGTTCTCCATTCAACATATTGTCTATTCCTTTCTTTATAATAGGGTGCACTAGGCTGTGCTCTGTCTTTTGCACCTTAGGGTGAATGGGGAATCTGGAAACAGGTTTATGGCACTGAGCCAATGAACTGGGCAGTGTTTAGTACAGACGTGTTGGACACACATTGGTGTTTTGAGCTGTAGGGACCCTTAGGGCCCTTCTGAAATTCAGAAGGAGGAGCGGGAGAGTTGAGATGAGAATCCAGGCTTCTTGACTTCTAATTTATATTCTTACACAGGATCACCTTGACCCACTAAAATTAGTTTTGACTTCATCACAATATTAATAGGAGGGCAAGTGGATGGAAATAAGGGTATCAGAGACCTAAGCGGTAGGGGAGCAGGCACCATCAAAAGAAAAGAAAGGGGCAGCCAAGAGTGGGAAGGTAGCCAGAGGCTTCAGAATCCCAGGTCCTTCAAAGTTTCACACAGGGGCAGCCCTACCTACTGGACCACATTCAGATTCTCACCTTACCATTTGAAGCCCTGAATCAACAGTTTGTTTAACCTATTCAACCCTTCTGGCTAATGACTTTAAAATTAGTATCTCTTATCCAGATATCTCTTGCCAATCACCTATCTCTACTTGCTGGATTTTTGGGGGGTTATTTGTCAATTCAAACTCTTCATCTCCCTACCCTCCAAATGTACCCGACCTCCAAACAAACAAACAAACCCAAAAAACTTGGCTCCTCTCAACAGCTAGATTGGCAAACTTAGGGTCATCAATAATATTTCTTTTATTTATCTCCCCACCCCCATATCTGGCCAGTCCCCAAGCCCTGTCAAATTTCACCATGAAAGGTTTCCTTTATCTGTGCTGCTTCTCCATTCTCACTGCCGTTGCTCTTGTCCTGGTCCGTATGACCTGGATCACTGCCACATTCTCCTGACTGGCCTGCCTGTCTCCATTCTCGCTGCTCTCCAACCCAGCTCTCCTTATTCTCATCACACATATCTTCCTTATGTTGTTCTCCAGCTCAAAAATTTTGTGACTCTCTATTTCTTGCCATGTTTAATCTGTCTTGTCAAGTGGAAGAGGATGTCAGCTTATTCTGTGTTATTGTCAATAGCAGAAGTAGAGCCAGTGTGCAAAGTTATAGGAAGATTTATTTCAGCTGATCAAAGGAAATCCCTCTAAACAACAAAGCTGTTGCACAATGAAGCTGCTGGCTCAAGTACTGAGCTTCCTGCCCCTGAGGAGATGTATAATCAGCAGCTGGGAACTACCTGTCAAGGATGTTGTAAAAAGGATTCATGCATTAAGATGTAGGAAAACACCGCTGACATTAAAGATGATGATAGCTGGCCATTTCTGAATGTTGGCTCCATGCCAGACATTCTCCTTGTTGTTTCCGTATGTTAACTCATTTATTCTCCTAGCAACTCTGTGGTTGACACCATTTTTATCCCCATTTTACAGTTGGCTCTACTTTAGTGACTAAATACATAGACTCTAGAGTAAGACCACAGTTCACATCTTGGCTTTGTCACTTACTGGATGAATGATTTTGAACAAGATACATAACTCTTTTGACCTCTGTCTCTTCGTCTTCATTCTCTTTGACAATAGAGGGAATAACAGTACCCACTTCATTAGGATCTTGTGAGGATTATGTTGTAAGATAACTTACGTAAAGCACTATGGGGTACATAGTAAATACTCAGTGGTCACTATTAATCTTGTCTCCATTATATGACATATTTTTTAAGGAAAGTGGCTACATTTCTTCTATATCTCCTATCTCAACTAGCTCATACTGGCCATATAGCAAGTCTTCATTCAACATGTACTTATGGCCAACGATGTTGTGGTGAATTCTCCCCAAAGCTTCTTCATGACTTAACACCTTGCTTCATCACTCACAGTGTACTCCTAGTAACCATCTTTCTCAGTCTACTCAAGGTCAGCTTTCTCCTCCTTTTTCCTTCTGTGAACTCCACTTTCACTGGCTTCTCTGAGACAGTAAGCAGCCGATCATGATGAACTGGTGCCCATCTCTCTGCCTGCTGTTTTTAAGGTACAGAGGTACTTGTGCTTCCTTTCTCTAACCCCAGTTACTAATGAAAACATCTTCACTGGCAACCTCACCAGGTTATGAACCAGACTCCATTATACAGATGTCCTGCCACACTGCATGCCTCCCTTCCATACTGAACCTCATAAGTTCTGGTCACACCTTGTAGCTCTCAAATCATTTCCTTAGTACAGCTCATTGTTTGCTTTGTTTGAGAAAGTTGCACGAAATAACCTGACAAAGAGATAACTGTCTGTTGGAAAGCTCTTTTTTTTAGAGCCCTTTGATATCATCATCATTTTGGTTTATAAGCTTTACATGAAAGGGGTGGGGAGGGGGAGACTTTCCTTTTCAGCACGAATAAATTGGTAGCTGTCCTAGAGAGCACGCTTCTGAAGCCAGGTGCCGCCACTTAGCTTAATGTTTCACGATGTGTCACCCAGCAAATTATGAGTTGTTTGAATTGATTTCCTCCAAACAGCTGAGCTATGGCTTTTGTTCTATTGATGTTTGTCTCAATTCCTGAATGTGTGTTGCTTCCAGACAGAAAAAAAATAGCATGTCTTATAAAGAAATGTCATTAACTCACAGAGCCTAGTCTATAATTAGAAGGTTTGAGGGTATGCTTTTTTCATCCAGTGGAGCTACTCTTGATGGTTTAAACTCTTTTGCCAGTTCTTAACTCTTTTCTACCTCTCTTGAATATAATACGCCATACCATTATCCTCACATCTGTAAAACCAGGTTATATTGAGTTTCAAAAATAAGGATTTATTTTTACAATTGGTCATAGAAATATTGACTGAGCACTTACCATGTGTCTCACTTACGTCCTTTGGGAAATAGAAGCAGCATACATATTGGCCTGGCTCTCACTGAGTTTCTAATCTTTCTGGGGATTCAAGATAAACATTTATAAAACAATTAGAGACCATCCTAGGTTTTAATATATGTATTACATTGAATATAATGAAATGCCTCCTAAATAATGTTGACCTCTGGTCACTCACTCTGCTAGTGAATAGAGTAACTGGTGAAGTGGGTGCTTTCCCTTCCATAAGAGCACAGGGGCTGTTCTGAGCAACCTGGGCCATCTGCCTATCTGTCTTACAGTGCTCTGTTCAGTTTCACGTGGCTAGGTAAGAGGAGCCACAGGGCATTCTCATCTAGGAATTGTACACCGACCTCACATCCCACACACACACCTATCTAGGCATTGGAGCTGATGAGTATGCGTTTTTCTTCTATTATTTCATTGGCATGTTTGACCTTTCCTCATTTGGAGTGATAAGATTTAGAATGGGTTTTGGGATAGAAAGAGAAGTGAAATGGCCTTTTGCCCCCCTCTGCCTTTTTCTGTTGTTTTGTTTTCTCGCAGAAAGGCAAGCTTTACAACTCAAAGCAACCTCAAAAGGTAACAGTCATTAGTACCACAACTACAAACCAGTAGAAAAGAATAAACACTTACACATACATATTTGATAAGACATCGGCGGGAATCACATCAGTTCCTATTATTTCTCCCACTCCCTTTTCAGCTTTCTTTTCTGTTTGAAGATGAAAAAGTAGACTTGAAATTGCTCATGTCTCTTTAACTCAAGCATGCACCAATTTCAAGAAAGGGAGCATCTGTTGGCAACTGTTCCATGGGATCGTTTACATTATTAAAATAAATTTCTTCATTACTCTGACAGTTAATTTAGTAGCTTTCCTGATTTTTTTTCACATTTTTAACCAGGCTAGAAAAATTTCTCATGTTGAAAGTAATGAAGATGACAAAAGCCCCACCTCCATTACTTAGGAGACATACTTTGAATTATTGTTCACAATTGCCATGTGGAGGGATTGATCCCCTGTTTTTAGAAGCACTGGCTGGGTGGGCATCTGTACTACAGGCCACGAAAGTAGGAATTCTGGGCAGCACATGCTGGTACTGGGTGCATTGGGCAGCCAGGCCCTTGTTTTCTTACTTGCTTATAATTTTACCTTACTCCACATACAGAGCTGATAGAAAGTCTCCAGATTGACTTCCACCTTGTGCTGAAACCACTCTTGCAGGAATGCCACTGTCATCTCTGTGAGGCCTGGTGATTAAGCATTACTGGGTCCTCTCACCAAATGCCATATTAATCAATGCCAAATCCTCAAGAGACAGCAAGTCTTGGGGGATGTAAGGAAGAAATATCAATGAGGTTTGGAATGAGTCAGCAAAAACTACTTGAAAGAGTAGGATTTGGCGGGAGAGAAGAGGTGGGCAGGGCAGTCTGCAAATGTGCCAGAATGGGTCATTGTGTTTGGTAACATAAAAGTCCAGGCTCATTGCTAGGATACTACAGAGATTGGGGCTCCTGTCTTTGCTGATATTGAAGTCGAGCCAAGGAAACTCTAGACTGTATGTGTTTTCCACAGCTGAATTTTAACTTATTGCTATGGAAAAGATGCAGACAGAAGTGACAGCATTTGGAATAAAGAGAACAATGCCTAGGGTCTCTGCTTAAGGTTGTGCAGCCTGCACACTGCACAAAGGCATTGGGTGGATGGGCAGGAGGTAGGGAAATCCCACTGGCACGGGCGCTTCTGGAAACTGTGCCATTTGGTAATTGATCCGCTCAGAGGAGACTCTTTTTTTTCCCTTCAATTCGTCTGCCTACAGGAAGTGCCATTTTGTAATTTGCCAGAGGCACTGTATGTGCCAATAGTGGCCCTGGCAATGCTATAGACCTGTAGAAGATTGCGTTAGAAAAATTAATCTTGCCTGCTACCTTTAGGCAGGAAAGTAAACCATCGTTAATTTTCTTCCCTATTAAAACTTTTCTGTAGAAGATCCTCTGGCTTGTAGGGCAACACATTTCAGTCTCTTAATATTTTTCTCCTCCTTTCGTTCTGTTGGGACTAATAATAACAATCATAATAATTAATAACTTATGCCATACTGGTGGAAAAATTAAAGACAAAGTGAAAACTAAGGAACATCCAACTAAAGTCAATTAGAGTCTCAGTAACTGGTTTTATATTTAGTAGCTGGACCTCTTATAGAAAGAAGGAAAATTCAAGTGGTGCTACTTCTAGGAACTTGTCAGGTCATACAAGGTCGAATCTAAGCAATGAAATATTTATTGCTGAAATGAGATTCAGAAGATTTGATTTCTAATCTCAATATTTACTAAGTGTTGTTCTTGGACAATTCACTTTCTTTTTCTGTGCCTCAGTTTACTTGCCTGTAAAATAACTGGGTTATTTCTAATGCTCTTTCCAGCTCCAGAACTCTCTATTTTATTATTATACGCAATTCAGTTCATGCCACAAAATAGACCAGAAATAATAATCACCTGGTCTAACCGTCCTTCATTAGATAAAATAAATGCATGCCCGGATTTTTTTTTTTTTTGGAGAGCAACCTTGAGTAAGAGGAATTCTGCTTTACTCCTATCTTCCTTCCTATAGCTGAAGATGCATTCCTGGGACGTGACTTTTTTTTTTTTATTGAGTTATTGATAGGTTACAATCTTGTGAAATTTCAGTTGTACATTAATGTTTGTCACTCATGTTGTAGGTGCACCACTTCACCCTTTGTGCCCACCCCCCACCCCACCTTTCCCCTGGTATCCACTAAACTGTCCTTAGTCCATAATTTTAAATTCCTCATATGAGTGGAGTCATACACAGATTATCCTTCTCTCGCTGGCTTATTTCACTTAACATAATTCTCTCAAGGTCCATCCATGTTATTGCAAATGGAATGATTTTGTTCCGTTTTGCAGCTGAGTAGTATTCCGTTGTATATATGTACCACATCTTCTTTATCCATTCATCTGTTGCTGGGCACTTAGGTTGCTTCCACGTCTTGGCTATTGTAAACAGTGCTGCAATGAACATTGGGGTGCATAGGACTTTTGGGATTGCTGACTTCAAGCTCTTTGGATAAATACTCCTGGGACGTGACTTTTTAAGGTCGTGTTCCCAGACTTGGAAAAAGGTGGCCCCAAAAGAGCAGCTTGGTTTCTAGTCTAGTCACTTAAAAATCTCAGATCTGCTGACAGCCATGCTGGTCTCCCCTTCTGAAACTTCGATTACATTATCAGAGGTGCAGATGGTGGACCATTCCTTTCACCTATGAAAGCCTCGATGATTGTTCCCTTGCCTTGTTCAGGTAGAACTTTCCTCTGGTCAATGTGTAATATCATCACTGTGGATGTGCCCAGGGCAAGCAACATTCAGCAATTCTCACTTCTTTTCCCATAAAACCAAGGAAGGAAGAAATAGAAGAAAGGAAGAGAAGGAGGGAGAATAACTGCAGATCTTTGTCCTGGGTTTCTCCTTTTCTCTCCATAACTGCCCCTCGGATCTCAGCTGAGGACCTAAGAGCCATGTATCCCCACTGCTATTCTGGAGTTTGTTTTTAGCTATACTTTTGATGGCACCATTAGGCAGCGGGGCTTTGAAGCATTTTGAATAAGCAATTCTTCAATTAATGCGTTTTACATTTGTTCCCTACTTTATACACTATGCTACGGAAAAATGTGGTATTGAAGTTTTCTTATGATGAGGCCTAATTTTACCACCTGGGGTAGAGTGATAGTGAATGACTTGCTCAAGGTCAAGGAAGGTAGGATTCATCCAAAGAGAAGCCAGAAATAGAACTGAGGTCTGCTGACTTTCGGTTTAGTTTAGCATCCAATAAACCACACTCTCTTTCCTCTGAACATTTTATCTCCAGTGGTTTGCCATGGGCACAGATATTAGACAGCCTACAAACCTAAACCGTCATAAAATGGTCAGACGTAGTAAAATAGGCTCCACGGGGAAAAAAACATATATGTCATTGTCAGTAACAAAACATAACTACCAGGTCACATTAGCAGCAGAGATGGTCTACCTTTACCCTTCTTTGGGCATCTTTTTCTAACAGAGAGCATGATTTTCTGTGTGTTTCAGTCAAAAACATATTTTGAATGAAAAAGTCATATTGCCTTTATATTTGTGCCTGCGATTGAGGTAATGAAGTATGGAGTTCATTTGTGAATGTTTTGAATGGCAACATCTCCTTGAAATTATTTTTGCTGGGAACTCAAATGAACATTCTTTCAAAATAGTCACACTGTTGTAATTGGCAAACCTCTGAGACGGTATCTTGGGAGGGAAACAACATGCAGTTGGAAAGGAATATAAAATTCATAGACTTGCAGCCTGAATTATCCATTTCATCTACCATATTTTCATGTTAAAACCATCTCCAGATGGGAAGACAGGATCTTAAAATCTTTAATTATGAAAAAATCTATTAGACACTGGAAGGACATTACAATTTTATTACAACTTTTGTTTGCCCGTATCTTATTACCTGTTTATTCAAAATGTGTCTCACTATTTTTATTTTAAGACATACTTGACTATTTTTAAAATTTCTTTAAAAGTCTTTTGGAGGAAATAATGGCTTAGTCCCCCACAGGATCATAACATACTTCTTTGTTGAGGCTCAGGCCTCAAGTCTATTTAAGGATGGTTGCATTGCTAAACTCTAAAAGTGCTGCCTGATTCCTGATCAACTTCAGAGATTTTATTTTATTTTATTTTATTTATTTTTTGTGAGGAAGATTGGCCCTGAGCTAATCTTCCTCTTTTTGCTTGAGGAAGATTGTCGCTGAGCTAATATCTGTGCCAATCTTCTTCCACTTTATGTGGGATGCAACCATAGCGTGGCTTGATGAGTGGTGCTAGGTCTGTGCCCGGGATCCGGGCCTGCGAATCCCAGGCTGCCAAAGTGTAGTGCACGAACTTCACCACTACACCACCGGGCCAGCCCAACTTCAGAGATTCTAAATAATTGATTTCAATAACTAGACTTATGTCTCATCTTCTAACAACAAGCACACGCCTCTGGGGATAATCTCTCCTAATGACAGAGAGAAGTCTTTCAGTTATGGAGGGTAGGAGAGGTGAGATTTGTTTCTTAGAAGCACTGGCTGTGTACAGAAAGATGAACTCTCGGAAAAGAACTTGATTCTAAAGTGTTCAGTCTTCGCAAGTGCTTTTGTGAGTTTCTCTCCCCCTCCTTTACAAAATACCATCAGTTTCTCAGAAAATGGCTTTCTTCTAACCTCTGGAAATATGCCTTACTGGGATCCCAGGGGTGATTGCTTGGGTCAGCCTAAGACAACCTAGAGGCCAAATGCTGCTGTGAGTTTTTCTAATCGTGTAGGGCCTTAGGAAGACAGCGTGGTTACCTCCACTCAAAGTCAAGTAATGGGGACACACAAAGCAAGTCTAATTTCATTGGAAAGTTAAATAGAAGGAGTTTGGATTTTTCCCAAACTAATTTTCCTAACCCAGAATACATGAATCAAAGTGGGATGTGATGTTTCCACAACAACTCTAGTGTGTCAAAGGCCATGAGACTGTTGTTTGTTCATGCTTCAGAGAAAATAGTATGTCTATAGTTCATATTAAACTCTGAAAACAACTTATTCTCAATAATGTGCTTGGTTTTCTTCTCTGAAAACTGAATTCAGTGGATAAGCTTCTCTCTTCCAAATTTTATTTTTAATGACTTGTATATTCTGTTTCTAATATCACATTTCATCCCAAAGCACCAAATATTTTTGGTCTGCCAGTCATCATAATATTAACTGTATAAAAAGAATAAAGGTGCAAGACTGGTCAAATACTTCATCCACTTGCAACAGTTTTAGAAAAGTTGATAGACGAAAGAATTCTGAGTGAGATCATCCAGTATTTGACTTCCTCCATCTGACTTACTTCACTTATATGTGGAGTATTAAAAAAAACACACACAAACAAATAAAACAAAAAACACATGGATACAGAGGACAGATTGATGGTTACCAGAGGGGAAGGGGGTGGGGGGAGGGTGACATGGGTAAAGGGGGTCAATCATATGGTGACAGATGAAAACTAGACTTTTGCACACACTGTAGTATATACAGAAGTTGAATTATAAGTGTTGTATACTTGAAACTTATATAATGTTACCTCAATAAATCAATGTTACCTCAATTGAAAAAAAGAGTTATGCTGCTTAGAAATATTTCTCAAAGTTGTTCTCATTTGGGCTGCTAGTGGATCGAAAGAAAATTTGTTGAACTTAGCAAATAATAAATTGTGCTTGTTTACTCTCATGATCCGTGAACTGAATTTCAATAGGGCTATGATATTTAAAGATTCACTGATGAGACAGTTTAATGACTCAGTTGAGAAGAGATGTGCCAACCAGACAAGTACTAGATTGTTAATTATCACTAGCTATTAGCTGGTGGCTGCTGACATTAGTTTATTGCTCATAATATTGTGGAAGTGTATAAGATAATGTGTGTTCTTCTCTTTTGATTTTTTTCCTTACAGGTCAAAACTACAACCAGATTTCACGTATATATTTTCATACTCCCTCTTCTCTGCCATCTTTACATGCCCATCTTGGATCTCAACTTCTTCTTCAGGTATTCCTGCCCACTTATGATTATCAAAATCAACAAATAGCCATTAAGCATCTCTATGGGCCAGACACTGTGTTTGGCACTTTACATGCTTTAGCTCATTTAATCTTCACAACAAACCTACATAGCAGGTTCTACAATTATCCTCAATGCACAGTTGAGGACGCTGAGTTAAAGGAAGTTAAGCAATAGGCCCAAGGTCACAAAACCAATAAGTGGCAGAGAAGGTTTTAAAACCAGGTTTGATCAATTCTAAAGGCAGATCTTTCCATAATCATTGCAATGTTTCTTTTCTCTTACCTCCTAAGATACCATAATTTGCACTATGCAATTTTATACCAAATTGTTTTCAAAAATCCACTGTGCACTTACTCTTATCTCCCTTTGTTGTTAGTGCCGTCAAGTAGATTCCAACTCCTAGCGACCCTGTGTACAGCAGAGCGGAACCCTGCCTGGTCTTTTTGTGCCATCCTCTCACCTTTGGCGCTATATCAGACAATGCTCTGCTGCTATTCACAGGGTTTTCATGGCCAATTTTTTTGGAAGTGTGTGGCCAGGTCCTTCTTCCCAGTCTGCCTTAGTTTGGAAGCTCCACTGAAACCTGTCCACCGTGGGTGACCCTACTGGTCTGAAATACCAGTGGCATAGCTTTCAGCATCACTACAATATGCAGCCACCACCGTATGACAACTGACAGGTGAGTGGTGTGGTTCCCTGACCCTGAAATGAACCTGGGCCGTGGTGGTGAGAGTGCCAAATCTTACTATCACTAGGCCACCAAGGCTGGCTCTTTTCTCCCTATCTACATGCCAATCAGATTGAGGAGAGGCGCGATATGTTGAGCTTCATTTTTAACTCCTGCAACCTCTTGGGGAGGACTAGAAGTACAGCAGAGACTCAGTAATGTATGATTGAGTTTTGTTTTCAATGTTCTTTTATAAAATAGCTACTTTAGGGGCCAGCCTGTGGCGAGTGGTTAAGTTGGCCCACTCTGCTTCAGTGGCCCAGAGTTCGCAGGTTCGGATCTCAGGCACGGACCTACACACTGCTCATCAGGCCATGCTGTGGCAGCATCTCACATAGAAGAACTAAAAGGACTTATATCGAGGATATAGAACTATGTACTGGGGCTTTGGGGATAAAAAAAAGAAGAAGATTGGCAATAGATGTTAGCTCAGGGCCAATCTTAAAAAAAAATAAAATAAGATAAGTTACTTTAAAAAATGTAACTAATTTTAAAAGCTCCTGTTGTTTTCTTTTGTTGACTTGTTAAAGAGTATTAATTTTTTCTGCAAAATGTCCTTTTTCTATTTCCTTGTGATTAAGGCCAAAATCATTCAATTGGACCTTCCTAACTTTCCCATTGATGTAAGAGGCAATGCTAGTGAAGAAAACACATTGGTAAGTAATTACAATATCTCTATTTTGGGAAGAGAAGACCTTTGTCCATGAAAGATTAATTATAAATCACAGAATGTTTAAGTTGGAGCGATCTGTGAGATCCCTACATACTTTATCTGTGCCTATTTCATGGTTCTTACGCCTGTCTACCTTGTATTTCAGTCTTTTGGGTACATACCTTCTGCCTTCTAGACTTATAATTTTCTCAAGGACAGAAACTCATGTCTGGTTCATCTTTCTATTCCTTAAAGTGTCTTGCACCATGCCTACCATGTATTCAGCAACCATCAGAGATTTGTAAAACGAATAAATCAAATCCACCACCCTTTTGTTTGACAGATGTGGAAACAGATTCACTATGAGTATTTATATGACGCTAAGATCATACTGCTAGTTCCCGGCAAAACCAAGTCTAGAACCCTGTTATTCTGATTGCTACGCCAATGGTTTTTCCATGGAGTCTTGTTTCTCAGCTTGTTAAAAATGAGTATGGAATTTCTCTGAGTGAGCGTAATCCATCATTTGCCTTCAGCTAAAACTCCTGTTGACTCCCTATGAATCCATTGGGAATATACCCACTGTGGGAACCAGTACAAAGAACAAACACAAAGCACAAAGAGAAGGGAGAGTTATTTGTTCCCTCTTAGTATTCTTGGCCAGAATGGGTTGTATATTTAGTAGCGATAAGACAGATTTAAGCTTAAACACTGAGAGGCAAGTCAAATCATAACAGTGTAGGTGTTTGGGATACATGGTAAGGAATAGGTCAGTCTCTGCCAAATCTTGACTTAACTCTATGTGAATGTGTGTAAAATTACGGATAATATGAAATATTGTTATGAAAATTAATGGTTACAAAGATTAAATCAAATAACTAATAACATAAGCCTTTAGCAAATGTAGAAATGTCTTCTGCAAACTTGATTATGGGACATTAAGTGAAAATTTTTTTTTTTTTTTTGGAGGAAGATTAGCCCTCAGCTAACTACTGCCAGTCCTCCTCTTTTTGCTGAGGAAGCCTGGCTCTGAGCTAACATCCGTGCCCATCTTCCTATAGTTTATACGTGGGACGCCTACCACAGCATGGCTGCCAAGCAGTGCCATGTCCGCACCTGGGATCCGAACCAGCGAACCCCGGGCCGCCGAGAAGCGGAACGTGCGAACTTAACTGCTGCGCCACCGGGCCGGCCCCTAAGTGAAAATATTTTAATATTATGTTATAGAAAGTGATCATCATTAGTAAGAAACATTTACTGAGTGCCTAATTTATGCTAGGATATGTGAATTGAAAGACAAGAAACTAAAGTCCTTGCCATTATTAATTTATAATCTAGTGTCAGGAACAAGACGTCCATAAATAGATGACTACAAAGGAGGACAGAGGGGGTGACTGTGAAGTCAGCATGAGAACTGGCCTTTAGTGCCGGCCTCAGTGGCCTAGTGGTTAAGTTTGGTATGCTCCACTTCAGCAGCCCGGGTTCAGTTCCTCGGTGTGGACTTTCACCACTTGTCTATCAGTGGCCATGCTGTTGCAGCAGCTCACATACAAAAAAAAGAAGAAGATTGGCAACAGATGTTAGCTCAGGGCAAATCTTCCTCAGAAAAAAAAAAAACATTGGCCTTTAATCTTGGTCAGTGGGGAGCATTAAATACTTTTGAACAGATTTGTGATATATGTACATACAGTGATCTTTTAAGAATATTACTTTGACATAGGTGTGCACTGATGGAAGGACAGGAGAAAATAGGTATAGAAATACCAATTTAGAGACTCTTGTAATAATCCATAGGTGAGGTGATGAGAAGGCGGACTAAGGTGAGAATGAAGGGCTATATAAGTAAAGGAGAAGACCTGGGAGAGATTATGAAGCCAGAATCTACATGACTTGATGACTCAATGGATCTAGAGAGGGAGATGTTAAAGCTGATGCCAAAGACAGAAATTAGCTCTTTATAACTGACTGTATTATATATGTTACCCTGATTGGTTTGAATCTGCTATAAGGCAGAGGCTTTCATTTATTATCTTTAAATTCCAATATCCCAGCAGAAATTGGGCAGTATTGCTCATGTATTTTGATATTCACAATAAGAAGCCCTTATTACAAAGAAAGGAAAATGGAAGACTTCATGACTGTAAAAGATTGTAAATGGAACTTGAACTCCCAGCAATGTGCAGCACAGTGCTGAGTATGTAGTAGGTGCTTAACAAGTACTTGAACTGAATTTAATTGTTGGTGTGGTAAAAAGATTAAAGTTCTGGGGCCGGCCCGGTGGCGCAGCGGTTGAGTGCGCACGTTCTGCTTCGGCGGCCCGGGGTTCACCGGTTTGGATGCCGGGTGTGGACATGGCACTGCTTGGCAAGCCATGCTGTGGTAGGCATCCCACATATAAAGTAGAGGAAGATGGGCACGGATGTTAGCTCAGGGCCAGTCTTCCTCAGCAAAAAGAGGAAGATTGGCAGTAGATGTTAGCTGAGGGCTAATCTTCCTCAAAAAAAAAAAAGATTAAAGTTCTGTTGGTTTTATTTCTAGCTCAACCAAGAAATAGTCATGTGACCCTAGGAAAGTCATTTAACCTTTCTGTATCTCCACATCCTGTTGGCATTAAGGACATGTAATAATCCTTCCATTTCTCACAGTCTATGACTTGATTCTAAATTTGATTCTGTCACTCAGCAAATCCTTTCCTGCGCCCGTGCTTCACTTCCAGCCCCTGCCTCACGCAGGACCTGGGTCTGCAATGAGACACCCAGAGTGCATTTCCTCTCATTGCCCCATGCTCCGGAACACTCCCGTCTCTCTTAACTTGACACCATCTCTCATCCTCCCACCTCTTTAGTCAAAACTCTTTTTTCCTCAGTGCTAATCTCAAAAAGTAGAGCAACCTGATCCGATAATTTCATATTAAGATATGAAATACTGGTCACCTGGAAGGTCCTCCAGGCTTCTCCAACTTTACAGAAGGTATCTTATTATTCTGGGATTTCAGGCAAAATGACAGAATAAAATAATGAAGTTTAGGAGAGAGAGTTTCAGCAAGACAGGCTTTTAAATCATGTTATATAAACCTGACCTTGTCATACCGATGGGCTCAGATTCAGGAGTATAGAGTTTTATACAAATCATGGAAAGCAGAGTAGAAAGTTGACCATATTTTTAATGTTCATTTTAGGCCACCCCTCTGCCCAATCTTCATTTGTCCCACTGCCTGACTTCTATCAACAGTTTAACAAATATTTATTTTAGCACCTACTCTGTATCATACAGCATGTTGGCAGTGGTGTTTTCAATACGCATAGAATATGGTCTCCGCCCTCAAGGGCCTTACAGCGTACTATGAATGACAGACATCTAAACAGTTAAGTACTTAGAAACATATCAGCAGGCGTTTTACCCAACTTGGGGAGTTCAGGGAAGGCTTTCCGGAGCTCAAGCCTCACCAACCGTTTTTGAAGATCTGTAAACCAGGGCCAGTGCATAGCTTCATAACTGGCCTGAGGTATACAATCAGGGTTTCTGAACTGTACGTCCTGGACACAAGGCATAGATAATTTACTTTTCCAAACCATACTGGTACATGTAACTTGCTGAAGATTATTTTAACAATAGTGTATATCACCAAATCCAATTACTTAATTGTTCTTACAATGAATTGTGAAAGGATATGACTTCACTCTCTGTTTCACTGGGTGTTTTTAAGAACCTGGCTCTGGATAAATAGGTCTGTACTATCCAGTTTGTCTCCAAAAGGCAAAACCATTAATTTCCATTAATTCTAGCCTTCTTTCCTGACCTTCTATAAACCCTGGCTTTAGTTCATTCAAACTGTACATCAGTCGAAGAATTAAAGAGATTTTATAGTCTAGTAGAAAAAATCCTGAAAGCCTTTTATTTGGTGGTTGTCTCCCAGTTAGGTACGAAATAATCAGAATGAAAACGTATGTCATGCTGTCCTTCTGTTTAAGTGATTAAACTGAACTTTGTCTGTATAAAAGCTATTCAAAGTTCAACAGAACTGTGATTTTAAGAAAAGCCTTGGGTGTTTGTGGAGACTGCAAAATACATGGGAAAAAACCCTCCAAGTTCAATGTATTCTGCAAGGGACTATCCAATTCCAAGGGCAAAATGTGGGAGCTGCATGTGCACTAAAAGTACAGTAGCCAAACCTGCTCCCGCAGCCGCCATCGTCCTCCAGCCTAGCAGGCCTTGGGCCCAGGCCAAACAGACACTCATCAGGGAATAAATGGTCTGATCTGTGAACAGTTTGCACTATGTAACTGAACCTATTGACAGAGAAAGCCAGGAATGGGCTTATCCTTCTTACATCATTTTCATGAAAATTGCCAGTTACTGAAAGATTTCTATTGCAAGTGTGTTCTTTAGAGGCACGTATGCACATAATCAAAGACACAAGCCTTTGGACCTCCATATTGATAACACTGCTCATAGCCTCTTGAATTTTTTAAGTGCTAACTGGCTGTAATTGGTACCAGACACTTATGAATATAAGTATTTTATATTTGTCAGTGTTTCCTTTGCACTTCAACCTAGGCTACTTGCTGGTATTCTGACGCCTCGCTGGCTGGCTATCAGTCACATGAGCAGCAAATGTACAGATGAATATACCATGAAATGACTTGGGGGCATTGAAGCAGAAGTGCCTGTGAGCATGAGTGACAGTACAGACAGCAGGGAGCAAAGCTGCTGGTAGGTGGGCTAACTCAGGCTGGGAGGAAACTCTGCTTTCCCTGTGAGACATGATGTGATCCAGAAGCTTCTAGGAGGTTCTGGACATTCTGGACACAGCGCTAGACCCTCCCTGTCTCCCACCACAGCTTCTCAAAATTCTCTTCTCTTGCTTTCTATCCTCAATCCCCACTCCCTCCCAATATACATTCACATAGCTGCTCTCTGTCTCTATCAACTTCTCTCTTTCTCTCTCCTCCAACCTCTCTCTCTCTTCATTCCTCCTTCTCTCTCTCTCCCTCTCTTTCTCTCTCTCTCTTTCACACACACACATACACACCCCTGTACACTAGGGTTTCCAGACACCTAATGTGCTTCCTATAAATCTACCAACTTTGAAACCCTGCCAAAATCCCAAAATATTACCCATGAGCAAATTCTAAGAAGACAGCTCTTGGGTATAATTTCTCTAACCTGCCACCATGCCATACTGTGCAGTTGGCTGAGGCCTGTGTTACCATAGGCCTTCCTAATACTCTTAGAGGAGCCTCAATGCCCTGATATTTTTCCCGTCATCATCATCATCCTTTGTGATGTGTGGAGCGGTCTTGAGATGGAAAAGTTAAAAGAGGAGTAACAGCATTGCACCAATGTTTTGAATGTGTGCTTTGCTATCTACTAACACTGACCAGATTTTTATTAAATTACACTGAATGATTTTTAAGAGGAGAGAAAAAGTATTGTGTTTGGTGGTCAAATGTCTCTTTGCTCTGTGGTGCTGCCACCTAAAATGCTACTTCATTTGAGGTATGGCCCAAAGACCACTTGTATCAGAAGCATTTGGGGACCTTGCTAAAAATGCACATTCCAGACACCTGTCCCAGACCTACTTTATTTCTAAGGGCAGAATCTATAAATCTGCATTTGTGAAATGCTTCCCAGGTGATTCTGATGGCCTGAAAATTTGAGAACCAGCACTCCAAACCAGCATGGTTTGGTGTTTAAAAAGGGTAATGGCCTCAGGAACTGATGACCTAGTGGACCTGATTTTACAACTGATTTCCTGTGTGACTTTGGGCAAATCAATTAATTTCTTTGGGCCTCAGTGTTCTCATCTGTAAAACGGGACAAATCTCTTCTTCCCATCCTCTCAAAGTTGTATAGATCAAATATAAATGTGTGTGAAAGTTCTTTAGAGTTTTATAAAAATAACACGTGTTATTATTGTTATGGGTGGGGTCAGGGAGAACAGACTGGAGAAGGAATGCTGTTGGCAAGGACTGAAGGGAGGAGAATCCAGTTTCTTTCTTTTTCCCATCAGACTCCAGACAATGGGTTACAGTATTGTGGAACTTCAAGGTTCTTTCCAAGTCACAACCTCCCCCAATCCTTCATGCGCTCGCCGTTTACTGTTAACAGTGAAGAAGGCTCCTCTCTTCCGCAACATTCCTGTAGGTGAAAAACCTACCTGAGCAGGTTGAGGTCAGCTCTAGGTTCTGATCAGCGCCCAAAATGGCACTGTCAATCAGTAAGACAAGGCGTCTTCCTGCTTACTTATTAGGGGCAAATGTAATTAAACAATAGTTATCTACATATTAGCAGAGTTGGAGAAACAAAACAGATATTTTTGTTCTCATTCATAATTAGACTTAGGAATGGTACATGCCACAGGTAGTCATCTTAAAAGACACAAAGTATTGTTCCTTTTTCTTGCTTAATGACTCCAGACATTTCTTTTGTTTCTGATATGAATGGGGGGATCTTTTATTTTCAGGGTGCATTATCCTACTTAGGCCCCCTTCCTTACCCTCCACTCTCTGAAGTTTTAGTCAAAGGATTTCATAAAAAATTTCAACACTTATAAGATTCAAATTGGGTCTAGATTTTTTTCCAAACATCTGGCTTTCAATTTCTGAATGCCTAGGTCATTCCTGCCTCTCGGAAAAGAATGTCTGCCCATTCTTGTCCATTCCCTGAGTGCTCCATCTCAGTGACTTTCTTCTCTGCTATTTTGACTTTCCGACCAGGAAATGGATTTCATTAACTTTAGCTTGCAGAGCAGAGGCTGTACCTGAGGTGACCCCAAAAGTCATTCAAATATTCCAACGGAAGGCAGGCAAACGCTGTGTGGGAAATCACAAAGAGGAGGGAAAAAGAGAGAGGGACGAGATGAAATCAGGCTTTGACAAACAGTTCAGCCAGGCCAGCCCCCTGGAAGGGAGCCAGCGTTGGTAAAGCAGCAGCAGCTCTGGGTTTCACAGTCAGTCTGGAATGCACTTCAATACAACCCAGCCTCCATCTCGTTAGAGGCCTAGCGTTTGATGATTCAGCTGCTTCCCGGCTGCCAGGAGAGATTTGGCCAACTGTTTGAAAAACACTGTCTGCCCCAGACCACACTTGTTTTTATTCTCTGCCTGTTGTCAGGGCCTCTTCTGAAATGGAACACCTCAGGAAATCAGACCCAAACTCTGAGGAGTTCATGCTGCCTCTTGTACCCCCTTTTCAAAGGCAATTATACCAAAATAGGGATTGTTTGTAGCAAAGTGCTTTCCTAGTGATGTTGAAAGCAGACAATGTGTTATCAGGAAATGATCTCTCATTAGATCTCCTTTAGATCAAATGAAAAACAGAGTGTGCTAGCAGACTCATCAGACATTAAAGGCACAGCTGAGATCTGCCATTGCTGAACTCCCCATATATCAGTTTGTTCAAAGATGCAGGTTAAAGGGTAATGGAAACGCATTTTGGGAAGGAATTGAGCAAGAGCCTCGGCTGTAGGCTGGACTCTTGAACTCTGCTGTTTGCTTCTGAAAAGTTCCTTAGAGCTGCAGGCCCAACTTTCTAACAAAGAAAGCTGAGCCTCAAAGTGGACTGGGCTGTCTCAAGCAGAAATGAACATATTACCTTCAGTATAGCTTAGTGCTTCAGAGAATGGTCTTCGGCGTCAGACTGTCTGAATGTGTAGTTCACCTATAGCACTTAGTTCTATGAATGTAGGAAATCTAGTTCTCCGTGCCTCACTTGTCTTATCTGTAAAATAATAGTACCTTCTTTATGGGGTTGTGAGATTTAGAGGATCAATGAGTTGATACATGTAGATATATGTGTTTAGAATAGAGTCTAGCATACAAGCCCTCAATAATAGTGTTAACTATTAATGTTATTAAGGCCCTGAAGGTATTCCAGGCAACATACACTGTATGTAGCAGTGATTGCGAACACATTTTTAGTAAGACAATCTTGAGTTTGAATCCTAGTTCCACCACTTACTAGCTGTTTGGACTTGGGTAAGTTACCTAACCTCCATAAGACTCAGTTTCCCCATCTGTAAAGTGGGGATAATAATTGTAGCTTCGTAGAGTTGTTGTGAGGATTAATAAACTATGTAAAATGCTTAATGCAGTGGCTGGCCCATAGTAAGTTCCCAATAAATGACAAATAATCATACAATATGCCTAAGACTCTGTGACTCTAGAAACCCCGTATCTGGTTTTTTTTCTAGTCTTGGCTCTATTTAAATACTGAATAATATTTTAAAGATTCATTCTCTGCTAAGAAGTCCTTATATACAAGAAGCAAATTGAAAAGCTATTATCTTTCTCCATTAAAAAAAAATAGTGATGATGTCTTCATTAGCTCATTGCTCAGGAGGAAGCAGAGTTGCCCAAGTGAGTAGGAGATGGAGAATGGAACTCTTCTCTCCTCAACCCTTAGATGCTTCAATGGTCTCAGTAGTCACTTGGGCCAGTCAGCTGGAAAGAGAACCAGCTGGAAGCAAAAACAGGGCAAATTGACAATTACAAAGTTCCTTCGTTTTATGAAAATGCCTGGTTATTTGTCAGACTTTTGGCCTACTCAGTATCTCTCAATCCATCTTTATTCCTCTTGAATGATGAAAACCAGGGTGGGAGGGATAGCAAGGGAGGAAAAGAAATCCCTGGCCCTCAAAACTTCACCTGTGGCCTGGCATGGAAAGTGGGCTTGCCTTTCCAGAAAAGATAGTGTGACCTTGCTGAGAAAAGAAGCCAGTCCAAACAGTTGCAGTGATTCTATACTTCTCTCATGCTCCAGCATGTTCCTCAGCTGGGAAACATCATGCTTTAGAAGAAGAAAACGTGATGCCTCCTTTCTCTTGCACTTGCTTTGTGAACATGCAGAAGGTCCCATATTCTCCCCTGTTTTTCAAGCAACAAATACATTGATTTTGGGGAGGACAGCATTGCTTTAGCTCCATCTTGGGGCATGAAAAGAAACTAGATCTAAATCGATAGATTCTCAAAGAACGATTTAATGTGTCACTGAGAACTTGTCTCTGCAGTATCGTAACCTGACTTTTTGCCTGAATCTAAAGAATTGCACATGTAAGTCCTGGCAAGGAACACCCTTGCATGTGGCTGTGGTTCTGCAAAGTCCAAATTAATTCTCTCCTTTCTCTTTCTTGATTTCTACTGTGGTTTCAGAGCAGCTTCAAGAGAATTCCTGATGTCTGATTAACTTTGCCCTCCTCAGACCTTTAATTCTGTTGCCCCCATCCCGTTCATCTTTAGCATCATCACCACGTCTGAGAAAATAAAGATACAGACATTAACCCCTTTGGTAAGGCTTGCCTTGCTTCCTACAGACACGGTCTTTAACAAACACTTTTTTTAATTTTCAAGAAGGAAGCAAAAATATATGCAGGAGCCATTTTCTATTACTATGTAAGAACAGTAAAATACTATAAAGTGGGTTCCCAGCATTTTAACAGTAAAAACCAGTGAACAATACTTGAATAGTCACTATAAGCAGCAGCCCACTGGATTGTAATTCTTAATAGTTTTTTGTTGGGCACAACAGATTACAGAACAGACTGTTCTGGCAGAGAGATTTCTACAAGAGTCACTTTCAAAAACCAATCTGGGGTGCGAAGTAAAGCTTGCCGGACTGTGGTAGAAACAGCATAAGCAGGTCCTGTTGGCAGTGGTTTAAAGAGTGAGGCGTATCTGGACAGAGGCATTGTGGACAGTCACACTTGTCCACATGGAATAAGAGAAGAGGAGATTGGTTCTCAAAGATAAAGTGTCTTCCTTCTCAGCTCTGTGGGTCCAAAACCTTGAGAGTCAACTTACTCAAGAATGACTGGGCCCCAATAACTGGCTTACACCATTCCAAATGTGAACTGCACCAAAATCCAAGCCTGAACTGCCTGTTTTCTGCGTAGGGTATCTCCTTGGTAGGGAGATCCATTCAGAGAAACAACTTACTGGCGAGATTTTATATCACAGTATAAGTTAATGATATAAAGTCAGAATAAAGAAACTAAGGTAGCTCTAAGAGGTCTTGTCATCTCTCTAATGGAAGAACATCTACCACTAAATATTTCTTGCCAGAGCTGTGCCCAGTTATCTGAAGGCAGAAAATCCTCTCCCTGGAAAGTTCTGGAGATACTTAATGTAAACAGACATATAGTAATCAAGCAAAGAGGAGTCCCTTTTTGAACTTATGCCTGTCTCAACTTAAGAAGCAGGCAAACGTGAAAGGACTAGTAGGGTCTTGTGAGAGAGCAACAGCTTTATAAGCGGAGTTGGAACTCCAGCCCATCTCAGTGCTGGGTATGCAACGGGTCTTTCTTTGACTTTGTGGGGACTGGTCAATTAGTTGACTTAGTAATTCCTTTTCTAAACCATTTCTACCCCAACCACATATTATTCATCACTCCTTCTCACCACCCCCTTCCTTCCTAAAGTGCTTCTTTTTTTCCTTTTTTTGTGAGTAAGATTGGCCATGAGCTAACATGTGTTGCAAATCTTCCTCTTTTTGCTTGGGAAAGATTACTGCTGAGCTAACATCTGCGCCAATCTTCCTCCACTTCACGTGGGATGCTGCCACAGCATGGCTTGATGAGCGGTGCTAGGTCCTCTCCTGGGATCCAAATCTGTGAACTCTGGGCTGCTGAAGGGGAGTGCACAAACTTAACCACTATGCCACCAGGCCGGCCCCCCTAAGGTGCTTCTTGACGATAGTATTAGGCACTATTAGTTACTAAGTTGTGAATCCAGAGATCTGTAAGCATCTTTTCTTACTATTTCCAACTCTGTTTATCTCTTTTTAAGCCAATGCACACTCTGGGCCTGAACTGGGCTCTTTCCCAAGAGACATCAACCTGTGCACATCACAGAGGGACCTTTTCCTCAAAGACCATTCAAGTGAACTCACTTGTACTCTACTGATATTTCTCAAGATGTGTAAGTTACTCTTCCAAAGTTCCTTAGGATAGTTAGTATGGCCACCTCAGTATCATGGAAATGTGAATCATTGGAGTATAAAACTTATTACTCTGAAATGTCAAGACTTTAAAACAGCATTATAAAATAAGGAGCCCAAAAATGATTAAATCAGGAAGACAAACATAGTTTATGTAATTCACATGAGAGAGGAGCTTGATTCTTCTCCTTAAGTGGCCAGATATGATGGAAAGAGGACTAAAAGTAGGAGCTGGAAGGGCAAGAGACTTCAATATAATTCATTACATATCCATTATATTCCATGTTATTTAATTTAATTTCCACATGAAGGCTGATATTTGGCTGTGTAGCAACTATGTACACATCAATGCAGTCAAACCAACTGTTTGCAGCAGGTGTTGCTCTGATCGGTCAGGGCCTGTGCTCTACCAGTTGTTAAATACTTGAAATATCATTAAAAATCTTACCAAGCCTACAAAATAGGTAATTATTTTGGTCTACATTTCAAAGAAAGTCTCAGAGAGGGGCCAGCCCGGTGGCACAGTGGTTAAGTGCTCATGTTCCGCTTTGGCAGCCCGGAGTTTGCCAGTTCAGATCCCGGGTCCAGACATGGCACTGTTTGGCAAGCCATGCTATGGTAGGCGACCCACACGTAAAGTAGGGGAAGATGGGCATGGATGTTAGCTCAGGGCCAGTCTTCCTCAGCAAAAAGAGGAGGACTGGCAGCAGTTAGCTCAGGGCTAATCTTCCTCAAAGAAAAGAAAAGAAAAGAAAGTCTCAGAGAAATTAAGTGAATCTACAGCAAGCAGTGGAGCTTTATGTGAACTATCTCATTTACCCCTTTTTGAATGCCCCTTATGAGGTACTATCCCAATTTTACAGATGAGGAAACCGAGGCTCAGAGAGATTAAGTAAATTGCCCCCAGACTGCACCAGTGGAAGAGCAAAAGCTCAAATTGAAGCCTAGCTCTACCTGACTCAGAGGTCTATTCATTTCATTAATACCATGCTGCCTTCCAAGGTCTTTGTCCTAAATTGCCACTGAGCCAGCTCTATGTCCATAGGTAAAATGTTCTGAGTTCCTAATTTTATATTGTTGGTCTCGGTGATCTCTAAGTTTCCTCCCAGTCGTAACCATCTATGTAAAGGTTTAAGTTAAGGTATTTCTTTAAGGATTCAACAAGGCATTTGTGTACACTCTAGTCATTCTCATACGGAGAGTGCTGTCATTAGATGATCAGTTGCATCATTTTCCTTGACAAGTTCTCTCTTGTACGAAGAGAGGAAGAACTCTGGATGGATACTTAAAAGTGTGGCCTTCAGGAACTGAGCTTGTTGAACTTCCCAGGATGCCAAAGAACTTTGTGACTTCAGCGTCTATAGTGCCTAACATAATGTTGGGGTGTTTTTTTTTTTTTTTGGGTGAGGAATAGTGGCCCTGAGCTAATATCCATACCAATGTTTCTCTATTTTGTGTGTGGGACGCTGCTGCAGCGTGACCTTATGAGCTGTGTGTAGGTCCACGCTCAGGATCCAAACTGGCCAACTCCAGGCCGCCGAAGTGGAGTGGGCAAATTTAACCACTATGCCACCAGGCTGGCTCCCCAACATTGCTTTTGAAGGACTTTTCTCTTCATTGTTTTGCACTAGAACCAAATTTTGAGAAGTGTTGTAATATAGTGAAGTGGAGACTAGATAAGCCATCAACATCAGAAGACTGGGATTCCAGTCATGGTTCTTCCATTCCCTGTTTGCAGATGCTCAGGCAAGAGCTTCCCCTTCCCTTGATCTCTCATTCTTTAACTCTCATAGGGTTATTTTGAGTATCAAATGAGATGATGATGGTAAAGTTATTTTTAAGCTATTTTCCTTTAGAAATACATTACTGCATTCAATATTTGACTACTTACAGAATTCCTTTAAAACCATAGACTTGTAGCATGGAAATAAGTATTAGATATCTACTTCAGTGGCTAGAAAAATATTTTGTAGGGGCCGGCCCCGTGGCCAAGTGGTTAAGTTCGCGTGCTCTGATGCAGTGGCCCAGGGTTTCACCGGTTCGGATCCTGGGCGCAGCCATGGCACTGCTCATCAAGCCATGCTGAGGCGGCGTCCCACATGCCACAACTGGAAGGACCCCACAACTAAAAATACACAACTATGTACCGGGGGCTTTGGAGAGAAAAAGGAAAAATAAAATCTTTAAAAAAATTTATAAGTAAAGCACTTATTTCAATAGAAATCTTAGTGGAAAGAGCAATAAAAATAAGAGATGGAAGCAGGATTTATCTGCTCTGGTTGAAGCAAAAGTGGGTGTTCTCAATTGCTCAGAACCCTAGGTTCTCACAGAAACTCTGTTTGAAGATCACTTATATAATTCACACCCTCATGTTCAGAGGGGCCTGAGATCCAGAGAAGGAAAGGGACTTGCCTAGTGCTGTCCAACTCATAGAAGGGAGAGCTGAGACTAGGAAGCACATAGCACACGTATAATATGGCAACATATTTTTCTTCTGTAGTGGTCGTTTCAATCAGGAGATAGGCAAGGATACTGTGTTGGACAGAAAGTATCTGAATTAGGATAAATACACTTTAAGTAGGTTGTTTTGATTCAGATATTTTGACGTGAAAATATTTTGGCTGTAAGAATAAACAAACGAACAAAAACCTTTTCAGCTTAAATAAAATATTGTCAAGAAGCTTGCCCAATGTCTTTTCCCACTCTGTGTCCTCTTTCCCAAGGCTTACCTCATCCCAAACCTTAGTCATATCAAATGGCTGGTCAAAATGGAAATAGAAAGTGTTAGGTTCTCATTTTTTTGAAGTCAGTTTCATATTTTATTAATTTTTCTGTGAACTTTATCAAAGTAAGTTCAAAGTAATATATGCATGCAATAGCAAATCAGGGCATGTGGAAGAATTTGTAATGAAAAGCAAGTCTCCCTTCGCAATCCCCAGTGCCATTCTCTAGAAGCAACTAATTTTAACAGTTTCTATTTGTATTTCCTGGACGGAACCAAGGCCAGTGTCAAAACTACCTTGGATCACAACATTCACTATGCGCTAGAATAGAAAGGCTTACAACCAACAGTTGCCAGCTATATTTACCACAGTGTTCTTCCTGTTTACATCTCTCTCTGGTCCCCCAAGATTGAGATCCTTGAGGTTAAAGCTATGGTCATCTATAATATCCAAAGAAGAGCCTCACTTTAATCCTTAGGAGACAACAGTTGAACTAGGTCCTAGACTATCTTATTTATTCTTAGATTCCGAGGACTTAGCACATAGTAAGTACTCAATAATAAATGTTTGTTGAGGATTTAATTCACTAATTAATTAGTTAACCAGCAAAGATCTAAAGAAGCCAGTACAATATCACCTCACTAAATTATGTACCTCAATTCCGTGACTGCAGCACTGTTGGCAAACACTGGGAGTGACCAAGACATTCTATTCATATATTATCATTCCTATGGCCCTAAGCAGCTAGCCTGTAAGGAAAGACACAGAAACCTGTGCATGGAGGTGGGTTCTGACACTGACCTTGGCTCAAACCAGGAATTAATCAAGGAGTAATAGCTGCCATAACAACACTCATTTATTGAGTATCTAATATAGCACCTATAGTATCTGGGATAAGCACTTGACATATGTTATTGAGTCCTATCTACAACTCTGTGAGATAGGAACTATTATCCCCATCACTGATGAGAAAACTAGATGCAGAGAGAGAATGCATCCTGATCAAGGTAATACAGTAGTATAAAAGTGATGGAGGGTGGCGGGTGGGTTCAAGTCTAAACAATCTGACTCCAGAGCCTATGTTCTTTATGTTTTAAAAGCACATTCCATAGTGTCTTTCATGTAGCAGATACTAAATATAAGTTAATTCTCTTCTGGTCTTACTGGGAACAGGAAACATTTGGACAACCGTAACTCAGGGAGGTAAGGAAAGGAAAGGAACTCAAACACATAAATACAGAATCAGATCTTATCGAGGGGCAAACATGGAGTTAATACTATTATTCTTAATCACCTTCTCCACTTCCCACTCTCTTTAGCATCCCCCTTCCACCCTTGAAAGTCATCCAGTTTGATCTTCAAGTCAATGCACTAGAGCTGGCTGCCTTCCTGCCATAGGACTTCATCCAAAACTACACCCACACAAGCCATGTGTCTACTCCCTCCTGTATCTTATTAAAGGCCATGTTGATGATCCAAACAGAATGGGAAAATTATGTTTGGGGAGAAGACTGTATGCCTGGATACACTTGGCTAGGGCAGAACTTGCCTGCCTGTAGAAGTTTTCTGAGGCTCCTTCCAATAAAAGAGTGAATTCTGCTTCCTATCCTCTCAGGATATTGTCTGTAATAAAGTTGCATTTTGTTGCACTTTATACACTCCGAAGAACTTTTGCAGATGTTATTGCATGTGATCCTCACAAGAAACTTGTGAGCTAAGCAGAACATTCATTTAGTAAGTATTTAATGCCTCCTACTATGTGCCAGGCCTTGTGCTGGGCCTTGGCTTAAGCATATGAATAAGATTAACTCCTCCTCATCCTTCCAGTCTCAACAAATGACATCTTTTCAGAGAGGACTTCGCTTCCACCCCCTTCCACTCTCATCATATCCTGCTTGTATCCATCATAGGACTTATCACAATTTAATTATAGATGTATTTGTTTATTACTTGCACTGTAAGCTTCAAGAGGGTTGGAACTTTGTCATATTCCCCACTGAATCCCCACAAATAGCACAGTGAGAAAGAGTTCACAGTCTGGTAAAGGGAAACAGACTAGTATACACATAAACATAATAAGTTAGTGCTGCTGCCTTGGAAAAAGTCTGTTGAGAGTAGGGGCCTAACAACAGGAGGAACAAATTCTATTTCTATGTGTCAGAAAAAGCTTCACTGATGGGGTTACGCTTGAACTGGAATGTCAAAAGATGATAAGGGAACAAAGATGGGTAAATACTCCCCCGAAGAGAAAGCAACATAGACAGTAGCTTGGAGGCATAAAACAGCGTGCCGCATTCTAGGAACTGCAGGTATTTTGGTAATTTCTAGAGCATGTAAGAGTGAAGTGGAGGGTGTGAGTTGGTGAGAGATGAGCTTGAAGAAGCAACACAGAAGCCAGGTTAGCAAGAGGACCTTGAATGCTGTACTACCCAATTTGAACTTTATTCCATTCGCAATAACAACAGCTACCACCCATTCACTACTTCCATTTACAATAATAATAGCTACTATTTATTGACTACTAACTTTGAGCTGAGTACTTTACATACATTTCCTTTAAAAAAAGCCTCTTTATTATGGAAAATTTCACACATATATAAAAGTAGAGAGAATGATATAATGAACTTCCATGTACCCATTACCCAACTTCAACAATTATCAACTCATGACAATTGTTCTGGTTGTCTATTGCTGCATAAAAAAACTACCATCCAAACTTAGTGGTATAAAATAACAATGATTTTATTATATCCCATGATTTCCGGGGCCAGGAATTTGGGCAGGGCGATTCTGCTCCTTATAGCACTGACTTAGGCCACTCAGTAGTACTCTGCTGATGGGTGTGCTAGCCTGGAGGGTCCAAGACTGCTTTAACTCCTATGTTTGGTAGCTTGATAGGAATGCCTGGAAGGCTCAGATGGGCTAGAATGTGGACTGGAGTACCTAAACGTAGCCTCTCTGGCACAGCAGTCTCAGGGTAGTCAGACTTCTTCCTGTTTTCTCCATGAGCAAATGTCCCAAAAAAACTAGGTGGAAGCTTCATGACCTTTTCTGACCTCACCTTAGAAGTCACACAGCGTCACTTCTGCCACATTGGTTATGAGTTATAAGGCTTGCTAAGATTCAAGGGAAGCAGAATTAGATTTAATCTCTAAAATGTTGCCTCTAACAACCAATCTGCTTTCTGTTTCTATGCTTTTACCTATTCTGGATATTTCATATAAATGGAATCATGTGACCTTTTGTGTCTGGTTTCTTTCACCTACCATAATGTTTTCAAGATTCACCCATCTTGTAGCATATATCAGGCCTCCACTCCTCTTTTTTTCTGCTTTATCTCCCCCAAATCCCCCCAGCACATGGTTGTATATTCTAGTTGTGAGTGCCTCTAGCTGTGGCATGTGGGATGCCACCTTAACGTGGTCTGATGAGCTGTGCCATGTCCACGCCCAGGATCCGAACCAGCAAAACCCTGGGCTGCCGCAGTGGAGGGTGTGAACTTAACCACTTGGCCACGGGGCCAGCCCCCTTCACTCCTTTTTATGGCTGAATAATATTCCATTGCGTGGCTGTATCACATACCACCTTCATCAGTTGATGAATATTTGAGTAGTTTTTTCCACTTTTTGCTTATTATGAATAATGCTACTATAAAGATTCCTGTGCAATTTTTTGTCACCTTTTGTGTCTGACTTCTTTCACTTAACATAATGTTTTCAAGATTCAAGAAGTGTTTGTTCAGGCTCTCATCTTAAAGTGGGGAGGTGGCAAGGTCACATTGTAGAAGAGCATGTGAGATGGGACATATTGTTGCAGCCATATTTGGAAAACACAATCTGCCACACCAATCTTGTTTCATCCATACCCCAGTCTATATCCTCCCCACTGCCATGAACTATTTGGAACTAAATCCCAGACATCATATTTTCTTCTCAACTATTTCAGCATATAAGGACTCATTTAATCTTCACCCTGCCCCTATGAGGTTAGACTTTTTTTTTTACCATTTCATGAATGAAGAAACTGAAACCAAGAGAAGTTTGAATCACTTGTCAAAAATCACAAAACTAGTAGGTGGTTCAGGCAAGACTTAAACCTAATATATTTGAATTTAGTATCCATGCTTTTCCCCTATTGCTATTCCATAATAGGGAGCCCCTGGGGGATTTTAAATAGGGAAGTTATATAACCAGCTTGGCCTATTGAAAAGATCTTGCTAGCCAAAATGTAGAAGGCGGATTGGAAGGGGCCACAGCTGAGACAGAGAAACCAGCTAAGAGGCTGTAATGGGCCAGTGCTTCTCAAATTTTAAGGTACCTATAAGTCACTTAAAGATCTTGTTAAAATGCATATTCTGTTTTGATAGATCTGGAGTGGAGCCCGAGATTCTGCATTTCTAGCAAGCTGCTGTTTGGCCTCAGACCTTATTTTGAGTAGCAAGGGCCTAGGCTAAGGATGATGAGAGCCTGAACTAGGGAAGTGATACTGGAGAGAAAAGGGTGCAGAGAAAAGAAGATAGAAGGTATAGGTATCAATAGGTATATCATCCCCATTTTCCAGTTGATTCATAGGGAGGGTTAAGTTAGCTCAAAAATTATATACCTAGCTAGCAACTAAAGCTATGACCAGAACCCAAATCTGCCAATTTCTCATCCCACTTATTTGGCCACACAAGGGAAGTCACACAATACAACTACAAAGCATTAGTGTTCCAAGTAAAATTAAACAATGAAAGTCTTTTACCAATGCATTACACACAAAATTTAATTCACATTTGCTCTATCTTAAATTTATCTCCCTTAAAATGATGTATTTAACTATATTAAGTTAAAATAGAGCAGCATTTTATGTTGTTTAGTTAAGAGTACCATGCTATCCAGGAGTTATGCTACTGAGCCGCTGGGCACTTCTATCCTGACTTTGATTGAGGGAAGACTTTATAGATATAGAGGGGATGAGATTTGACCTGGATCTCATGGGATAGGGAGCATTGAGACAGAATGAAAGGAATGAGGGAGGCATTTGCAGAGGTAGAATGGTGGGAATAAGATCCGGAGGCAGGAAAATACACAATGTGAACTGCATATATGAGTTACATGGTAAGCCTCTGCTTACTTTTCCAAAAACTTCAATTATCAGAAAAAGGAGAAACCACAGGTGGACTTTTCTGCACCAGTTGTTTGGGGGAGAAGAATTCCTATTGCAGTAGAATGCCTACCATTTGGGGAGGTGAGACACGGAGGTAGGGTTGGGGATAGGATGTGAAGTGACACCAGAGGGATGAATATTGTATCCATAGATCCATCTGTCTATTGGAATGGATGTGTGTTTAATGAGTGACTATCCCACCCCTGGGAGAGGGAGGAGCCTCACTAGTTATTCTGTTCAGACCCTGACCACACCCGCCATGCCCAGGAAGCATTCACAAATGCAAGGGCTCTATGTTTAACCATTTGAGGAACTGCCAGATTGTTTTCTAAAGTATCTGTGCCATTTTACAATCCCACCAGCAATGTATGAGGGTTCCCATTTCTCCACATCTTCATCAACACTTCCTATTGTGTGTCTTTTTGATTATACCCATCTCAGTGGATGTGAAGAGGTATCTCACTGTGGTTTGTGTTTGCATTTCTCTGATGGCTAATGATGTCGAATATCGTTTCATGTGCTTATTTCCAACTGGCTCTTGTGAGCAGATTATAGGCACTCTTCCTGACTTTGGTAACATAGAGTTACCATATAACCCAGCAATTCTACTCCTAGGTACATACCCAAGGGAATTGAGAACATGTTCACACAAAAAAATTATACAAGAGTGTTCATGGTAGCATTATTCATAATAACCAAAAAGTGGAAACCACTCAAATGTCCATCAACTGATGAATAGATAAAATGTGGTATGTGGTTGAGCCATGCAATGGAATATTATTCAGCCATAAAAAAGAATGAAGTACTGATATACACTACAAGATGGATGAATCTTGAAAACATTACGGTAAGTGAAAGAAGCCAAACACAAAAGGTCACATTATTCTATTTATATGAAATATCAAGAATAGGTAAAGCCATAAAAACAGAAAGCAGATTGGTGGTTGCCAGTGACTAGGGGAAAGGTGAATCGGGAGTAACTGCTTAATGGCTATGAGGTTTTATCTTGGAGTGATGGAAATGTTTTGGAACTGGATGCACGTCACTAAATTGTTCACTTTTAAATGGTTAATTTTATATTAAGTTCACGTCAGGGAAAAAACAAAGAGCCAATTGGAGCTGGCTCCAACATACCACTGCCTGAAGACTTTCTCCCTCCAAAGTGAGGAAGATCCCACTGTTTATGCCTTACGATAGCCACATACCACCACTGAGGCAATGAGTACAGAAATGACTAGCAACTTGAATGGGAAGAGGGTGAATGCCTGGAGGGCAAAAATTCAATAATATCTCAAATGTATTATTCCATCACCTCTCTGTCTACCTTCCTACCCACATTTATTATTATCTTACTTAATTCTCACAACAATTTTATATATGGGAAAATTAAGGGCTAGAAATAAGCTAACCAAGATCACACACAGCTAGGAATTGGCAGAGATGGGATTTAAACTTTGATCTACCACAGCCTGTGCTCCTACATTCAATGGGGAGCCTAGGGGAGCCATGGGAGTGGTAGGCAGCCATGTTCCTTGGGTACCCCCAGGCCATGGGGAGACCTCTATGGTGAGTATGTCTGCTTGCCAAAAACTTCAGTCCTGTTCCAGAACTGGTGGCCTTGGGGCCATCTGAGAAACTGTGGGGTTGTGGGGGCTGCTTAGCTGTCAGAAATAATCTGGTCAGGACCATGGGGCTTGCTCTGATCTGAGGCTTCCTTTGGCATTTTTTTCAGAAAATTCAAAGAGGAATCTAAACATTTTGGGGTGTTGTAGAGAACTGAGATATGTTGTTTCCAGGGACCTAAAAGACTATCTTTTCTAAAGAACACACTTACCAGATGAAGAAACTGAAGCTTGTAGAAGGGAGATGACTTGCCTAAGATCACATAGTTGGTTCAATCAAAAACCAAGGTGAGATGAGGAAGTCACTGGAAGAAGTTTGTCCTCATCCTCAACTCTCCATATTCCACTCTTCCTTTTCTTATGTTCCTTCCGAAGTTCTCTAATCAGGATATGCTTCAATAAGAGAGTCTAGTATACTTATTCAAACCAGCGTATCATAAGGTATAGTCTTTTTTTTAAAAAAAAACTTTATTATAGAATTTTAATGTATATTACTTATTTATAAATTATAATTGTATTTTACTTATTTATCTGTTTGTTTATTGCTGGAATATTTTAAAGCAAGTCCTAGACATCAAGGTATATATTCTTAAAGAAAAGCAGTATGATATAGCAAAACACAAACAAACATAAAGCTTACACTTGGCTGAAGGTAGGGGACCTGGGCCTTGCTTCACTTAGCTCTGCCACTAACTAGCTATATATGGTCATGGGAAAGCTGTTTAAGCCCTTAGTCTCAGATTTCTTTCCCTATGAAAGAAAAAACCCTAGATTTTATGACTTTATAACATTAAAATTCGGTGACTGTTCGGATTCCTCTAGGGATAACCAAATTTTAAAAGGGAGCAAGTGTTTAATGTACCTCATTAAAGCCTGGCAAAGAAAAGTGGTCTTGGGGAGCATTAGTTAGAGCTGTGGGGATGGGAGACTAATTGTTCCTAGGTCTTAAAGTTACTTTTTGAAGGCAGCTGCCACAGAAGGCTGGCCTTGAGTACAACTACCAAGTGTGGCTCTGGGAAATGCAAAATTATGCCATCATTCCTCTTTACTACTGGACTTTCAGGATTAGTTGTTTAAATAGCCTGAAGATCATCTGTCTGAATTAAACCGGGAAACTGCGCTGTAAGGATAAAATGTTCTCCAGCTTCAAACGAATGTCTATTTTCGGAAGTATCCAAACGCTTCACAACTTGCTTAACCATAAGGGTTTCTTTCTCCTTTTCTCCCTTCCCTCTTTCCCTCCCTTCCCTCCCCTCTCCTTTGCTTCTCCTTGCTTCCCTCCCTCTTACCCCCTCTGCCTCCTTCCTTCCCTTCCTTCCTTCCTTCTCTCTCTTTTAAGGAGGTTGCAGGTTAGTAAAAGGCTATATTTTAGAGATTGAATGCTGCCACCTGCTGGTTGAGGGGCAGCACTCAGCTGGAGCAAGGAAATCTTTCCGCCAGACCCACAGCAAAAAACAAACGAAAAAACCACACAACTAAATGCACCAGATGTACAAACCAAAAAGACATTTAAATACTTTTATGACTTATTATCTTACCAAAGAAGGCATTTATTTTTTTTCTGATGTAAGTAAATTGTTATTATTTGAGAAAATTTGTAAAATCTGGAAAAGTGGATATGGGAAAACACCAATTTCCTATAGTTCCCAAATTCTAACATGATGGTGCATCTTTCCCAATCTTTATTTGATACATTTTTTTAAATACTCTGATTTTCAGTCAAAATGTCATTTTTTTTCATGACTCTTTCATTTAAGAAATATTTTTATTAGCACCTTCTATATACCAGGTACTTTGCTAGGCACTGGAGATAAAAGTGAGAAAAAAATCAAGAAAGTCCCTCCTTGTCCCTTGTGTTTACATTCAAGGGTAGGGGTGACAATAAACAAATGAAGATACAATTAAACGTTAGAATAATGATAAATGCTGTGAAGAAAAAGAAAGCATGATAAAGGGACAGAGTGACGGCAGTGCTATTTTAGATAGGGTGGTCATGGAAGGTCCCCCTGAGGTGATGGAAGAAGTGACATTTGAGCAGAAACCAGAATGACAAGAGGGAGGAAGCCATGCAAATGTCTTGGGAAGGGTCTTCTAGGGGGAAAAGTGTTCTAGGCTGATGGAAAAGCAAGTGCAAATGTTCTTAGGCAGAAGCAAATGTTCTGAGGCAAGAGCGTGCCTACTGTGTTAGAGGCATAACAAGGAAGCTATTGTGGCTGGAAAGGTGTATGGGAGAAGAAAACTAGAAGGAAATAAGATAGGAGAGCATAGCCAGGGATCAAATCACAAAGAGGCCAAATCATGTACAGACAACTTTTTAGTGTTTCCCTCCATTTAACATAACAGAGCTGCAGCTTGAAGGATGGGCAGAATCCACAGCAAAGGAGCAAAAGAACATCTCAGAAAGAGACAACAACATTGAAGGAAAGACATGAATGCTTCAGAGGTTAAGAGTATGGACTCTGCAACTTGAGAGATCTGGGTTCAAATGCCAGCTCTGCCACTTCTAGTTGTATCATGATCCCGCTCCTGACCAATAATAGAGTGTAATCAGTTGGTACATGCCAGACCCTATCTCTAGGAGACCTAAGATCAGAGGAGGGTGGCTGCATTGATGGAGTGCTGCAGATGCAGCCAAGCAGAGGGTCCTCCCAACATCCACTACTATATGCTGGATAGAGTATCAGAGCGGAAGTTCAGTAGAGGGGAGAGAGGGAAGATGTCCGACGTGTAAAAAGTACGAACCAGGGGCTGGCCCCGTGGCCGAGTGGTTAAGTTCGCGCACTCCGCTGCAGGCGGCCCAGTGTTTCATTGGTTCGAATCCTGGGCGCGGACATGGCACTGCTCATCAGACCACGCTGAGGCAGCGTCCCACATGCCACAACTAGAAGAACCCACAACGAAGAATACACAACTATGTACCGGGGGGCTTTGGGGAGAAAAAGGAAAAAATAAAATCTTTAAAAAAAAAAAAAGTACGAACCAGAAAGACTGAAACAGATAAAGAGAAGGAGACAGGGTAGGCTCTACAATCCTACCTGGTCTTGGGTAGGAATGTTAGTTACCACTAAGGAGTAGTCCACTATATAATCTCAGACTTTACTGTGTGTGACACACATGGTTGGGGCCCACAACCAGAGTTTCTGATTCAGTAGGTCTGGGGTGAGGCTGGAGAGTTTGCAGGTGATGTTGATGATGCTAGTTCAAAAATTAGTGCTATGATTGCTGTCAAATGAAGCAAATTGAAAATTCAGTCAGCCTGTTTCTTTGTTCATGTACTGACAAATTGGCTACAGTGTTTATCTCTTGGCATTGATGAAACTGGCTGTCTATGCTCCTGTACATTTTTGATGTTATTCAAGGTAGAGTTGTGAGTTATATGGCTGCTGTTTAATATAGAAAAGAGACCATCTGGAGCTTGGAAAATACTCCTAGGTTCATTGACTTTTGTTATTTCTTTTTACTCATTATTATCCATCAGCAAGCAAGACATTGAAAACAGTTTATCCCATATTCTCTGTTGATGAGGATATGAGAAAACAAGCTTTTTCATATTCTGTACAGCAGTTTTTCAATATGTGTAACATTCTAAATAAGTACTTTTTTTATCTAGCAAGTCCACTTCTAAAAAATGATCATTTGGAACGAATTGGAGATATACTGCAAAGATATAGGTGTGTGGATGCTCATCATGAGTTTAATTTACAAAAATTCAAATTACAATATCCCTAAATGTCTAGCAATGGGAAACTGTATAAATACTGTGGAAAGCTTTACTATGGAAAAAATCTTAGTGTCAAGAAAATAAATATAAAGGTAGATATTACAGCTGTTATGTGTGTGATTTTTTTTGGCATTTTGTATTTTCTAAAATTTCTTCAATAAACATGTATTGTTTTTGTGATCAGAAGAAACATTCTCTCTACAAATCACTTGATACAAATTATATTATGAAGCTTCATGCACATTGTCATTCTTTATATTCAAAATTAAGACTTTGCAGCAAAGCTACAGCAAAGTATACAGACCTGAAATTAAACTGATGGTCGTTTTACTTTTCAAAACAATGTTATTAGCGTAACAGTCTTTACCATCTGTTAATTTGGATTACAAAGCAATAGTATAAATGAGCCAGACCAGAATCCAACTTTTCCTATATTTCTACACTGTATTTAATTTTCCTTGCACAAACAACCGTTAAATGTGAGGACAGAATTTATTAAATTAGACTAAAGACCACCAGCCTTACATGGAAGCACCAAATAATCATAAGCCAATATTTTCAGTGTACTATAACAACAGGCTTAGCTGGACAGAGTTGAGATCCACTCTCAACTGTTGAGATCACTGTACTTTGAAAATGTGTCTGTATCAAGATCATCATTACTTCAGACCCCAAGTATCAACGGACAGGAAAAAAGTCGCATTTGTATTTAAACTTTATTAACTTAATATGTTCACAGAAAGTGACAAAACAAATTAAACAAATTAAAATTATTATAAATTCATGTCAAAAGTAAAAGCATAAATTCCTAAAAAAATGTAAAAGCTTGGATACAAATTTACCATTTTAATAATTAAAGAATAGAATTCAGTCTTACTGACTGACTTTTGAGGCACAGAATATTTAGTCATAAAAGATACTTGTCTTGCCTTGCTCTACTGACGAAATAGAATCTACTTAGGATTCATATGTGGCTTCTAGAGCTCAAAGAACAAATTCAACCAAAGAAACAAATTCTCTAATCTTGAAAAGGCATGTAATTCTGAAAACATAGCTGTTTTCCTATAATCTCTCCGTCACCTTCCTTCTTGTGCCACCTCTCTGCTCTTTTATGCAAACAAAGCTAAACATTTGTTTCCTTTTATGTAAACACTTAGTTTTGACAGATTACTCACATTAAAGCTTACATAAGGAAAAATATATTAACAAAAGCAGTAAAAAGTCAAATATGGAAATATATATATGCAGTTGAATAAACTTCATTACAATATCCCTGTTAACAGCAAATCTTTAAGAGGAAAGCACTCTTTGGTCTTCAGAGCTGATAAATTGATCCTGGTCCTTTCCTCACTTTCAGCTTAGAGAATCTCTCATTGAGCGAAAGCTTAGTCTGTGAAGGAGAGAAAAGCTATGACTTCGCGGGGTTAACAATCTTACGAAATACTCATGAAACTTGATTATCAAAAGTAGACAGGGGACAGCCAGTGAAGACTGCAAGTAACAGGAGGAAGACTGAGTTTGAAGAAAGTGCATAGAGCTCTTCTCTGTGACCCTAGAAGCATGAAGTAGTTTGCCTGATCTATGGTATACCACTCAGGCCACCTCTTGGTTCTTACAGGCTAAATAGCGGCATCAAAGGGCTTTAATTGAAGAGGTGGGGAAGAAAGCATACTATTACCCACAGATTAAGTGGGTAAGCTTCCACAGTGGGGTGAGGGTCTGGCTCACTTCTATTGAGTGGAGATTAAATGCTTCGACTATGCTGACTTCCAACTGGTGTTATTAGTCTACAACCAGCTGGAATACCTCAAAGATCTCCCAAGGCTTAACTTTCAGTTTCGTTCATATATAGACTGCCACTGAGCCTAAGTTTCTTTCTCCATCTTCAAAAAACACACTTTTCAGCACCACCCCCAAACCTAAAGCAGAAACCAGATTGATACTGCTCTGAGGCACAGGTGGTCTCTATCCATTACTACATATTGCCTATTTTCCTCTTGTAGGTCATATACTTTTATGCAGAACACAATTAATCAAACTTTGGATGGAACAGGCTGCTCTGGTTAATTTAATTTGTTGCTAACTGAGAATTGGCAGATAATTCTTTTGGTTTCAACTCCTGCTGTGAAAATCTTCAAAAATACATTAGTGTGTTTCTTTTTGCTTTAGTACATTGTCTGGTAAACATAGCTGTCTTCTTGGCAAGTGAGAACCATATTGAGCCTTAAGGCCACCACAGATGTAAACACATAGTACACCAAGCTAAATCCGTGTTTAATTTGAAGTTCATTTAAAAGATGAGTAATTAAGGTCAGTGTATTTTCTTGACCTTTGTGTCTTTCATGAAGGTGGAATACAGGGAAGAAATTTCTTGTGTATTAAGGGCTCCAGATAAGCTCTGGTTAACCACATTTTTTCCTATACACAAAAGACATTCTTGTATATGCCTAAAATAGACACAGTTTCTGTAACATCTCATGAAGAAGCTTACTGTGCAATTCTATTACATTTACCTGATTACCCATTGCTTGAAAGTTGTATTTCAGGTATATTCCTCTGGGCTGGGATGGGGAATTCTTGATTGTAGCATATTTAGCTGTTAGGTGTAAAGCTCTAACCCCATGTCTCATGTATCTGTCAATTAAGCATAATATTTAATAAAAATATATTTGACAACCACTAATTAGATGACCAACATTCAGCCATTCAATTTAACCTCTTGAGGTCTCATTTCCACCAGCTATAAAATGAAGAAGGGCTAATTCAAGAACCCCAGATTCAAGTACGGAATCTGGGAGTGTTGTGTTTGTATAGCATTCAAGAGGATCACATGCATGCATTAACCTAGCCTTTTTTATACTGTCACTTCAAAACCGCTAGATGAGTTTTTCTACTTTAAATGCCAAAGCAGTTTTACTATTATTTAAGTATAGTCACATCTATAAGCATTTTGGAACAAAAGTAGCCAGAGCCTCCAGATAGAGAAAAAATGAATTAGTAGTTGCTTTGGGCTGGGAGAAAGGGAGGGAAGGGAGTGAAGGGAGTGAATGGGGAGTGACTAGTAATGGGTATAAAGAGTCTTTTGGGGACAATGGAAATGTTCTAAAATTAGATTATGGTAATAGTGACACACTCTGTTAATATACTAAAAACCATTGAAATGGGTGAATTTTATAGTATGAAAATTATACCTCAATAAAGTTGTTACAAAAAAAGAGCACAGAGATACATAGGAATTAATACAAAAAGCAGCCTGGCTATCCAAAATTTTCATTCTGCCACGGTGCAGGAGTATCCTCTATATAGGGCCTCTTGAATGGCTGCTAGTGGATCTGGTTCTTGCTTTGTCTTATTGTAACCACTCTTCACGTAAATAAACAGTAGAGAAGAATTTTTTTGAAAAAATGGATGGCTAAACTAAAGCAATCCTGAGAAAAAAGAACAAAGTTGGAGGCATCACAATCCCTGACTTCAAAATATACTACAAAGCTACAGTAATCAAAACAGCATGGTACCAGCAGAAAATCAGATGCACAGATCAATTGGACAGAATTGAAAGCCCAGAAATAAAACCACACTTCTACGGACAGCTAATCTTCCACAAAAGAGCTAAGAACATACAATGGAGAAAGGAAAATCTCTTCAATAAATGGTGCTGGGAAAACCGGACAGTCACATGCAAAGGAGTGAAAGTAGACCATTATCTTTCACCATACACAAAAATTAACTCAAAATATATTAAAGGCTTGAAGGTAAGATGTGAAACCATAAAACTCCTAGAAGAACATATCAGCAGTACACTCTTTGACATCGGTCTTAGAAGGATATTTTCAAATACCATGTCTACTTGGGCAAGGAAACCAAAAGAAAAAATAAACAAATGAGACGTCATCAGACTAAAGAGCTTCTGCAAGGCAAAGGAAACCAAGAAGAAAACGAAAAGACAACCCACCAACTGGGAAGAAATATTTGCAAATCACATATCCAACAAGGAGTTAATCTCCAAAATATATAAAGAACTCACACAACTCAACAACAAAAAACCAAACAACCCAATCCAAAAACAGGCAGAGCATATGAACAGACATTTTTCCAAAGAAGATATACAGATGGACAATAGGCACATGAAAAGATGTTCAACATCACTAATCATCAGGAAACACAATGAAAACTACACTGAGACATCACCTTATACCCATTAGAATGGCTATAATCACCAAGACAAAAAATAACAAATGTTGGAGAGGCTGTGGCGAAAAGGGAACCCTCACACACTGCTGGTGGGAATGCAAACTTGTACAGCCACTATAAAAAACAGTATAGAGATTCCTCAAAAAATTAAAAATAGGGGGCTGGCCCCGTGGCTGAGTGGTTAAGTTCACATGCTCTGCTTTGGCAGCCCAGGGTTTTGTGGGTTCGGATCCTGGGTGTGGACATGGCACCGCTCATCAGGCCATGCTGAGGCGCTGTCCCACATAGCACAACCAGAGGCACTCACAACTAGAATATACAACTATGTACTGGGGGGCTTTGGGGGGAAGAAGAGAAAAAAAAAGAAGATTGGCAACAGATGTTATCTCTGGTGCTAATGTTAAAAAAAATTAAAAATAGAAATACCATATGACCCAGCTATCCCACTACTGGATATTTATTCAAAGAACTTGAAATCAACAAATCAAAGAGACTTATGCACCCCTATGTTCATTGCAGCATTATCAAAATAGCCAAGACGTAGAAGCAACCCAGGTGCCCATCAACTGACGAATGGATAAAGAAGATGTGGTATATATATATATATATATATATATATATATATATACAATGGAATACTACTCACTCATAAAAAAGACAAAATCATCCCATTTGCAACAACATGGATGGACCTTGAGGGTATGATGCTAAGTGAAATAAGCCAGACAGAGAAAGACAAACTGTATGATTTCACTCATACGTGGAATATAAACAAACACATAGACAAAGAGAACAGATTACTGGTTACCAGAGGGGAAGGGGGTTGGGGAGTTGGCATAAGGGGTAAAGGGGCACATATATACAGTGACTAATGAATAATAGTGTACAACTGAAATTTCATTGTTATAAATTTTCAATGTTATGAACTATTATGACCTCAATAAAAAAAAACAAAAAACGGATGGCTAAATAATTCAAGGGAAAATGTTTACCACATGTAGTGTCTTAGTCTATTTGGGCTGCTATAACAAAATACTGCAGACTGGGTGGCTTATAAACAACAGAAATTTATTTCTCACAGTGCTGGAGGCTGGGAAGTCTGAGATCAGGGTGCCAGCAGGGTTGGGTTCTGATGAACGCTCTCTTCCGACTGCAGGCTGCCAACTTCTAGCTGGGTCCTCATGTGGTGGAAGGGGCATGGGAGCTCTGTGGGGTCAGTTTTACAAAAGCACTAATCCCTTTGGCTCCACTCTTAAGACCCAGTCACCTCCCAGAAGGCCCTACCTCATAACAGCATCACATCGGGCATTAGGATTTCAACATATGAATTTTGGGGGAACACAGACATTCAGACCATATCATGTAGTCACACTTTATCAGAGGTAGAGAACAATAAAAGCCCAAATGTTGTGTAGTTATCTTAACATGGTCAGTTCAGTTGCTGCAGTCAGTGGTTTTGTGTCAGATAGTTTTTCACTGGTTTTCTTCCTGATTATAAATATTGTTCCTACTAGGACTCAACTGAACCAAAACCAGTGTTCAATTTGGAAAAAGAAAGCGAGTGCTCTGAGAAATTAAATAAATATTGGTTTCCTAATTAACTTTTAGTCATAACTTCTCTTTCCCCTCTTTGTTTTCTTCAACAACATACCATAGAACATATACATGCTTTTTTGTTTATTGAACACAATATATTGCATTCTTAATTTTAAAAGCAGCTAAGTGTAACATTCTAGATATGGTAGGCAGAATTCTAAAAATGGCCCCCAGAGAGTTCCCTCAAGACTGTGAATATGATGAGACATCACATCCATGAATATATTACCTTATCTGGCAAAAGACACCTTGTAGATAAAATTAAAGTTACTAATCAACTGATTTTAAAATAAGGAGATTATCCTGGATTATCTGGGTTGGTCTAATCTAATCACATAATAAAAGCAAAAGAAGGGGGCAAAAGAGGAAGTTAGAATGATTCAAAGAGTGAGAAGGACATGACTTGCTGTTGCTGCTTTCAAGATGGAGGGGCCACATGAGAGGGAACTCAGGCTGCCCCTGGAAGCAGAGCGGCCCCTGGCTGACAACCAGCAAGAAAACAGGACCCTCATTCCCACAACCACAAGGAACTGAATTTTCCCAACATCTAGAATGAGCTTGGAAGTGGATTCTTCCCCAGAGCCTATGGACAAGAGTGCAGCCCGGGCCCAGCACCTTGATTTCAGCTCCCTAAGACCCTAGGTACAGACTCAGCCAAGCACACCTGAACATCTAAACTACAGAACTATGACATAACGGGTGCTGCTTTAAACTCCTGTTTGTAGTAATTTGTTTTAAGCAGCAATAGAAAACGGATACACTAGGCTTTTAAAGAATTTAACCTCATCTTTACTTGTACTTGTGGAGAGACAATTTGGTAGAGTAGAAAGCCCACAGATTCTACAGCCACAAACCAAATTTGAATATAGCTTCTACCACTTACTAGTTGTATGACTTTGAGGCAGTTATATTCTATCAAGTGCATTTTATTGATCTGTAATATACAAATGTTCATACCTAATTCACAGGATTGCTGGGGATTAAATTAAATCACAAATGTAAAACTGCTTAGCACAATTGACTATTCTTTCTCACCATTCACCAAAATAAACTCAAAATGGATCAAGGACCTAAAGGTGAGACCTGAAACCGTAAGGCTTCTAGAAGAAAACATAGGCAGTACACTCTTTGACATCAGTATTAAAAGGATCTTTTCGGACACCATGTCTTCTCAGACAAGGGAAACAATAGAAAGAATAAACAAATGGGACTTCATCAGACTAAAGAGCTTTTTCAAGGCAAGGGAAAACAGGGTTGAAACAAAAAAACAACCCACTAACTGGGAAAAAATATTTGCAAGTAATACATCTGAAAAAGGCTTAATATCCATAATATATAAAGAACTCACACAACTCAACAACAAAAGATTAAACAACCCGATCAAAAAATGGGCAGGAGACATGAACAGACATTTCTCCAAAGGAGATATACGGATGGCCAATAGGCACATGAAAAGATGCTCACCATCACTAATCATGAGGGAAATGCAAATCAAAACTACACTAAGATATCACCTTACACCTGTTAGAATGGCAAAAATAACCAAAACAAAAAATGACAAATGTTGGAGAGGTTGTGGAGAAAAAGGAACCCTCATACACTGCTGGTGGGAATGCAAACTAGTGCAGCCACTATGGAAAACAGTATGGAGATTCCTCCAAAAATTTAAAATAGAACTACCATACGATCCAGCTATCCCACTACTGGGTATCTATCCAAAGAGCTTGAAGTCAGCAATCCCAAAAGTACCATGCACCCCAATGTTCATTGCAGCATTATTTACAATAGCCAAGACGTGGAAGCAACCTAAGTGCCCATCAACAGATGATTGGGTAAAAAAGATGTGGTATACACACACACACACACACACACACACACACACACACACACACAATGGAACACTACTCAGCTGTAAAAAAGAACAAAATCGCCCCATTTGCAACAACATGGATGGACCTTGAGGGAATTATGTTAAGTGAAATAAGCCAGATAGAGAAGGACAATCTCTGTATGACTCCACTCATATGAGGAATTTAAACATGTGGACAAAGAGAACTACCTGGTAGGGGCTACCAGGGGAAAGGGGGGGTTGGGGGTGGGCATAAAGGGTGAAGGGTTGCACCTACAACATGACTGACAGACAATAATGTACAACTGAAATGTCACAAGATTGTAACCTATGATTAACTCAATAAAAATTTTAAAAAAGAAATGTTTAATTAAATAAATAATAATTTTAAAAGAGTGCTTAGCACAGTGCCTAGCACATAATAAGCACTCAGTAAATACTACCTATTATTAATCTGCTTCTATGTCCACAGTTCTTTCATCCCTTCCACAGATGCCTTTGTTTAGGCCCATTTTAAAGGGAGTATAACAGCATTCTTCCCTTTCCAGCTGTAGTTCTGGAAGGATACACAGATGCTCTTGATAATCATCACCAGGCAAAGTCCTCCATGATTGAAGTTTTAATTCAATCATTTGGAACACTGAGGTTTATGTAGTATGTCTAGTATATATTATTATTAAATAGCAGAAAGGTTTTAATCTTAAGATTGAAAATGAGGAAAAATCTTCATGGTACCAAATTCTTCAGGGTGGCAATTCCTGCATGCTTTAAGTAGAAAGGATACAACATCAAGACACTTATACTCACCATATGAAAACAGGAAATGATGCATGGAAATCTCAAATATAAACATAAATTCAAGTCAGGCAGTTTTACTTATGAATTTCCTGGTTCTATATTTGGATTGTTTACAGAAATTGTTATGGACAGCTCAGAATCAGACCCTAGAGTCCCCCTACTGGAAGCTACATTTGTCCATTTTTGTTTCATTTTCACCCTAAGAATAAAGTTAGTGGTATAGATGTCTGTCTGCAATTACCTTTCAGATCTTCGATAATTTTCATAGGAGTCGTGATCATTTGTCGGTGAAATCTATGGGAAAGGTGGAAACAAATCATGTAAAAGCCTTCCTTACTCAGCACAAAGTGCTTATTTTCTATATTTTAAATTGACTAACATTTTCAGTGACAATATTCTCTTTGTGTGATCCTCAGTCTAACATTCAATTTCAGATTTTTCTCCCCTATTCACAGATACAAGAATGTCAAAGACAGTGGACCCTTAGAGATCAAGCAGTCCAATCCCCTCACGTAACCAATAAGAAAATGGGGATTCAAAAAATTCAAATGATGTCCCCAAGGCCTTATAGCTAGTAGTGACCCAGAAGGAAAGTTTCAAGATGTAGATGTGGCTGGGATCTACACACTGGTTGTCTGCATCAAGGGGAAAGATAACAATTGTAGATAAAATCCACAAAGGGTGTCCTTATAATCTTTATAGAATAGGCCTGTGACCTTGACTGCATTCAAGATAGTTAAGTGAGATGGAGAACTGTATTATCCTAATAACTTAATTTTAGAAAGTCTCACTTCTACCTCAATCAGAGATTTCAGGTGAAAGTTAGGATTTTTTTTCAATAATTAACTTAAATCTCTTATTCACATAATTACCTAGTAAGTGACAACAAAGGTTACACCTACATGTGGTCAATGAAACAAATCAAAGCATAATCAAAACATTCCATTCAAATGTTAATTGGCCCAGATCACTCCATAACTGAACTGGTTTCAGTGCATCCAGTTATATGTAGCTAGTATTTGGTGGTCCAGCTGTTTTTATATAAACTCCTAACTACAGTTATAGTTTGCAGGTGGATTTGGTATTAAAAGCCTTACAAATAATATAATAGCAGCCAAGAAAGCTGTAGAGCCAGTAGACTATTAAAACGCAGTAACACATGGAGGTATTCTTAAAAGTTAACATTTACAGATCAAATATTCTCTTATTGGAAAGTTCATGTTTAAGTTGGAAGTACGTGTTAGTGTTTACAAGTAAACATGCCACTGAAGGCAGTCTTGAATTTGAGATAACTGTGTGTCTAATGGCAATGATTCCATGAGTTAAAGAGAGCCTCGTGTACACTCACCCCATACTCTACTGTCAACACTAGTTAACAGAGTCCTTGCTAAGAACTAAAGAAAGATAAGGATGCCACTAGAATGGAGACATAGTTATATACGGAAACCAGTGGCAATCATGACAGATTATCCGGGGGCTTAACTAGGTGGTGGAGAAGCAAAGTAGGAGAAATGAGAATAGGAGCAAAGGAAATGGAGAAACAAGGGCAGGAATTAGAACTGGAAATTATTGGAAGAAAGAGATTTGAGATAATGTGATTATTTCTAAAATAAATTGGTCAATGTCATTTCCTTCCTTAAAGTCAATAGTCCTGCATTGTCCTCAATATAGAATCCACACTCTAGCATGGCAAGTAGGCCCGCCATGATCTGCTCCTGACTCTAGAACTCTGCAGTACACAGTCTGAAAACTACTGCAGTTTGACCAAACTAAGATAATTGCAGCCGTGGGGGATCAGAGTTTGCCACCCCAAAATGTGTCTCTCTTGCATAATCATTTTTGGGAACAAAAGACTCAGGAAGAAACTTTGACCTCCCCCCAACTGCCCAAAAGTCTTTAAGATAGAAGGTCTGTCCCAGGGAGGAGCTATCACTATAGCTAACTCTAGGTGTGCTAGACAGGAACGCACTAGCAAGCCCATTTTTATCAAAGTTTTCTTCGGGTCTCATTGTCCATAAATAGCCTGGCAAACATTTGTTTATCAAACATTTGCTTTTCCATCTCCATGAGAATTGCCTTCCTCCCCTTTGAAGTCCCAAACCACAATCCCCAATACCCTCCTTTGTCCTTAACTGAAGATGGTATTTAAGGTGGTGTTCTGCCATTTTGGTGAGTTACTCAGTTTTCCCGGGTTTCTCTCATGTATACATGTTGTTAAACTTTGTTGGATTTTCTCCTGTTATTCTGTCTCATGTCAGTTTAATTCTTAGACCAGAGAGAAGGACCTAGAGGGTAGAGGAATAGTTCTTCCTCCCCTGCACAGTGTACCAAATATGCCATGCTTTCTTTCACTTCTATACCTTTACACATGTTGTTTCCTCTGACTAGAATACTTTTTCCACCTTTTCTGCTTTGCTTACTCCTACTCAGCCTCTAGGACTCAACTCAAACACTATCTCCTCTAGGACGCCTTCCCTGATCTCCCTAGCTGGTTCGGGATTCCCTCCCCTATGCTGCCATAGCACCTTGGGCATACTTCTTATCTAAGAATTTCTGCTATGGCTTTCTTTCCTTCTTTCTTTCTTCTTTCTGTCTGTCTGTCTTTCTGGGAGCAAAGATTCTTTCTCAAGAACGTACCACATTTCCAGCATATAATAAGAGCTCAGCAAATGTTGAATGAATAAATAAAATACTACAGACAAGTAGAGGAAGAAGGGGACTAAGAAAAAGGCCATTGAATTTGACAACAAGGAAGTAATAAAAAACTTTTGATAGCGAACTTTAGTAGAATGGTAGGAAGTGAACTCAGAATCAAGAAATGAATGGGCAAAGAGAAGCACCTATGAGATTTTAACCTATTAGAGATTTTATTTCTATTTAAAAAATATTCATGTTTGCCCCTATATTCTGATGGGGATTTCTCACTTCACATTGAAAATCTCTTGAATATTGAATGAGCTTTTATATATACATATATATGTGTGTGTGTATATATACATAAAATTTGAATCACATAAAATTCATCAGAATGTAACAACTTTTAAAATGGCATGTATTTTTAAAATAATCACATCAATATGGCTAGAATATTTGGTGGTTATAATGAATGATTTGATATAATCATCATCATTGTAATGATAAAATAATAAGAACTCCAATTTATAGAATGCTTACCACAATCTGGTCTCTATCCTAAAATGTTTACATATGTTTCAATTAGTCACCACAACGAGGTCAATATTATTCCTATTTTATAGCTGAGAGAACAGGCTCAAAGGGACTTGCCCAAGGTTCCTCAGCTACCACGTTTCATTAAATCTAAGACGCCATGATTGTAAAATGCACTGTTACTTTATGTACCACTGAAAAGATTTTAAAAGTTTTCAATTTAATCATGTTATTGAATGTAAGACACTTCCTGATTTCAGAGATACTGAAACCTGAAAAAAATGGGTGTCTCAGAATTGATCAAATATGGTATTAAGTGGTAGGAACATGATCCCATTCGAGTGTTAGTCCAAAGCCCCTGTCATGACCACTACACCATACTGTTTAGGTCTCTTTAGACATCTCATAGAGGGCCTTCATTCTAATCTCATTTACAGGAGAAGAAAACTAAGATTGATAGCAGGGGAGGTGACTTGTTCAAGGTCATACACAGAGCTGGTAAGTGGATCAGCCAGGAAGGGAAGCCAATTTTCTGAGACCCAAACCAGACCTCTTTACACTGTGTTACATTGCCATTTAAGCTAGCCCGTCTTTGCCTGTACGTAAAAAGGTATTGAAAAAAATACCAGAGTTTCATGTGTAGGAATAAGCATGTGTTTCATATAGGAGCTGCATTTACTCAACAAAACATTTCATCTAAATACTTATGTCAAACACATGTGTTCTATATTAAAGATGAAAGTTTCCAGCAAAATGGACTTAATTGGTTTAATCAATATACTATTCACTTCATTTCTTGTAATTGCTATTCAAAGATCTTTAGTAAGTAAATGATAAGTAAAATGAAGACAATGTCTTGGAGATTCAATGGTCGTAAAAGATTGTCAAAAATAATACAAATAAAACTTATTAGTAGCATGTATCATCCTTTCTCACTTTTGTCTAATGCCCATGTAGAAGCTAAATAATTTAAGGTAGGATTGAGAGTAATGGAAGGGAAGCAGGAACTTTTTGCAAGCAATTGTACTATAAGACTGGAAACACTTGACTTGTGTAGACATGTATGACATATATGGCTTCTTCCTACACTGATATTGGTAAGCAGGTTTTAAAATGTATTAAAGTAATCATCAACATAAGTAGATGCCAAAACTAACTACTAGAAGAAACAAAAGCTGTAAAAAGAAAGCCTATTCAAATGAAAATGATATACAAAACCACACAGATTCCATGCTATAAAGTTGAAAGTGCAGATGCTTACCCCTCGATTCATGTTCATTTGATAATTTCTTTGGCAAATCCCTTTCTGGTAGTATTCATTCTTTTTTTTGATTATAAAAGACCTGATAAGAATCATAAATGGTGACACTTTAAAAAGCAATCTTTTATTTTGAAATTATTATTTAGAATGTATGTCTTCAAGCAACATTACTTTATTACACATATTTAAACATCTCATTTAAGATTGTACACTAGATGCAATTAAGATCCAGACTAGCAGTTTGATAAGTGATTTTCAGCTTAGGTGTGAATTATTACCTACTTCATGCATAACAAAGATCAGAATATGGTTCTGATAGGGCATATGGTTGAATGTTTTTGTTTAAAATTTTTTTTCAGGAGTGATGTCAGCAAAATGGCTGTTATGGACTGAATATTTTTGTTACCCCAAAATTCATATGTTGAAGCCCTAACCCCCAACGTGATGGGATCTGGAGGTAGGCCCCATGGGAGGTAATTAGGCTTAGATGAGGTACTGAGAGTGGGGCCCTCATGATGGGATTAGTGTCCTTACAAGAAGAGTAAGAGACCAGAGTTTGTTCTCTCTCTGCTGAGTGAAAACACAGCAAGAAGGTGGCCATCTACAAGCCAGGAAGAAAGCTCTCACCAGAACCTGACCATGCTGGCACTCTGATCTCAGACTTCCAGCCTCCAGAACTGTGAGAAATAAATTCCTGTCGTATAAGTCACCAGTCTGTGGTATTTTGTAATGGTAGCCCAAGCAGACTAAGACAATGGTAGACTAGAAAGCTACAGGCCCTCCTTCCCTGACAGAGACACTGAGTTAAAACAATATACAGACTAGAATAACTCTGTGAGAACTCTAGAGACCAACTGAGAGGCTACAGTACCCAGGACATTGTAAAACCAAAAAGGGATTCTAGTAAATGGGGTAGGAATATTCATGGCATTTAGTGCACCCATTTGTGTTCCTTCTCCCATGCAGCATAGCATGGAGCAAGCGAGCAAAAAATCCCCTTACTGGGGCTCCTCCCTTGAGATGGAAACTAAGGAGTGGACCATGCATCCAATGTTCTGGTTTCTCAGGGGGTTGCTTGAGAGGCTGGTTTCTGTCTCACCAAACTCAGACCATTGATGGAACTGGGGCCAGAGTTTGGAAGCCACTGAAAACAGAAGGAAGAGCACACTAGAGCTGCAGTTCTGCAGGCAGATGCCAAGGGGAGCAAGAGATCATAACAGGTTTGAGAGGTCCTAGAACTTCCAGATGGGCAGATTGGTGGTCTTCCCCTGCATGAAGCCAGTGTGCAAAGACTGGGAAAGGTGTTTGTTTTCTCAAATGCCCAAATCCCAGCAAAAAATTACAAGGCATACAAAGAAACAGGAATTTTGTCCAATCAAACGATCAAAATAAAACTACAGAAACCAACCTTAAAGAAACACAGATCTATAAGCTGCCTGACAAAGAATTTAAAATAACAGTCATAAAGATGCTCAATGAGCTAAAAAGGAACACAGATGCACAACTAAACAAAATCAGGAAAATGATATGTGAACAAAATGAGAATATCAGCAGAGATAGAAACTATAAAGAAGAACCAAACAAATTCTGGAGCTGAAAAATACAGTAACTGAACTGAAAAATTTATTAGAGGAGTTTGACTTGAAGACAGATCATTTGAAATCATTGAGTCAGAGGAGCAAAAAGAAAAAGGAAGAAAAAGGATGAGAGACTAAGGGACTTATGGGACATTAACAAGTGGGCCAATATATGCATTATGAGAATCCTATAAGGGGAAGAGAGAGAGGGGAGCAGAGAGCTTATTTGAAAAAGTGGAAGCAACACAAATGTCCATCAATGGATAAATAGAGAAACAAAATGCGGTATATACATACAATGGAACATCATTCAGCCTTAAAAAAGAAGGAAATCCTGTCACATGTTACAACATGGATGGACTTTGAGGAGATTATGCTAAGTGAAATAAGCCAGTCCTAAAAAGGACAAATAATGTTTAATTCCACTTGCAAGAGGTATCTAAAGTAGTCAAATTCATAGAAATAGAAAATAGAATGGAGGCTGGCTCCATGGCCGAGTGGTTAAGTTCACACGTTCCGCTTCTGCAGCCCAGGGTTTTGCCGGTTCAGATCCTGGGCACCGACACAGCACCACTAATCAGGCCATGCTGAGGCGGCATCCCAAATGCCACAACTAGAAGGACCCACAACTAAAAATACACAACTATGTACTGGGGGGCTTTGGGGAGAAAAAGGAAAAATAAAATCTTTAAAAAAAAAAAAAGAAAGTAGAATGGTGGTTTCCAGGGGTTGGGGGTGAGGGAAAAATGGGCAGTTGTTGTTTAATGGGTATAGAGTATCAGTTTTGCAAGATGAAAAAGTTCTGAAGATCTATTTCACAACACTGTGAATATACTTAACACTACTGAAGTCTATACTTAAAATGAGTTAAGATGGTAAATTTTACATGTTTTTTTACCACAATTTTAAAAAATAAACAAAATTCATTTTCATGAACTCATAAGATGTTTTCAGTTGGTATAGATCTTGAACCATGTAGTCCCAATTTCTCCTTTCACATATTAGGAGATGGAGACCCAGAAATATTAAGTAATTTGTCCAATGTGAGATACTTAAAGAGAGTTGGGACATGAAGTCATGTCTTCATATTCTTATGTTGTTTCCAGTCACTCATGCTACTTATACTTCATTACAGGCCAATTTCTTAGAAAAACAGACTGGATTCTCACCAGCCTCTTCTTCCAAGAAATAAGAAAAACACTAACAACTGGGTAACAAATAGGGCTAGGGAAAACTGAAGAATTTGAGGGAAAAAATAGGGAAAGCAAATAACCAGTCTGAAAAGATGTCTGTTTTCAGAGTGATATGTAGTACATTAGGGATTTTAGACTCAAAGATCAAATCAGATCTTTGACAATTGACAAATCAGTCAATTATAATCAGGTTTGAATCTATTCCAAGAATTAATTGGAATGCTAGAATGGTAATGAGATGTTAGTTGTCACTCTATAATTGGAGTTTAAATGGCAACCACTCCAAAACTAAGTACCTCATTTTCTCTGAAGCTAGACAGGGTTTAGAATAGCTTTGATCAGATGGATGGCACAGCTAATGTAAAGATAAGCAGATTTTGCCACTCATTTCATGCAGATTACTTAGTGGGGATACAAAAGACCGTTTTCCTTCTGCTATGCTTCTTTATTTACATATCGCCCCAGCCAAGGAAGGCATCTGACTGTAGATATAATTACCACGTCAATAAAAAGGAGCAAAAGCTGAAATTGTTATCAGGTATTTGGGGGCTGTTAAAAATTCAAATTCACACCTTATTCACAATAAACCCTGTTTAGAGTTTTTGCAAATCATATTGGTTTTTCAAAATGGAAAAAAGTTATTGTAAATCCTCATTAAAAAAACAATATTCTAAAAATGTGATCATATTTTAATCCAGGGAAGAATATGAAGATATGACTTCATGTCTTCTGTCTTTTATTCAGACCACAGTAGGCTTCTACAGTGATGACCTGTTTAAGGCAGAAATATACTTAGCATTTCTGGTTTGTTTTTATCTTCTGGTGAAGCTGACCTAAGGGGAAAATTCTGTGTGAGGGCATAAAATTACTGAAGTCTTCATTTTACACTTGGTGCAGAAGCCAGCTCCAGGTCCGAAGGATATTATTAAACCTAACTGGTCAACATATACATTAGAATGGAAAGTTACTCAGTAGAAGAATTAGTCTCCAAGGGATCAATTATAAAATATATAAAAATTTTCTGTACTTTGTGTTTTTTAGTTCTACATGTGATAATTTTAATCTTAACCAAGCAAGTAATCCGTATTTGTGCTGCTAATACAAAAAAATTATAATAATAGAACATAAAGGAGAAAAACTGAACAGAATTGTTCATTATATGTTAAAATGTACTTGTAAAACAACAGAAACATGTCATTGAAAAACAATGTAAATGGAATTTCAGTGCCTTATGGCACTATTAAACCACTTGACAAGCAAAAATTGATGTGTAAAATGAAGTATGGAGCTGGCCGGGTGGATGGGTTCGCCCGCTCCACTTTGGCGGCCCAGGATTTCACTGGTTTGGGTCCTGGGCGCGGACAAGGCACCGCTCATCAAACCATGCTGAGGGGCATCCCACATACCACAACTAGAGGGACCCACAACTGAAAATATACAACTATGTACCAGGGGACTTTGGGGAGAAAATGCAAAAAATAAAATCTTTAAAAAAAATTGAAGTAGAATGTGAAAATCCCTGATAAATGCAAAAGTACGAATTGCTTGTCATCAGTGTTAAACATATTTTAATTTTTATAGCAAATTATTTGTATACTATGAATATAAGTAGGGTGGGGCTTTTAGTATTAAAATAGTGACTACATCAGACATTGTCTATATGTAATAACCCACACATACATTTTGGAAGTAATTTTTTAGCTGAAATCAGCAATTCTGTGCAATTGTTAATATGAGCTAAAATACCTGACTAGACATTTATAGGCAATACAAACTGAAGGCAATGACTGAGAAATTCAAACTAATGACAAATAAAAATGGCAAGCAATAGGATATATTGGAGTATATGAGGAAGCCATTTGGAATAAACCTAATTCGGCCTGACTTCTCTTTGTTTTCCTCCAAAAGGGCCTGACTGGCTATTGAGCACGCATTGCATATCTGCTTAGACATTTCCTATGGCCAGAACAAAGGCCCTTGTGACAAAGATGCAACTTCCCCCCCACATTAGCATTTTTCCTTAGGCTAGGAACTGATTGCTGCACTCACCTCCCAGCTCACCTGTGACCACCCAGCTGGAGACAAGAGACTGCCACCCTGCTGTGTTCACTGAGACAGAAGACCTACCTGCTATTTCCATCAATCGCTGTGCCGACAGAGTAGTCTCGCGACTATTGTAAAAGGGACATTCCAATCATATGTGAAACATCCTCTTTGAGGGTATATAACAACCCTGTATACCCCCCCACCTCTTTGGAGTGCTCTGTTCCTTTGTGAAAAGACTCTCCCGGGTTATAATCCTCAGATTTAAGCTCAGAATAAACTCACCCAAATTTTCATTTATAGATTGGATATGGATTATTTTCGTCGTCAGTTCTTGGCGTAGTTGGCAGGATTTCAGAGAAACCCACCGGAGGCCACCTGGAATCTACACTGAACCGGCATTTGGTACCAATAAGGGCCCATTGAGCCCCCCAGATCACTGCATTCTTCAGGTGACCCTGGTGAGTTCTCCTGAAACCCAGACCTACTTATTTTAAGTTGACGGCCCAAGAGTTTATATGAGCTGGGTAAGGTCTTAAGACTAGAGGTTTTGAGGGGTACCGGTACAGTTCCTAGGTGGAGAAAAACCTAGAGAGAATTCCTAAGCTCAGGGGCTTAGAGGAGCTTGGAGTGAGCTGGGTTGGTTGTCCTTTTAATTTGGCTTTGAATTGGAAAGAATTGTATTTATAAAGTCTGAACAAACTGCTTGATAGAGAAATGAGAGACTGAATGTCTTCAGCTCCGAAGAAAAGGGACACTTGCTCCTCCCGGCCTTTACCAAAAGGCGCCCTTAGGTGACTAAGGACCTCAGCGGGAGTGTCAGAGGATCAATCCTCGCGACGTGCAGCAGTCCCATAGGGAACTCCACTCTCATTCACGGTAATTAATTACAGGCTCATCCAGGGACGCGCACATAAGGGCTGGTCACCCGCGCTTCCGAGCCCCATGGTGGTTTTAGACTGCCAGAGGAAAAATCGAGGCACGTAAGAGAGTGTTTACAACCTTTCTATGGGGAGTAACACTCACAAGCAGCACACTTCTGACCCACTACACTGTCCTTGGAAGTTGTTCAGACTTTATTTAAAAAAAAAAAACAGACAAGCAAAAAGAAAATGGGAAAACCGTGCTTTTTAAAGCCAGCCAGCTCCCGGATGGACGAACTCCCAATGGAACTCCAGCTGGTTTCCTGTATGGAAACAATGCTTGCAAGTATCTAACAAAATGGGAAGGATTAACTGAGGATGACTTAAGTGGCCAAAGTGGGGAACGTTCGATATCTCAAAGCTACTGTATTTGTGTGCACGAGTAGAAAGAGCCGGCTCTAAAACTAAAGCAAAAGAATGGGAAGCTTATTATGATTGGCATTTAGAGGCTTCAAAACGTAATAATGATAAAATGAATTCTTTACAGGAGACTAACCGTAAATTGGCAGAGACTGTAACTGAATTAAAAAAGGATAAGAATTCAGAAACCGTCCCAGCCCGCTTATCCCTTCCATCTCCTCTGCAGCTGCCTTTGGAATCTCAGAGCTCATCTCCTTCTTCTTTTCTAAAGAGCTCTATTCCATTGACTTAAAGTAAGCGCTTACAAAAAGTTTTTCTGAATAGAACTAACCCAAATATCTTCATCTCTCTTAGAGTTACAATGGCCATTTTCGCCTCCTTTTGAGCTTTGCAACCGGGAAACAAAGAAATCTTTAAAGAGTAAAAGGCTCCACCCCTGGGAGCCCCAACTTTGGGTTTCTGGGCCTGATCACCCCAGTAACCCTAAGTGGGGTGCCCTCTCTTGACAGTTGACTCATTGAGTATTTTAGTCACCTACTGAGTCAGTTATAAGGGTAGGAGACCTGTGATTTATTTTGTGAACTGTCCTGCTGGGGTTGTGTGCCCAGCATGGGAACTGTTGTGTGACTCTTATCTTGATAACCCTCTGGAAGAGGCCAGGAGGGCGAGGTCTGATCTCTTCTTTTCCTTTCTTTGTCTGTCTTGTTCATCACCTCCTTTGTTGTCACCAAGTCGAGGTTAAAGTTCAGGCTGGACCTGAGCAGAACCTTGACCTTCTGTAAAATCAGAACTTAAGCCTTTGCCAGGGACTTAACTCTCAACCTTGGCACTGGGAGTGCCTCCAGCCAGTTCCAGGCCTTTTTCTCCTGCTTCCCTACCTCAACTGTGCTGGCTCGGAGACAAAGTGCCCAGGCTGAGCGGGACTTGACTAAATCTTATAACTATGTCAACACCCGCAATTGGCCTCTGCACCCTTTCTCCAGGTGCTGTCAGTTGGACACTGGCTTTACTGCCATGGGGCACGCCCTAAGCATCCCCAGAGACCCACCCTGCGGATGCATTCTAACTACATCTGGGGGAAAATTTGAGGGTTTTTTCTGTGCCTTTGTGATGCATTTGGACAGGTAGATCAACCTGGAATGTAATTGAGTTAAAACCCAGTTTCTGAGAAATCAAGAGTTTTGGCTTAAAGTAAGTGCTTACATAAATTCTAAATGTAGTAGAAATTAACCCAGTGTCTTTCAAAGTTAACGTGATGTGAATTAACCTTTGGTAAATGAAAGCTTGTTTAAGTTTGTTGGTTTGATTAAAAATAGTCTTGTTGTCAGAGTTGTCGGTATTTGCATACGATGCAGGCATGCAGCCTGGGTTTACTAGTCAAATAAGTTCATGTTGTCTGTTAGAAATTCGTCAGCAAAATAATAGCTTTAAATGAGGACCAGTTTTGTCTAATGTCTCATGAGGTTTTCATAGGTAATCTGAACATAAGTGTTGGAAACAAACGGTTTAAATAGATAAAAGTGGGTACAATAACTGTTTTATGGCCTGTATACTTGGGGAAAAAAAACACCTTCGAAATTCTTTTTGGTAACAATCTTGAGTTTTGCCAAGTCAAGTTAAATGATAAAAATCTGAGTATCTGGGTAATTTTTGGATTGGATAGAACAAACGTTGCTAAACATCTAAGTTTATCTGCTTTTGGTTTTTATTGCAGAGATGCTAAAAGTCTTTGGGTCTTTTACTGTAAAGTGATGTGTTCCTAGAAATTATGAAGTGTTTAGAATGCTGATATAAAAGACAATTCATAATTGCTTACCTTTTGTCTGTTAATGGTTAAAAGTTCTAATTAACGCTATTGGAAATTAATAAGGAAAACAGCTCTGCATTCAAGGAAAGTTAAAATGTAAGTTTTCAGTAAAGAAGGTATAAAGAATGGAAATATTTTTGGTTGGTTAAGGAAGATAAATTTGTCCTAATGTACTAGAAGGGAAGAAGGAAAGCATGGGACAAATTCTGAAGGCAAAAAGAAAGTTGTAGAAGTTTTGTGAAGGAGAAATTCTGAAAGGAGTTTTATGCCTGGTCAAGTAGACTAAGATTAAAGTAAATCCAATTAAGCAAATGAGTTTTAACGTTAAAAAACAAAACTGCTAACAGAGATTAAGATCAAGAACCGGTTATATAGGACTGAATGAACTGAGGATGATTACAATTCTTTTTACGACTTTTGTTTGAAATATTGTTTTTGATGTGTTGTTTTGTTTTCTCAGATTTAAGGAAATCTTTTCTCTTATGCTAACCATGTCTTATAGCAATCAGTGAAATTATACCTTTGTGAGCAAAACTGAAACATTTGTCTTTTTCTCCCTACCTGATCCCTCTAGAATTTGGAAACTCTTTGTGAGTGAGTATGGTTATTTAGTGGCAATATAGTTATTTGCATAAGTTCAATAAGAATCTGTTCTCATTATAACAGGACACATTTGTTATCTTATCAAAGCTTTGACTGGAATGTCATATTTGAGAGAAACATACAGACTCAGATATGACAATACTGCCTATGGAGAATAAGGTTGACTTTCTGGAAATAAAGCCACTTGGAAATATGGGCCTGGTACCTTGCTTTACAGAGAGATTCCAGCAATCTTACCTGGTAAGTAAGGAAGCTTGCTTATCTGGCAGGTGCGATGAACCTCGAAATATTTTGGGGAATCTCAAGAAAGGAGAGAAATTCACCCAAATCTAAGGTATTGCAGGCAAGGCCTGATGGCACAAATCCTTGGCTTGGCTTTTCTGGCCTCGAGACGTCTTTAAAGTTCAATCTGAGATTCCTCATAAAAAAATTCCAGCAAAAGCAGATTTAAGAGTCTATATGATCAATTGCTATTCTTGCTGCACTTATGTAAATAATTGGGCCAAGTTTCTTGAAACTAAACTTATTTTGGCAAACCAATTAGTCTTAACTTGACTATCTTTGGTAAACATGAGGGTGATTTTAGAGAGAAGAATTGTTTCAGTGAAAAATTATAATACGCATTTGTGGATATTAGATCCTAGTTCTGTTAATTGTCTTTGAGGCTTTTTCTACCTGTGAACTGAACTGCATCCTGAATTATTCTACTGAAATATCTGGTTACAAACTTCCAAACTAATGTTTTCAATTTTTACCTCATTTTCACCTGGAATCATTGAGAATTGATCATGCTCTTTTTCCTGAAACCTTGCAAAGTGAAGCTGAACAACTTGATAGAAACTTGAGAGATAAGAGAGATTCCTGTCTGTTGCTGTGTAAGCTGTAAGCCACTCACAAAGATACCTGAATGCCCGAAGAAATCATCAGACACCTTTCACACTGCAAAAAGATGCTTTGACTCTGACATCTAGAAGTCTTCTTGACTGCCTGCCCCCTGGACGCAGGAACTAATTTATAATTTGCTCCAACCATTAACCTTGTTACCTTGCTTCCAACATCACAAGGGAGAGAAGACCACAACCGCATTCTATTGTTTAATTTGGTTTACAAATAAGTCTTACTTAAATGATAAGTGAGGATGTTACACTGTCTAGCCTCAAGAATGCCTGCTACTTTCTGTTAACTCTGCTAACCCAGTAAAAGATTTCCTTCTACAGGCTCAAGAAATTGCCACGGAACAAGAGAAACAGATATGGCAGTCAAAAGGGGGAATTTTTGACACCCCCTCGCAGATGTGGTTCGGGCCCAATAAGAAACCCACTCCATGGGTCACAAGGCCACTTTCCCTTCCTAAGGGACCCTTTGAGGTATGACAATTGGACTTTGTCCAAATGCCACCATCTCAAGGATAAACATATCTTGTAATGATCTGTATGTTCTCACATTGTTTTGAGGCCTTTCCTTGCAGAAGAGCGATGGCTTTAGGTAAATTATTATTGAAAAGAATAAATTCCTGTTTGAGGAATTCCTCCCGAGTTACACAGTGACTGGGGGAACTCAAATCTATTTGTAATGTTTGGCCAATATTGCAGCATTTCTACTGTGCTTACCATCCCCGATCCTCAGGACTGGTAAAACGAATGGCACAACTAGAACTTAATTGGCAAGCTTTCAGAAACATTTACTCTCTCACGGCCAAAAGCTCTTATGCTAGTGCTCTTTAATCTTAGGTCTATACTTTTTGTAAACATCGGCTGTCTCCTTTTTAAATAATACAACAGCCTATGCAATTAAATGAAGAAATATATGAACCAGCTTTGCTTAAGGGATGTATTACATTGTTTTCATGGTCTTATTGTGGTGCTTAAAAGAAATGAAAGATTTGTAGCTGATTCTTTCACAGAGAAGTCCCAGAACTTAAGGATAATGGACTGTAACCTGAAGAATTTATTTATTGAAAGAGACATCAAATAAGACTCTTTGCAGCCCTGTTGCAAAGGACAATACCAGGAGGAGAAGACGACGACATCTGTTGTAGACAGCTGTCCCAAGACTCTGGACCAGGCCTGTATTCCCAACCTTATATCTCCTCATTTAAACCTTTGTTATGCTTAAACTATATACCTATTTTATAATTGTTTGGAATGCTATCATACTTAAAGTGATTAATTTGGAACAGACTGGTCTTGAAGGCCAGGAATTTATCGAGTGACTCCTAATGGAACTCAATGGTTATGTGGAACAAATCTTTGGCCTTGGCTACTGCCTGGATGGCTAAAACACTTCACTCTGAGTTTCCTTTAAAAGCAGGGAAGGAGTCAGGCTGAGTTAAAACCTGTTGCCAATCTCCCTCTCTTTAAGGCCAGATGGGCTTGTTCAGTGTTTCACTGGTATGACTGTATTTGCAGCTATGTTTGCTCCTTCCTTGGGGCTAGAAGATGTCATATTACATATAGAAGCTCTGACTAAATTTACTCAACAAGCCCTTAATGATAGTCAAGCAGGAATAGCCTTATTAAATACTGAAATGACTTTAATGTGAAAGGCTGTCCTTCAAAATAGCATGGCCTTAGATATTCTTACAGCATCCCAAGGTGGCACGTGTGCAATCATTCAGACTGAATGCTGTGTTTTTATACCTGATGAGTCTTCCAATGTGTCATCTCTGCTAAAGCACATGAAGAAGCAGGTGGATGCCTTATGCGATCCTGCACCTAGTTTGATTTGTTTCATTGATTCCCTTTCAGTACCTGTTCCCTTTTTCAATCTGGATTGGAATTCCTATTTCTATTACTTATTGGAATCCTTGTACTGGTCATAATATTCAAACTAATTGTTGTTTTCTTTACTTAGTGTTGTAAGAGTAGCATACAAACTAAAGTAATGATTGCTCGACAGCTTGAGATGGTCAGTCTGTCTTATAACCCTGGACAAATTTCCTTTTCTGATACGGACTATGACTAAGAATTCATTTCAGACTAATCCTTTCAAAAATGCTGTTCTTATCGTTACTGTACTTGTTCTATAATCATATACAATGTAAATGCAAGGTGTCATAGAAAAGTGCATATGCAATGTTTGTGCAACAATCTAAATTAATTACATAACATATGAAATGCTTCCTCTGTTAATAAATATACTTCCATGCTTGTCCACTATTTCCCCCCAACGTGGACGACTAGGCAAATAAATAAGATAAAAGCCTAGCACCGAGGGACATGATGGACCCAGGGCAGGCAGCAACCACCCTGGCGCCAAGGGACAATATTTGATCATAAATGCTTTCTATCGAAAGATTAGAGATCAAAAGGGGGAAATGACAAATAAAAATGGCAAGCAATAGGATATATTGGAGTATATGAGGAAGCCATTTGGTATAAACCTAATTCGGCCTGACTTCTCTTTGTTTTCCTCCAAAAGGGCCTGACTGGCTATTGAGCACGCATTGCATATCTGCTTAGACATTTCCTATGGCCAGAACAAAGGCCCTTGTGATAAAGATGCAACTTCCCCCCGACATTAGCATTTTTCCTTAGGCTAGGAACTGATTGCTGCACTCACCTTCCAGCTCACCTGTGACCACCCAGCTGGAGACAAGAGACTGCCACCCTGCTGTGTTCACTGAGACAGAAGACCTACCTGCTATTTCCATCAATCGCTGTGCCGACAGAGTAGTCTCGCGACTATTGTAAAAGGGACATTCCAATCATATGTGAAACATCCTCTTTGAGGGTATATAACAACCCTGTATACCCCCCCACCTCTTTGGAGTGCTCTGTTCCTTTGTGAAAAGACTCTCCCGGGTTATAATCCTCAGATTTAAGCTCAGAATAAACTCACCCAAATTTTCATTTATAGATTGGATATGGATTATTTTCGTCGTCACTAAGAATAAATTTTTACTCAATTCCCTAACCAATCACAGTAAAAATGTTTTAAGGTTTTTAAAACTCAATCTGCAATACTATTAAATTTCTCTGGTTCTTTTGCTAGAACACACAGACCTGGCCTAATAGTTTTATAAGGCAACTATATTCGGAACATTAGGTTTGCACCTATACCTAGAATAGCATCCTCTCCTATGGTATGATTTAAGGAAAGCAGAAAAGCTCAGCTGTCCAAAGATACACCTATCATTTATCTGCTGAGGAGTCTCTGAAGACTCTTTAGGAAGGAGATAGAGAAGGGAAACACAGAAATTCATTATCAAAGATTATATATTATCAATCTAGCAGTTTGTTGTTAGATTAGCTAGCCTAGCAGGTTGTCAGTTTCAAAGGGAATGGGACACTGAGTCAATATGTTTTATTGTGTGGAAGGCCCTAGGAAAGACTGAGGACATGGGGCTTTGCCAGGGAAAGCCAACCTAGATGGAACAATTTAATTAGGGCACATTGGGAAACTAGATGATAGCTAGAGAACATCAGCAAGTTGAAAGAATATTAATGCCATGTATATACCACCTCCATTCATTAATATCTTTGTCCCAATACAATGTCTGTTACAACAAATACATATTTAGCCATTAAAATATAGATATATAAAGCATGCCTTTACATTTCCACATCACTCAACACATCGTACTAATGATTAAGTATTCATTATGTTTTTACCTCTCAAATTCAGACTCCTTTTGGGGTGATGCTCTGAATCTTCCTGCTGGTGAGTATCTTCGATATCTCCCTGATTGGCCATGAGATCTCTCTGACTGACCATGAGATCTCCCTGATTGGCTATAAGATCTCTCTGATAGGACATGAGATCTCTTTGAGTGGTCATGAGATCTCCCTGAGTGACCATGAAATCTCTCTGAATGGCCACAAGATCTCTCTAATTGGTCATGCGATCTCTCTGATCGAACATGAAATCTCCCTGATTGGCCACGAGATCTTTCTGTGTGGCCACGAGATCTCTCTGATTGGCCATGAAATCTCTCTGATTGGCCATAAGATCTCTCTAATTGCCCTTGAGACCTCTTAGATTGACAATGAGATCTCTCTGAGTGGCCCTGAGATCTCTCTGAATGGTGTTGATTTTCTTCCAGTTGGTCTTGAGATCTTTTCTCCTCTGATTGGCCTCCATTCCTCTCTGCTTGGGTCTTAGACTGGTCATTGCACTTCTCCTGCAAAGAACCGCAATTTTGCAAAACGAATGAGACATATACCCCATAACTTCATTAAGTCATAATGAGATTTTGTCAAGAGCATTTCTAAAGGCAACTATTTTTTTAGAATTCCACTGCCCCTACTTTTTTCTTTTTGAGGAAGATTAGCCCTGAGCTAACAGCTAACATTTGCTGCCAATCCTCCTCTCTCTCTCTCTCTCTCTTTTTTTTTGCTGAGGAAGACTGGCCCTGAGCTAACATCTGTGCCCATCTTCCTCTACTTTTTATATGTGCACTGCTCCTACTTTTATAGGCTAAACAGTTTTCAGAACTAATTTGCTGAAAGCTCTGATGTTTCATGTCATTGGCACAAAGAATTTTATGCATATAAAACTTTAATAAAGTTTTAAATATGGAAAATTACTTGCTTTGTGTGTACTTGAATTTATTCCAAGGTCATGTTCTACCTACCATTTTCTGGATCTATGTTTTACCTGAAGAAACAATAGATTCTGTAACTTTATACTTGAGGAAAGACAAATATTTAACAAAATTTTGTAGCACAAATCCTTAGAACCAAAGGAAAGTGTTCAAAATCATACTATTTATTCTACACCTGCTCAGGATCATTAAAAAGAAACTCTCTCTTCAATATAAAGTAATACTTAATTCTAGAGAGAAAGGTAAAAACAAGTGAGAGGAAAGGTAGCTATAAAGAAAGCAGATGGTTGGCTTAATACTGTTCATGTAAATTAGTCTGGCAACCACACAGTCTTTCTACCTTTTCAATTTTCAAACCAAAAGAGCAGTGGAGTGAATCAGCCAAATGGAAATAATGAAAACTTTGACAAATCTCTCTGATGCTACATAAATGTAAGAGGATAAAGTCATATGAACCGTGCTGAGAAATCAAGCTTTCTACTAGTAAATATTGCCTGGCAAACAAAATCTGCCCTAGATCTGGCGTTGCGACTTTCTAGTATAACTCTACCAGCAGCTGGAAGCAGCTGTTAAAAGGCAGGGGAGATACTGGCATAAAGAATATTCTTCACATAAAACTTTAGTCAAATAAATATGACAAATCTGTTGCTTTGCTAAAGCAAAAAACCACAGTCACTCTCCAGCTTTTCTACTGTAAACACAAATAAGAAGATGGGGTGGAAGGCACATGTACCTCTTCTCTTTTCTAAGTGACTAGTGTTGGGAGCACAGTGAGGGAGCAGAAAGGATTGAGACTCATCTCCTAAAGACTCATGTGCCCCCAAGTACCTTTCCAAAGGAGCTTGTAGACTTTTGCAAATGTTTATATACGAAATATTTTCAGCAACTTGGATACTACAGATTTCTACCTTTAGAAAACAAAATACATGTTAGTTTTATTTCCTTATAAACAACAGAAATTGTCTATCAAAAATAATTGTGTTGAATAAATACAATTGTATTCTACTGATATTAAGATTAAATCTTGTGAGGGGGGCTGGGCCTGTGGTCTACTGGTTAAGTTTGGCGTGCTCCTCTTTGGTGGCCCAGATTTGGTTCCTGGGCACTGACCTACACCACTTGTTGGCAGCCATGCTGTAGTGGTGACCCACATACAAAATTGAGGAAGACTGACACAGATGTTAGCTCAGGACAAATCTTCCTCAGAAAAAAAAAAAAAAAGATTACATCTTATGAAGTACAAAACTAGCTTATTAGAATTTCAAAGCATGATTGAAAATTGTAATTGTTAATCAATTTATTGGTGAAATAATTATGCTTAAATTTTAATATATTTCTCTACTAGAGTATCTTTTTCTGGTGAATTCTGCTCTAACAACAGTCTCCAAAGTTTCAAAAGTATGAGAGAGAAAGATATTTTCAGTTTGAAAATACTACTTTACAATATTCTCAATTCATTTATGGATCTCAGACTGTAGCAGACATAACCTCATGTCCTTATTTCAAAACTTTATCAAAAACCTCCTCACTCTACAGATTAAATGTCATCTCCTCCATCAAATTTTCTCAAGTCCCCCTACTCAGAATGAATTACTGTATCCCCACAACATATAACTTATACCCTATTAGAACATGTATTGCAACCTGCCTGGCATAAAATTTCTTTCTTATCTTTCTCTCCCATCACAACATATAATATTTGAGGCAGAGCTGTTCTAGTGCTTTGCATGGTGCCTGCATAGAATAGACGTTCAATCGATATTTGCTAAATCAATTTAAATTAATTCTCTAAATATTTGAAAATACAACATGTTCCCTTCCAAAAAAAATCTGCATTTACATAACTTGGCAAAACTGGTTTAAGCTCCCAGAACCACCATTTTTTACTAAATGAGCACATAACACCTTAAGATGAATCAGTTTATAGGCCAAGCTGAAACAGTAGCAGCAATGATAGCTTATGAATCTGGAAATGAGCACGTCTCAAATTCCTGTCCAGTGACTGGCTCACCTGTACAAGTTTAGAGGTGATGGATTCGTACAACTATAGTATGTCCCACCTGTTGGTTCCAGAGTGTATTTCATATCCTATGTCATCTGACTTCTAGTTTTTACAATTCATTCACAATGCTACAAAAACTGTTTCTATACTATCACTTAAGATCATAGATTCCATATAAGGACAAAAATGAGAATGATTATACAGGACAAATCATGAAACCAATAATCTATTTTGGCATTTTATAAATTCAAAATTTCTAGTGACGATTGAAAATAGCAAAAATTAAATGTTTATTAAAACAGTTACAGGGGAAAAATCAATTAACAATTATTGAACTCAAATTATGTTCAAGGAACCATGGGGGAATACTAAGAAACAATCCCTGCCCTCAACAGAATTTAAAATAATCCTTAATATTAAGAAATATATTAATTAAATTTAGGACTTTTTATATTGGTTAATTCTTGGCATTTACTTACCTGCTTAATTAAAGGCTGCCTGTTTAAAGGGCTTTGTCCAGACTTGAATCCAGAAGATTCTTGGTATGGTTTTTTACCATGATTTCTTTCTTCAATATCATTTCTGAATTCTGAACATTCTTTGAAAAATAATTATTTTCTGTATTTTCAGTCAGTACATTCAACATATCTTTCAGAAGTATTATCTGTGATCTCTTTGTTTTAAAGCTATGCACTGTGTTTTGCAACACTTTTGTTATTTCATTAATCTGATATTGTCCGAGAGTCTCACTGAATTCCAGAACAGTCTTTGCCATACTGTTTCTATTTGCATACCTTAATATGGTAGTTTTCTCTGTATACAATACCTCAAAGTTGCTTTCATACACCACCAAAGTTGGGGTACATTATCTGAAATTAATTGAAAGAATACTCTAATAGAAAAAGGAGAGATGGAGAGAAACTGTCTGCTTTGTATTAATCATGTGAATATTTGCCTCAATCATATGCTTTGCTTTGGGAGTAAAGACAGCTTAAGAAACGATCAAAGAATATGGATCTCCAAAAGGCTCACAAAATTCAATTTTATGTTTAGTTAGAACCATGAGAATGGGCCACCTCACCATTCGTAGTAGCTCTGGCCTTATTAACAACGACTATCACTCCTTTTCTCAGAACCTGCTAAACCACCGAAGGATTCAAACAAGGACTATAGTGAAGCTGAGTAGGTAACTGTCAGGAGCTTAGAGGAACCACAATGGCAAGATGATGCCAACCTGCTGACTAGACTATGGAGATCCTTAATTGTTGAAAAGACTTCTCTACTATGGCAATCTGCAGTGCATTCATATTAAACTATGCACGCTCCACTGACCAATGAGATTAGGGATACAAAAAACTTTCTTCATGTTCTTCTGCACTCTCTTTGCCCTCAGCATTCATTTCATCAAAATATAGATGTCATGGGGCTGGCCCCGTGGCCGAGTGGTTAAGTTCGCGTGCTCCACTGCAGGCGGCCCAGTGTTTCGTTGGTTCGAATCCTGGGCGCGGACATGACACTGCTCATCAAACCACGCTGAGGCGGCATCCCACATGCCACAACTAGAAGGACCCACAACGAAGAATATACAACTATGTACCGGGGGGGCTTTGGGGAGAAAAAGGAAAAAATAAAATCTTTAAAAAAAAAAATATAGATGTCATGGTGCCCAGATTATTAACCATGCCTTTAACCTTCCTGTGTTGCCTCCTAAAAGTAGAATTGAACTAATCAGCCAGGCTTGTGAAGAAGTACAAAACATTTCTCATTCTCATCCTGCCCTCCCTTAAGGAAGTAACTCATATAAATTTTTAAAAAAAGTTTTCATTTGTTATGGCATAAATTCTTACCAACTCTGTGTGCCTGTGTTTCCAAGAAAAATAAAACTAGCAACATAATGGAACTTTAGAACACATCCCAAGTTTGCGAATTTACTTACCTAGTTACTCTTTTTACCACATTGCGATTTTTAGTATACTTTACCTTTCTCCCGGTGATGCCCAGGAGCATTTGATCGCCCTCTTGAAACTGAGTGCATTTTTCCACAGTTCTGTGTTTCATTCCCTCCTTCTTCAGTGCTTGTATTTCCTATCTTTCTAAGCATTATAATGGCATCTGTATTAGAAAACACATAAAAATGAAGACAATGGAAAAAGCTGAATTACAACAGTGCATCTCAAGTGAATAATCTATATTCTACCTTATCATGTTTCAGGAAATTTTAAAAATTAATAACCCTGAGAAATGATGACACTATAATAATGAAATTTTGAAACCATAACAAAGATCAAACAATACAGACATTTTTGGGTTAGTTTCCTGGAACAACAAAGAGAAAAATTCCTGTTAAATTTATAGTAACGATTTATGCAAAAATAAAATATACTCAAAGTAAAGTAGCTTAAGGGGAAAATCATTTAAATAACTTATTTTACTAAATATTATTTTAGTTTCAGAGAAATACAGAGCAATAGTGTCATCCATGATTAAATGTAAGTAAATGCTAGACAATGAGTTGCATTTATTCTCCTCAAAAGCAAGAAAGGAAACAATGGTGAAGGATATTCACAAGAGATACCAAACAAGCAAGGAACCAAGATCAGTGTGGTAGCAGGAAGCAATCAGACTTGACTTTGTAGTCAGGCATGTTCTTATGCACTTATGTAGAGAGCACTCACATGGCATGATTTGAAGAATGAGAGATAGGTACAACCTACTCCAAAATCTCTCTCATAGTATCTGGGATGGAAAGGTTTAAAGGTTGGCTGCTCTATCAGTGAATGAAAGCTTACTTAGGTCAAGGTATCTTTGGAAGTAAGCACAAGTTAGGCATTTGGAAGGAGCTAGAGATATTAGAAGAAAGATGGGGAGCTGAGAAGGGTCTAAAAGAGGATGCAGTTGAACACCAAAGATTAACCACTCCTTTATTATTTTGCTTGGTACTAGTCCTGCCTCAGGTTTCCAAAAATCTGATTCTGATTTCCTTTGAAATGGCTGGCATCTCCAAAGGCAGGGTAAAGCTCAGCAATCAATTGAGTATCATTTCTTGACAATCCCATTTTAAGCCTTTGTTCTGTCTGCCTCTCGGCAGCCATTGGTTGTAACATCTCCCACAGACATAGTCTTTAATTTTCTGTTCTTTATATTCTTTATGTATTCCCTTTTCTTCTCAATTTTTTCTCTGTTGTTTCCCCCGTATTCTACATTCTGTACAGAGATTTGTACAGATTTTTTTTTTCATTACAGTATAAGGGAGTGCACTAACAGAGCATCTTACAAGACACCACAGGAAGAGTTTCTTAATCTCCAACCCCTCCCCCACCATCAGCTCTGAAACAGAGACCCAGTGAGAAGGGAGACTTCCTAAAGAGGGGAGCAAAACTTTGGAGAGGAAAAAGTGAAGAGCAAGCTCCTTCCTGAGCTGGTACCTTTCACAATGATACGGTGGGGTGCTCTGGGACCAGTCTGCGTCTTGTGGCACTCATACACAATTTGCAGTGGCTTTTAATTTTTCCTGTTCTCAGAGTCACCAAAAATAATGGCAAGCTCTATCTTCAAATCACTTAAGGATTAAATAAAATAGAAAATTTATTGAGGCTCATGCAGACCTACAGCCACAGTTGAGAAATATTTATCTAATGCTTTATGACAGGGATGGCTGAATGGATAAACTAAGTAGGTTAATAATAACACCTTTAAATCGAATAGTACTTTAAAGTTCACAAAGCACTTCCACATGAAAGCTCTTGGCACAGTACCTGGCATATATGAGACACTCAGTAAATGAGATAATAAATGCCAGGTCCTGTGCCCCGACCCTTACAGCTGAGCAGAGATTATCCTCACTTTATAAAGAAGGAGACAGCCTTAGGAAGATTATGGGACTTACTCAAGGGCACAAAATCAAGATGATAACAAGCTGGGACAGATTCTAAGTCCAAGAGTCTTACCACTACCTTACACATTCTCCTTCAAAAGCTCAGCTATCCCAAGAATTAGGACAGCAGCACCCAGGCTAGTGACCATTCATTTGAATATGGTATTCCTATTAAAATAGCAGTTTCCTTTCCATTCTATTTGAAATTAATTGCACGAAATCAAGTTTAGCATTTAAGTAGTATAACAGCAACCTCTAAGCCAGTATCCAAACACCCACTTTGCCCTGTCCTCTTGATTTCTTCATCCTAAGATTTGGTATGCCACCATTATTAGGCACAGCATATAGTGCTACACAGGAAAGCTATGGCATGGCTTTAAATCCTGTTAGTGGCCTCATTTGCCCAACAGGACTTAAGTCACTTGAACTTTCAATCAAACCACGCTGCAACTCACATAATCCTTTTAAACTCATGAGTGAAATATATAAAATGGCTCCAGAAATACCTAGAGTCCTCTTCCCCCATAATCAAATCCTTCTTGGCTTATTTTTTAGCTTACACATAACAGTATAAAGACTTCAATCTTAGTGTCATCTTGACAGTGCCACATTAATCCCACAGGATTTTTTTTAATCCTTTCCTTTTGAACATATTACTGATTGGAATCATTTTCCCGTCTCGCTCTAACCCAATCCAAATATCATGTACCTCCCTAGTACTATGAATGAACAAAGATGAGCCAAAGAATAGCAAATAGCGGTAGTATTACAGAAAGCAAAATGTTGTACGTTCCATACAAGATGAGCTTTTTATAAAAATGTCATTCCCGGGGCCTGCCCCGTGGCCAAGTGGTTAAGTTCGCGTGCTCTGCTTCGGCGGCCCGGGGTTTCAGCGGTTTGAATCCTGTGTGCGGACATGGCACTGCTCATCAGGCCACGCTGAGGTGGCATCCCACGTGCCACAACTGGAAGGACCCACAACTAAAAAAATACACAACTATGTACCAGGGGGCTCTGGGGAGAAAAAGGAAAAATAAAATCTTTAAAAAAAAATGTCATTCCCAAATAGGCTTTACAGAGATTGACTGTCATAGTTCACATTCAACAAATGGGTATAAGTCTCATATCTGCTACCTAGCCAACAGCACCAAGATATTTGGACTCACGGTAATTGTTCTAGAAGAGAAGGCAGAAATATACTCCGGTATCCAAGCAAATCTACAATAAAGAAACTCTCTGGGTCAACAATACATTATTTTCCCACTTATTTAGCCTTTCTCTGAGGTTGTTCATTACCCTAGACTACAAAGATTTTGTTATGGTGTTGACATTTAAGTTTTCTTGAAAATGGTTGCTGCTTTCACCCAATTTAGACTCATAAGGGATAGTACTGGCTTCTCTAAAATATCAGCAGCCCTGTATTAAGGGTTCAGATTTAATGACGACACTTTCAACTGCTATATAAAATTCATTTAACTAACAGGAAATTCAATTTTCTCCTTGGTGTTTTTCCATTTTTGTTATGTTTATCCCACAACTGAATTTCACGTCAAAGGGATCACTAGTGCAAGGGAAGATAAGCACACCAAAGTGGAGTGCAGAGAAACAAGGTACAGCAGACAGCAGGAATTTGTCCTGACGGCCTGTAACACACGTAAATGAAATTGTTTAAAAGATGAAAAGGATGTCATGGGTACATTTTAGACTTGAAAGTGATCACTCACCCATTTGTTTCATTTAAACTGTCTCCTAAATCAGCTTTCCTGAAATACGACTAAAATATAGCATTAACTAAAATGTAAAGGTAGAAAGAGGCCTAGAATCACCTTAAATCTGGAATGGAATCATGAAGCAGGAAAGCACCAATCCCTCATTTTACAAATGAGGAAACTAAGGCCCGGAGGAAGTAATACACCCAAGGTTAGCTAATGGCAGAACTGGGATTAAAACATAAATCTCCTGAACATGAAGAGTTTTGAAAGTCATGCTAAGATTATCAAATGCTATTCTATGGTCAGTGGTTTTCTCCCCCGGCTGTGCATCAGAATTACCTGGGGAGATTTATTTTAAAATACAGAAACCCTATCCAAGTTTATGACTCAGTAAGACTGGAGAGGGACTCAAGTATTTGTGTTTTTTCAGAAGTCCTCCAAGTAACTCTGATGGTTAGCCAAAATTGCAAAGAACTGTTCTGAGCAATGGAGAATCTTCAAAGAGCACAGGAGTGAGATTATGAAACCGATGGTTTGGGAAAATCTCAATTTGTGATTGCAGAATAGAGTGAGACTACAAAAAGAAAGACTAGTTATTTTGGGGTAAGCAGAGGGATTGCAATATTCCAAGCATGAAGACAGAAAAGGTTACACTAGGGTGGTATCAGGGAAAAAGTACAAGAAGAACAAGAAGTCCTCTCCCTATCCACCTCAGATCGAATGGAAACATTGACTGCAGGGGCCTCCGCAGCCTCATTCTCTTCTACTCATCCCCTTGCAAGCACAAAGCTCTTACCCCACAACTCACAGTATTCTCACCGAACCACCAGTTATCAAAGACCTCCCCAGGTCACCAAAGAAATGAGGCCAAATTGAGGAGGAGGAGGAACCCACAGAGAGATGTTCTTAAACTATAGCAGGGGAGACGACTTCCTAGAATTCTCAGTTTGACCCCGAAATATATTATTGTATAAAATATTATTATAAATGGTTGTTGCAATCCAAATATCAGTGCACCAAATAGACTTGTGCATTGCCCTAGAAACCCATTTACCCTTTATATTGTTTCTACAGAGGAAATTCTTTATGCATCCAACAGCTGGCATACAAATGAGGTATTGGAACACAGCAACACATTTGCCAGCTGGGACTTGCCTGTATGTGATTAAGTATCAACCGAATAACATAGAAACTAAAAGCTCCAGAATTGCAGAGAGAAGACAGACTACTGTGTACTGGAACAGCTACAAAATCCTTGTGGCAAAGGTGGGTAAGATTGATTGCACTTGAATGAGGGGAAAGATCTGGGCACTCCAAGAAAGAGAAACAACATGAGAAAAGACTTGGAGCAGGAATTAATACGGTATTTTCAGGAAGAGGATCAATTTGGCTAGAATGGAAGATTAGTGCCGGAGAGTTACGGGGGAAAGGTTAGATGGATAAGGTAGATGATAAAAAGCCTTGAGTGTCAGGAGCTAAGACACAAGTAATGAGGATTATGGACGGGGGTGAGGGGAGAATCCCACGTGATCTCCAGCACAGTGCCATGTCAATCTACCAGGTAACAAGCACTCACTGAGAGGATTCTACGTGCTTCGCAATATGCTAGGTATCACATGAAATCAGGAAATTGATCAGTGCTTTTTAAATAATGGGGAATTTACATTATCACTGCACACCTATTTGAGAGGAAACTATCTTTTGAAAGGAAACTACCATCTTTTCTGTTATCTAACAATTTTCATTTCATTTGGTTATCTTTAGAAACTAAGTCCTCATTTTAGAAGGAACGTGTTTTAGCAAAAACTGTAAAGATGCCTAGACCACAAAAGGAGGATAGTCAAAGAAAACATGAATGATGAGTTCATTTAATATAACACTCAATCTTTAAAAGCAACTACGTTTGTCATTTTCCAAATCAACTTCTGCATGCCTCTCAATAAAGTAAAAAAGCTTTGTATGATACAGGTCTTTTATCTCACCTCTGGCCAAATGTTGACTATTCCATTTCTCTTTGCCCTTAAAACCTGATATGGTGCCACCTCAGGAGAAGCCTGTACGGCACAGCACTTATCTAAACTAATGTAGGGTTCAGACATCAGTATTTAAAATACCAACTGTGATGAAAGTCAAGAGTGTAAGAAATTTTAATCTTGAAGGTTCTTCAGATTCAAAAGAGAGAAAAGAAGTATGCTTCAGTTATATAATCTTGAACATCCATGCTATGCTAGATTTTCCAGAAATAAACTTAGAATTTGGGACTTAATAAATATTTCATATTAAATTCATAAATATTCAAATTGAAATATAATTGAAAAAATGGCATTAGGGAAAGATATCTATTCCTCTAACATAAAAATGTACCACGAGACTCAAAAAAGATCTCAGGTATGGCCTAAGTCAAAGTATCAAGGAATTTAGCAATGACATTCCTTTACTTCTTTTCATAAGTGGTTTACCTATTTGACTGTTCGGTAACAAGACAGTCTCTATAGTCCCTTCCAGCTCTAAAATTCTATTAATAAGATTAGAAAATTTAAGAAAAAAACTCTGTAGTGTAAGAAATATTTGTGCTTCATAGAAATTCTCTTAGATACACAGTGAATGTTTAATAAATAATTTAACTGAATTGGCATTTAATAGTTATTAACACTAAAAAATTTTCTCATGTGAATGCATGTGGCCCGTGAAAAGTACTTCATTTCTCTATTTTGTGGTTTTTTTTCCTGTAAGTATACAGCTGTAGGTTAAGTAGGTCAGGATTAACAGATGGTTTCAAAGCAGAAAACAACCCTAAGAAAGACCAGAGGTCTCGATTTTTCAAACACAATGGTTATTTACAAACTTATTTAAAAACTGAATTACTTCTTTAAAGTTTCAATTATTTACACCCTTGGAACGTGTTGCAGGGTTTTTTTTAAGTGAAGTCATACACAGTTTTCACCCCTGGACTTTGTAATTCCAGAGACCACCATTTGATTTGTTGCATTGCAATGGAATTGTACAATAATACATACAGCTAGCAATCAGAGATCTCATTCGCTATGGTTTAGAGATGAAATCCAACTGCTGCTCAGCCTCTCTAAAGGGAAGAGAAAAATGCTTTTGAATCTGGGTAAGATGTGGAAGGACTCTTTCAACATAGTCTATGAGGTTATGAAGAAGGCGTTCTTAATATAACAATCAACCTGTTCCCAGATTCTCATGTCCTTTTTCCTTAGTTCTCAGGATATATCATCACAGAGACAAGCTGCTTTGCTCACGCTGCTCTCTGTAATGATATTCGCCACTGAATCCATCTGGAGAACACTTAGGAGAATCATTTGGTCCAGGCCTCACCAAAGAACCTCAAATTTGAATTCTTAACCTAAGTAAGATATACTTAGTCTCAGAAAATATACTGTCGGAATTGAAGAAAGACAACATTCCTCATGCAGTTTAAAATAGATCACTCTGCTTGAGGTACCATACGAATAATTACATTTTTATATAAACTATATGATTAATTTTCTTGTGAAAAGCATGATTATATTGCCTTATATTTTAAAATGTGTTGAAATGCATTTTATTACTTAGAAATATTTAAAACACACTCCAACTTTTGAAAACACTGTTTTGTCATTTTTTAAATACATAAAATAGGGGCCGGCCCAGTGGCACAGCGGTTAAGTGCGCACGTTCTGCTTTGGTGGCCTGGGGTTCACCAGTTCGGATCCCGGGTGCGGCCATGGCACCTCTTGGCACACCATGCTGTGGTAGGCATCCCACATATAAAGTAGAGGAAGATGGGCATAGATGTTAGCTCAGGGACAGTCTTCCTCAGCAAAAAGAGGAGGATTGGCAGCAGATGTTAGCTCAGGGCTAATCTTCCTCAAAAAGAAAAAAACATAAAATAGTAGAAACCTCAGAAAATATGACTTAGGTTCCTCTCAATTTCTGAGAGGCTCTCACCACACACACTTCCAGAACACTTAAAACGACATATAATTGCACGTATTTTTTTCTCTGAGAAAGATTCGGCCAGAGATAACATGTGTTGCCAATCCTCCTCTTTTTGCTTGAGGAAGATTAGCCCTAGCTAACATCTGCAATTGCACGTATTTACTAGCTACCTCTCCAACTAGATTATGAGCTACTTTAGGAGAGGCTGTTGTCTATTTATCAGCATACGAAGTGCCTAGCACAGTGCTTAATGCAGAGTGGATGCTTTATAAATATTTACGGCTCTATGAACCAATACATCTAGCAAGCAGAAAGGGTTCCTGTCTTTCAAAGTACAGAACTTTTGCCTCAGTCTCCTTTACATAGAAGTGATGAACAGGGAAGTGCAGTTCCCATTAAGTTTTTGCTGTTGCCAGTTCCAATTTTGGGCTTATTTTTGCCTTTTATTTCTAAAAAAAAGAAGCTACTACCTTTTGGGAATGTTTACTAAGGATAAGAAGAAAAAATAAATTTGTAGAGCCTTTTCCTGTTTTAGTACATCTTATTACAATGCAAGTAATATCCTTGCATTCGATGTAAATATTTATATAATATAAAAGTATGTAAATAATATAAAATTATGTGTAATATATAAATAATATAAAATTGCTTTTCTAATGCATATGTGTTGTTATCCAAAGACAAAGATGTGTATTATTAAAAATATTATTTTCGCTTTAATAAAAACATGGAGAAATTTATTGGAAAAGTATGGGTTTTTCATCAACTCATAGAAACAACACGTATTTGCTCTTTATGATGTGTTTTTCTTGGCTTCAAACTGCAAGAGCCTTTAAGGACTTATTGAAAGTTTCGCCTGTTCCTCCTGAAAAGATCCAAACCTGGACTCTCATTTGTCTGAAATGGTATAAACATGGATAGGGAGAACCAACGTTTAAGAGCATGAAACAGTGACCTCCTAAGATCTTTGCAACTCTATGATTACCAGATTTTACTCTCACGTACAACCTCCTACTAACTTACCACATTCAATTCAACATCTTTCCTCAGCCTTTCTACTATGATTTGAGCCAGTCTTTTCCAAACCAGACTCTCCAATATCCTCCTAGCTGTAATCATCTACTTAAATGACAGTGCCTCCGAAATCCCTTGAATCTGCTATTGTCCAAGTTTCACCAAACAACCACGCCCCTCAGTCTCCGGAGCTTGACATTACCTACTGTTTAAACCCCGCCTTTCCACCGGATGCCTTTTCATCTCTCGCAAGTCTGCTACATCTCTAAAGTTCGATAGCCACATCCAGAGCGAGAGGAGATGTCGACTCCAACTTGCCAAATTGCTAGCTTCCCAAAAGTGAAGCTTTAGGCCCACTTTCTTTTTTAATAGAATAACTTTATTTTTTAATTTTTTTTAAAGATTTTTTTTCCCTTTTTCTCCCCAAAGCCCCCTGGTACACAGTTGTGTATTTTTAGTTGTGGGTCCTTCTAGTTGTGGCATGTGGGACGCTGCCTCAGCATGGCCAGATGAGCAGTGCCATGTCCACGCCCAGGATCCGAACCGGTGAAACCCTGGGCTGCTGCAGCGGAGCACGCGAACCTAACCACTAAGCCATCGGGCCAGCCCCCAGGCCCACTTTCTGAAGGACATATGGCAAACATTTACTCAACTTTTTCCATGTCGGGCATGGTACTTTGTGCACATTATCTGCATTATCTCATGCAATCCTCAACAACTCTATGAGGCAGATACTACTCAACTGAGGAAACTCAGGCTCCAAAAGGTAAAGCAACCTGCACAAGGTCACACAACCACTAAATTTTTGGGACCAGGCCACTCTGCAACTGTGGCCCCTATTTCTCTGAATTTTGAGAGAAACTGATTGCTTTAGCTCTTTATCAGTTTACATATATATATATATATATATATATATTTTTTTTTTTTTCCTGAGCAAGATTAGCCCTGAGCTAACTACTGCCAATCCTCCTCTTTTTGCTGAGGAAGCCTGGCCCTGAGCTAACATCCGTGCCCATCTTCCTCTACTTTATATGTGGGACTCCTACCACAGCATGGTTTTTGCCAAGCCATGCCATGTCCACACCCGGGATCCGAACCAACGAACCCTGGGCCGCCGAAGCGGAATGTGCAAACCCAATCACTGTGCCACCAGACCGGCCCCTATCAGTTTATATTTTTACCTCTATAAGCACCTGCTAAAAAAAACACCGATCAGTGAAATCCACACAAAGAAAAGTGCAGGAAGCATTAGGTTTTACCTCTGTGCTATAAATTCCCCTCAGTTCTGGGATTATCCCCTATTCAGGGTCCCAGTAACAGGGCAGGACCTAGAGTAAGGCAAGTGAGCTATGCACCACAGGCATAAAATTTAAGGAGGCTCCAAAAAACTCAGTATTCGAGATAAAAACAATATTTAACATAATATTTTCAAAAATAAAAATCAATGCAAGAAAAATCCCTGAAGAACAGAATATCACCAACAAAAACGGATGAGATCAGACCCTGTACTTGTACAACCTTGCCTCACTTGCCTCACTCTAATTCCTTTATTTATGAAAAAAATTATTTACAAAAACAGGCGACCAGCCAGAAGGCTGTAGTTTATCCATTTGATTTTTAAAACTATTTCAGTAAAATTTTATTTATCGTCATTACGTGAATTTTTGGTGCCTCCTGAAATTTTGCATCCTTGGCAAGTGCCTCACCACAGTGCCAGCCCTGTCCAGCAACCAAATATTATTTTTTAAAAGTCATTTTTGGGGGGCCCAGCCTGGTGGCACATCGGTTAAGTTCACACATTCCGCTTCTCAGCGGCCCGGGGTTCACCAGTTCAGATCCAGGATGAGGACATGGCACCACTTGGCAAGCCATGCTGTGGCAGGCATCCCACATAGAAAGTAGAGGAAGATGGGCACAGATATTAACTCAGGGCCAGTCTTCCTCGGCAAAAAGAGGAGGATTGGCAGCAGATGTTAGCTCAGGGCTAATCTTCCTCAAAAAGAAAAAAGTCATTTTAATGCCACAAAATATTTTGGAACTCATGTTGAAACTGGGGGTGGGAGGTAAGCAACAGTCTGGAATCCACAAGGACTACGTCTTAGAAAAGTAAAGCCTACAGATACTAGTCATGAAATAGATTGTTAAAAACACCTTAAAAAACAAAAACAAAAGCAAGAAAATGTCTTAGGTACTATTCACAGCCATTCCCCCTCCAAGGTATGGGGGGAGGGTAGGTAACTTCCTCAACCTCATAAAAGGCATCTGTAAAAAACCGACAACTAAAATGACGATTAATGGTGAAAGACTGAAAGCTTTTCCCCTAAGATTAAGATAAGGATGCCCACTCTCACCACATCTATTTAACATTTCACTGGAAATTCTAGCCAGGGCAATTAGTCAAGAAAAAGAAATAAAAGGCAACCAGATTTGAAACAAAGAAGTAAAACTATCTCCATTCTCGGATGCCATAATCTTGTATACGGAAAATCCTAAGGATGCACACACACAAATTAGAGCTAACAAACAAGTTAAACAAGGTTCCAGGATACAAGATCCATACCCCAAAATAAGTTATATTTCTATACACTAGCAATGAACTATTTAAAAATGAAGTTAGGAAAGCAATTCCACCAAGAAGACCATTCAATAGGGGAAAGAACAGTTTTTTCAACAAATGATTTGAAACAACTGGATATCCACATGCGAAAGAACGAAGTTGGATCCTACCTCACACCATATGCAAAAAATTAACTCAAAATGGATCAAAGATGTAAGTGTAAAAGCTGAAACTAGAAAACTCTTAAAAAGAAACATAGGAGTAAACATAATTTCTCAGCTATGATACCAAAGCATAAATAATAAAAGAGAAAAATTAATTGTACTTCATCAAAATTTAAAACTTTTGTGCTTCAAAGGACACTATCAAGAAAGTGAAAAGACAATCCACAAGATAGGGGAAAATATTTGTAAATCATACCTGAGAAGAGTCTAGTATCCACAATATATAAAGAACTCTGACAACTCAAGAATAAAAAGACAAAGAATGCCCTTTCATTTCAAGTCTACCCTCCCCACTCTGCTTCTTCCCCCCTCATTTGTGAAACCCGCCCTCGCTCCTCCCCTTCCTCTCCCCTCCCCCTCCGCATTTCCAGAGTGGTCCGTCACGTCAGAAGTCTGAGGTAAAAGACCAGAGGGCGCCAGCGGAGAGAAAAGTAGTCTAGCGGGAATCAGCGCCAACCAACAAGCAAGCAAGCAAATCCGCCACCCCTTTGCCCGGTGTTGCTGCCGACTACCACTCCTGCCAACCAGCCCTAAGGCTTGCTCCTCCTGCCCCCGGAACTTGCAGACTGTGAAGAGGGAATGTGGCCGATGGCGGAGCTTTTGGTCCCCTGTGTGTGAGGGGGGCAGGTAGCTTGGTATCATTCCTCAGGAGAGTAAAATCTATGGCGATAGCCGGCTTTTTACTTCCCCCTCCTGCCCCCTTCCAGCAATCCTTACTCCCCACTCAATTTCTGTCAGTTTCGGCCAGTTTCCCACCTAAGAAGCACAGGAGACTGGGAGCAGAGAGGAGAGCCGGGGCCCAGACAGGGCTTCATCCCGCTGGGGCGGCACAGAGCGAGAGGGGAGCCACCCGCCCAGGGCCGTGTGCCTCACAGTGTCCTTTCGAGCCTGCCCAATGCCGAGCTCTCCCGCTCAAAGCCAGCCTGCCCACACGGGTGGAGACAGGGATCCGGGATCTACATACCTAGAGACATATCTAGAAAGGCCATGTTTCCCCTACTTTTAGGGTCTGTCAGCATCCTTCCAGGAAACGTTACGTTGGAAGGCGAAGCCATCTCAGCTTCACCTCACTGCTGCACCACAGCCGAGCGAAGCTCTTATGTAGCCTCTCACTGCTCTCTGGGGTGCCGGCTAAACTCGTCCTCCAATCACAGGCTTTCCCTTCGCTGTTGCTAAGGCCTAAGGGGTGGAGCTTGGCATATACCCCTTCCCAGGTCTCCTAGAAGGAACCTGGCTCACAGAAAAAAAAAAAAAAAGAAGACCCGCCCATTTCTTTCCCGCTTTTTCTAAAGACCGTCTCTTCTCCTGTGCATCCATCTCTCAGTCAGCCGCAACTTTTACTCTCTGTAACTTTTTGACCCTTGCCTTTCATAGCTCTTAGAAGAACGCATTTCTCTTCTTTGCTGTTGGCATTCCTGGCGAAAAAACCTTACGTTCTTCATGTGATGCACTAGTTCTCTGCTTCTCTCACATTTGCAGAGCTACCACAAATCTAGCAGTTAGTTTAAATAAGATAGAAAAAAAAATACTCTAAACTCTTCGCATAAAAGTACTTCCAGGGGGTTGGCTGAGGGGGCTGACTGCGTGATTAAGTTCGCGCCCTTCGCTTTGGCGGTCCAGGGTTTTGCTGGTTCGGATCCTGGGGCAGACACGGCACTGCTGATTGAGCCATGCTGAGGCGGAGTCCCACATGCCACAACTAAAAGGACCCACAACTAAAAAATACACAACTATGTCCCGGGGGGCTTTGGGAGAAAAAGGAAAAATAAAATCTTTTTTTTTAAAAAAAAGGTCCTTCCATAATCTAATCTCTGCTGATCTCTTCAGACCTACCTTTCAGTACCCCACCACATGGAATGACTTGAACTTTCCAGAGTGTGCTGGTAGTGCTGCTTCCTCTGCCAGAAAATACCCTTCTCACCTCTATAGTTATTCCCTGATTTTTCAAGTCTTAAATGACTTTTTCTTTATCCCTTAGGTGGATTTGCGCCATTAAGCCTCACAGATATTTTGTAGATACCGGTATCCCAGAGCCTAACACAGAAAGGAGCTCAGTATTTGTCGACGGACTCAATTATAGCACTTAAATTAATATTTTGCGTGTATTTATTGTCTTCAGACAACTGTATATGCCTTGTGAAAAAGGTTTATTTATCAATCTTTAGGTCCCTAGTTCCAAGTAATGACTTAAATACAACAAATAATAAAATATTTTACATTTTAAAATCTCTTCAGACATTTATTTTGTGATTTCCCTAACAACTTGAACAAATTTTCAGCTCTTAAAATTTATTAATTTGATTTTTATTTCCTCTGAAGAACCGGTGACACACAGGATTCCTCTAACATTTAAAAATAGCATCTACTGAGGCGTATATTTAGATGATAAGAGCAACAATTACTTTTTTTTTAAGAGATGTCATGGACACAGCTTTAGGGAAGTCATCAAAAAGTATGTGGCATTGTAAGCCTGTGGATGCAATAAATATTTGTGAAGGAATAGATGTAAAGTCATTGGGACTAAACACCTCTCTCTCTCCCTCCCTCTCTCATTCTTCTCTTTCTTTCAATTCTTTCTTTTTCTCTGAATATCAGCTCTCGTTGTTTATTTGTGTACAGAGGTTAAATGTGGTCATTCCTTCTCTACCCTATTTTGTCATAGTTCAAACACTGACTACTGAATGGCCCAGAATCTGGTTGTCCCAGCTTAGGTGAGGGCATCTACTTTTTGACCAATTAACTGTGGCCAGGATCATACATAAAAACACAGCTGCAAGAACCCATTATTTGTGTGTGTGTGTGTGTGTGTGTGTGTGTGTGTGTGTGTGTATAAGGGGAAGTTGTCAGAAGGGGATGTTGTGGGTTTCACAGATGTCTCAAGAAGTAATAAGTATGTTGCTAATGTAGTTGCTAACCTGGCACAAGAGGAGTACATGTGAAAACAACAGGCGGTTTTGATGACTAGTTGTTCACAGGAATCAGCAGTGGGATGTGATTGTCAGAAAAATCAAATGATATTTACAGTTTTTGTAGCGGACTTTTGCCTTTACTCCACCTATTAAGCAAATGAAGCCCCTTTCTAGTTTTGTGAAAATCTCACTATTAGAATCTTATTAGGAGGTGGAGCCTGTCTCCCATTACAGACCGAGAAAATTCCTGAGAAACTAGAGCAAAAACCTGTGACCCAGACTTGGCCAGTCAGACACACTAACCCTACATGGAATCTGGCGTTAGTACAAAACAGAAGCGGGGGCAGTGTAGAATTCATTCTGACCACAGCAGCCAGTTTCTAGGGGCAGCAATGGCAGTGGTGCAAATTTCAGTAGCTGTGTATGCCAGTGGTGGCCTCATCATATTAATTTTAAGGTGTGATTTTAGCTGCAGTTCTGAATTTCTGGTCTCCCTTGGTTCCTGCCCTTTTTCTTGAGCCTGGTTCTCTAGAGTCCCTGGTTATTCCTTGAGCTACCCAACTGACTTTCAATAAATTCCTTCCTTACTTAAGGCAACTAGAGTTTGTCACATTCAACTAAGAACCCTGTTCAATAGAAATATCCAGTAAAAGAGAAATAATACATTGAGTCCTGCTGTTATTGGCCACCATATATTAACTAACGAACTAGATTAAAACCAAGGAAAATAAGCTAAATGTGTGAGGAGATTTAAATCATGTCATGCAAAGCAGGACTGAAGAAATTGTGCATGTTTAGCCTATAGCACAGAAATCTCAGGGGACCATAATTATTGTCAAATAATCCTATGGAAGAAGGAGTGAATTTATTATTCGGTCTAGCACTAGAGGGCAGCACTAGCCCAAGAGGATGGAAGTTACAGGTAAAGCGATTTCTGCACTATACAGATATATTCTAATAATTAAAAGTACAATAATGAGTCAAAACTACAACAATGGGATAAGCTGCCTTGAATTGAGGTACTTGACACTGGAAATACTGAAGCACAAACTAGGTTACTGCCTTTCAATGGGTTAGATTCAGTGACCTCTGAGGTTCCATCTAAATCTGAGATTATGGGAAAAACAAGCGCGTGGTGACTTCTCTGGCCAGTTATTTCAATTACATGATTTAGAGACCATTATCAGGCTCTCTGGCTTTTAAAATAGTATGTAGGTATGACAAAAAAGGAGCAAATAGGTAATCATTCCCACTTAGAGAGGTGATAGCAATATACAAGGTTTTATGTACCCAGAATGGAAATTAAGTACTATGATGTTTCAGTAAAAAATTAGGAACTAATTTACACATACTCAACTATCCTCTCTTCGGCGGATTTCCCTGGTAGAGTACAATAACCAATTACCTTAAATTCTTTAGGGAAGGGTAAGTTCTTTAGGGAAAGAGCTCTGTTATATTGTTCTTAGCAGGTAGTTTTAGGAAGACAATAATTGCTATTGCTAGGTTATATCTTTTTTAACATAAGCATAATCTATTGTTTGGTTGGTAATTAGTGGATCCTTGAGTAACTAAATACATGTCCCTGCAATATTTAAGGCAATTTCCTATTTCTTCCTTTAAAAAAATAAACTTTTAAAATTGTACATTTAAGTGATCAATTTCATTCATGTATTTGTAGATAATCTGGGAAGTAAAAAACAAATAAAAAAGAAAAGAAATATAACCAAATATTCAAAGATACTCTAAATATTTTGAGTATTTCCTTCTAGCTATACTTTCTGTGTAAAAAAATTATATAGTTAAAACTTACATGGTAGAAAACTACATATAGTACTATATATGTATAGATACTATATATACTATATATATATATATAAAACTTAGTAAAAAAACTATGCAGATAGATAGATATGTAATTTTGGGTTTTGCTTGTTCCGCTAAGATTTATGAGTTTCCTTATGTAATTAAAAAAACTTTAGGGGCCGGCCCAGTGGCGCAGCAGTTAAGTTTGCACGTTCCGCTTTGGCAGCCCGGGGTTCGCAGGTTCAGATCCCAGTTGTGCACATGGCACCGCTCGGAAAGCCATGCTGTGGTAGGCGTCCCACATATAAAGTAGAGGAAGATGGGCACAGATGTGAGCTCAGGGCCAGTCTTCCTTAGCAAAAAGAGGAGGATGGGCAGCAGATGTTAGCTCAGGGCAAATCTTCCTCAAAAAAAAAAAAAAATCATTACCTGCATGGTCTTAAATGTCTGCCAAATATTGTTGATACTTAACCTAAGGGACACATCCTTAATCTTGTGATTATCACTACACCCCTAGCAGTTGAGATTCCTTTGGGGTAATTTTACCCAGCTTTTAAAAACTCATTTTATGAGAGGTTTTTGCTTACCATCTGTTGATATGATCTCATGATTTTTCTTCTTTGGCCTGTTGATGTGGTGGATTACATTAATTGATTTTTTAATCACTTGTTTTACTAGAACACAATTCAAACATTTTGCTTCCTTGGAATGATTTCTTTGAACTCAGTTTCTGAATTTTCTGCAAGAAAAAATGTGGATTATGATCTTATAGAAATTATATTCTTATGTATGTTTCAAACATAAGGTTTCTGAGGAGACTTTTGCTTAAAGGCTAATATTTCTAACAAGATTATTAATCATACTGTTAGTTTTTTTAAACATTTTCTAAGTATTCTTTTTAGCTCTGTATTAGATTGCCAAACACATTTCCAAATATTTAGCAGTGTGAGTATACACTCACATCAGGAGAGGATTACTTAAGTTTTAAAGAGAATAATATAATTTTTACAGTAAACTCCTTAAACTTTTATCCAAAGCCCATGCTCACATTTTTCAGAATTGCACAATGAATATTTTCCTAGAAAGTAAATCATCTTTTATTTCTTCCTATGCTGCAATTCTGGGTTAGAAGCCTGGCTAATGCTAGACAGCAGATAAAATAGAAGTAAATGAGGCAAACATTTAATACTCCTACAGTTTTTTTTCTGTTCCAGTTTCTTACTTCTTCTAACACCCCACTAAGGGCATTAATGGGAGGGGAACTTAAACTCTAAAGAACAAGAGAAAAATTAAATAATTTATGTAAAGATGTCACAGATATATATATACAAATAGAAGTTACAAAGGAACAGAACTTGAGCTTTGCAGCTATGGTAATTTTTTAACACAACTGAATTGCCTAGAACATATACTAAAATGTGCAAAGGAAATTTTGGAGGGAATTTTAACCAAATTTCACTTGTCAGTTGCACTTTTTGGAGTTGCCTTTGAGAGTGTTGTGTATCACTACCTTGAACACTAAATGCTAAGCACGGCAAGAGTATCTTTGATGCTAAATACAAAACAAAGGGATTCGTTCCTTCCTTCATTCATTTAACATTTATTGACTACTTATTATCTCCATCGTACTTTACTAGATTCTATAATGCAGAGATAGCTGAGACACGGTAGGGAGAGAGACAGGTACAAAATCATAAAAATGACAACAGATTGTGAAAAGTGATATAGTAGACTAATAAACGATGTGCTGTGGAATTACAGTCGATGGAATAACAATTCTTGCACACTTAAAGGTGTAGAGAAACGATCAGAAATACATATGCACCTTACAACAGGGCCCTGAAACTAACAGAATTGAAGTGAGAAATAGACAATTCAACAATAATAGTTGGAGATTTCAGGGGCTGGTCCGGTGGCGCAGCGGTGAAGTTCGCACGTTCCGCTTCTCAGCAGCCCGGGCTTTGCCGGTTCGGATCCCGGGTGCGGACATGGCACTGCTTGGCAAGCCATGCTGTGGTAGGCGTCCCACGTATAAAGTAGAGGAAGATGGGCACGAATGTTAGCTCAGGGACAATCTTCCTTAGCAAAAAGAGGAGGATTGGCAGTAGCTAGCTCAGGGCTAATCTTCCTCAAAAATAAAAAATAAACCAGTAATAGTTGGAGATTTCAATACTACACTTTCAATAATTGATATAATGCACATTTTAAATGGGTAAATTGTATGTGAATTATATGTCAACATGTTTTTTTTGTTTAGGTATAGAAGGGCTTTGGTAGGGAAGACTTCATAGGGCAAATGGGCATCAAAAAATAACAGCTTTTCTGATTTTGTAAAGAAACATTAACATGCATATTTTTAAAATGATAAAAGTACTATTTATATGAGAAAAGCTTATTAAATATAATATTTAAAAACTACTTCAATCACTCAGTGACATCAACTGTTTTTAACCCTTGTTAACATTTAATATTTTTGAGTTTTGAACGCATATATTATGTTTTTGTTTTAAGATAGATAATATTCTTAAGTTGGTTAAATATACAGTTTATATTCTTTTTATTTTATTTATTTATTTTTTTAAGATTGCATTTTTCTTTTTTCTCCCCAAAGCCCCCCGGTACATAGTTGTGTATTTTTAGTTGTGGGTCCTTCTAGTTGTGGCATGTGGGATGTCGCCTCAGCATGGCTTGATGAGTGGTGCCATGTCCGTGGCCAGGATTCCATCCAGCGCTCGAACTTAACCACTCAGCTACGGGGCCGGCCCCTATATTCTTTTTAAATATAAACATCTTGATAATTTCTTAAACCATTAAGTATTCTTTTAAAACTGTATGGTATTTCATTGTGTAAAAGTATCCTAATTTATTTAACCATTCCCCATTTATTGATCATTTAGGTTCCTTCCAATTTTATTATGCTACGCAAGAAATAATGCTGTGATGAACATAGGCATGCAAAATTTTTTGTGCATTTCTCAGATTATTTCATTAGGATAAATTTCAAAAATTGGGACAACTGGGTCAAAGGATAGCCACTATTAAGGTCCTTCAGAATACTTTCACCAAAATATACTTACAAGTATAACTTTCCGGGCCGGCCCCCATGGCCGAGTGGTTGAGTTTGCCCGCTCCGTTTTGGTGGCCCAGGGTTTCCCAGGTTCGGATCCTGGGCCCGGACATGGCACGGCTTGTCAAACCATGCTCAGGTGGCGCCCCACATGCCACAACTAGAAGGACCCACAACTAAAATATACAACTATGTACTGGGGGAATTTGGGGAGAAAAAGCAGGACAAAAAAGTATAACTTTCACAAGAAAATTCTGTCGACATGACAAACAAAGCTGAAATCATATTTGCATAAAAATTATATATATATTTTTATCGCTGTTGAGGCTGACTTTTTATTTCATGCCTATTGGCTATTTGCTAATTCTCCTTTTCCAAAGTGCATTTTTTGTACCATGCATGTTTTGAAACTAGGATATTTATATTTTCTTGATTTTAGGAGTTCTCTAAATGTTATGGATATTGACATTTGGTCTATCATATCACTGGGAGTCCCTTTATGTTCATTTAATTGTCTATAAAGTGATAGAGACTAATAAATTATGTTCCCAATTCCTTATCCACTTCCTTCAGTATCTTTTTCTCATATAAATACCACTTATCTGTGAAGTGGTGGGAAGATTTTGATGAATAGTCCATGATTTTTCTGATACACATTAGAAACTATTTGGGTTTGAACTAATCTTCACCTTTATTACATAGACTTTATACACCATCCAAATTGAGAATCACAACTATGCTCCTACCAGATTACCAGATCTTTATTCAATTTCAACTAGTCTGCTCCTTAAAAGGGCAACGTTACTTTGTTTCTTTGTTTTTATGGAATATACACTCATCAATTTAAATGTGCAATGCTTTTTTTTCTTAGCTAGGATAATCGTTTAAAGATTGACATGACGGCATATCCTTTATACAGAAAAACAAATATAAGATTTTAGAGATTATCCTATATTTCATTTTGTTTAATAAAAAAGAAGATTGTAAAAGCATTTATTGATTTAGAAAAGTAAACCATTTATTTATTTATTAGCATGGTAAAAAATATTTAATATAAAATTTACCATCTTAATCATTTTTAAGTACATTTCTAAGTTCAGTAGTGTTAAATATATTCACATTGTTGTGCAACAAATGTCCAGAACTTTTTCATCTTGCAAATCTGAAAGACTATGTCCAGTAAACAGCTCCCCTTTTCCCTGTCTCCCCAGCCCCTGGTTATTTCCATTCTATTTTCCGTCTCTATGAATTTGACTACCCTAGGTGCCTCATATAAGTGGAATCATATAGTGTTTGTCTTTTTGTGATTGGTTCATTTCCCTTAAAATATGTCCTCAAGGTTCATCCATGTTGTAGCATGTGACAGGATTTCCTTCCTTTTTAAAGCAGAATGATACTCCATTGTATGTACATACCACATTTTGTTTATCCATTTATTCGTTGATGGACATGTGGGTTGCTTCCAACTCTTGGCTCTTATGCACAGTGCTGCTATGGATATGGGTATGCAAATATTTCTTTTAGACTCCACTTTTAACTCTTTTGGGTATATACCCAGACGTAGGATTGCTGGATTGTATGGTAGTTCTATTTTTAATTTTTTGAGGAAACCCCATAGTTTTCCATAGCAGTTGCACCATTTTACAATCCTGCCATCAGTGTATAATTTCTACACAACCTCACCACTGCTTGCTATTTTCATTTTTTTTAATAGTAGCCATCCTAATGGATGTGAGATGATATCTCATTGTGGTTTTGATTTTCATTTCTCTGATGTCATGTTGAGCATCTCCTGTGCTTGTTGGCTATTTTTAAATCAGCCCTTTTATTTTTAACTCACCATTTTCAAACTCAATAGAATTATTTTAAATTAATGTCTTTGGAAAAACAATGGCATTGTTTTTCTACTGGTATGCAGTAGAACTGCAAGGTTTTTTCTACTGGTATGCAGATTTCAGTAGTTAATTTGCAGACGGAATATTTTTTGCAGATCTAGTTTTAAAATTTATTTTGTTTAAACTTTAAAATTTCTATTGTATCTGATATAACCCCTTTGAAAATAAGCCATCTTTCACATTAGAAAATGTCTGTAAAATATAGGGCACAGTATCTGGCATAAGAAAGAAAAACAGTAAATGTTATTTCTCCACTAATTAGTACTTAATCTTATATTTTCTTAGGGAAATTTTACAAAATATACCTAATTTTCCACGTCAATATTTTCCATGGTTGAAAATTTAAAACAGGGTTAGAAAAAGATTCTTGTCATAAATAAATATATAGGAAATTGAGATATTATTGGAGAAAAATAAAGTTATGTAGGGGAGGAAAAATGTTCCTTGACTCCCTTAGGAACCCTAGCTGGGTCTAAAAATTAAACTCACAAAGACAGATCAACAGAAGAAAAGCATGCAAATTTATTTAAGTTTCATGGACATGGGAGCCTTCATAACGAAATGAAAACCCAAAGAAACAGTTAGACCTGAGTATTTTATGCTTGGTTTGTTGAAGAGTGGACAGTCATATGAAAATTTGATAGGTTGAAGAGTATGAGATGTTAAAAGATAGAATGAGTCATATTAAAAATCTTGAGTTTATTTAAGCATTTATCTATTTGAATCTGGCAGGGCCAAAGCACAAGTAGTTAGGAGCATTCGGCTGACGGGAGCCAAAGAAAAGACTTATATAGAGAAACTAAGAATGCGAATTATTTGATTGGCTATGGCTTAACACCTAGTTGGGTTTTTGAGATTGGTTGTCCTTTGCTTTTTGATTTCGTAACCTTGAGGTATTTACAGACTTAGATTTTGGTTTGCTTATGTAGACCACCAGGGCATTACAGCCACCTCAGTCTAACAGCCTCCTTGTTTAATTTAACAGGAGGTAATTATAGTAAAGTGTGGGAAACTTAACGAGGCCTGTTTGTTAGGATTCTTTTTAGCATCCCTTTGTCTTCAGAGATAAGGACGGTCCTTTCCTCTGTGTATAGGGAGGCATAGAAGAGGAAAACTTTTCCCTTCTCTTCTAGGTTCTTTGGCTGGTCTAATAATTAAATTGATATAAGACAGATTAACAGGAGAAAAAAAATTTTTTTTAAGGAAGATTAGCCCTGAGCTAACACCCATGCCCATCTTCCTCTACTTTATATGTGAGACTCCTGCCACAGCATGGCTTGATAAGTGGTGCATAGGTCCGCACCTAGAACCTGAACTGGAGAACCCGGGGCCGCCGAAGTAGAAGGTGGGAACTTAGCTGCTGCGCCACCGGGCTGGCCCTGAGAAACAAATTTTCTATGTACGAGAGTCCCATAAAAATATGAGACCCAAAGGGCAGCCAGGTAATTTAGGTTTATATAATATCCCGAGCTGAGGAAAGGCATAGGCTTCTGGGGATATAAAGAAAAGGAAGGCCATTCATAGGAAGGCTAGAGGAAATGTTTGGAAAGCAAAGGTTGTCTGTCTTGTTATGCAGATAAATTTCTTAGGTAAAAATGTATCTCTGGCAATAGCTCTCTTCCTGGCACAGGCCCCCTTTCTGGTTTAAATTTAGTAGTTGAGAGAGAGGTTAAGAACTTTTTCTGAATCTGTTGGATTTTGATTGCCTTTAGCTCAAAATAATCCTTATGGCAAAGGGAGATATTTTGGGGTGGCAAAACTTGCTCCCTTTCAGAAGGCACATCTCACATGAGGGTATTATGACCTTTTGGGGGGAGGGTTTAGAGTGACCTTGCCGCTTCTATCGTTTTTAAAACTGGGAGCCAACTTGCTTTAACTATGTTCAGTTAGTTGTCTGTTTGCAAAAGTAGTTAGATAATGCATTACTAAAGCTCACCTTATAAATAACGTCTCTAACGCAAGGGTCACCATGGTAACATTTACTAAAGCTTTTCAGGAACTGAGAGTTGACTCCTTGTCCAGTTTAGGCCAGTTAAGACCACTGATTCATCCACAGGGCCTGCACGAATGGTCAATAGGTGACCCTTTGACATCAGGGGGCCAAAAACTCCACCCTCAGATCATACTAATGCCACCATTTTGCAAACATGCTTCCTATGAGGAGACGTGAAGCTTGACGAGGCTTGGGCAGATCATCTATTAGTTCACTTCTCCTTACCTCCAATCATCTATTCCCACACTCAGATCACCTTGCCCCTCTATCCCATAAATAGCCCCAATCCTCATTTTTAGGAGGCAGATTTGAGACATGTTCTCCTGTCTCCTTGCTTGGCTGCCTTATGAATAAACCCTTTCTCTGCTGTAAACTTGTCATCTCGATGATTGGCATACCATGCGGTGGGCAAAACGAGCCTGGTTTGGTAATACTGTCTCAAATTCCTTCAACTTAAAATAGTCAGTATGCCGAAGTGCCATATTTTGGGATAGTATGTCCTGAATTCCATCAGGTACAAATATTCATTTACAAATACAAGTTTGCAAAATGGCATCTTTGTAAATTAGTTAAAACATTGAGATGTAACACATTTAAGGCCAGTACTATATCTGAAATATATATATATATTTTTTGTCAGCATATGTAATGCCATTTTGCCTCACTAAGATTATTTTTAAAAATTGCCATTATGGCACATCCTGTGTGCAGAATAGCAAAAATGAGATTTTAGAGGTTATGCTATATTTTATTTTATCTTATCCTATTTGTACAGAAAACCATAAATTTTAAAGTTGAAGTTTTAGAAAATAACACTTCCTAGGGAGATACTTATAAGTTATTGTTTTCTATTTTTCAAAAGAAAAAATTTATTAAAATCCTTTTTTGTTTTTGTTTTTGTGAGGAAGATTGTCCCTGAGCTAACATCCAATTTTCCTCTACTTTGTATTTGGGATGCTGCCATAGCATGGCTTGATGAGCAGTGCTAGGTCTGTGCCTGGGTTTTGAACCCACAAACCCAGGGTGGCCAAAGTGCAGGGCATGAACTTAACCACTATGCCACTGGGCCAGCCTCTATTAAAATCTTGAAGACAATTTAATTAGGTTACTATTATTTAAATAAGATGTGTTAACTTTATTATTTCCAGTCTGTCAGAAAGTAATTTATTCCATTTATTCCTCTGTGCATTATCTGTTTTCATGATGGCAAAGGAGCATTTACTTTTTTTTTTTGAGGAAGATTAGCCCTGAGCTAACTACTGCCAATCCTCCTCTTTTTGCTGAGGAAGACTGGCCCTGAGCTAACATCTGTGCCCATCTTCCTCAACTTTATACATGGGACGCCTACCACAGCATGGCTTGCCAAGTGGTACACCTGGGATCCAAACCGGTGAATCCCTGATCACAACTCGAGAGTATGGAACTTTCTTAGCATGTGTGACTTTGAAAATGCCCTTTTGCTAGTGTAGTGGAAGAGGGAGAATTCTGCTCCCACCTTTTCCCTATGGTTCTCCTGGCTGGTCAAATAATTAAAAAGGCAGGTTAGCAGGAGAATAATCAACCAAGTTTAATAACATGTATACGTGGGAGAAACCCAGGAAAACTGAGCAACATTAAAATGGCTGAAGCTGCCAACTTAAGTACCATCCTTAGCTAAAGACAAAGGAGGATGTTGGGGGTAGCGGTTTGGAATTTCAGAGGGGAGGAAGGCAATTCACGTGGAGATGGAAATGCAAGTGTTTGTTAAACGAGTTTTTACCAGGCCAAAAATGGGCTTGTTGGTGACTTTCTATCACACTGTTTTCCATTATACTATAGCTATCTTATGGTGTTAGCTCCTTCCTAGAACAGACCTTATATGTTAAATTCTTTTTTTAGTTGTTTTTTTTTTTTTTTTTTTTGAGGAAGATTAGCCCTGAGCTAACTGCTGCTAGTCCTCCTCTTTTTGCTGAGGAAGGCTGGCCCTGAGCTAACACCCGGGCCCATCTTCCTCTACTTTATATGTTGGACGCCTACCACAGCATGGCGTGCCAAGCAGTGCCATGTCTGCACCCGGGATCCGAACTGGTGAACCCCGGGCCGCCGAAGCAGAACATGCAAACTTAACCGCTGTGCCACCGGGCCCGCCCCTATGTTAAATTCTTTTAGTCTATTTGAGGGAATGTCAAGTGTTCTTCCTGAGTCTTCTGAGCCTTTATTGTCTTCGGCTCTAAATAATCCTCATACCAGAGCGGCGCATCTTGGGGCAGTCTGCCCTGAACCCCATCAGTAGGAATGTGAAAAAGCAATTCTGCCTCAAATGGTGCTACCAATAAACATCACACCTAAGTGTTTTTAACACTGTTTTGTACTTGTGAAAGAAGTGATCTTTCAGTAAACAGTTTAAAAATAATCATCAAAATGGAGGCATTCTGAATATTATTAATTGCATTAAAAAATAATGTAGTTACACACTACAAAGTGAAGGGAAGTTCAAGAAATTATATCTCATTGCATTTGGATAATTCAAGATTAAATTTTTTTGTCCTGGACAAAATGGTCAGTTTTCTAACTCATTTTCTTCTGGATCTCTCTTTTGTTTTATACCAAGTAGGCCCAGCTTAAAAACAGGAATAATAATGTTTATTAAGTACAGATTTTTACAATGGAGAAAGAGCCCTGAGAATGGTCCAGTCCAACCCTGTTTTAGAGACAAAGAAACTTGGCTCCAGAGAGGTTAGCTGTTTGTCCCGCAATACACACTTAGCAATTGGCAGAGGAAGATGAGAGAACTAGTTTTCTGAGTCACATTATACTGCTTATCAAGGTAACTGTGATAGAGGAAGGTAGTGGAATATATATATTTTTTTAAATTTTCAAAACATACATAGAGCATCTTTAAATTTAGAAACTTAACTAAGAAATTTAAATTTGGGGTGATAATTTTGCTATCATTTTGAAATACCCTCGAATAAATGGGAAATAAAAATAAATGCATCTAAAATATGAAATTGGGCAAATAATCAACTAAGCTTGTTCCCTTTCTTATCCTTTGTGTTTTATTCTGTGGTATTAAAAATATACAGTTCATAATCATATTTGCTAGATCAATTCACAAATCTTCACAAAGTCATGGTAAGGTTTTTTGTGAGCAACTTGCCTCACATATTCTCATCTGTTTAAAGCTATTGTTTCCTTCTTTTCTCTTTCCACTACATTGGACACAGTGCCTCTCCTACCCTAGCCCCAGCCTTTTTTTCTCGTTAAGATTGCAGGTTCATGAGTTCCATTATTCAAGCTCAGATAGAGAGAAGAGATATAATTGAGGTCCTTCCTACAGACTAGAGCCCAGAAAAATATGCATTTCCTTTTTTTTTTTGGTCCCTCGTCTTTCCCATGTGATGAATAGGAATAGTTTGTGGCAGATCCCCCTGTGCTCACACACTTTGATACACAGCTGGTGAATTGTTTAGCACTCGGCATGCAGCCTGACCTGTACCAACACCCAGAGCTGGGGCCAGGGCACATAGTGTCTGTCATAGTTGTGTGTAGAAAATGCACAAAGCTGAATTTTGGAAGTGAGAAAAAGGATAAAAATGTCTAAGTATCAAATATTCAAATTCCTTTCTGTCAATCCACTTTCTTTATATATGGGAAATCTTATATTCCTATTATCCACTTAACTACAACTTCCACTTAATTAATCAGGGTATTTTCCTGTCTTTTACTTGGAGTAAAAAATAAAATATCACAATAAACTTGTTGTCAGAGATTTTTTTTCTATTTGTTGACAACACAAGTAAACAAACACACAAATTGACCTTCTCTATGTAGACTGCTAGAGAGCGATTATTGTTCAAAGTGATAATCCAAAAATGTACCACATATCAAGCATAAAAAACCTTGTTTTGTATTTTATTAATCCAATTCAATTGAGTTTGGTTGTATTAATTCAAGAAAGAAAACCAATATTTTAAAATATTTTTATCAAACAAAAATGAATTTAGCTACATTTCATCAGAAAGTCAATTTGCTCAAGACATCCTATTCCCTGAGCATTTTGGTTCAAGTTTCAAAATTTAGTATCTATCCACGAAGCCACTTTTCAGACATGGTATTTAAAAAATTTCATTCCCATAAAATTCAAAGAAACATATTTTTTAAAAAGAAAAAATATTTTTTAGTTCTGCCGTATTTTTCAACTGTGATATCAAATACCTTATGTTTTGGGGATAAAAGAATGCATTCACTAAGAGATCTATACCCCTCATTAAATGTGACCGCTTCATTTTCTGGGCTGAATCCTATGTGTTGCTCTCCTGCATTCAGATATTCAGATAAATTATCTACTTTCACAAGCTCAGTGAAGCATTACTAGCTGGATACTCAGGCATATTCAGCAACTCTGAAATTTTCTTAGGAATATATGAGCTCTTTGTTTGTTAAGAACCTTCTGCAAATGAATAGGAGGGAACAGTTTATGGTTTCTCTACTATTATACAAAATACTGCATAATGATAATCACAATTATCTTCTTTCTTTCATAAACATTCCACTGAAAATCCATTCATGCTCAAATTTGTTCTGATTTTGAGTACAAAAAAGGTTTGCCATAATTGCAGCTTTACATACCAAACTGAAGTTTTAAAATAGAGGCAGCATTTTTTGGTTTTCATATTTCAGAACACAGAAACAAGTGAAAAATAAAGGAACTGCAACACCTGTAAAAGATATCAAATCAAAACGTTCACCTTTATCTTTTGAATTTAGCTTTAAGTTCCCTTGGGCTAATTCCTTGGTTTTGATAGGAGCCAATGCTTGCCTTGCAGATGTTGCTATTGCTTTACTTTCATGACTCATAAGTCTACAGTAGCTTGTGTAATGATATTTGTGCACATACTTTGGTAATAGTGCTACCTAGCTAGTAAATGAGGATATTGTCACTATGACATAGCAAAATATTACCAACTCCCCCACCTGCAAAGACTTCCTACAGCCTCCCCCTTCCCCTCAAAACTGGTGGATTCTTTACAGCTACTGAAGGCAAGGAAAAATAATTTTACTTCTACCCTTCTGAGTTTTTGGCTGAGACAGTGTAATAGAGAGATGAACATGAGAAAAACATACAGATACTCAGAAAAACTGAGTAACTCCCCAAGAAGGCTCAAGCCACCACCTTAAATAGCATCTTCAGCTAAAGACGAAAGGTGTTGGGTGTAGGGGGAAACCACTTATCAGAAGTTACAGGGAAAGCACAGTAAACAAAGGTAAGGTTTGTTATGCAGATTTAAGTCAGAGCTTTCTCCACAGGTAAGATTCTCCCGTGATGTAGAGTCATCCTTCTCTTCCTGGTACAGAGAGGGAGACACCTTTAACAAATGGAGATTTCCTTTATAAATGCAAATTTCCCTTATAAAAGAATAACTTCTACTCTGATTTCAGAGCTTCTCCTATGTCTGCTGTTTCTCAAAATAACCAGCTCACAATAATCCTTATACTAAAGAGGTATATTTTAGGGTGACATATTCTGCTATACTTCACTACCTTAGGTCCGTTTGTGCGGGAGAGTGCAGAGTATATTTAACTCTAAGGGTTCAGACTACTCTTTGTGAACCATGTATTCAATTTTAAATATGTTACTGTAAGTGTTCATTTGAACATTTTGTGTTCAAATGAAAAGCCTGTATAGATATACACAATCCCTATACGTATACCAGGTTTTTCAGTGAAAAAAGAAAAAAAATAGTGATGGAACTGTACCCCATGAACAGGAATTCAACTCCGACCTCCCCAATGCTCTGCCTCCAGAGGTAACAGATAGCAGGTTTTCTGGGTGTGTACACTTCGTAATGAGAGGGAATCATTGGCACAGATTCCCTTGGATGGCACGGCTGTAAAGCAGCAATTGCACATTTTGTTTAATTTGTTATTATTAATACAGGAGGGCAAAATACAGGCCCACTTAGTTCTATAGAGACAGAAGTTAGCACCTTGGATTGCCATCGGGAGCAAGTATCTGAACTGAGTACATTGTAGTTCACCATTGTTAGATGCGCCCCGTGGTCAATGCCTAAAAGCAATTAAGCTACTGTGTGTGGTATTACTGGAAACTTTTGTATGATTTTCAGAAATATGCTTAAGAACATATTTCTGCCTAGTGGTAGAGGGGAAGAAGAACCCAGAGAATGTTGTTGCCATATTAACATATACAGAAAGGAATGCTTTCAGCTGGAAGCATAATTTGATGTGCTTCCTTCCTTCATTCATTCATTTATTCAACAAATACATATTGAGCCAGCTAATGTTCTAGGTTGTGTGGATGCAACAGTGAATAAAGAATACAAGAATCCTTGCCCGCGTAGAGCTTACATTCTAGTGAGGGCAGACGGACCATAAGCTAAGTAAGTAAAATAAATGGCATAGGTGATAAGTGCTGTGGAGGAAAAAAAAATGAAGCAGGATAAGAAGTTGTGTGTGGGGGGAGGTTATAATATCAACTAGGATGGTTAGGAAACACCTTGATGGAAAGTAACATTTGAGCAAAGGTCTGACGGAGAGGAGGGCATCAGCTATGGAGAATTCTGGTGGAAAAGTGTCAGTGTCACAGGAAGAGGAAATAACCAAATGCAAAGGCCCTGGGGTCAGGAGAATGGCTGGTGTGTTAGGGGAACGGTTTTAAGTAGATTGAGTAGAGTGAGAGAAAGGGAAAGTAGAGGGACACAAGGTCAGAGTAGTAAGGGGGAAAAAGGGAAAATTGTGCATGGCTGTGAAGGAACCATCATAAAATTTTGGGCTTTTTATGTGGTTAAAATAGGAAGCCATTTGCAGGGTTTGAACACAGGAGCGAAGTAGTGATTTGACTTGTGTTTTAAATGTGAATCACTCTGATTGCTGTGTTGAGAAAAGACTGTAGGGGCCAGGAGTGGAAGCAGGAAATAGGGAGACCAGTTACGTGCTATTGCAACAATCCAGGTGAGAGATGATGGCGGTTTGGAAGACGATAATGCAAAGTGTTTGGATCTGGAGTATATTTTGAAGGAGCAAAGTTGGATGTGGAGTGTGAGAGAAATGGAGATATCAAGATCGTCAAATGTTCGACATATTTTTAAGTTATTCCTCACTCTATTAGAAACATTTCTAAAAAGTTGCATATGTGACTGATTCACATTTAAAATCTATTAGAGTAATTTATTATTTATAAGAAACACAGTGAATCTATAAAAAATGACTTTTTAAACAATTTATTCATTCCCTAATTTCTGGTTTTGGTGTCATCGTTTATATATGTTATTGAGTTTTCTAAAAGCAAGATACACCTGATTTTACATAAAATGTAAAATCTACATTTTTTAATTTTTTCTAGCTTGATTGCGGTGTGATTGACAAAAAATTGTATATGTTTAGGTTGTACAGTGTGATTTTTTAAAAGATGTACAACATGATAATTTAGTATGCATATATATTGCAAAACGATTACCACAATGAAGTTAATTAACACATCCATCACCATCCATGGTTACATTTTGTGTGTGTGTGTATGGTGAGAATAATTAAGATCTACTCTCTTAGAAAATTTCCGGTATATAATATGCAAACCTGTTAACTTTAGTCACCATACTGTACATTAGATCTCCAGAAATTATTCATTTTATAACTGGAAGTTCTTACCCTTTGGCCAACATCTCTCCATATGCTCCACCCTCTAGCCCCTGGCAACCACTGTTCTACTCTCCGGTTCTGAGTTCAACTTCGTTAGTTCCACATATAAGTGAGATCATACAGTATTTGTCTTTCTGCATCTGGTTTATTTCACTTAGCATAATGTCGTCCAGGTTTATCCATGTTGTCACAAATGGCAGAATTTCCTTTGTTTTTATGGTTGAATAATATTCCACATTTTCTTTATCCATTCATCGGTCAACAGGCACTTAGGTTGTTTCCATATCTTGGCTATTGCTAATAATGCTTCAGTGAACAGGGTGTACGGATATCTCTTTGATAGTAGTTTCATTTCTTTTGGATGTGTACCCAGAAGGATGATTGGTGGATCATATAGTAGTTCTATTTCTAGTTTTTTGAGGAACTTCCTTATTTTCATAATGGCTGTATCAATATAAGATACTTTTAATTTCTTCCGTATCTTTTGAAGATAAGAAGTATTTTTCTTGAATGGAATTATAGAAGTATATTCTCAATAGCAGAGCATGAATTCAAGTATACTCATGTTTTACGTAAGATGGCACAGAAAGAGTCTAGCTGGCTGCTTAGGCTGTACCTTACAGGATGTTTATAAATGGTGAAAGGGGAGGGGAGGAGAGTCACAACACATACAGAGTTTACTTATCAGGGACTTGAGAGGCAATGTTCATAATAAAAAATATGCTAGATAAAAGTCTCCTTTGGTATCAAGGAAGCATAAGGATTGAATTATCTTAATGGGCTGGTGTAATCTAATTACAATAATCAGACACATCCATTGCTTCTACAGGGATGGAGCTGTCAAGAAGAGTGGACTCCTCCTTCAATCCTCTTACTGCATGGCACTGGACAAATGGACAAATTGCTATACTCCAAGTCCCTTACTTTATATGTATATCCTTATCTGTCATCTAAACTTTTTTTCCATTTCAATTTTTCCTCATGAAAGACATCTTTAAATGGCCTTAATTATATTTCATCGTTATATTTAAAATTCACAGCTTCTTTTAAAAGGGGTGCTTCTGACTTAGGGAACCCCTAGTCCGATTGTCATCATGCTCAGAAATCCTCTCTTACACGGGCTATTTTCCTGGGAGTATTTTTGCCAGGTGATTAATTTTATTCATTTGGTTTTGATTCTCTTCATTTTCCCATACAACCTCTGACATTCCTGACCTCATCTAAAAATTTTAGGGGTATATTGTATTTGGAGCCTATAGTTCTGTTGACTGCGTACAATTCACATGGAGACATCTATTTTTGAAATGTATACTATGTATTTCAAACCACTAAAGGATTAAGACTTTCATATTCTTAATTTTAGCTAAATATATCCTGAATTTCTGCCAGATCTTACCCACACTAAGGTATATTCAAAAGCTGTTCCTTCTGGGATTAGTCACATCTCACTGACTTCACTTACTGATTAACTATCTGGGTAAAGGCCAGTTGCTTTCAAGCAGGCCAATGAAGTATTTCCATGCATTTAACCAGTTTCTCAAATTGTAACATGAAACCTGCCAAGGAAGGATTATAAATGGAAACCAAGACAGATTTCTTTAGTTTCAATCCACCACATTAAATCTTATCTTGCTTCAATTTAGTTTGCTTCTTAATGCTGAAAGGATAACCAGAAAATGTTAGAAGTTTTTAAGTTAAAAATACAATCACTCTATATTCCTCTAAAATAAAGAACACAAAACAAAATGGCCGTTTGAGGACATCAGTAGAGGTTCCTTCCCATATTCCTTTATTAACATTTCTGTGATTACAATTTATATATACTACTTAAATTTTGTGAGACTATTTCCAAAAGCTCTCATGTTTTTACCTTTTCTGTGCCAGAACCACTAGCTATACTTTGTAATTCTTGAAAAACTATATTGCTGTGGATTGCAAAAAAAATTGGCTAGTTTTTATATAGAGATTCGTCTGATAACATGTTCCTAAAGGTAGAGAATGCTTTAAACTTGTTTTGAAGTTCAGAAACTGAATATTACCTCAGTTCTGTGCCTGATCCATTATATTTTAATGTGCAAGCCTGTTAATGATGAATTTCCAAACCGCTCTACGGGAGTTACCATGGACACTAAGAGGCACTCCACTGCCAAATCAGATGGATAGGAAAACATTTCTTTTAATATATTTCAGGTATCTGCAGACTTCCAGAACTGGTTCTGTCACAAATAAATGGGACTTAGCCTTAATTTATCAGACATTTTCTGACAGCATTTCTGCTACAGATTTTTGTCTCATTCTTTTCTGTACTCTATCTCAGTCTGTATTTTATCTTTGTGAAAAACCTTACAGTGAAGACACATGATAATTTCCTAAATGTTAGTTAGCTCTGACAATAAGGCCTGTTTTCAGGATTGGACTGGCTCATCAAAAAAGAAGAGATTTGCTTAGTGTGTCTGCTCCACAGGGAGACCTGTTAAATCTTGGGGAGAAAGACTTATTTCTACCTACACCCTTTCATTTGGTAAGTGCAATCCTGCATGCATTCTCATTGTTGTATTTTTATGATTGTTGCTATACGTGCTCTAAAATAGTGAATTTAAATCTATTTATATTCTTGGGAGGCTCTTCTTTGATAGGCATTTATTATGTAATCCATGTGATAGACTTATGAAGCCTATTCTTCTATGAAGAGGTTTGACATATTGAGGGAATATCATTGTGCTATTATTTTTACCATAACATGTATTTTGCTTTCTAAAATCTCTTTTAATTAAATGTTATGGAGTGAATTTGGGGCAAAACAGAGTTGACTCTCTACTTATTACACCATAATTAGACATTTTCATATATTATCAAGTATTTCTCAAATATTTATATTCATGTACTACAATTTTGCTTCTGTAATAGAGTTCTAAATCTGATCTATGATGTTGAGCTAACCAAAGTACTGTCAAAATTTATGTCTTTTTCTTATTCTAGTCATTTAACTATTTTTACCTTTGGACAAACTAAAATTTTTATTACTATTAGGCCTACACAAATTTAAATCCCATTTCTGTGAACCACTCTATGTCTCTTTTTAAAGATTAACCCGTTAAATATACATAATTCAGCAAAGTGTTATGTAACATTATTCTTTGTCTTAGCATATCAATTACGTTTATTTAGGCCACTTGTTCAGAATTTCACCTATATTGGCAAGACTATTGTTTGTTTTCATCTCTACAGCAAATGCCCAACAGATACATTAAGAAAATAGGCAGACAGCTGGTAAACAGATTCCTTCCCTGCCTGGGGGCTGACAAAGCAATTTACCAAATCCATCTTTGCCTAGTTCATTTCACGTCATCACTATTTGCAAATTTTCTGCTTTTGCCCTCTAAGGATTGAGCACATCTAATATGTAAAAGAAGCTGAACTCAAACTTGTGCTTCCTCAGTTTGGATATCAGTTGACAGGGTTTTTTTTCTTTTTACTAAATTCTGTAGTATGCTTACTTGTTTTTGATTGATTCATCTTTCTTTTATTTTTAGTTATGTCGTATAGCTCCAATCTCAAAGATTATTATTATGAAGGTTGTAAACAATATATTTCCTAGTATGCTGAGTTATACATTGTCAGCATTAATCTCAATACAATATTAGAATTTTTAAAATGACATTTTCATTAATCTTTTTGGTTTGGATATAATCAGAATCACAGTACAGAAATACAAAGAATGTTGAAATCATTACTAAGTGTCGAGGCAACTGGCAATCTCATGCAAAGGAGGAGAAAAGCCAGAATCAGTGGTGTCTAGCCTGTAAATTACATTAGAGGAGGGAGATAAGGTGATGCTCCAGAGCCAAGAGCAACAAGGCATCATGATAATAATGACAGCCACTATTTGTGGACCCTGACTATGTGCCAGGCATTATACTTGTTACATAGTTATCCCTTTTAGTACTAACACCAACACTGGGGTAGGTACATGCTACTAGAGTCCCCATTTGATGGATTCATTATTCAATCAATAAATATTAACTGAATGATAATGATGTGCCAGGCCCTAGGGATACCACAGTGAACATGACTCTTGTCCTCATGGAGCTTATGATCTGGTGGTGATGAGCCACGTACTGAGTCTTAGAAACGCTGTATAACTAGCTCAAGATCAGTCTGTGTGGTTCCGCATCCACCTATTTACCTTCTACTTTATATTAATGATGGCTGTGAAGTAGTAATCACAAAGCAGGTGGCAGTCAAAGGAAACTTTGTGCCAGAGATCAAAGCCAGTTGGACACTAGATAAGCAGGCAGGGTTCCAGAACATTGCTGCTGAAAGTCAGAGGAAGAGACTGTTCTGTGTACTAACGAAATTATCAGAAAACCAAGCAGTCAAATCGGACAGTGAGTGCATGTTAATGTACACCATATCATTATTAGAGTTCAGTGTCTCACAAAAAGAGATATAAAACAATACAAACAAATGAATAAAAAATCTGGATATTCTCAGTGTTCTTTGCAGTCTCTTCTTTCTCATCTAGTAGCTTAATTGTTAGTTTTCACAGGGATTTGTCTTAGATCCTCTTCTCACTTAATGTACTCTTGCTGAGTGATTCTATCCAGATATGTGTTTTCAAAAGCTGATGACTCTCAAACCTATTTCTCGGGTTCAGATCCCTCTCCTGCTGCACGTACCCAGGTATGTACTGCCTATCTCCATCTGGGTATCTTATAGGCTGCTCAAATTCTCCATGTTAAAATTGACCCCATCATGTCCATCTTCTCCACATAAAGCCTACTGCCCCTGCTTCCTTCTCTCACTCAGTAGTGCTCCCATCCATGCAGCTGCTCAAGCCATAAACCTGAGAGTCATTCTTGACTCCTGCCTTTCCTTAACCCTTACATCCAATCTATCACCAAGTCCTATCAATGATGTCGTCTAATTATTTCTTTTTTAAAATTCTTTCTCTTTCCTTTTTGTGTTTATTTACTTTATTTTTATTTATTTATTTTTTGGTGAGGAAAACTTGCCTTGAGCTAAAATCTGTTGCCAATCCTCCTCTATTTTTCATATGTGGGATGCCTCCACAGCAGGGCCGATGACTGGAGTAGGTCCACGCCTGGGACCCAAACCTGTGAACCTGGGCTGCCGAAGTGGAGCATGCGGAGTTTTAACCACTCAGCTATGGGGTTGGCCATTCTAATTATTTCTCAAATAATTTACTTCTCTTCATCTCCAATACCCTTTCACTAGTCTAAGCAATATTGCCTTTATTTCCTTTTTTAAAATCCTTCGATGGTCCCACATTGCCTTTCAGATAAAATCCAAACTCTTTATTATGATCTAAGTGGCCCAGAGGGATTTGGACCCTGTATACCATTTCAGTCCCATTTTGGGTTTCCTGGCACTTCTGCTATAGCCGTTCTACTTCATTTCCTTGAATGGGCATCCTGTCTCTTTTCTATGGCCTTTGCACAAGCTCTTCCCTCTGTTCACCCTGCTAACTCCTGCTAATCGTTGAGTTCTCAGCTTAGATATTATCTCCTCCAGAAAGGTTTCCCTGACTTCCAAGCCCAGTTAGTACTCCTTCTCTATGTTCCCTTAGCACCGTATATTTCCTCCACCACAGCACTTTCCACTCTATAGTTATACTTTTATCCTTTTCTTTCACTACACTATAAATTCCATGAAAGCAGGAACATTGCTGCCTGTTAACTATTGTATTTTTATGAACTAACACAGTGTTCAGCACATAGTAGTTGCTTACAAGTCAATCCTGAATAAAGGAAAGAGCAAAGACACCAGGAGGGTGTGCCTGGTGGCGCAGTGGTTAAGTTCGCACGTTCCACTTTGGCAGCTCGGGGTTCACCGGTTCGGATCCTGGGTGCGGACACGGCACCGCTCAGCAAGCCATGCTGTGGCAGGCGTCCCACATATAAAGTAGAGGAAGATGGGCACGGATCTTAGCTCAGGGCCAGTCTTCCTCAGCAAAAAGAGGAGGTTTGGCAGCAGAAGTTAGCTCAGGACTAATCTTCCTCAAAAAAAAAAAAAACAGGATTATCGACTTTGGAGGACATGGCATAATCCTACTGGTTTGAAACTTTTTGTATAAACTCATCAAATGTATGAGCTAAAAGGGACTCAAGAAATCACTTTATTCAAGCTTCCACTCCATGTAAGAATCCCTATGAAGCCTATTATAATCCCTTAAAGAAAGCCCTGTGTTCTCTCTGTATGAACACTTCCTAGGGTGGAAAATTAACTATTTTGCAAAAAAATTACTCCTATTGAAGGCTATGGCTAATTGTTTTAAAAAAAAATGTTCCTCATATTTGAACACTTTCTTGCTACAGCTTTTATCCATAGGTTAAGTCCTGCCTTCTTGAGCAACATAAAACGAATCTTTTACTTTCTTGAGAAACTCAAAATTAATCTTTTCCTTTTTCCATATAAGAACCCTTCCAAATAGTTGAAGGTCATTATCATGTACTCTCTAAATCATTAGCTCTCAAGCTTTAATGTGCAACAGAATTGCCTAGGGAGTATGTTAAAAATGCAGATCTTCTGGTCCCATCCCCAGGTACTGATTCAGTAGGTCTGAGATGGATGTCAGGAATTTGAAATTTTAACAAGCATCCCAGATAATTCTGATGCAGGTAGTCCATAGACTACTTGTCAAGAAACACTGCCCAGAAAACTGTATTTTTAAATTTTCCCAATAAATGACATTTATAAGACTTGATGCTCAAAGTCACTGGATATATTGTGTCTATTCTCTTCAAGTATAGCCCCCATGCTGAAACTAAATATTCAGGTGTATTTTGACTAATAAAAAGTAGAGTGAAGCTGTTGTCTCCTTTAACCTGATATACGTACTTCTATTGAAATTGTACACAATTGTGTCACCAACTTTTAATTGATGTGTCACTTTTTTTGTAGATGTGACTGTGATTTTGTTGTTAACTAAAACTTGTTAGGGCAGGAATGAATTATAGGGAATGGATGATCCAAAGGTCACAAATAAGAAACAAAGAAAGAGGAAATGGGATGAGATGACAGTAGAGGAAGGCGTATCCTGAAGAGAGGTAGCAATATATAGTGTTCCCACCAAAGGTGGCACGCAGACTTCTCCATGACTCCAGTTCCCTTCTCCCACAGCCCATGAGATTTCCCACTGCTAGCCATTTGCAAGAGCTCCTGCTCACGGTCACCTACTGATCCTCTCTCTGAAGTCAGCAGATTAACAACCTGTTTTGCCCTTTATTAGAAAGCTGGTAGACCTGCTGCCCATCCTCTTAACCCACAGTAAGAATCAGCATGCTGTAAGCAGCCCTGTCACATCAGAAAGAGCTGAAACCTTGGGCACACTTCTTTGGAAACATTTTTGATCTCTAACAGACTACCGAGGATACCTTGGCATATTTGTGGAAGATGATCTAAACTCTAAAAATAGCTATAGGCACAATTCTCCCACATGCATACAATTTGAATAAGTCTGGAAAGATGCTTTTAAGCTCATAAAAGTGTCATAGAATGTTATAAATTGGCTTTACATGCTTCAATGCACCCGGTGTACAGATTAGCACTTTCTGTTATGACACCCAGGCTCTGTGCCCTCTACGCCAAATAGCAGGAAAAATTTATGGGCCAGGAAACCTTTCTTGGTTTTGGCCTTAGGGCAGTAAGTAGTGGAATTTAGTTGCTCACAAGGCTGGAGTCTGAAGCTTCCCAAAATCAGAGGGGATAGTCACATTGTGTGAAATTAGTTGCTAGTGTCTTCAGATGGAACTGTAAGCCTGAGAATGGACCCAGAGTTGCAAATAACAAAAGTTTAAAACATGACAACTTTGTGTTAAATCCAAGGATAAAGAGATGATCTCAGCAACGACATTGAGAGAGGTGAGTTTAGAACGTGATTCTGAGAAAAAGGGTCATTCTCTTGCAGATGTTAGGATTAAATGATTTCAGTTCTCACACACATATTTGTGTGCCTCAAAAGGAGTTGGGGGGCTGGCCGCATGACATAGGGGTTGAGTTCAGTGCTCCACTTCACAGCCTGGGTTTGGTTCCCAGGCACAGACTATACCACTCTTCAGTGGTCATGCTGTGGCAGTGACCCACATACAAAATAGAGGAAGATTGGCACAGATGTTAGCTCAGGGCCAATCTTCCTCAGAAAAAAAAAAAAGAGTTTGGACCAGACTCTTGTTTTCTTTTCTTCTCCCCAACGCCCCCTAGTACACAGTTATATATTCTAGTTGTAGGTCCTTCTGGCTCTACTACATCGGATGCTGCCTCAGCATGGCCTGATGAGCAGTGCTAGGTCCACACCCAGGATCTGAACAAGCTAAACTTTGGGCTGCCGAAGCAGAGTGCGTGAACCCAACCACTCGGCCAGGGGGCCAGCTCTGGGACCAGACTCTTTTAAGTGGTACCCAGGAGCCAAATACAAAATAGTGATCCTGAGGCTTATACGGTAGTCACCTTTGCATTCCTCTATTCATGGAACAAATATTTTTGAGTATCTACTATGTGCCAGAACACAAATACTATGAATTTGACACAGTCCTCGCCTTTTAGGAGTTCACATGTGAGTGAGTGGAAACAAGGCAAAAAGGTGATAATATGTTGTAATGACTAATATGATAGAGATAAGCACAGAGTGTTTTGAGAACACAATGAACTTCAGAGAAGCCAACTGATGAGAAGTTTAAGAAAGGTTTTTTGGAAAAGTGATGCCTGAACTGAATCCTGAAGGATGAGTAGGAGTTACCCAGAGGACAGAGTTTGGGGAGATCATTTCAGTCAAGAGGAACAGCATGGTATGTGGCAAGAAACGTAAGTAATTCAGTATGGCTAGACTAGAGCATAAAGTACAAAGGAAACAAGTGGTGAGAGATGAGACTGGAGAATTAAGCAGGAGCCAAATCATGAAAGGCCCTGTATGCTATGCTAAGGCAGCTGAACTTTCTTCTGTAGGCAACAGGGAAGCTGGTAAGCGACAATTTCTGTTAAGTCACTCTGGCAGCAGTGTGGAGAATAGAAAGGACCAGAGGCAAGACCAGAAGCAGGCACACCAGTTAGGAGGCCGTTGTAATAGTCCTGGAGAGAGACGACTAGGGTCTGAACAAAGAGGATGCATTGGGACTGGCAGGAAACGGATGGGCTTAAGTTTGAGACTTGAGGAAGTGTTGTGCTGTTTTTCTTGTTTTGCTTTGCTTTGATCCAAGACTCAGTTTGACCTTGAGGTCAAAGTGGTTGATGTGGTGGCAGTAGAAAGACAGTAATGGAATGGTGTGATGCAGGGTTATAAAAACTTACTTCAGATAAGATATTTGTAGAAAATTCATTCTGAAAATGCTCTTTTCAAAAAAATTACTCTTTTCTGCTCAGCTTGCAAGAGTAACTATTTGCTGGAGATTGGTTGCTTAGCCTGTTGAGGGTTAATAACTCATGTGGTTTAGCCTGCTCTAGGCAATTGTACGGTGAGAGTAAAGCAAGTTAGGGTCAGAGGGAGAGAGAAAGCCTCTGCCAGCTGTCTCTTTTTCCTCTCTCCAAAAGCACAAATACCCTCGAAGCAATTCCACAAAAAAAGATTTCTGTGCCAGAAATCTGTTTATTTTGCAAAGGAAGAGTCCAGAAGACCATATGGAATGCAATTGACGATGATATTCAATTCAGAATGTACAAGAACAGTAAGAATTAACAAGAATAAATGTTAAATTATTAGGACATAATACTGAATCACACAGATTAAGTTTAAAATACTAAAGAAAGATTTTAAAATCATAAATCAATATACCCATTTAAAAATGAATTTTATGTAAAAAGAAAACCAGAATAAACAGTGTATCAGATTATGAAATGAGGTTATAATAGAACACAAGTATACAAAGTACACTAATGAAACTGAACTCAGAATGCTTAATACTGAATAAATTAATCATGATATATTATGTTTGAATTAGGATAGAAAAGATATCAAGCTTAGATTACATAAATGTGACTGAGTAATTATTCTTAAATATGGCGTGAAAGGAGACTTAAATGTTAAATTAACACTAGATATCAATCAAATGTCAAGGAAACAAGGAATAGAATTAGCCATGTGAGAAAAATAAATGTCTAACCTGTCTCCAAGTCCTATTGAGTCCTCCTATAAAATCTCTCTTAAATTTGTCTCCTAAGCATTTCTAATACCACCACCTTTAATTAATAACAATCTTCCCAACTCCGGTTTCCTTCTGCTTAAACTCATTGAAGCATGATGATACCAGATTCTCTTTGAGAAATTTGTCTTATGAATCCACTCTAATCACCTCTTTCTGATTTTAAGACCTTCCTATACCAGTTCCATTCTACCCATGCAAGCTTATTTTCCATTTCCCCCAACGTGTCCTGTATGCTCTGTTGGTCAGGCTGTGCTGCAGACTATCCCTAAAACACTACATGATCATTCCTGTCTTTGTTCCTTCCTGAGGTGTCATACCCTTTCTGCTCTGCCCTGCCCTGCCCCATCACATTTTGAGGCTCAGACCAACTTTCAATCCATCCATGAAGATTTCCTTAACTCTCTGACTTTGATTTCCCAATACAATTATAAATGAAATCACATACTCTATAGATAATTTATTATTTAACTATTTATTGTATGTAAGTCTCGCTTCTTCAACTACACTGTAAATTCATCAAGGGGATATAATTCAATGTTACCTCAGTTATCCCAACTGGGTCTAGCCATTTTTATTCATTCTAACATTTTGACCCATTTTGATACAGTAGATATTTGGACCCTAAGGAAATGTTGATTTCTTGCTTATGTGTACAAACATTTGATTCAGAGTTATATTTCATTGACTAATTTTCTTGAGAAAGCATATTAAGAGTGAATGCAACTCACCCAATTTAATTCTTTGATCAATTTTCTAAGTACTATTAAAATATTTTAATACTTTCTATATTAATTTTTATTTTACTGAAATTTTAATCTTAATCTTTTCATGTTCATTTAACAATGAATATTGATCAATTTTAACATTTTTATAGAGGTATAATTGACATACAATAAATTGCCCACATTGAAAGTGTACAATTTGGTAAGTTTTGGCATATGTATTCACCCAAGCAACCATCACCATGATTAAGATAGTAAATACCCCCATTACTCCCAAAAGTTTCCCTGTGCCTCTTTGTAATTCTCTCTCTCCCCATGTAATTTATGGGGAGAGATAGAATTTAATTTAATTTATCTTTTTAAATATATCTTTAATATAGCTTATCTTATAAGATAATTTTAATTTGTCCCTCCCCATGTAATTGTTCTCCCCATGCTCCCATCCTTACATGCCCCTCAGGAAACCACTAATCTGCTTTTTGTCTGTATAGATTAGTTTACATTTTTTAGAGTTTTATGTAAATGGAATCATACACTATGTACTCCTCTTTCTGGCTTTTTTCACTCAGCATATGTATTTTGACATTCATCAACATTGTTGTGTTGTAACAATAGTTCATTCCTTTTATTACTGAAAGGTATTCCATTTCATGGATATAATTCAATTTGTCCATTCTTCTACTGATGGACATTTGGTTTGTTTTCAGTTTTTGGCTATTCTAAATAAATATGCTATTAACATTCATGTGTAAATTTTTGTATGTACGTGAGCTTTCATTTCTCTTTTTTTATATTTTATTTTTATTTTTTTAAGGTATACTTTTTGGTGAGGAAGATTGGTTCTTACCTAACATCTGTTGCCAGTCTTCCTCTTTTTTTTTTCCTCCCCAAAGCCTCAATGCCCCACTACATAGTTGTATATCCTAGTAGGTCCTTCTAGTTCTTCTATGGGGGATGCTGCCATAGCATGGCTTGATGAGCGGTATGTAGGCCCATGCCCAGGATCCAAACCAGTGAACCCCAGGCCACCGAAGTGGAATGCGAGAACTTAACCACTATGCCACCCGGCCAGCCCCCATTTCTCTTGAGTAAATACCTAGGAGTGGAATAGCTGTATCATACGGTGGGTGTATGTTGAACATTTTAAGAAATCGCCGTACTGTTTTCCAAAGTGGTTTTACCATTTTGCATTTCCAACATCAGTGTATGAAGGTTCCAGTTTCTCCACATCCTTATCAACACTGGGTATAGTTAATCTTTTTCATATTAGCCATTCTAATAGGCGTGCAGTAGTATCTCATTGTAGTTTTGTTTTTCATTCCTTAATGGCTAAAGATGTTGACATTTTCTTTGGTTAAGTGTACAAATCTTTTGCTCATTTTTTATTGGGTTGTTTGTTTTCTTATTACTTGTGACTCATTACTCTGTAGAGTTATAAACATACATATCCATATATACATAGTATAGACACAAGTCTTTATCATATATATGATTTGCAAATATTTTCTCTCATTCTGTGGTTTGTCTTTTCATTTCCTTAATAATGCCTTTCAAAGAACAGAGGTTTATAATTTTGATGAAGTCCAATTTATCAATTTTTTTCTTTTACGGGTTGTGCTAATGACGTGATGTTTAAGAAATCTTTGCCTAAATCAAGGCCACAAACATTTCCTCCTATATTTTATTTTAGGTTTTAGGTTTTAAATTTTACCTTTAAGTCTATGATGAGTTGCTGGTTAATTTTTGCATGTGATAAAAGGTATGAATCCAAGTTTGTCTTTTTTGCATATGGATATTCAATTGTGCTAGCCGCATTCGTTGAAACTGTCTTTTTTCCACTGACTTGTGTTTATACCTTTGTCAAAAGTCATTTGTCCGTATGTATGGGTTTATTTCTGGACTTTCTATTCTGTGCCATTCACCTATCTCTCTATCTTTATGCTAGTACCACACTGTCTTGATTAGTGTACCTTTGTAGTAGGCCTTGAATTTTGGTAGTCTTAGTCTCCCTTGTTCTTCTTTTTCCAGATTGTTTTCACTATTCTAGATCATTTGCATTTTCGTATGAATTTGGAAATTAGCTTCTCAGTTTCTACACAAATGCCTGCTGAGGTTTTAGGGAGAACTGATATCATAACAATATTGTCTTCCAACCCATGAAGATGACATATCTATTTACTTATGTCTTATTTAATTTCTTTTAGCAATGGTTTGTAGTTTTCAGTGTACAGGTCTTTCACATCTTTGGCAGATTTTCTCTCCTATAACTTTGTCAAACTCACTTATTCATTCTTGTAGTTTTTTTGTAGATTCTATTGGATTTTCTGCATAGATGATTGTATCACCTGTGAATAAAGACTTCTTTCCAATCTGGATATTTGTCTGCTTGCTTTTCTCCCTCCCTCCCCCCACCTTCCTGCGTTCCTTTCTCCCTCCCCCCTCTTCCTTCCTCTCAGCCTCCTACCTCCCTATTCTTCTTTTCTCTCCCTCCTTCCCTCCCTTCTTTCTTTCTCTCTTTGTCTTCTTACTCTGTCTGGAAACTTCAGTACAATGTTCAATGAGTTGGTGAGAGTGGACATCCTTGTCTTGTTCCTGATCTTAGAAAACATTCAGTCTTCCACCATCAAATTTATTGTTAGCTGTTGGTGTTTTATGGACTCTCTTTTTCCAGTTGAGAAAGTTTCTGGAAACTCTCTCAAAGCACTAAGATAGGACATTTCCAGGTATCACTTCATTTGTATCTCATACGTAAGGTATTATTGTTTTTATTGACTGATAATCAGTGTTTTGAAAACCATAGTTGCATATATTTTGTCCAAGTTTTTGGTTGTTTCAGGTGGGAGGGTAAATCTAGTCCCTTTAGGCCATGTTGGCCTAAAGCAGAAGAATTAACACTCTTTTTCTGCCATATGTAACATAGTAAATATATTTAAAAACAACATTCTTAGTACTGGCAAAAATATTCTTACATATTGCTATTGACAATGTGAATTTGTACAAATCTTTTGGGAAGCAGCTTGGGAATATTTATTAAGAGACTTAAAATATTTCTATCTTATGACTGAGTAACTGAATTTCTTGGAATACAGCATAAGGAAATAACAAATTAAAAAATGCTTTATTAATAATAATCTTAATAGCAAGGTTATGCATAATAAAGGAATACTGGTAAGAACCTAACATCCAATAACACATGTACAGATCAAGCAGTATATGATTGCATAATATAGAGTAATATATAATATAATTTATATCTGTAAAGAATAATAATAAAGAAAAATGTTTATATGATTTTATAAAATAAGTAAATATTAATAAATAAAATAAATAATAAACGAAATAAAAATTTTGCCAACAGGAAAACCTGGAAATAAACATGTAAAAATCTTATCATCACTAAATATATACCTTTGGTTGTCTTTGTGAACTGGGACTGTGGATACATTTTTGTAATGAGGAAAAAACTTTTAAAAAGGCTGTTGTGATAATCTTGGGTTTATGGTATTTTTAAAAAGAAGCCAATCAATACAAGTCCATATAAGAAAGTAAGTTGACTTGAAACTCATTGGAAGTTGTTAATGAGTAACCTTAACGATTTTATGTAAGTTAACCAGGCAGCACTTAGCAACTGGTGATCACTATTTTACGGAGGCAGCTTAGAAGGAGTTAAGCAACTAAAAGTTTTTGGACAGAGAAAAGACACTAATGCATTAGATTACTGCCAGAAGTTACAATGTTTAAGAGCCGGGGATTAGAAGTCAGCCAGGCTTCTGTTCAAATTTTTGCTTTGCTACTTTTCAGCTGAGACCTTGGACAAGTTATTTAATTTTTTGGAACCATAGCTTCTTCACTTACAAAATGGGGCTGATAATAATGCCCACCTCACAAGACTCTTGTGCAATTAAGAGAGGGAATTTACCTTTCAGTGCTAGATCTTACTAGCAAGCAGAGTGTGTTAATGATAATAATGACATAATGTTCTTTGAGAACTTACCTAGAAGTGGGAAACATGAGGCCATCACAACCAGTATATTTTTTCCTACTTTGTGGACTTATACCATAATTGTAGACAAAGTACTTAAGCACAGATAAAAATCTTCTGGAGGGTTAGCACTGCAACCTAAAACTGTAATGTAAGTGAAAGTTGAATTTTCTGACTAGCTCACCAAAACAAAACACATCTAAAATATCTTGCAATATTTGATCACACATTCTCTTGCTTAGGGAACAGAGTTTTTTTGACCCTTCCCTCTGACAACCTACCAATAGGCTAACTGGGGTCATGATCATGACTATGGCCATATAGAGAGAAAAATCGGATTTTAGGGTCATGTGTGACCCAGTTATCACTTTAGAGCTTTAGGTTTACAGATTCAGTTTTTAAAAGAAATTTCGGGGCCAGCCCTGTGGCCGAGTGGTTGAGTTCACGCGCTCCACTTCAGTGGCCCAGGGTTTGCTGGTTTGGATCCTGAGCACCAACATGGCACTGCTCATCAGGCCATGCTGAATCGGTGTCCCACATAGCGCAAACAGAGGCACTCACAGCTAGAGTATACAACTATGTACTGGGGGGCTTTGGGGAGAAAGAGAGGAGGAAGAGGGGGAGGGGAAGGAGGGGAGGGGGCAGGAGGAAGAAGAGGAAGGGGAGGAGGAGGAAGAGGAGAAGAAGAAGAAGAAGAAGAAGATTGGCAACAGGTGTTAGCTCAGGTGCCAACCTTAAAAAAAAAGAAATTTCTTCATCAATCAAAAAACAAAACCAAAAACACCTTGTAATTTGGGTACACTACCACCAGGCCCACAGAGTCACTTCAGTCACAGTCCCACAGAGATTTATATTGTATGTTTATTTCATTAACAGAGAGAAACCAAAAAACATAAACCAGTAAATCAGCCACAATTTAATGAAATAAATGCTATATATAATGATGAAGATTTGAAGTAAAATTTAGGTAAACAAGTATAATTAGAGTTTGGCAGATGCCCAATTTGTTTCTTCATCGTTTCATCCCAACCTTCATTTTATACACAGATTTTAGTCCAAATGTTTCTATCTCATTCTGTTTAAGGAAACACAGAATCCAAATCCTTCTGGGACTTATATTTTCTCCTGGGGTTTTAATCTAGCTTGATATCATAATTCCTTTAATGTGCTTTACTTAAATGCCATTAACATCTGTTTTTCTCTCTCACAGGTATAGCCTGCTTAAAGGTAACACGGTAGTTGCCTAGATTTTCCTTTTAGGAATTTAGATTTTACTTGAAAAGGCCCTATTTCAATATTCTCTCTCACATACTGCAAGAAGAGAAAGCTAATTATATAAGACAGTCTTGCCTAAAAGGCATATGGCATGTTTCCATGCTTATCTATAAGGAGGAGATTTTCTAATGTAATACTAAAGAAGACTAAAAAACCTCCCTCAATCTTATATTTGCTAATTGGACATAACAGGTTTAATAATTTTTTGCGATATTTTATTTACTTTCTTTTGGCCAAGCTAAACGAGCAAAATTCAGCAATCTGTATCTTTTACATACCACTCTAATAAGAAAGCTCTTCAGGATTTTTGACAGACCTGCTCACAAAGTGAAACATTTAAGATACATTTTTAAGGAGGATTTGGAAAAGATATTTAAATGGATTTCATGATATCAGGTGAACATACTAGAAAAACAGAGGTTAAAATCTGGGATTGCATTAGAGACAGTAAGCGGGACTTGGAATCAGATTACTAGATCATGGTGAAAACAGAAAAGTTAGGAGAGGCAGAAACTTGGGGGTGATTTAATAAGGATGTAACTTCACCAGCAGCACAGAGGAAAACAACTATTAGTGCTGGTACCACAACAGTACAGAGGAATTTAAGAATTGCCATGCTGATAATTCATGGTTCACTCAGCTCAGTGTTCTATTGGCAAAGCGAAACTCGAAAAAAGATGATAACCATTATAATACACTAAGTGTTTTATGTAATTACCTCATGTAATCTTCATTACAGTCCTATGAGATAGGTAATAATGTTACGATCTGTGGTTTATAGATGAGGAATCTGAGACTCTGAGAAGTTAAACAACCCATCCATCTCACATCTTGTAAGTGTCATAGCAGGGATTCTAACCAAGATAGAACATAATAGTGCTTGTTGACATCAACATTGAAGACTAGGTATGTAAAAGCTTCTTTTAAGTAATACTGATCATTCATATGTATGTCCAAATCCCTTTTGAGTTAATAAATATTAACTTTGGGATTAATGAGTTTGTTAGGATTGGTTAAAGCAGGGCAAATCTGCAAGGGTAGAACCAAGGACAGACAGGGGAAAGGAGGCTCAGGGATGTCGTATATAGCGTGCTATAAATTATGCTAAAATAAGTTCATGTATAATCCTCTGAAAGTCCAATGACAGAACATGGTTTTTGGAAGGGACTGAAGATCAAGTTACTAGAGAGAGAAGGGCCAAGTGACTTTCCCCTTCCCTCACTTCTCTAATCATTCTGGGGGTCCTTCTCGGGGCTTTCTCTAATTCGGGAGCTGGGCTGAGATTGCGGTGAGTAGAACTGCACGTCTCATTCCAGCTGCAGCTGTGAAATAGTTCAGTGTGGGGTAAATTAATAGGTTTTATTAGATTTTCTGATATATATCTTAACGACCAACGTTTCATTATTTTTCCCTCTGAAATTAGCATTTAATTGAGCTGATGTTTTCAGGGAACAAACTACAGAGACTCCCATGGCTCTTTCCTTGAGCCTGATCAGGATTTTAAAACAAATTTTGCATTATAGTTTGATCTCCGTAATCTCTAAGTTCGCTGCCTCGTTCTAGATACTGAGATAAAACGTAGCTTACTTTTTATTTATTTACAGACTGGTAAGAACATCATGTAGTCTATTCCGATAACCTTGGTATCTAATAGAAGAATTTGGAGGTTTGTACTGTGTCTTTCCTTATCTATATTATTTACAAATGTTGGGTAACTACCAATTTTCTTGGAATGGTGGTGACTATAAACTGGCCTGTAATTTCATAAGTCCCCTCCAGAGTTCTTTTCAATACAAATCACCTTTGTTGTCTGCCAGTGCTTTATTTAACAGAGGCTTCATTCTTGCTCAACGCCCCTTGTGTTCTTTCTATAATCTTTGATGGATGTCATCTAATCCTTGTGGTTCATCAACATTCATTTTGTAAGTTTGGCTTGGATAAGTCTGAGTATTGATTGTAATTTAACCAATTACTAACATGTCCATACCATGAGTAACATCGAAGTGGTAATCACTGTAAAATACCCTCTAGTATAGACTGAAGCAAAAAACTAATGCAATATGTCACATATCTCTTTGCCTACAATTATCAAAGAATTAACCGATTCCTCCCTTGGCTTCCTTTATTTTGTATATTCTATATTATTTTATTTTCTTTCTTGAGGTGGCAAGGGGTATAGTAAAGAGATTAAAATTTATTGAGTAGCTAATGCTATACTATTACTTGCACAGAGAATAGTTCCTGGCATAGAGTAATAAAGCTCAATAAATATTTATTAAATCAATGAACGAATGCCAGGTATTATGGTGTCACTTAACATTTGTGATCTTATTTATTCTTACAACGATCCTATGTGAGGTATATACTATTTTTCATCACCCATAGAATGGAAAACAATAGTACTTATTTCATAAGATTGTCATGAGGATTGAATGACTTAGTATATATAAAGCAATTAGAATAGTTCCTGGTAAATGGTAAGCACTATTTAAATATTATTATTAAGTATTATTGTTATTTTTATTTTTTCCTTTTTTTTGAGGATGATTAGCCCTGAGCTAACATCTGCTGCTAATCCTCCTCTTTTTGCTGAGGAAGACTGGCCCTGAGCTAACATCCGTGCCCATCTTCCTCTACTTTATATGTGGGTCGCCTACCACAGCATGGCATGCCAAGCAGTGCCATGTCCGCACCTGGGATCCGAACCGGCAAACCCCAGGCTGCTGAATCAGAAAGTGTGAACTTAACCTCTGCACCACGGGGCTGGCCTCAGTATTATTGTTATTCTTCCAGTATTACCTTTGAGGACTGAAGTACAGAGATTTTAAGTCACTTTTCTGAGTATTACACAGGCAGTTAAGAGGTTGGAACTAATTTCTAAATTTCATGCTCTTTCTTCTAAGTCTTTTACTTCCTATTAAATTAATTACACAAGGAGGCCATTAGACTGAGGTGGCTCTGATGATGTGGGGGCCTATGTAAGCAAACCAAAACCTAAGCCTGTAAATGCCTTGAGGTTAGGAAACCAAAATGATAAAGTCAACCAATCACAAATGGCCAACTAGGCTTCAAGCTATAACCAATCGAATCATTTCCTTTTTTTGCTTCCTTACTTTCTCTATATAAGTGTTTCCCCAGGTCCCTGTCAGTGGAGCTCTCATAACCACTTCCCACTTGGGGAGGCCCAATTCCAATAGATAAATGCTCAAATAAATTCTTACAATTTTTAATATGCCTCAGTTTATCTTTTTAATACTCTTTATAGCTTTGGGGTTCTTGTCAAAGAGCTCTAGAATGTGCTATTATGCCTGATTTTCATGTACACCTAGGCTACTCTGCAGGCTTCCCATTTTTCCTACTTAGACTACCTTTTAATTCTTTGAAAGATTATTTTTCTTCTCAAATTTGTAGTACATGGCCCTTTTCAATTAAGTCTCCCAATCCCGAGGACATATTTTTCCTAGAGTCCAATATATTGTTCAAATAATGGCAAAACTTCTTATTGGCTAATTATTAAAATAGCTCCTTTCTTAATCTTTTCTCTAACAAATGAATTTAGTTTCCCTTCTCACCCCTCTTGACTCTGTAAATTCTCAATTAATACTTGATTTGATTTGCGATATAAGGAAGATGAGATATAAGGTACAGCATTCCTTTCTGACACCAGTGGGTTTAAGTAATTTGATTTCACTTGCTAATTAATTGTAGAGAGTCTCATTTTCAGTTCTGTTTATTCCGTGGTCATGAATATGGCAAACGTAATTTCTTGCAACGTAATCATTTTAATTAACCTGTATGGCCACAAAGCAATTTAGACAGGTTGTAATTCTTTCCTGTATTTTTAATTTATTTATTTACTTTATTCCAAAGTAAAGCCTATGGCAGATAAACTTTTGTAGAGACTTCTCTAAGAAAAATGAGACTTGACAGATTGCTCAAATTGAAATGGATGTAAAGAGATGCATATGCTATTCAAATTAGTGATAACTGAATATGCCCAAGCATTCTGATAGTTTTCTTTGGTAACTTTACTATTGGTGAAAAAGATTTGAATAACTCTGAGTGGGGATGGGCGAGTGGCAGTGGCCTGAATGTTTAGGTTCAAAGAATGAACTCCTAAAATCCAAGATTGATTAGCTTCATATCCCCAGTGTTAAACCTTCAGAATTTCACCTAAAACCAAAACGTGTATTTCAAAAATAAACCTTAAGGTTGTTTGACGATCAAAGAGTTTTCCATCAGCCATACCAACATAATAAGAAGAAACTCGAGATATTTTGGAGATCTTGGCACAACTTCAAAGAGTGATAGAACAGAATGCAGAGAACTTTTCCAAGTTTTGGAAGGCAGCAGTTTGGCTGAGACCCACAGACACTGAAGCGAGAGGCTTCCTTGAAAACATGTGAAGTCTTTTCCTATTTTGGAACTCTAAATTAAGGCAAAATTCATATATGCTTAAAACTCAGTTCTGTACCAATTTTCCTCCCCAAATGACTCCCAACATTTCTCTCCGTGTTAACACTGGTAAACGATTCCTGAGGCATTTGCGGTAAGCGTTTCAATAAGGTGGCTGATAGTCCTTCTAAAGCTGTTTCGATATATGCTGAAACGAATCCCTTTCATTCCTATCTAATATATTTGCCTTTGTTTTGCAGAACGAAAAAGGTGAAGCAATTTAGAGATTTGGGGACAGATCGCCAAATGACCTATAGTTAAGCTGGTGTCGCTTCGCAAGATTTTGGTACCCAAAACAGCGGAACCGGGATTTAGCATCCTTCGTCTGATAATACATTTCTTAAAGCAAGCGTTCTGCACGTTTGAACATCGTCTCTTCTCCAACCAACACCTCCTCCTAGCCCGCCCCCTGTTCCTTCCCACTCTCTACCTCGCGCCCCCCCCTCCGCCCCCATTCTGCGCATGCGTTCTAAGAACCCCCTACACTCGCGGCACAAGCTGGGAGTATTGTCGGGGGCTATTCTCTCTCCCAGGAACATGGCGGCGAGTCAGGGAGGTGGTGGTAACACTGGGGGCGGCGGTTGTGGTGGAGGTGGAAATAGCGGTGGCGGTGGCGCGGCCGGAGTGGGAGGTGGCGGAGCCGGAGGGGGAGGCGGCGGCGGTGGCGGGACCCTGGTGGTGCCCATCCCGGTACCGACTCTTTTCGGTCAGCCGTTCCCCAACGGGCCGCAGTGGAACCCGGGGAGCCTGCAGCCTCAGCACACGGTGAGGAGCCTGGACCGGGCCCTGGAGGAGGCGGGCAACTCCGGCATCCTGAGCCTCAGTGGTAGGAAACTCCGAGACTTCCCGGGCAGCGGCTACGACCTGACGGACACCACCCAAGCAGGTGACAGGACGAGGGGGGCGCGGCGGGGAGGGTTGGGGGAGGGAAGCTGAGCTCAGAAGGAGGAGGTGGGGGCAGTGGGTGGCTGCGTGGCCGCGTCGTTGGACTCTGCTGGTCTAGGCGGGTGCGCGGGGGCGGCGAGACTGAAAAAGTCGCAGCAGCCTGTTCTCCTGAATGTGAGGGGCAGAGAAGGGAATAGGGGAGGTGGGGGTGGGCAGTGCCGATTGCAGGATGTCTGGAAACCGGGTGGGATGTGAGGGGTGAAAGAACATTATTGTTACAGCGAGTTTCTCCAGTAAGAGGTGGGGAGGGGGGATCGATACCTTCCTTATATCGACACCTTCCTTAATGCGCTTCCTCCAACTCTCCTGGATGTTACCATCTTTCCCGGAGGAAAAAAAAAGAGAATACATAAAATCATAATCTATACACATTTCTTAAAGGCATACGTGCCTGCAAGAATGGCATATCCCTTTTCATAGTACAGCAGCAGTATTGCCACGGTTTTTCTGTGTTCTTATTTGGTCCGTGTGTTTTAATCATCCTAAAATATTTTTGCCTTCTTGTCATGTATGTCTTTAAAGACTGAGATTTTTCATTTTCCCGGTGTTGAGAAGGTAGTGGTGGTTAAATTAGTATTTGCTGCAGTGGCAAATTAAATCATCAATCACTTGCGTGTCTGGTTACTAGGGGAAAGAATCCTTGTTTTGAGTTACGTTAGAGTCTTAATTTTTATAGCAGAAATAGCCAAAAGTTGTAAGCCATTTTTGAGAAACAAAATTAACTCCATTCTTTACGGAGTTGTGGGTTAATGGCCTATAATTTTGGATGAGAAATTGACTATTGTAATGTTTTTCATATACTCTCTGGTACTCTTTGTTGTGGACGGTATTTTTTGTTATGAACGCATTCTGTTTCCCCTCTGCCTTGTAAACCAATGCTAAAATAGGTGTGTTTTGGTTTGATGAAAGGTCTTTTTGCTTTTCATAATCTTTAAATTTGTTATTTGTGTGTCTTCCGTTTTGCTGAAAGAAATCATGGACAAAATTATTTTAATAGACGTAGTCATTTTAAAACAACCTAGTAAGTAAATTCACCCATAATGAGAAGTAATAAAAGACCTCTTATTTTCAGAATAACGCTATTTCAGTGTATTCAGTTTCTAGATATTAAATCAAGGTATGTGTTTGGAGGAGGGTGGAGAGAGGAAAACCTAAAATTGGAGCCTTCCACCCAATTACTCTGTTAGGAATTATCCTAAGAACTATGAATGCGTAATTGATCACTGATTGTATATTTTGGAAAGCATGTTTGAGTATTTACTACTTCACTCTGAACAGATTTCCTAAACAATATGTTCACATATCCATGAATATATTGGCAAGATACACTACTTCGTATGTTTTTCAAAGGCTTCAAGAAAAATCGTTTTAGACTGCATCATTATAGCGATATATTGTTTTACTTATTGTTCTTTATAACCTAAAAAGGATCTCTCTCTCTGTAGGGCAAGGTTTAAACATCCTCCCTTGGCATTCAGGGCCTTCTCTGTCAGGCTCCAGTTTATTCTTGCCACCTTACCTCCTCGAATGCTCCTGCATAGAACCCTCTGTTTCAACTAGGTCAACTCCCTGCCCCTCAAATAGATTTTATGAATTTTTGCCTCATTTTTGTAGAAGGTCGTCCATATGCTTGGGATTTCATTCTCTTCTCCACCTATTTAATTTTGTTCAAAACCAAACTTTTCCAAAAAGCTGTCTCCAACTCCCTTAGCCGTCCCCTATTTCTTTGAATTCCCCTGGTACTTATTGTCTTTACCACTTGCTAGTGCTGGCTTTATTTTCTTTTTGTTTATGTCTTGCTGTCCCTGAGAAGATGGAGAGCTCCTACAGGCAGGGAATCAGTCAGTCACATACTCGTTCAGTCTTCTTCTTATACATTACTTACATTGTAGTTGATAATATTTTTCATGAATATGAATATCATCTTATGTGGTTGTAACCTTTGGCTTTTAAGTCTTCCGTTGGTTTTCTGAGGCAAGCTTTAACACAAACCAGAACTATATTTATTCTTGGGAAACATTCATTCATCATAGAATTTATCAGTGTCTACGGTAACACAGGACATTTTGAGATAATTCCACCTCATCTTACTTTTATTTTTTTCAGTTGAATGTATGTTCCTTGTGGGAACACTTCAAAATGTAAATGAGAAATCTACAGGTGACTCATTTGTCATTAATTTTTGACAAAATTCAGCCATGGACTCTTTAGGGGCAATATTTTTGTATGTATAGAGACTAGTATCCCTTATGTATAAATGGAGGTAGGTACACTGGAACTGAGGAAAAATAGAGCATGTTTGAGATTTTACATACATACATACACATACACACATAAACATACACATCCGTATACAGACAATATATCCTCTGTTTGGCGAAAACAGTTGTTTGTTGGTATTATTATACTTAAAGTGACTCTCAGTGGGATAATGTTTTGGAACCAAACTGATTAGACAAGTATGTAATGGTTTATTGAATTGAGAAGAGACTGGAGGAAGGAAAATAGGTAGGAAGCTATTTTGTTAATTTAGGTGTGACGTGGTGAGAATCTGGGTTAAAAGAAACTTGGATAAGAAGGGGAAATTGGTAAATTTCAAAGGCAGGGGGAAGGCTTTTTGCCTTATTTCGCTGTTCCTCTCATATACGTAAGATAAAATAGACTGGTGATTCTCCACCTTGGCTGCGTATTAAAATCGCAGGGGCGATTTTAAACCTGAGCCTGGGCCCCACCCCAGACCAATTAAATTAGCATCTCAGGGGCCAAGATAGTTGTTTTCTTTTTTTTTAAAGTCTTCCCAGGTGATTCTGATGCACAGTCAGGGTTGAGAAACTCTAAAATAGCTCAGTTTTTAGGCACTCAAGAAATATTTATTGAGTGAATGAGAGCGTTGATAAAAGTTTAGTGACTAACCTAAAGCCACTTGTCAAGAAGGTCAAAACCAAAATTGGGAACTAAGTGTTCAAGTTTTAGTTCAGTATATTTTTTTATAGGCTTGTGTGAAGCAGAGACTCATTTTTCTCATCATGTTATGTCTATAGAGAGTAGAAACTTACCAGGAAGCTATAGTTTTTTCAGTTCCCATGAATAACTCCGGTTTACATTTAATAGTGTTCGATAAATTTGCATTAATAAAATAGTGCCCCCAAAATATGTAGCAGCAAAATCTTATTTTCTCTATTAATAGTCTTGTTATGAGGGAAAATGGATAGTAGGTAGCTGTTGCCAGAGTTTATCTTCGTTGTTTCTTTTACTTCTCTTTGCATTTCTGGTGTCGCTCTATGCTTGCCCCTTCTGGAACTCCTGCTGCCCTCCTTGTTTCTTTTTCCCTCTTCAGCCTCATTCCTTTTCCTTTGCTGGGTTGGAGCACAAAGCTAACTAATTATGGCAGTCTTTCCAGGAGATTAGCATTCGAAAGGGAGAGTTTGCTAATTTACTTGAATCTCCAATTGGTGGTTAGAGCTCCTGACCTTTTTGAATAGATCTGTCTTCCAGATACTTCTTGATTAAAGTACTTACTCGTATAAAGACTTAAAAACAGGGATCAGAAAGTTGGTAACCCATTTCAGGGAAGTGGCTGCCTCTTGTTGTAATGTTTTGTCTTTGATGGTCTGTAGGTAGACTTGGCAAGACAAAGGGAAATTGCCTAGAACTTTTTAGTCTGTCTGGATACTGTGATAATTTGTTGACCTTAGAGAGCTTGAAAATGATTTTAATGGCTACCCAAACAAATCCTGAAACTTTTCATATTTCACTTTGTCACCAGTGCTACAAATAAGTCTTAGCCTACTTGCAGCTGCTCTCTCTGCTCCTTCGTACGTCTTTATGTCCATAAACAATAGGTCTGTGAAACAGATTTAGGAATTCTTACATACATCAGATTGTGCTGTGGCCTGGTTAATCACATGTTTTCCTGTAAACCTGGAGTCAACTCTAGTATTTCCTACATGTGCTGGTTCACCTCTTCAACTGTGGGGCATGGTGCATTGTATCAGGTTGTAAAATGGAGTTAGATAAACTTCACAACATCTGATTTTGTTACATAGGTGAAGGCCCTCAGTGCACTCAGTGAATGAGCTTGTGGTTGTGATTTTGTGGCCTGATTGAAATATCTGCCTTGCTTTATGTAATAAATGTCTTCCTGAAAAATTGAACGTGAAGCACATTTTTGACAGTTGACTCATATTTTATTTGCTCTAGATTGAATTTGAGTTGCTGGACCTTGTAGTGATTTATTTTATTCGGTGATGAATTGTATAGCATAAATAGTTGCCCTTCAATTTCTTTCTTTTGCAAGTTCACATTTTAAAATAAAATGTTATCTTAAATTGGAGGGTACGTTCATCATTAAAATAATACCATTCTTACAGCTCTTTATAAATTTCTAAGTACCTTCCCATATATTATCCTATTGTACCCTAATAATAGCCCTGTGAGCTGGGCAGAGTACATAGTAATTACTCCTTGTTATTGAGAGAGGTTAAGTGATTTGCCCTAAGTTAAATGGCTAGTGTATGGCAGAGTGTGGGGCAGAGCAGAGTGTGGGGCAGAGCCTAGGTTTTCCAGCTCTAGCACTCACTATTCCAGTGTTATTTCCATTGTAACACAGTCTCTCCTTAAAGCTATTATTAAACACTGTGCTAATAAATATGTTCTTTATTCTGAAAAATAAATGCTTTTTTAACTTTATAAGTTATATAGTTTTTGTTTGTGGTGCAGTGTGTTTTGTTTGTGGTATTTGCATAGCTTGTCTTCATGCCTCTCTTTCTGATGGTTTTAGAATAGATTCATTAAGCAAGCATTTATTGAACTCCAACTTTGGAAAGATGATTATGGCCAATAGAAAAGAAAGAGACATGGTTCTTGTCCTTGAAGGGTTTATAGAATAGTTGAAAGTGTACAGTAATATGTGTAACAATTAGAAGACAAGTGTAATATATAACAATATTCAAAATTGTATACCTTCATAAACTGTACAAATAAGTGATATGGAACTGAAGCCAAGCCCGAGAACCCAACTGTTAGGCCACGACTGGCTCCTGACTCACTTATTTAAGATTAAATTTAGGGGCTGGGGGTGGCCCGGTGGCTCAGCGGTTAAGTGCGGGCATTCCGCTTCAGCGACCCAGGTTTGCTGGTTTGGATCCCGGGTGTGGACATGACACCGGTCGGCAAGCCATGCTGTGGTAGGCGTCCCACGTATAAAGTAGAGGAAGATGGGCACGGATGTTAGCTCAGGGCCAGTCTTCCTCAGCAAAAAGAGGAAGATTGGCGGCAGTTAGCTCAGTGCTAATCTTCCTTAAAAAAAAGAGAAAAAAATTAGGGGCCAGCCCCATGGCTGGGCAGTTAGGTTTTCATGCTCGGCTTCCACAGCCCAGGGTTTCACCATTTCAGATCCTGGGCGCCGACATGGCACCGCTCGTCAGGCCATGTTGAGGTGGCGTCCCACATGCCACACCTAGAAGGACCCACAACTACAATATACAACTAGGTACTGGGGGGATTTGGGGGGAAGAAGAAGGGGGAAAAAAGATTGGCAAGAGTTGTTAGTTCAGGTGCCAATCTTTGAAAAAATAAAGAACTGAGTGTCATCAGGGAAAACAAGATTGGTGAGCATAAGAAAAGGTACTCAATAGAGCAAAATGCTTTAAGGAATCAATATGGAGAATAAACCACAGTTTAGAATTAGGACTGTGTAGTAAGCAGCTAAATTAGTTACTTTTGGAAAATACTAGCTTATCATGTTTTCTGAACAAAATTAGCATATATACTGCATGGCAGATAAAAGAACAGAAGTGGATGATTGGGATGTTTTAGAATTGGAGTTATAGGGATACTTTGCTTAGAGTTTAAAATTCAGTATTTTGATTTAGATTATTATTTTTTTTTTTCTGAGGAAGATTCACCCTGAGCTAACATCTGTCCCAGTCTTCCTCTATTTTGTATGTGGGTCACTCCCACAGCATGGCTGCTGATGAATGGTGTAGGTCCACGCTGGGAACCAAACCCAGGCAGCAGAAGTGGAGTGCGCTGAACTTAACCACTAGGCCATAGGGCTGGCCCCTGATTTAGATTATTTGTAATATAAATTCTGAAGCATTTATTTTTCATCAAAAGGATAAAGGTAGACAAGATCCAGAAACTTACTGACAAAATAAGAGATGATGCTAGGGACACTTTTCACAAATAAAAATAATTGAGGACTTACAGCATATTGATTCCCTGGGAGGTAGTATTTGTTTAAGTTCCAAGGCACACAGTGACACTTTGCAAAAGGGCATATCTTTCTCCCAGCCCATACGAGCAACCCACTCTCAGGGATACTTAAGCTGTGTGATGCCCACTCTCGTCCTACAGAGGCTGTTTATCATCATGACCTAGAAGGGGAAATATTTTAGTTTTCCCTATGCTTCAGATGTATTTGGGTACTTCTTGAAGCATTGTAATACTCTTATAATCAGTTCTCTGAAAAGTTTTAGAAAGTTTTGTCTGCTTCCTTTTTATAGAAAAAAATACCTGACACTCCAGGGAAACATTTAATGTAATAAAAGAAAACTGGCCAAGTCAGTTTTATAGCAATAATTTAAGTTTGTGTTTAGTCTCACTTTAAACTAGTGCGCTCACTCTGCTAAAGGTCAGACTTTAACTTTGAGTCTTTGCATTTCTCCTGTTTCAAATAAATTATAAATTGATAGCATTCCACTTAAAGAATACCAGTCACAGGACTGCAGTGGATAATTAAACAACAGATATTTTCTAATGTATTTTTTGATATGAAATTTTTTAAAGAAAATTTTTTTCCCAAATAGGAAAGTAAGTCCTTTCCTATTTGTAGACATTGTTAATTTTGTGCACTCTTTTATCATTTGTGGCAGAGTTTGTTGTCACTTTACTTTTAAATTAATTCCTTCAGTCTCTTTCAGTAGAATTTATGTGTAATATTAGGGATTCAAGGTGACAAAAGACAGAAATAAAATAACTGTGGCATAAACTTTTTCTTTTTTTTAAAGATTGGCACCTGAGCTCACATCTGTTGCCAATCTTCTTTTTTTTTTTTCCTTCTTCTTCTCCCCAGAGCCTCCCAGTGCCTAGTTGTATATTCTAGTTGTAGCTCCTTCTGGCTCTGCTATGTGGGATGCCACCTCAGCATGGCTTGATGAGCAGGCCAGTGTCTGAACTGGCAAAATCCTGGGCCGCTGAAGCAGAGCACGCAAACTTAACCACTCGGCCATGGATCCAGCCCCAGGTATAAACTTTTATTTGAACTCTATGGAGACTAACCAATTCTAGAACATTTATGAATTTGAATGTCACTCAAAAATGGCTTTGATAAATGATTACACCCTTAAGAGACTCTAGAACGTGCAGCCTAGAATTTTTCCCTCTTAAACAAAGTAATTACAGTATATAAATCCTTAATATAATACTTTGAGCTAATTGGTTGAGGATGTCTATGTCAATGGGAAATCTGTTACTTTTAAAGATATTTATAAATTAAAAATAGTGAATTGGGGGGCCGGCCCCGTGGCCGAGTGGTTGGGTTCGCGTGCCCCACTTTGGTGGCCCAGGGTTTCGCCGGTTTGGATCCTGGGCACGGACACAGCACCGCTCATCAGGCAATGCTGAGGTGGCGTCCCACATGCCACAACTAGAAGGACCCATGACTGAAAATATACAACTCTGTACCAGGGGGCTTTGGGGAGAAAAAGGAAAAATAAAATCTTTAAAAATAGTGGATTGAACATAAATGTCTCCTTAACCTATCTTGATGAGTATGTATGAATGGATTTGTCATATCTAGTTTATGTAAATGGAAGGGTTGTAAAGTTGCTGCCTTTAAGGAATTTATCATTTCATAGTGGTATGAAATAAGTACTCACATGTCTGTTATATAGGCTAGGTCAGTGGTTCTCAGCTGGGGGAAGATTTGCCCCCAGGGGATATTTGGTGGTGTCTGGAGAGGTCAGGGATGCTGCTAAGCATCCTGCAGTGAGCAGGACTGCCCCACACAACAAACATTTATCTAGTCCAAAAGGTCAGTGGTGCCAGGATTGAGAAACGCTGGGCTAGAGTAAGATAAATGTGGTAAATGAAAACAAAGTTCAATGCAGGTTCAAAGAGGGAGAGATGACGTCTGATTGTGTTGCTAGAACATCAGAGAGAGCTTTATAAAGGAGAAGGAGGATAGGCCTTGGAGTCGGGGAAGGATCCGATTTTATAGTTACTCATAAAGGGAGGAAACTACATGAATATTGCCATCCCAGAGTCTCTTCGAACTCAAAATATCAAAAAAAAAAAATCAACTCTTGTTATTGATTCTAGGCCCTCTGGTCACCTAGACCAGAAACTTAGGAATGATTTTCATTCTCCCCCTTCCTTTACCCTCTATATCTAGTTAGGAACTAAGGCCTGGTGATCGTAGCTCTTGAATAGCTTTCAGATCTGTTTCCTTCCTGTCTATTCTCAATGCCATTGTTGTTCAGGTCCTCCTCTTCTCACCTTTAACTGGACCTATGAACAGTTTTCCTGAATGATCTCTCTGCCTCATGTTTGCTTCAAGTTCAGTTAGTCCTTCATGCTGTAGCCAGAGTACTCTTTCTAATATGCAAATCTGATTGTCACTTGTAGCTACTAAAACAGCATGGAGCCAGTAAGCCAGCTCTTTAACAACACATTGCTTATTCCTTGTTTTGAACATTTTTTAAAAAGTGTAAAAAAAGCTAATACATGCACTCTGCTTAATATAACTAGTAATTTTTATATTATATTACTTAATATTAAGTTCCTAAGATTCAGCCAGATTGTTGTGTGAAGCTCTAGTTCATTCTTTTTGATGGCTGCATTATCTTTCACGTGTGACTGTACCACAGTTTATCCACTTTCTCGCTGATGGCCATTTGGGTTTCCACATTTTCCACTTATGAACAGTGCTGCTATAAGCATTACTGTACATGTCTCCTGTTGTATGTGTGCAAGAATTTCTCTTATGTATATACTTGGGAGTGGAATTGCTGGGTTATATGGTATGTCGATGTTCAACTTAAGGAGATAATGTCAAACTGGTTTACAGTTTACATTTCCAAGGACATATATAAGAGATCCTATGAATACAATGAATATCGCTTCCAGCACATGGTATTGTCAGATTGAAACATTTTGGCCAAATGAGTTTAAAATTTCAATGAAGCCTGTCTTGATTTACATTTCCCTGATCACCACTGACGTTAACATATTTTCAAATGTCTGTTGGCTATGTGTGTTTCCGGTACTGTGAAATGGCTTTCCATTTATTTTGCCCAACTTCTATTGGTTGGTTGTCCTTTTCTTATGGAAGTCTATGAGTTAAAAAAAATTCCTTATACTAATCATTTGCTGGTTTTGTAAATTGCGAATATCTTCTAGTTTATAACTTGTCTTTTTACTTTTTAAGGAGTCTTTTGATGAACAAATGCTCTAAATTTTAATACAGTCAAATTTAACAATCTTTTGTAGTCACTATTTTTTTGTCTTAAGAATGTTTTCATCTACATTTTTTACTAAGAGTTTTAAACGTTTGTTTTGAGTGTTTAAGTTGTTCATCACTGTGGAATTGATTTTATGTCTAGTTTGAGGTTCAATTTCACGTTTTAACACACTGATCGTCTTTTTTCCAGATACGTCCCTGCCTTTAACACTTTATTGAGATTATAATTCACATACCAAAAATTCACCCATTTAATGTGTATAGTTTATTGGTTGTTAATTGTACACCTCTCATTACAATCTAATTTTGGAATATTTTCATCACCCCCAAAAGAAATCCCCTACCCATTAGCAGTCCCTCCTCATTACCCCTCCTCTTTCACTCCTCTAGACTTAGGCAACCACTGATCTATTTTCTGTCTCTATACATTTGCCTGTTTTGGACATTTCCTATAAATAGATTCATAAACTATGTGACCTTTTGTGATGGGCTTCTTGCATTTACCTTAGTGTTTTCAAAGTTCATTTATGTTGTAGCATGTATCAGTACTTATTCCTTTTTATATCTGAGTGATATTCCATTGTACATTTTGTTTGTCCTTTCATCAGTTGATGGACAATTGGGTTGTTTCTATTCTTTTGGCTGTTACAAATAATACTGCTATTGTTGGGGAGGGGAAAATCTCTTTTCTACCCTTCTTGTGTTCTTATGGCTGGACTAATAATAAAACTGACACAAGACTGGATTAACAGGAGAAAAACCCAGTTTAATATGTACATTTTGGAGATCATAGAGAAATGATGCTTGGAGAGTAAATTAAATAGGCAGTATATTTATCTTTTACATAAAGAAAACAATGAATTTGTGAGGAATGACAGGACAAAGAAGCTTAAATTTGAGGTACATAGTTAGTGAGGCATTTAAGCAGAGTTGAGGCTTGAGGGAATAAATTAGCAAGGTTTGTTTATGCCGGCTCCTCGGCCCTGACTTCCCCCAGCTCTGGTGATAAGGATGCAGGGAGAGCACCCTTCACGTGGGAGATTTATTTCCTGCTTTCAGGGGGAACAGAGACAGCAGGGTCAGACTGTCCTTTTTTGCTTTCTTGAGTAACTTTAATTCAAAATAACCAGTGTGCTATTGTGGGATATTTTGGGGTCGTCTGCCCCCGGCCCCAACACTATGAACATTCATGTACAAGTTTTTTTGTAAATGTATGTTTTCATTTATCTTGTGTGTGTGTATATATATATACGTAGGAGTTGAATTGCTGGGTCATATGGTAATTCTGTGTTTAACACTTTGAGGAAATGCTAAATTGTTTTCCAAAGTGGCTGCACCATTTTACAATCCCATTGACAATGTATGAGGATTTCAATTTTTTCATATACTGGACAACACTTGTTATTATCTGTGTTTTTGTTTATAGTCATCCTAGTGGGTATGAAGTGTAATTTCATTATGGTTTTGATTTGCATTTCCCTAATGACTAATAATGTTGAACATCTTTTCATGTGTTTATTTGCCATTCGTACATCTTCGATCTAAGATAAATGTCTACTGAGACTCTGCCCATTTTCTAATTGCATTGTGTTTTCATTACTGAGTTGTAAGAGTTTTTATTGTTTTTATTTTGTACATAAGTCCCTTATCAGATATATAGTTTGCAAATATTTTTCCTATTCTGTGGGTTCTCTGCTTTGAAACACAACATTTAAAATTTTTGATGAAGCCCTTTTCATCTATTTTTTTTTATGTTGCTTATGCTTTTGGTGTCATATCTAAAAAAACATTGCTTAACCCAGGGTTATGAATATTTACTCTTATGTTTTCTTTTGAGTTTTATAGTTTTAGCTCTTATATTTAGATATATTATCCATTTTGAATTGTGTATGGTGTGAGATCAGGGTCCAACTTCATTCTCACACATGTAGATATCCAGTTGTCTTAGCACCATTTCCTGAAAATGCCATTCATTCCTCATCCACTTGTTAGCCTTGTTGAAAATCAATTGACCATAAATGTAAATGAATACTTCTGGGCTCTCAGTTCTATTCCATTGATCTATATGTCTAATCTTATCCTCGTATCACACTATTTTGATTTCCGTAGTTTTGTAGGAAGCCATGTATAAAGTTTTATAATCAGCAGGTGTGGGTCCTACAACATTGTTCTTTTTCCATATTGCTTTGGCTACTCTGGGACCCTTGCATTCCCATATGAATTTTAGGATCAGCTTGTCAGTTTCTTCAGAAATTGCAAGTTTGGATTTTGATGAATCTGTAGGTCAGCTTATGGGAGTTTTGCCATGTTAACAATATTAAATTGTCCAGTCTGTGAATATGAGATGTCTTTTGATTTATTTATATCTTTAATTTCTTTCAACAACATTTTGGATTCGAACCAACGAAACACTGGGCCGCCTGCAGCGGAGCGCGCGAACTTAACCACTCGGCCATGGGGCCAGCCCCTAGTTTTCCTAAATTTTTAATTTTTTTATACTATTATAAGTGGATTTCTTTTCTTAATGTTCTCTTTGGATGTTCATTGTTAGTGTGTAGAAATATAGGATTTTTATATAATGATCTTTTATCTTGCAAGCTTGCTGGACTTGTTTCTTCCTTCTGATAGTTTTTTTAGAAAATTTTTTATTGTGGTCTAAATAGTTTATAACATTGTGAAATTTCAATTGTACATTAATATTCGTCAAACACCATATAAATGTGCCCCTGCACCCCTTGTGTCCACCCTCTCCCCCTTCCCCCGATAACCACTAAATTGTTCTCTTTGTCCGTAAGTTTGTTTATATTCCACATATGAGTGAAATCATATAGTGTTTGTCTTTCTCTGTCTGGCTTATTTGCTTAACATGATGCCCTCAAGGACCATCCATGTGGTTGCGAATGGGACGATTATGTCTTTTTTATGGCTGAGTAGTATTCCATTGTATGTATATACCACATCTTCTTTATCCAGTCATCAGTTGTTGGGCACTTGGGTTGCTTCCACTTCTTGGCTGTGGTGAATAATGCTGCAGTGAACATAGGGCTACATAAGTCTCTTTGTATTGTTGATTTCAAGTTCTTTGGATAAATAGCCAGTAGTGGAATAGCTGGGTCATATTGTATTTCTATTTTAAGTTTTTTGAGAAGTCTCCATACTGTTTTCCAAAGTAGCTGCACCAGTTTGCATTCCCACCAGCAGTGGATGAGGGTTCCCTTTTCTCCACAACTTCTCCGACGTTTATTAACTTTTGTCTTGGTGATTATAGCCATTCTAATGGGCGTAAGATGATATCTAAGTGTAGTTTTGATTTGTATCTCCCTGATGATTAGTGATGTTGAGCATCTTTTCATATGCCTATTGTCCATCTGTATATCTTCTTTGGAAAAATGTCTGTTCATATCCTCTGCCCACTTTTTGATTGGGTTGTTTATTTTTTTGTAGTTCAGTTGTGTGAGCTCTTTATATATTATGGAGATTAACTCCTTATCAAATATATGATTTGCGAATATTTCCTCCCAGTTGGCGGGTTGTTTTTTCATTTTGATCTTGATTTCCTTTGCCTTCCAGAAGCTCTTTATTCTGATGAAATCCCACTTGTTTATTTTTTCTTTTGTTACCCTTGTCTGAGTGGACGTTGTATTTGTAAAGATCCTTTTAAGGCTGATGTCAAAGAGTGTACTGCCCATTCTGATAGTTTTTTTTTTTTTTAAAGATTTTATTTTTTCCTTTTTCTCCCCAAAGCCCCCTGGTACATAGTTGTGTATTCTTCGTTGTGGGTTCTTCTAGTTGTGGCATGTGGGACGCTGCCTCAGCGTGGTCTGATGAGCAGTGCCATGTCCGCGCCCAGGATTTGAACTAACGAAACACTGGGCCGCCTGCAGTGGAGCGCGTGAACTTAACCACTCGGCCACGGGGCCAGCCCCCCATTCTGATAGTTTTTTAATGGTTCATTAGGATTTTCTGTATACAAGATCATGTCATCTGCAAATAGAGAGTTTAACTTCTTCCTTTTGAATCTGGATGCCTTTTATTTCTGTTTCTTGCCTAACTGTCCTGGCTAGAACTTCTAGTGCAATATGAGTAGATGTGGTGAGAGTGGACGTTCTTGTCTTGTTCCTGAATTTAGGAGGAATGCATTCAGTCTTTCACCATTAAATATGATGTTAGCTCTGTTTTTTTCATACTCTTTATCAGGTTTAAGAAATTACCTTTTATACCTAATTAAAGAAAACTTTTTTTTTATCATAAAAAGGTGTTGGATTTTGTCAAATACTTTGTCTATTGAGATGATCGTGTGGGTTTTGTCCTTTATGGCATTAATTACATCAATTGGTTTTTGGATATTATATGCACCTTGCATTCCTGGCCTACCTGCTCTTCAGTTTAATCTTATACTGCCCCCAAACTCTACATTCCAGCCTACCAAACTAAACTATATGCTGCTCCTTGAAGGTATCATGCTGTTCCATGTCTCCATTTTTCCCCCCTACTGTTAATGTCCTTCTCCCTCTTTTCTACTTTGTGAACTCCTATTGATCTTTTATATCCCACATCATGCCTTTCTTTGTTATCTTTTCCCTTTTTCTTCATCCTCCATGTATAGTGAGTACTCTGTACCTCTATTACAGCAGTTAATGATCCTTAATTGCAGTTACTATATTTCCTCTATTATAGCATTCATCATCAATTTAATAACTTTTCTGGGGAAAAACCCCACTACCACAATAAGTGCGTATGTGGATTTCAGAAATGTTAACATTAGAAGAAAATGTGGCTTGTAAAAATCAAAGAAAAGGTCTTTGTTTACATTTCTCTTTCTGTTGATTTTGGAGTTCTTTGAATGTAGTTACTTTGTTGACACTTCAACACTTAGTGCAGTGTGTGGTGCATAGTAGGTGTTTAACACATTTGTTCAATTAAGCTTGCTTCGTAGAACCCTGGATGCCTTTTCAGGTCCCTCCACAACCTCTTTCTTTCCTTTTCCGTTGTGTTTTCAACTACTTCTCATGTATGTACCGTTTTCTCCAGTCAGATTGGACTTCTCATTGTCTCCCTGATTTTGTTTTTATTACTCTGTTATATTATTTTAAAAATGAAAAACTGTTAGAAAGAAAAAAGTAAAAGGAAATGACAGCTTATTATTGCTTCATAAGCAAAGATATGATTATTGCACTTTGTGCAAATTAGGTATAGTTCTTGTATATTGTTATATTGTACCATTGGATATGTTTTTATTTTAGAAGAGTTGGCTGCTTTTAAATATTTAAGTTAACTAATAAAATTGATTTGTAAGTAATGTTTATGACATTAAATAATATGTTTGGCATTGAAAATATTAAATTATAAAATGTTTTGAGGAATAATATGTTGTTTTAAAAATTGTCTTGAAAGTCATATTTGTAGATGAAGTCTAGGAAAAATTGGGAGATAAATGCATATTTTGTGATTAGGTTTAGCAATTTTCCTGGTAGCCTAGCTCTTAATTGTTTAAAGTTGTGTTTTCAAATGCCTTGGTCTAGTTTTCTCTTCTTATATTGGTCTGCTGTCCTCTGTTTGTCATAAGCAAAGCTAAGATCGCGGAACTGCTACCTTCAAGTTGCAAAGTTTATCATCTTCAGCAGGATCAGAGCTTAAAGGCCCTCACAAACAACTCCTCTGTATGTTCACTGCTTCTTCCCTGATTAAAAACCTCATCCCCTAACGACTGAATTTTCTCAACATTTATGTGTGTAATGTTGTTGCCTTAGAAGTCTTCCCATTATAGTCTGTTGTACATTCCTCTTTCAAATTGTTCCGAGTTTTCCTTATTGCCACTGTTCTGTTGAAGAAAAATATTTCATAACATGATTTTAAAGGACTGCCTGATAGTCTATAGTATGGAGGTACCATATTTTGATTAACTGTTCTTCTATTGTTAGATGTTTAAGTAACTATTTAATGTGTGTACACAGCCAGGTGCAACTGTGCTCTTAGCTGTACAGTGCTTCCCCCAAGAGGAATTTAAACTCCTTGAGGGCAGATAATGCATTCTATACAAAAGTTCCCTATAGTGTTTGATTCAGTGCTGTGGCTCTCTGCAACAGTTGATAGCAAATGTTTGTCCAAATTCTAAAGTTAAAATTATGAGAAGGAGCATGGCAGTTTTTTATACCAACTTCTTATTGTACTTGGGTGACTTCAGACTAGCAGAATGACTCTACCATGGGACCTTGCTGATCTTGCACATCTCCACGTAGTCCACATAGGCAAGGCTCAACCACAGTCTGACTCAAATCTTGGGGGAAGACTCTGTGACCCTTCCTGGTACATGGCAAGATAGATGATATAAGGTCATTTCTTATCTGCCTCCCTATCTTGTGGGAGACTGCCCCAAGGCAGTTTATTATCTCCTTCCTTTATTCTCGTGAGGCATGGCACGTTCTTTCGGGTACAGTGTGTATAAAATTACAAAGCTGCAATCTAGAGTTGACTCCTCAATAACGGAGCAACCCACTGTGTATGTTATCTCTCATTTTGTTCCCCCCTCCAGTTTGGTTTTGTCCTGTGGGACTGGGCACATGGAGAACTGATAGCATACTGATCACGCTTTCTCTGTGTTAGTAATAAACTGTCTGAATTCATTTGGTCTTACTGGTAGCTGCCAGTGTGCTGCTGTATAGGGACCATTTGACCACTTAACATAAACTTACGGGATTTTCTTTCGCCTGGTTTGTGGAATTTGTCATTACTTTGTAATTAGTCAGCTTACTTTAACTTGCTTTTAATTTCAGCATTCAATATTTAGTGCTTTGTTGTTAAACAGCTCAGGTAAGGATGATCCTTGCTTTCTAAATACATTATTTTTTTTAAGGAGCACACTATACTGGCTGTAAAATTTGTCTTCATCTGGATACATCAAAGATGATGAAGCAGCTAGTTTTATTTAGCATAGTATCTTGCACTTCAGTTTTTTTTTATACTCCTCAAAGACTACTTTTGTTTTGGAATCCAAAGCCTACTAGAATTATCCTGGGAAGTTTGATTCAGACTGTTCTCTTATTATGTTAGGTTTTCCTGTCTTATGCAGTAGAAAGGTACTAAGATGTCTTAATTAATGCAAATAAAGAGTACACTGTAAACTGATCCATTTGATTTTCAGTGGCTAGGTGATCTTGACCTAGGCAGAAAGAACATCAACGTCAGATTAATCATGCCTCAATTCGTATATCTTAGAGATGGTAAGATGACATGTTATGCCATTGCTTACTTCATTAATCAGACTATAACAATTCAGATTTTATAGTTTTTGTTTTTTGCTTTAAGAAAATAATTTACATGAAAGCATGCTTTTGACATTAAAAGTTGTATCCTTTCATAGTAATTTGCATTTTAAAAATTATGGCATATAGTAGAATGGCAGTATAACATAACTCAACCCTGTGATAGATGTTTGGTTGGAGACCAGGTCGTGCCCCATAAAAATAAAATGATTATATGTAATACCAACTTATAATTAGCCTGTAGTGTATGCATATATCATTCTTATGAATGGAATATGTGTGATTAGAATTCAGTTTACTTTGTGAAATATGATATCTTTAAAATAGTATAATGTGTTTTTCTTATAACAGAAGCAATGCTTGCTTATTGTAGAAAATTTCGAAAATAAAAGCATAGAGAAAAAAATACAAACCACTTCTCATTCCACCAACCTTGGATGAATATTATCATTTTGATATATTTCCTTTATACCCCTAGGCTCATCACCTTGTACATACCTGTAGGTCTTTGTATGTGTATGTGTGAGTGTATTAAATGTTCGTTTTTAGGGCCTGGCTCTGTGGCCGAGTGGTTAAGTTTGCATGTTCCACTTTGTTGGCCCAGGGTTCGCTGGTTCGGATCCTGGGCGTGGACCTAGGCACTGCTCATCAAGCCATGCTGTGGCGACATCCCACAGAGAAGAACTAGAATGACTTACAACTAGGATATACAACTATGTCCTGGGGCTTCAGGGAGGAAAAAAAACAGAAAGAGGAAGATTGGTGACAGATGTTACCTCAGGGCCAGTCTTCCTCACCAAAAAACCCATAAAAGTACATTTTTAAAGGAAACACTTGGTTCATACTGTGTATATAGTTTTATATTTTAAATGTTCTAGTTATTACCCTGTGAGCAAGATTATTTCCATATTAAGGAATCAAGTCTATAATATCATTTTTAAAGGCTGCAAGATATTCCATTTAAAGGACATACCGTATTTTATTTAGCCTTTATCTATTGTTGGACATTTAAATTGTTTCCAGTTTTCTACGATTTTAAATAATCTTGGCATACATAATTTTTCATGTATTTTTATTTGCTTTCAAAAATTGCTAGAGATTGAATTTTTGGATTAATAGGTATAAACATTTTTTGAGGACTTTGATTCATATTGGCAAATTGCTTTCTAGACAGGTTACCTCATTTTGAATTCCCATCAGTGGTGTATGGAAATGCCCAATTCAAAGTAGCCTTGTCATCACTGAGTAATATCTTTACAAACCTTTAAAGCTGATGGGTAAATTATGGTATCTTATTCTTTACAAATCTTTTGATTAACAGGGAGGTTGAACATATTTTCCTAAGTGTTTTAGCCATTGATAATTTTAATTTTTGGATCTGTTTATGTCCTTGGCCCAGGTTTTACCTATGAGTTGTTGGTATCATTTTGCTTTTTGATAGACTACAGTTTTCCTTTCTTTTTATGTAGCTAAATCTAGAAATCTTTTCATTTGTGAATTATTCCTTTATTTGTTGCTTTGAAAGTCCTTCCCCATTCTAATACTAAGTCACTATTCACTAAAATGTTTTTCTAGTTTTTTATGGTTCATTAAATGTTTATCTTTTTCCTCCATCTGGCATTTATTTTAGTAAAACATCTGTCTTTTGAAAATAAAAATTTTTCAAGAACCATTTAATAAATAATACTACAGGCCAAATTTAATTCAAAATGCCAAATTTACAGTACAATACATTTTATAAGTGTTGAAGTATAGTGCCATTCTTAAACATCACTTTGGTGTTTCAGTGTCGTTACACTGTTCTTTAGTCATTATTTCTTGGTGAAACTGAAACACTTTGTAGTATTTCCTGCAGACAACTGTGCATAGAGCTGCCCTCTCTGTTTTTTTTTTTTTTAATGAAGTCTTGTTCTTCCACATGGCGTAATAGTTGTATGACTCACAGTCCTTTTCTCACTGAGCATGCATGTAATCTGCCCTCCGCTTAGCAGCTGCAGTTTCTCCTTGGAGCATGTGTTTTTGTTTGCACCCTTGCTTCTCAAAGTGCCTGTTCTCCAAAAGAGCCTTCCATTATTGGTTACTGCAGGTCAGTGAGATCTGCTTATTATTATTTCTCATAGTTGGCTTTAAAGTATTTTTTCTTCATTTTTTCTAATATCTACTTTACACTTTTTTTCTCTCCACTGTGCATATGGTTAATATTTTAACTCATCATGGAGTAGCTTAGAAATTCTGTGACCCATACGTCTTACTCATTCAGCAAGGCTTCAGTGTTATAGACTGACTTTTCATTATCTTGTCCTGAATGACAGCACAGCACCCTTCTAGGGAATACTGAATCAAGAAATCACCTGTCTTTGTAGAGGGCATCTGTTGAAAGCAGATGCCAGAGCCATAGGATTGTCATTTCCCATCAGGCTCCAACATCAGAGTCTCTAATACTTCAAAGACACTCTATTCTTGCATCGAAAGACAGCTGTGGTGCCTCCTGTTTTCATGTTACTTTTGTTTCTAGTCCTGACGTTTCTTTTAGATGGAAAAACAGATAAGGAAGCATTAATATTTGAGAGCATATTAATCAGATTTTACATACAGTAACTCCTCACATTTGAGTAATATCAGTTACTAAAGAGCACAGAAAATTTAATTTTTTCATTTTCATATCAGGAAATAAGTTTTTGATTTGGTTGATTTTTGTGCACTCCCCTAAAGACATATATTTCTGGTGTATATGTTCTATGTCATAAGAACTCAATATAATAGTCAATTTCCATCATTTTATTTAGTATCTTTGTGAACATTGTATATCATGTGCAAGTTGATAATTTTCCCATCGTTTCTCTTGCTTCTAGGGATTTTAGGTTGTTGCAGAAGATTTACTCATTTTCAATAGCTCTGAAATAATGAAGAATAGTACTGAAGGGATTTTGGCAATGTTTTATAGGTAATCAGTAGAATCAGAATACAGTTCAGATCCAGTCTAGTGGTCACTTGCTAAATAACAGTTATGCCTCCTTTGTCAGTCCGTAAGACTTGTGTGAACTTTTAGATATACCCTAAGCATGATGCAGCATTGATCTCGCCAGAATAGCTTTGTAAAAGTTACAATTTTAGTAGAAGTAAGTGGAGGTGATTCTTTTTACATAGTTCCTTTCACTGAAGTGTTATTATTATCTAAACAGATAATATTTGGTACTAGAGTGGAACAATAATTGGGATTGCTGAGGGTTGGTGTCCAACTGGGCTTTTTAATTACCCTGACACCTGGTGCCTAATTCATAGTGCTTAATGGGATTTTGTTTGAATGAATGGCACAGGCTGCAAGTCAAGTCAGGATGCTACCAGAGAAATAAGGAGAATGAGGCTTGGGAGGTGAGGATCAGTATTTGCCTGCCTGTAGAGGATAGCCCAGACTCCTAAGTGCAGGACCACAGAGAATTTGATACTTCAGATATTTAATTATTTTACCTTGTGTATTCTCTTTGGTGAGGCTGCAACTTCTCGTCCCTGCTCGATAAGGAATGTATATGGTGTTATTGGGAGATAATTTTCCATGTGTCTCATGTTTCTGCACATCTTGCAAGTGAGGCGCTAACTGCCCTTTGTTCAGGATTATCTTTGGAAGAATGAGATAGTTTGCTTCTCCAGAGCAAAAGACAATCATGCTTATTGTCCAGTAAAATAAAGATAATGTCTCCCTTCAACATGCAAGCATGCTTACTGTCTACTATAAAAGATTCGGGTTCCCTCAGCTCAGAGTTCCTCTCCTGTAATGTGATGTACTGCACGTGAAGGCATCCATCTGTACCCATCTGTGTTGCCCCTGTGGGATTTGGGGGCCAGAGGGAACTGATACAAATATGCATCTCATGCCACTTGCTGTTTTGTGAGTAATAAAGTCCTTTGTCTCTCACACAGGGGTCTCATATCTTCTGCCAGCATCCGTACAACTGTGTTAGGCTAACTTGTTGGTTTAAGTAAAGTCTTAGAGCCTTCAGAGTGCTTGACAGGTACTCAGCATAATTGTTTTGCCTATAAGATGTTACCACCCTTTTGAAGAAACTTGTTTAATTAGTTTTCTTTAATCCTTGTTTATTAAATTGGTTAAAAATATTGAAATATTATTAAGAGTCCACTCTTTAAGGAGCCAAGAAAGCTATGTGTTGGGTCCGACTAAACAGTTCTGAATTGGTAAATTAGGAACAGCTGAGAGCTTTATAATGGTGTTCATTATTTTCTTAACTAAAAATTGAGACTTGAAATAAGATTTATGTTCTGCTTCCTAGTTCAAGAAACAACTAGGACATGAGTATGGTTAGGAGATTTAGAATTTCTCTGACTCTGCTTTGGGGTTCTGATGGAACAGACTGTTTAACCAGCAGCTGGATGAGGCAAGGAGTGGATTTTCCCCCAGAGCCACTGGAGGGCGTTTGGCCCTGCTGACACCTTCATTTTAGCCCCAGAAGACTCATTTCAGACTTCTCCTCCAGAACTGTGAGAGAATAAATTTCTGTTGTTTTAACTACCAAGTTTGTGGTAACTTGTTACAGCAGCCACAGGAAACTAACATACTTCTTAAAAATAGTTTATCAGAATTAAGAGTAAATGTCTGCAAAATTAAAAAAAAAGTTATATAGCTGTGTATTTTTTTTCTTAAGCAGTAAGGTGCTTTTCTCAGTTAATTAATATCCTTGGAGAATAGCATCTTATAACCACTGATGTATTTTTCTTTTGCCTTGGTTTTAACTATAAATCATATCAAGCAGTATTAGCAATAACTCAAACAGTAGGCAGACTGCTGTGTACCATTTCCAGCCTTTCTTCAAAACTCTCCTTGTAAAACTGCTGGGAGCCTGTTAGAGATGTTAATAGATCATTTTAAATAATCTGATCTAAATTATGTTCTGTATCACTCAAGCTTCAGAGGTCAAGGAAGCGGGGAGAGGAGTCAGATGGAATGGAAATCTGTTTGTTGCCTCCCAAGCTGCAGCCACATGAGCCACAGATGGATCCATCTGCTACCCAGTGCAATTTCTGGCCCATTGGCCAGCATTTCTGCCAAAGTATAGAAAATGACTTTCAGAAATTATACTATTGTACTATACTCATTATACTAATTATATTTTTTATCTTATTCAGTGTACAAAAGGGTGTATGGTTTTTGTCACAAATTGTTAAAACTGAAACTAAGATATATGAGTCTTCTTTAGGTGATATTTAACAATACAGATTGCTATAGTCTTTCTTATTTTAGAAAAAATCCTAGACAATGTGTGAAAATCTGACACATTTTTACCTCTGGAAAAACTTATAATAATGAAGTGTGTTGTTGGACCACGTCTTCATCATTAACAGTGATATCATCATAGAATTTTCTGCTTAAAGAAACATGAGGGTTAAGTGGAGAAATTTCCTTTTTTTTTGTGGGAAAGGTGAAATATCTTTATAATTATCCTTTTCCAAGTCTGGCTTCTTCCCTAAGAAGGCAGGCTTTAAAACTATTGTGAAATTAATCTCCTCATAAAGAATAAATTAGCAATTTTCCTATCTTTAGATGGAACCATATTAAATAAAATACCAATTTTGCATGTATTTCTTGAGTATAATATGTTCGTTATTAGTCATAGTATTCTAGTTGCCCTAGTGCACATGTTAATTAAGTGATTTTTAATGTTATAAAAACTCCCTTATGGTTTAATTGTACGTCACAAGATAAAAAATTTAAATCAGTTTAAATTTTATTCATGATATCTATTTAAAAGTTAATTTTCACTGTTTTGAAGGAAAATACGAGATGCTGTTAGTGTGAGATAGTTCAAGAAATTGAGACATAAACTGTTTTGTGTTATTTCCCATCTTTCCTTCCATTTTATTTTTTTGGCACTCTTACTCTGTTTACCCAATTCTTAGAAAGAATGTTTATACAGATTTAAAATCTGAAAAACCCTAGAACAAGATTTCCTTAATTAGAGGCTTTATAATAGCTTGAGTTTTAATTTTGACTTTATTATGCTTTATTTGATTTAACTCCATTAAATTAGGATAATGATTAATTAATTAAGCTACACCATGTATGTTCTCCTTGACTGAGGTAAATAGTATTCCTATGTTTTTAACTAAATAAGTATAATGAACTAGTGTAAGCAAAGTATTTTTCTATGATAAGGTAGCTAATTTGATAATTATTCAGGAAGTGGTTCTCAACAGGGGTAGGGGGCTTTGCACCCCAGGGGACATTTTTTGGCTGCCATGACAAGAGGATATTACTGTCATCTAATGGGTAGATGCCAAGGCTGCTGGTAAGTATCCTACAATGCCCAGGATAGTCTCACACAACAAATAGTTATACAGCCCAAGAGGTTAATAGTGCTTCAGTTGAGAAATACTTTTAGGGTATTTTTTTCAACCTGCCACATGATGTTCTAAATATTTTTTAAATTTTATTTAACAAGTAAGACTTTAATAGAGGTATAATGGTTATAATAACTCTGTGATTTTATTTTTTTTGGAAACCTGAATGAATGGATGTGTATGTGTGTGTACTTGGAGTAACTTAGGAGAGGAAGGAATCAAGGATGAATGCCAGGGTTCTGGCTTGAGCGACTCACCAGGAGGATATTAGCTGCATTATCTGAGATGAGAGAAACAGATGTGTGGAAGATCTTCAGTTCAGATTTTAAGCTTGTAGAATTTGAGGTCCCTGAGAGATATCAAGAGGAAGTCCTGAAAATCAGAACATAGGTGTTCAGACGTATCTTTAATTTGAAATTTGTCAGTATATGAATATAACTTAGGCCTGGGATTGGATGAAATCACTCATTATTGTGTATATCTTAAGAAGGAAAGAGTACCGTATGCCACAGCCCTTTGGAACACCAGCATTCACAATTTATGTATGGGAGAATCTGGCAAGAGACTAAGAAGTAGCCAGAGAGATAATAGTAAGTGATCCAGAAGTATAGTCTTCCAAGCCAAGGGAAGAGAAGTGTTTCCAAGTGGAGGAGTAGTTACTGATATGGAGGCTGTTGGTGACCTTGGTGGGCACGAGAGTGAATCGAAACCAAATTCCAGTGGGTTGAGAAGTCCATGGTAAATAAGAAATTTAGTTGTGTTGTATATTTATGTAACTTTAGCTGTGAAGGAGGAAGAGGTAGGTGGGAGGGGATGTGGGATCAGAGGAGGTTTTTTTGTGGTTTTAAAGATCAGAGAGAATTTGTTATTGGTATTTTAAAAGATAAATTTAAAAGATAATTGAAGCATATCTAGTATAATTGTTAATAAACTGGCTGTCTATGAGTATATTCCTATATGAATTTTTGTTGTTGTTGTTGAGGAAGATTGTCCCTGAGCTAACATCTGTACCAGTCTTCCTCTATTTTGTATGTGGGATGCTGCCACAGCATGGCTTGATGAGCGATGTGTAGATCGCACCTGGGATCAGAACCCACAAACCCTGGGCCACTAAAGGGGAGCACATGAACTTAACCACTACACCACTAGGCCGGCACCTATATGATATTTTTTTGCCTTCAAGATTATGGTGGATAATATTTTATAATATTTTAAATAGTTGCTTGGATTCTAAGTGATTCAGCAAGTATGAAAATAGTTCTGTTAATTATCATAGATATGGGTATATATTTGACACTCAAATATTTTGTTTTTCAGATCTTTCAAGAAATCGTTTTACAGAAATTCCTTCTGATGTCTGGTTATTTGCACCTCTTGAAACATTAAATTTATATCATAATTGCATCAAAACCATTCCTGAAGCCATTAAAAACCTGCAGATGTTAACATACCTTAACATTAGGTAAGGAAACTTTTGTTTTGGTCATTTTTGCTTTTTATTACAGTTCTAATCCTTTTTTAGTAGCAGAAGAATGTGTTTGGTTTGGCTATGTAGCATATATTTTTCTCAACAGTATCTTATTTGTATGTTTGTGTCCACTTTACTTTGTGTCTTGTTCTTGAGAGCTGTGCTTCTCAAACTTTAATGTGTGCAGGAATCACCTGGCAATTAAAATGCAGATTATGATTCCCTAGGTCTGCACTGGGTCCTGAGTTTCTAACAGGCTCCCTGGTAATGCCCTTGCCTGCTGGTGTTTAGATGACTTTGGGTAGCAAGACTTTAGATCAGAGGTATTTTATTGAAATCATAGCAACACAATACAGATTTATTTATATATACCCTCAGTTAAAGTGAAACATTATAAAGAAACTTCTTGAGTTATATTTTTCACACTTAGGACTTCTTGTTGCTATTTCAAGGATGAATAGATTTGGATGGGAGTGTTGGAACATTAGAAAGTAGATGACAGTTGATGTTAGTAAGTGCTTACTATGTGCCAGACAGTGTTACAAATAGTTTACCCATATTACCTCATCTCATCTTCACACTAACATTTCAAGATATGTGCTGTTATCCCTTCAATGGAGATGAACAAACTGAAGCTCAGAGAGGTTAACTATTTGCCCAAAGTCATATAGATAGATAGGTAGGTAGGTAGATAGATAGTTAGGTAGATAGATAGCAGGTGGTAGAGCCAAGATTCAAATCTAAGTAATATGACTGTAGAACTCTCATTCTTAGCTATTACCCTATATTTATAACAGAGCAAGTGTTTAATAAGTATAAGAAAAAAATTGCCCTGTCAAATAAGTGACATTGAATTTCAGAAACTGGTATGTTGTGACTTAATTTTAGAATCATTTTCGTGGCTTTTTTCTTTGTGAGTTGTAAGGGATAATTTTTTTCCCCTCCTTAATGATGTTACTTGTCTAAATTCCCATCTAAGGAAGTAGTAAATATAATTAATATACATAAATAATAATATTCCTTTCTTGCTGTGATATATTAATCCTTATATATGTCTCCCCCAGTGGTGTCACATGGCAGTACATACTATTTTAACTGAAACCACTTTACACCTTAAAATGTGTGAGAGGAATTTCCTTCCATAGATGTCAGTCATTTTAGTTGCTCCTTTCTCTAATTGGGTACATATCTCCTTGGCCTAGCTTGGGAGAGGTTTGAGGAAAGTGAGGTATTTTTAAGTTTTGTCTTTCTTTTGGTTTCATTTTCTTCTTTTATGGAAAAAAATAATTTGTTAAATATCGAATTACATTTCTGTGTTAACAGTATGGTATATCTTAGAGTAATTTTACTAAAACTTTCTCTGATTCTTTCCTGTTTTGATCTTTAGAAGTTGACTACTGATTTTTGTTTATAGTCACAAAAATTTGTGAACAAACTATAGTGAATAACATTTGTTCTAGTGACTGACTTCCTTTGACTATCTCAAACGTGGCAAAAAAGCGAATATTAATGACTTATTAGCTATGTATAAAGAAATTGGATTCTGGAGAAAGCTGACTATGCTAACTCGATGAACCTACTTCTTAAGGGAAGAAAATAAGCCAATGTTTAAACTTGTTTTAGTCAGAGGGAGATTAGGTTGTGTTTGTATGTGCAATTATTTTTCCCATTTATTTTATTTTTTATTTTGGTGAAAATATCTTGAGAGGCTCGAAGATGATTTTTGAGTTCTTGCTCTCTTCTTGTATACTACCTCCTTTTTGGGTGGAATCCTGCAGGAAGATCCTTGTGTGTTCCAGACAGACCCCTCTCCCAAAGGATCCTCCTTTAACCCCAGAATGTCAAAGCTTGTGACACCCCCCACCATATTTGACATTCCAGCAGCCTGGCCAGGATTGCTGACCTAGGGGCCTTGTCTTTTTTTTTTAAGTCTGTGTCACGTGATTAAAGACACTCAAAAGAGTGATTCGGAGTTTTTGAGAACTGGTGGTGTGTAGGATAATATTATAGGTAACAGCACAGGCTTTGCAGTTGGCTGTGCCTTGGCAAGTCACTTAAACAGTTTTAACCTTTGTTTTCTTATTCATATAATGAAGATAATAATACTACCCATCTTGTAGGGCTAATGTGAGGATTAAATGAAATAGTGCGAGTAAGCATTTTAGCCTGATACAAAGTAAGCACTCATTAAACGATAGTTGTTATTATTATTTTTTTTTTTTTGAGGAAGATTAGCCTTGAGCTAACTACTGCCAATCCTCCTCTTTTTTGCTGGGGAAGACTGGCCCTGAGCTAACATCCGTGCCCGTCTTCCTCTGCTTTATATGTGGGACGCCTACTACAGCATGGCTTTTGCCAAGCGGTGCCATGTCCGCACCCGGGATCGGAACTGGCGAACCCCAGGCTGCCGAGAAGCGGAACGTGCGAACTTAACCGCTGCCCCACCGGGGCAGCCCCTGATAGTTATTATTTAGTGAAAACTTACTTACTTTGAGGTGATTTGTTCTTTTTCAACATAACATATCAAGTTTCAGACGTATTTCTCATAATGAGACTTTCTTATTCTTTTCAGTCGAAATCTTCTGTCAACATTGCCAAAATACCTATTTGATCTTCCCCTTAAAGTTTTGGTTGTCAGTAATAATAAACTGGTATCCATTCCAGAAGAAATTGGGAAGTTAAAAGATTTAATGGAATTGGTGAGTAAAATAGTTATATTGATTGTATCTAATATGCATAATACATACCTTTATATTTTGGGAGATTACTGCTTCCTTTATGGGATTTCAGTGTAATTATTTTACAAAGAGAATAATTTGGTATATGCCTAAGGTCACTTTAGTAAAATTTTGAGATATCATTGCTTATGCCTGATCTTAGCTCACAGTCACAGTAAAAGCCTGGTGGTTCCTCGGTCCTAGTGAGGTCAGAAGGCTTACTTACAAGTCTTAAGAAATGCTTTTCAAATGAGTAAGCGTTTATCTATCCATTTGGTGGACAATAAAGGTCTTAGACCAGGAAAAGATACGGGATTGATTTTTCTTTCAAAGGTTTTACAGGGCCACTATAAGAGCCTCAGAGGAAAGGATAAAAGAAGAGAGTGCAAACATTAGAATAAACAAAATAGCTCTTCCTGTCCTCTATCCTCCTGCGATTTTATAACACTTTTGAGACCAAGGTAAATGGAAAGAGGTCATTTCCATTTATACAGTTGGTTGGAGAAATCTAGGAATAATTTAAGTTACTTTGAACATAACATTTTGGGTATTAAAGGACATTGAACTCTGGGAGAAACATAATCAGATCCTCAAAGCATTGAGCTGTTTTCACATCTTTCTGTCACTTCCATCTCATACAATATACCATGCTGTTCATTTTTACTTTCTGTTTTATCTTGAGTAGTACTTTCCCAATACATAGGTATTTTAAAAGTATTCTTTTTTTTTTTTAAAGATTTTATTTTTTCCTTTTTCTCCCCAAAGCCCCCGGTACATAGTTGTATATTCTTCGTTGTGTGCCATCTAGTTGTGGCATGTGGGACGCTGCCTCAGCGTGGTTTGATGAGCAGTGTCATGTCCGCGCCCAGGATTCGAACCAACGAAACACTGGGCCGCCTGCAGCGGAGCGCGCGAATTTAACCGCTCGGCCACGGGGCCAGCCCCTAAAAGTATTCTTAAGTATGAGTTTATTATGTGTGGAGGGCCAAAAGTTTTCTTGAGGAACTTACCTACAATTTTATAATGGGAAATTAATGCACAAATAGAATGTACTGAACAGGAATTTCAGGAATGTCTTTCTTCATTAAGGAATACCTGCATGTGCAATTAGAACACAAGGAAACTTCCTTGAACTTAGTCTTGTTATGTTTTAGAACCATAAAATTTTAAGATTGGAAGAAATCTTATAAGTGATCAGATATAACCACTTCCTAATGCAGGAATCCCTGGCACATCTAGTTGTATGTTTTCAGTGGTGGACAAATCTTTCTGTGTGTGTGTCTGAGGCAGCCCTAATTCTCTTTTTGCAAAACTCTATCATCTTTCTTATTTTGAACTAAAATACATGCCCCTGGGGCTGGCCCAGTGGTGTAGTGGTTAAGTTCGTGCACTCCAATTCGGCTGCCCGAGGTTTGCTGGTTTGGATCCTGGGAGCGGATCTACACACTGCTCTTCAAGCCGTGCTGTGGCAGCATCTCACATAGAAGAAGTAGAAGGACTTATAACTAGGATATACAACTATGTACTGGGGCTTTGGGGAGAAAAAAATAAATAAAAAGAGGAAGATTGGTAACAGATGTTAGCTCAGGGTCAATCTTCCTCACCAAAAAAAAATAATAAAATACATGCCCTATCACTTTTATCCAACGGTCCTGGGACTACCATATGAAGAAGTATAGATAATGACAATTTCTCTTCCATTCAGATATTTGTGATCTATTGTTTGTCTACTCTCCATTTTACCAAACTCTTAAGACCTGTTTTTCTGTAGCTTATACATATTTACTACTTTTATTCCTTTCTATGTTTTCTATATTTCTGTTCTTTATTACTTTTTATTTTTAGCTATGTCTATCCTGAAAATGTTCTCTTTTATTAAATTCTCTTTTAATATTATACTCACAAATGAACAGAAGATTCCAGATGTGATCTAAGAAATTCATGATAAAAGGGGACTATTACTTTCTTTGACCTGGACACTGTTAATATTTTTAAAGATTTCATAAATATTGTACTTTAAGATTCTATGGCTCTGTAATTTCTTTTTCTTTCTTTTTTTTTTCATTCAGTTTTTGGCTCTGTGTTCTAAATTATATTACATGAGGTAGTTTTTGGATAAGTGAAATTTCAAAAATATTTAGTGTTTTTAGATTTATTCTAATGTTTTTATTTAAATAAAATGTTTTAAAAATATTAAATGCCATTATTTTACTAGGCACTATAAACATATTATGCTTTAAACTCTTGACATTGGTAACAGTGGATAGATAGAATGACTAATTGGCAACTGTAAATCACATAATGAATTTTTGGATATTACCTGTCACTGGAACATTTTCCCATGACACTGTTCCATGAGAATGTGGTAGCCAACTACAGTGAAATTATGTCATTAGAACCCTAGGGAATACTCTTAAGTCTCAGGTCTCCAGTCTCCAACAGAGTATTCTATAGAGTGCCCATTGGTGAGTGGGTCAGTTTCCTACACCTGGGTTTATTTTTTTCCTGGGAAATGGCAGCTATTCTATCGAATTTCTATGGATCTTCTATATGGAAGTCTTCTGTATTAGACACCTTTGGGAGGAAGCAATAGAATTTACTTTAAAGGGCATTTTCCCAAAATTTTGTTATCTGTCATTTGGATAATAACCCATTCTCAACACAGCAGGTAAGGTGATCCTGTCAAAACAAAAGTTAGATCATGTCATACCTCTGTTTAAAAGTTTCTGGTTCTTGCTCACATCTCTGAGTAAAAGCCAAAGTCATACCCCTCCCCCGAGCCTAGTCTCCCCCTTGCCCACTTCCCTCTAGTTGTACTAGATCCCCTTGCTGTTCTTAGTACATGTCTGACATGTTTTGCCTAAGAGCCTTTACATTTATTGTTCCTTCTGTCTGGAATATTTCTCTTATATATTGGCATGGCTCTGTTACTGCACAAAATTGGAGTTCTTTTGCCTGATGCACATAAACAAGCCAGTTAATTATGGGATCAGCATTTGGGAATAGAGATCAGCTTTATTCTGCGAGATCAGTCTTCAGGGAGACAGGGGGCCTGTGCCCTCGGGTCTGTCTCTCCAATTCAGGACTTGGGATGAAATTTAAGAAGTTTGGGAGAACAGGCTGGCATGCAGAAACACTGGTGGGACAGCTTTTGCTTGGTGGGTTTCAAGCATTTATGGTAAGCTTCTAGACATTTATGACAGGGTTCTAAACATTTATGATGGGTTTCTAAACATTTATGATGGGATTCTAAACATTTATGTTGAGGTTCTAAACATTTATGGTAAGATGGGAGAGGGCTTTTAACACTGAATCTTCCTGAATGATGGACTCCTCACTTTTGATAAGAGTCTGACTTGTAAATTCTGGTTGTGTCTTGGTCCTTTGGTTCTGTGGGGAGGAGAATCTTTGCTTCTGCAGTCATTTCAGGTCAAGATTTCTTCTTCTGTGCATGCTCTGGCTACGTGACTTTGCAAATTTTCTGAAAGGCAATTCTTAGTCCCTCTGTTGATAAGATGGGGTCAGTTGAACTGGTCTTGGAGGGCCTGCGGCTACAGCTCATGCTCTCAGCTCTGACAATACCACTCAAACATCAGTTTCTCTATGAGACTGTCTAAATTGCTGATATCTCTCCACACTACTACTAGCACTGCCATTTTCCTTTACCCTGCTTTTTCTTTTTAATAGCACTTATCATCCTCTAGCATATTATATATTCTGTTCCCCTTGCTAGAATGTAAGCTCCATAAGGAGCTATAAGGCAGGAATTTTTTGTTTTATTCCTTGATGTGTCCCAGGCACCTAGAACAGTGCCTAGCAGGTAGTTGGTATTTGATAAATATTTGTTGTTGAATGAAGATGCCTTAGATATAGGTTGAAAGAATATGTAGGATGCATTTTTCTAATCATCTATAGCTTTATTGGATTCTTCCCTATATAGCATTAATATTCTTTTGAATTTACCTTCCTGCCTTTTTTACTTTTGATAAAACTGAATGTATATGCCGCTCCTCTCCCTTCAAGCTATTATCATTTCCAGTGGAAATTGGAAATTGAGGGAAGTTGCAGTAGAGTATGAATTTCATTTGCAGTGTGTCTAGAATGATTGCCGTCTGAGATCTTTTTGTAGCTTTTTCTTCCCTTTTTGTTGATGTGGTAATAAGAAAGGGGAGGCAGAGGAGTGCACAGTTAACTTAAGCTGTTCTTTCTCCTCTTATTATGGAAAGGTGGTATTGTCTACCTTTAAATCAGGACTTACATTCTAATTTAACCCTAATACATTTCTGATTCAGATCTCCCAGAATGTCTTTGGATTATGATGTGAGACACAAAAATTTATGCTTCTAACCCTTCATGTTTTATATCTCTTTGAGGAAGAGGTTTAGTTAAATCCATCCTGACCATTGTCTTCGGTTCTCCAGCTCACATCTGTAAATCCTTGACCTTCTCAGCTTTTGCCCAACCAGGTATCTCAAAACAACTGCTATAGCTGACGGATTATCACAATGATGGATAGTTGTCTTTTATTTTACCTCTGAATGAAGAGCACCTGGATCATCCTTATTTCTGGTTTCAGTTGGTGAGAGTGGTCTTTAGTTGAGATTTTCAAAAGGCTAACTTATGTAGTGTTAAGTTATAACCTCAAATTTTTGCACAGAAAAGCTGATGTAACTGTGCTGGATTGACTTCATGATGTAATCTGAATAGAAATCTGCCAGATAATCTGTCTTTAGAGAAATGACATGAGAGGTAACTTTTTCTAGCTATTAGCCGTGTACTTTAATTTAAAAATTGAAATGTATCTATATTTCTCGGTTAGTTTCTTATAATTGTATTTTCTTGTTTTCCTTAGGATATTAGCTGCAATGAGATTCAGGTCCTTCCCCAACAAATGGGAAAATTACATTCACTTAGAGAGCTAAATATAAGAAGAAATAATCTTCATGTGTTGCCAGATGGTAAGATACTCACTATTTTTACTGACATGAATAAGAGAGTAAATATGTAAAGTTTAATTTAATTATTTTTCATTTCTGAACAGAATTAGGAGATCTTCCCCTAGTCAAGCTGGATTTCTCTTGTAATAAAGTGACCGAAATTCCAGTTTGTTACAGGAAGCTGCATCATTTACAAGTAATAGTTTTGGATAACAATCCGTTGCAAGTACCACCAGCACAGGTTTGTGATAAAAGTATGATACTTATTTCTTCTATTTTTATTCATAATTATATCTGTTACTGGTAAATCAAAAAGCATCAGCATTAGGAGGCAATTTGCTACTGAGATATTACTGTCTAAAGGAGTTTTTCTGAGAAGTGACTTTTTCATTTTGATAGGCGTTTTAGCTTAGTTTTTAGAGAATGGGATTTGGAAAACCCAAGTATCAACTCTCTGCTTGTGAACTGAGAATTCTGGTTGTCAATGTTATTTTAAAAGGATAGACTATGGAGTCTCTCCACCTTTGTCCTACTTAGGTGTATATCTACTTGAGATTAGTTGTGTGATTGATGGGAGCACATTCTTAGCACTGATAGATGGCATCATAACAGAAAGAACAAGATACAAGTGGAAAAGTATTAATTCAGATTTTTAGTTTGAGGATAAAAACCATGTGGAATCCACTAAAATGTAAAGGAATACATTATGATATAAACCCATAAGGACAAAGAATGAGAGAGAAGAGGACAGCGGGAAAGAAGAGGACAACAGAATTTTGGAAAATGGAAAATAGGTGTAGTAGCGGTGACTAGGGACTCTGCTTACACTGCACGAGAGCATCTGGCTGAGGAGGCACATGGCCGTGAAACACCAGCTTGCACTCTACTCTCAAGCTGTGTGCTCTGGCACAGGGTTTGCATACATCCAGGGTTCCCTTTTTCTTCCTACAAAGGTACATTCCACTCATGCCAAAGGAGGTGCCTTTTCTAATTCACAAAAAGGCTGGCTGGGGTCCCCATAGTAGCTGGCTTAGCAGGATGGGGAAAGCTGAAACTTGTGTCTTCTGTGGGAGAAGGCAACAAGCAACTAGTTGATTTACAGTGTTAAATCTGGGAATGGCTTGGGTATTGGAGGAAACATGTAACTCTGAATATAGGGTTGAAAGACTGAAAACTTGAAAGTCTGTAGAATTGTCTAAGGCAGCGCTGTCCAGGAGAACTTCCTGAATGATGGGAATGTTCTGTAATCTGTGCTGGCCAGTGCCATAGCCACTTGCCACATGTGGCTATTGATTACCTGAAATATGGCTAGTGTGACTAAGGAACCAAATGTTTAAATTTAATTTAATTTTGATTAAATTTAAATAGCTTCATGTGACCAGTGGCTACTGTAGGGATGGAAGAAATTTTCCTCTACCCTTCCAGCTTCTTCTGGCTGGTCTAAGAATTAAATTGACATGAGTCAGAATAACAGGAGAAAGTCAAACAAAGTCTAATAACATGTATACATGGGAGAAACCCAGGAAAACTGAGTAACTTGCCAAATTGGCCAAAACCACCACCTTAAATACCACTTTCAGGTAACAACAAAAGAGAATGTTGAGGTAGTGATTTGGGACTTCAAAGAGGAGGAGGGCAATTCACATGCAGATGGAAAAGCAAATGTTTGGTAAACAAATGTCATACCTTGCAGACACAATGAGACATGGAGAGGACTCTGACCAAAATGGGCCTTGTTAGGTTCCTCCCTATCATACCTAATTCATATTATACTATAGTTATCTATGGTGATAGCTCCTTCCTAGAACAGACCTCCTATTTTAAATTCTTTTAGGCAGTTAGGGGGAAGGTCAAAGTTTCTTCCTGAATCTTGTTCTTAAGAATAAGCCAAAGAGATACATTTTGGGGTTGCAAATTCTGTTCTACAGTCACGCCTTTGAAACTTCCCCAAGAAATTCCACAGTCCAGAAGCTGAGTTGGTAGATTGTTGCATCTCATTGAACCAGTCTCTTAGTCCTGGCAGTAGGTCAGACCAATTAAATTTATTTCATGAGGCAGTGAGTCAGGTGGGCTTCCAAAGTTAGGCCTATATTGTGTAAGCAAGCAATCAGATATTTAATAAGAGACATTTCTATGGAAACAAAAGAAAGACAAAGATTAATGGTTAGAGCAAATTTTAAATGAGTTTCTGAGCCCAGCGGACAGCCAGTCAAGATTTCTAAATGTCAGGTTGAAGCATCTTTTGCAGTTTGAAATGTCTCTGATGATGTCATCGGGTTTTCAGGTATCTTTCTGAGTGGCTTAAACAGCAACAGGCATGAAGATTGCCTAAACATGGGCTATTGTGGTGATCTCTCTTAAGTTTATATCAAGTTGTTCAGCTTCAGTTTCCAGGGCTTCATGAAAAAGGCTAGTTTCAGTTCTCAATGATTCCAAAACAAAAGGATGGGAAAAAATTGAAAACATTAGTTTGGAGATTTGTGGCCAGACATTTGAGAAAACTAGAAGAATTTAGGATACAGTCCAGTTTACAGATAGAAAACAAAAACCTCAAAGACAATTAACAGAACTAGAATCTAATATCCACAAAGGTGTGCTACTGAAGCATAATTTTTCTCTCTAAAATCACTCTCATTCCTACCAAAGATAGCCAAATTAAGACTAATTTGTTTGCAAAATAAGTCTAGTTTTAATTAACAAGTCCAAAATTTACACCCTCGGATTCTTGCCCCTAGCTCCACAGCCACATGACTGCCTCTCACTTGCCTTAGCAGAAGCCTGGGGTTTACTCTGAGGAGTAGGTAGATTCACTCAGATTCTCTCCCTCAGCTCAACAGCCAAGTGACTGTCACTCCTTACCTCAGTAGAAGCCTGGAGTTTACTTTTTAGAGCAGTGCTGTCCATTGGAACTTTCTGTGGTGATGGAAATGTTCTGTATCAGCTCTGTCCAGTATGGTAGCCACAAGTGGCTGTTGAGTACTTGAGAGCACATAATGTGACTGAAGAATTTGAATTTTTAGTTTTACTTAGATTTAATTAATTTAAATTTAAATGGCCACATGTGGTTAGTGGCTACTATATTGGACAGCACTATTGTAGAGAGAGTGAACCAGTTAGGTGCTCCAGGTACAGGAATGGGCAGGAGTGAGATCTCATACTGAAAACAGTGAATGATTACATACTGAATGTTGGGACCCTCTGTTAGACTTCTCTTGCTTGGCTCCCAGAATGCTAGCAGCCTGTCTTATATATCTCAGGCAGGATTGGTGGATTTCTCTCTTGGTAAACTGACTAGGAGAAAAGACCTACATACATGCTGATCTTTGGGGGTCCCCTGATAAAATGAGAAGTCCCTGTCTGATGACTAGACAGTGGGGCTCACCATTGATAAACTTCCCTCTACATACGCAGAGCTTCCAGTTGTTCTATTTTAGTCTTGAAAATGCACAGACAGCCACGGATCACTAGACATTGCAGGAATAATCTCTAACATGAAAGACAGAGACCAAAACACTGAAAGGCCTCCGTTGAAACAAAATGGATCACATTCATAGGAGTGGTAATCGGAATGATTTCTCAGCAGCAGCACATGAAGCTGGAGGATGTTAGAACGATGTCTTCACAGACTGAGGGAATATTTCCAACTTTCTCTGCTCAAACTATCAGTCAAGTGTGAGGTAGGAAAAAAGTTTCAAACATGTAAGGTCTCAGAAATTTTAGCTCTCATGCATCCTTTAATAGGAAACTAGCAGAGGGTGTGCTATATCAAAATGTGGAAGTAAATTAGGAAAGAGGAATTCTTCACCTTCTTGAATACCTATAATTCTTATGTTGCATTTCCTCATTGAGTTGGATATTTCTTGGAGACCTTCTTCATTTCTTTTTAGTCTTAGTTCTCTCTCCTCCTTTGTCTGGAGCATTTCAACATGTCTATCTTTGATTATGCTGATTTGTTCCTCTGTGATATACACTCGAGCATTCAGGGAATCCGTATTTTATTTTATTTCTTCCATTGTGTCTTTCATCTCTAATATTTCTGATCGATTCTTCTTTATAGTTTCAATCTCTTTTGTGAAGTAGCTCCTGAACTCGTTGAATTGTTTCTCTATATTCAGTTTTACCTCCTTGAGTTTTTTGATGATACCTATTTTGAATTCATTGTTGTTTAGCTTACATATTTCTGTGTCCCCGGGACTGAGTTCCAGGTGCTTGTCCTTTTCTCTCTGGTCTGGAGATTTGGTGTAATGTCTGATGTTGGAAGGTCGGCTCTTTCTCCATTATTCGGTTGCAGTTACAGCCTATCACCACTGGGTGGGGGTCAAGAGCCACGTATTCTGAGCCCTCCACCTCCAACGGAGATGGCATGGCACAGGGCGGGGCAGGGCAAGGGTGCTTTCTCCAGTGTGCAGTCCAGGATTTTTCGATCAGCTCTCAGTATCTGGTCTCCTGGGGTCTTGGCTTGATGAGGCCACCCTGCCTGAAAGCTTTCACCTTGTTAAAGGGCTTCCCTCTAGGCTGCAGGGCCTTGGGGAGTCCTGGGTGATCCCGAGAGTGAGCGATCCCTCTCCCACTCGTTGCCTAACGGAGCCTCCCACAGCAGCAATTGCAGTCTTTAGGCGAGGGAGCGAAGTTCTCTCTTACCCCATTCCAGCTCCTCTGAGGCTTCAGCCTCTCCACGCTCCGTCATGTGGCTGTGTGTCTCTCCGTGGTTTTTGTGTTGTTAGGATATCTTCTGTTGGAGTATGGTTGCCCTTTTTTGTTGTATGTTGGAGGGAAGAGAGTCCCAGGCAAGTTCACCCCTCCATGATGCCCATGTCACTCCAAGAAAGAGAAATTCTTCATGTCCAAGATTGAGAGGTATGCTTAGGCCTAGAGAACAGTCAGTCAGTTTGGATTATGGGGGTTCTTTCCAAAAGGAAAAAAGAAAGAAACTGATAGATAACTTGATGTGTTGGTCAATATGGAGAGATGTTTTAAAGCTCTGTCAGAGAGTCAAGAATGAATTAGTAATAGGCATACAGAAAATTATGCAAAGGAAAAAATGGGTCAGTTTAGTCACTTTAGGAAAAATGGAGAATACTCTATGTGGTTTATCTGTGAATTTTTTTCTTGGTCTTAATATGGTAAATACTGGATTTTGATTTAATGAGAAATTGTAACATAGTTATAATAATAGCAAAGATTTATGTAGCACTTGCTGTGCTCCAGGCTCTGTCGAAAATGCTTTACATGCATTAACTCATTTAATTCTTATAGTAACCTTGTAAAACAGGTACTGTCATTATTCCTCATTTTATATATGGGGAAACAAAGGCATGGAAGTTAACTAACTTGTCCAAGGTCACCTGGCTAGTATGTGGTAGAGCCTGGTTTCAAACCAAGGCAGTCTGATTCCAGACTCCATGCTCTGACTTCTATGCTAGACTTCTGAAGAGGGGGGAAGTATGTTTATATGAATTGACGGGGATTAGAGATGGGCGGATGGTAGTGGTGACTGATGATCTGTAATGGGGGTAGTGGTAATGTAAGAAATCTAAGTCCTCATCTTCATTAGTAAGACCTCAATAAATAAAATCTATAGTTGAAAAATAAAAAAATACCAGTAGAATCATGTTATTTATAAATATGAAGGTAAATAGCAGGAAACCAACTAAAAGAGCTGAATGTGGGAACTGGGTCATAGAGATTGAAAGGGATAGAGTGGGGAATTAATTTTTCCTTATCAGTTATATAATTCTCTTTGATTGTTTTTTAGTTTTTATTTTTTTTAAAGATTGGCACGTGTGCTAACATCTGTTGCCAATCTCCTTTTTCTGTCTTTCATTCTTCTCCCCAAAACCCCCTGGTACATAATTGTATATTCTAGTTGTGAGCCATGTCCGTTCTCAGGATCTGAACTGGTGAAACCCTGGGCTGCTGAAGCGGAGTGTGCAAACTTCAGCACTCGACCACAGGGCTGATCCCTCTCTTTGATTTTTAAAGCTATGTATGTGAGTTAGTATGATAAAAATTAAATTTACAGAAGAAAATAATTCACCAGCATTTAATTTGGTAGTGAAAGATATTTTTTTTTCAGTTTGGACAGATAATAAGATGTGTTTTAATTTTTAATGTATTTATATTCTAATAGGTCAGAAGTTTTAATTTTCCTTTTAAATGAAATTTTTTCACTGGTCAGTTCGGAAGTGATATCTATTAAAATTATCTAAGAAACATTCTTCCTTTATACCTGGAATGGTTGCTTTTTTTTTTTGAGGAAGAATAGCCCTGAGCTAACATCTGCTGCCAATCCTCCTCTGTTTTGCTGAGGAAGACTGGCCCTGAGCTAACATCTGTGCCCATCTTCCTCTGTTTTATGTGGGACGCCTGCCACAGCATGGCTTGCCAAGTGTTCCATAGGTCTGCACCTGGGATCTGAACTAGCCAACTCCAGGCCGCCCAAGCAGAATGTGTGAACTTAACCACTGTGCCACAGGGTCGGTCCCTGATAATTACTTTTTAATGTACTTTTTTAACTGTTTCTGTTGTTGATTATTTTTGTATGTTTTGCTAGGTTATATCCATAAAACAAAACATGTTTTATTATAACTTTTAAGAAAAATTTATTTAATATCACTCATGGTGATTGAAGTTAACCATAGTAAAGCTGACTTATCATTTTCTTATCACTCATTGTTTTGTATAGAATACTTTTTTTTTTTTTTTTTAAGATTTTATTTTTTCCTTTTTCTCCCCAAAGCCCCCCGGTACATAGTTGTGTATTCTTCATTGTGGGTTCTTCTAGTTGTGGCATGTGGGACGCTGCCTCAGCGTGGTCTGATGAGCAGTGCCATGTCCGCGCCCAGGATTCGAACTAACGAAACACTGGGCCGCCTGCTGCGGAGTGCGCGAACTTAACCACTCGGCCACGGGGCCAGCCCCTAGAATACTTTTTTTCACATAGCATTTTACCCTTCATTATTTCTTTTTTCCATCACCAATGAAAATAACTTTTCAGGAGTTTGTCTTAGGATAAATAAACAATTTAAAAAAATTATTTTATTCTAACTGGCCTGCCATTACAATTTTCAGCAAGTTCATTTTTCCTCTATTTACATTCTTTTCATTAGCTTTCTTCCAGTGTTTAGACCAAATGACTTAGTGGATTTTATGAAATTACTTTAAATAATTACATGGATTATTTTTTTCCTGTTCTCAACACTACAAGGAATATATTTCTTTTTACTTTTTTCTAATAAAGGCAACTTTGATGAAGTATAAATTTTTATATTGTTTATTGGTTTGTACATTGTGCTCTTAACAAGAAAACTTTAATGAAATGCAGAAAAATTAACTTATTTTTTATTGATGTCATAATACTTTATAACACTGAGAAATTTCAGTTGTACATTATTATTTGTCAGTTACCATATATATGTGCCCCTTTACTCCTTATGCTCACCCATGAACCCTTTTCCCCTCTGGTAACCACTAATCTGTTCTCTTTGTCCATGTGTTTATCTTCGACATATGAGTGAAATCATATGGTGTTTGTCTTTCTCTGTCTGGCTTATCTCACTTAACATAATAACGTCAAGTTCCTTCTTTTGTCTTTTTTTTACAGCTGTGTAGTATTCCATCTTTATGCATTCATCAGTTGATGGGCACTTGGGTTGCTTCCACTTCTTGACTATTGTGAATAATGCTGCAGTGATGATAGGGGTGCATAAGTCTCTTTTAATTGTTGATTTCAAGTTCTTTGAATAAATAACTAGTAATGGAATAGCTGGGATGTGTGGTATTTTGATTTTCAACGTTTTGAGAAATCCCCATACTGTTTTCCCTAGTGGCTGTACCAGTTTGCATTCCTACCAGCAGTGTATGAGGGTTCCCTTTTCTCCACATCCTCTGCAACAATTATTTTTTTTGTCTTGGTTGTCAGAGCCATTGTAACAGATGTAAGGTGATATCTTATTGTAGTTTTGATTTGCGTTTCCTTGATGATTAGTGATGTTGAACATCTTTTCATGTGTCTGTTGGCCATCTGTATGTCTTCTTTGGGGAAATGTCTCTTCATATCCTCTGCCAATTTTTAGATCGGGTTGTTTGTTTTTTGTTGTTGAGTTGTGTGAGTTCTTCATATATTATGGAGATTAACTGCTTGTTGGATATATGATTTTTAAATATTTTCTCCAAGTTGATGGGTTGTCTTTCTGTTTTGTTCCTGGTTTCCTTTGTCTTGCAGAAGCTCTTTAATCTGATGAAGATCCATTTGTTTATTTTTCCTTTTGTTTTCCTTGCCTGAGTAGATATGGGATTTGAAAAGATCCTTCTAAGACCAATGTCAAAGAGTGTACTGCCTATATTTTCTTCTGGGAGTTTTATGGTTTCACATCTTACCTTCAGGTCTTTAATCCATTTTGAGTTACTTTTTGTGTATGGTGAAAGATAATGGTCTACCTTCATTCTTTTGCATGTGGCTGTTCAGTTTTCCCACCACCATTTATTGAAGAGACTTTCCTTTCTCCATTGTATGTTCTTTAGCTCTTGTCAAAGATTAGCTGTCTGCAGAAGTGTGGTTTTATTTCTGGGCTTTCAGTTCTTTTTGTGGGGGGTGGGGAAGATTAGCCCTGAGCTAACTACTGCCAATCCTCCTCTTTTTGCTGAGGAAGACTGGCCCTGAGCTAAATCCATGTCCATCTCCCTCTACTTTATACATGGGACACCTACCACAGCATGGCTTTTGCCAAGGGGTGCCATGTCTGCACCCGGGATCCAAACCGGTGAACCCTGGGCCGCCGAGAAGCAGAATGTGTGAACTTAACCGCTGCGCCACCAGGCTGGCCCCTGGGCTTTCAGTTCTGTTCAGTTGATCCGTGTATCTGTTTTTGTACCAGTGCCATGCTGTTTTGATTACTATAGCTTTGTAGCATATTTTGAAATCAGGGATTGTGATGCCTCCAGCTTTGTTCTTTTTTCTCAGGATTGCTTTAGCTATTCGAGGTCTTTTGTTGCCCCATATGAATTTTAGGATTCTTTGTTCTATTTCTGTGAAGAATGTCATTGGGACTCTCATTGGGATTGCATTGTATCTGTAGATTGCTTCAGGTAGTATGGACATTTCAACTATCTTTATTGTTCCAATCCATGTGCATGGAATATTTTTCCATTTCTTTATGTCATCATCGATTTCTTTCAATAATGTCTTACAGTTTTCATTTTGTAAGTCTTTCACCTCTTTGGTTAAATTTGTTCCTACATATTTTATTGTTTTTTTTTTTGCGATTGTAAGTGGGACTGTATTCTTGAGTTCTCTTTCTCTTAGTTCGTTATTAGAGTATAGAAATACAACTGACATTTTTAAGTTGATTTTGTACCCTGAAACTTTGTTGTAGTTCTTGATCATTTCTAATAGTTTTCCAATCGATTCTTTAGGGTTTTCTATGTATAAGATCATGATGTCTGTAAACAGTGAGAGTTTCGCTTCTTCACTCCCTATTTGGATTCCTTTTATTTCTTTTTCTTGCCTAATTGCTCTGGCCAAAACCTCCAGTACTATGTTGAATGAGAGTGGCAAGACTGCGCACGATTGTCTTGTTCCTTTTCTGTAAGGGATGGCTTTCAGTTTTTCCCCATTGAGCATGATGTTGGCTGTGGGTTTGTCATATATGGCCTTTATTATGTTGAAGTGCTTTCCTTCTATACCCATTTTATTGAGAGTTTTTATCATAAATGGATGTTGGATCTTGTAAAATGCTTTTGCTGCATCTATTGAGATGATTATGTGTTTTTTATTTCTCATTTTGTTAATGTGGTTTGTCACATTGGTTGATTTGTGGATGTTGAACCATCCCTGTGTCCCTGGTATAAATCCCACTTGATCATGGTATATGATCCTTCTAATATATTACTCTATTTGATTTGCCAGTATTTTGTTGTGGATTTTGCATGTATATTCATCAGCCATAATTGGCCTGCAATTTTCCTTCCTGTTGCCTTGTCTGTCTTTGGGATCAGGGTGATGTTGGCCCTGTAAAATGGGTTAGGAAGTGTTCTGTCTTCTTCAACTTTTTGGAATGGTTTGAGGAGGATAGGTACCAGATCATGTTTCACTGTTTGTTAGAATTCTCCAGAGAAGCCATCTGGTCCTGGACTTTTTATTTTTTGAGAGGTTTTCAATTACTCTTTAAATCTCTTGTAATTGGTCTATTCATATTCTCTGTTTCTTCTTTGTTCAGTTTTAGGAGGTTGTATGAGTCTAAGAATTTATCCATTTTTTCTAGATTGTCCAATTTGTTGGCATATAGTTGTTTCATAGTATTCCTTTATAATCCTTTGTATTTCTGTGGTATCTGTTGCCATTTCTCCTCTTTCATTTCTAATTTATTTGATCCTTCTCTCTTTTTTTCCTAGTGAATCTAGCTAAGGGTTTTTCAATTTTGTTTATCTTCTCAAAGAACCAGCTCTTAGTTTTACTCATCCTTTCTAATGTTTTCTTTGGTTTCAGTTTCATTTATTTCTGCTCTGATTTTTGTTATTTCCCTCTTTCTGCAGAGTTGGGGCTTTGGTCTTCTTTTTGTAGTTCTGTTAGTTGTAGTTTAAGATTGGCTAGGGCCCGGCCCCATGGCTGAATGGTTAAATTCGCGTGCTATGCTGCAGCGGCCTGGGGTTTCACCAGTTTGAATTCTGGGCACGGATATGGCACTGCTCATCAGGCCATGCTGAGGCTGTGTCCCATATGCCACAACTAGAAGGACCCACAACGAAAAATACACAACTATGTACTGGGGGGCTTTGGGAGAAAAAGGACAAATAAAATCTTTAAAAAAACCCCAAAAGATTGGCTATTTGTTAAGGCTGACCTGTATTACTTTGAATTTCCCTCTTAAAGGGTCTGCTTTTGCTGCATCCTATATGAGTTGGTATGATGTATTTTCATTTTATTTTTTCTCCAGATATTCTTTGATTTCTAGTTTAATTTCTTTAGTGATCCATTGGTTGTTCAGTATCATGTTGTTTAGTCTCCGTGCGTTTGTCACTTTCCCAGCTTTTTTCTTGTACTTGATTTCTAGTTTCATAGCATTATGGTGGGGAAAGATGCTTGATATGATTTAAGTCTTCTTAAATTTATTGAGGTTTGCTTTGTTTCCCTATATATGGTCTATCCTTGAGAATGTTCCATGTGTACTTGAGAAGAATGTGTATCTGCTGATTTTGGATGGAGTGTCCTATATATATCTGTTAAGTGCATGTGGTCTAGTTTTTCATTTAGTTCCACTATTTCCTTGTTGACTTTCTGTCTGGATGATCTATACATGGATGACAGTGGGATGTTATGGTCCCTTACTGTTCTTCTGTTGTTGTTAATGTCTCACTTTTGGTCAGTTAATAATTGCTTTAAGTACTTTGGTGCTCCTCTCTTAGTTGCATATATATTTATAAGTGTTATGTCCTCTTGATGGAGTGTCCCTTTTATCATTATATACTGCCCCTCTTTGTCTCTCATTGTCTTTTTTATCTTGAAGTCTGCTTTGTTTGATATAAGTATGGCAACATTTGCTTTCTTTTGTTTGCCATTAGCTTTGAGTATCATCTTCCATCCATTCACTCTGAACTTATGTTTGCCTTTAGAGCTGGGATGACTTTCCTGGAGCAGCAAATTGTTTGGTCTTGTTTTTGAATCCATCCAGCCGCTCTGTGTCTTTTGATTGGGGAATGCAGTCCATTTACATTTAGAGTGATTATTGATATATGAGGGCTTAATGCTGTCCATTTCTTGCTTTTTTCCCAGTTGGTTTGTATTTCCCTTGTTTATCATCCCATGTATTTTGGACTGCCAATTCAGTTTGGTGGCTCTCTATGGTAATTTTCTTAGTTTCCTGTTTATTTATCATTTGTGTCCCTGTACTGATTTTTTGTTTAGTGGTTACCGTGAGGTTTGTATAAAAGATCTTGTAGCTGAGATAGTCCATTTTCTGATAGCCTCTTATTCCTTTAGTGTAAGCAAGTTTCATCCCTTTCCTTTTCCCCTTCTAATTTATTGTGGTAAGAACTTACTCTGTTATGTGTTTTGAATTTGTGAGTAAAATGAAATGATTGTATTTATTTTTGATATTTTCCTTCCCTTTATCTTTAATGTTACAATTAAGTGTTTGGTAACCTGTTTTGATAGAGAGTTGCATTTTTCTGATTTTATTTGCCTATTTATCTCCTTGCTCAAGGCTTCTTTTTTCTGAGTGTGAGGGCCTTCTTGATCAGATCTTGTAGGGAGGCATATTGTGGCAATGAACTCCCTCAGGTTTTGTTTGTCTGGGAGTTTTTATTTCTGCATCATATCTGAAGGATATTTTCACTGGAGAGATTATTCTTGACTGAAAGATTTTGTCTTTCAGAATTTTGAATATATCATTTCACTCTCTCCTAGCCTGTAAGGTTTCGTCTAAGAAATCCGCTGAAAGCCTGATAGGAGTTCCTTTGTAGGTTATTTTTTGCTGCCTTGCTTCGCTTAATGTTTTTTCTTTCTCATTGACTTTTGCCAATTTTAGTATTATATGCCTTGGAGAAGGTCATTTTGCATTGATGTAATTAGGAGTTCTATTGGATTCATGTACTTGTAAGTCCAGTTTTTTCACCAGGTTTGGGAAGTTCTCAGCCATTATTTCTTTGAACAAGCTCTCTGCTCCTTTCTCCCATCTTCTCCCTCTGGAATACATATAATCCTTATGGTGCATTTCCTAATTGAGTCGGATATTTCACAGAGAATTTCTTCATTTCGTTTTAACCTGTTTCTCTCTCCTTCTCCATATGAAGCATTTTTTTATTCCTATCCTCTAGGTTGCTAATTATATCCTCCATAATATCAGCTCTGTTATTTAAGGACTCCAGATTTTTGTTTATCTCAACCAGTGTGTTTTTCATCACCAACATTTCTGATTATTTCTTTATAGTTTTGATCTTTTTTGTGAAGAGTTCCCTCTGTTTGTTAATTTTGTTTCTGATTTTGTTGAACTGTCTTTCTGAATTCCCTTATAACATGTTTAGTTTTTTTATGATGGCTCTTTTGAATGGTCTGTCATTTAGATTGTAGATTTCTGTGCTTTCAGAATTGGTTTCTGGGTGTTTGTCTTTTTCTTTCTGGTCCGGAGTATTAATATATTTCTTAATACCATTTGATAGAGTGGATTTGTGCTATTACATAGTGATATTATTTGCTCACCAGTTCTACCTGCCACCACTGGGACGGGGCAGGGGCTATATAGTCTGAGCTCACTGTGACCCCTGTCAGCTGTGCCAATCAGAGCCTGGGCCACTCCTTAGGATTGCAGTGGCCCTGTGGGGTCCCCCACTGAATGGGAAAGGAATCATGTGGGCGCTCAGGGCTGCTGCTGCCTGATCCCACAGTCCTGTTGAGACGCACTCCCCCATTTGGGGCCATAGCGGTACTATGGGCATTTGTGGCAGACAGGAGCTCATTCACCCAGACTCACAGGTCCGCCACTGTCTGCTTCTAGGTCACACCAGCTGTTGTGCTTGATGTGTGGGGCCTCCCCACTAGGTCCAAGCCAGAACCACTCCCGGGACTGTGGTGTTACTGTGGGCTCTCCCACTGGACCAGAGTGAGATCACACAGGGGCTCAGGCCTGCTGCCACCTGCTCCCACAGTCCTTCCGAGTCGCGCTTCCCCCATCGGGGCTGTAGTGGTACTATGGGCGTTTGCAGCAGCTGATAGCTCGTTTGCTGGACTGTAGGTATGCTGCTGTCTGCTCCTAGGTGACACCAGCTGTTGTGCTTGGGGCCTACCCCCTGAGTCTGAGCCAGAGCCACTCCCTGGGACCGTGGTGGGACTGTGGGCTCTCCCACTGGACCAGAGAGCCATCATGTAGGGGCTCATGCCTGCTTCCATCTGCTCCCACAGTCCCACCAAATTGCGCTTCCGCCTTTGCTGCCCCCACAGTTCTCTGGGCATTCGAGGCAGCTGGGAGCTTGTTCACCCGGGCTTGCAGCTCTGCTGCCATCTGCTTCTAGGTTGCACCAACCTTTGTGCTTGATAGGTGGGGCCTCCCTACTGGATCTGAGCCTGAGCTGCTCCCTGTGGACCTCACACCCTGTGGACTCTCCCTCGTGACAGGGAAGTGATCACGGGGGTCGCTCAGGGCTGCTATCACCTGTTTCTGCAGTCATGCAGAGTTGTGCTCCAACCCTTGGTGCTGTAGCGGTGCTATGAGCACTCCAGTTGGGAGAGCAGTCACACGCATGTACTGGGCTGCCTGGGAGCCAGAGAGTGCTCACCTGTCTCTACCACCTTCCCAGGGGGTTGTCCATCCACCTTCAGATGTATAGCTGCTTGAGTCTCTCATGCATCCTGATGTGCTGTGGGGGTTTCCTCCACTGATCAATGAATATCCATTTAATTGTAGTTCGAAGGGGGAGAGACAAAGGGAACAGCTCACTCTGCCATGTTGCTGACCTAACTTAATTTTTCTAATAAGTCCAGAGATGGTAATAGAATTCTAGTTGGTATCAGTGTTTTCAGATATTTTCACTTAGTATCAGAAGTACAAATTAAATATACAAAGTAGCTATCATGATTGTGATGTCTCAGCATAATTCAAATTATTAAAATGTATAAATAAATTGGTAGATGACCTTTATATTTGGACCTATATAATTAAACCCACTTTCTTCATTATTTTTTGACAGATATGTTTAAAGGGAAAAGTACACATATTTAAATACTTAAATATCCAAGCATGTTGCAGAATGGATAAGAAGCCAGATTCTCTGGATCTTCCATCGTTGAGTAAAAGAATACCCTCCCAACCTCTCACAGACAGGTAATGTAATATTTTTACAGTGTCATTTCCTGATGATTGGTGTCTTCTTTCTATATAAATGATATTTATTAAATTTGAGGATATTTATTTAGGCTGATTGGCCCAGTGTTAAAATCAGTAATTGGCTGAAGTGAAATAGTACCATCATAGAATGAACTTCTGGGATACAAGAATAAATTTGGGATTTTCTCAAAAATGTAATTGTTATTAAAGCTTCAGTAGTAAAATATAAATGTTTGACATTATAGTGCAGAAACGCTAATTTCTCAGCACTTGACAATTTCTCAGCAGTTTACAACAATAAATTGTTAATTTGCTCCTGTGATCACTCTATTGTATAATTGTAATAACAAGTAGAATTTGACTTTGAACTGAGGTCAGTGGACAAGGCAGACATATTAGGGTAACTTTCTTCCTTCATAGTCTTCATATTCTTTGTCTGGATCAAAGATGATTTATCATTGATGTTCTGTATGATGTTGATGTTTTTCTCCTCATGAGATTTTGAAATGGTAGATTTGATATTCTGTTTTTAATTCATTCTTTCAAGATGTGGATTGGTCTGAAAGATTTTAGAAAACATAATTCCATCCAGTAGTATGGAAAATAATTTGGGATGGGGCGAGACTACAGAAAGGGAGACTCTGTCCCTGCCTAAAATATCTAAAGGTTTGTCATTGCATTTATGACAAAGTTTAGACTACTTGGAATGGCAGTATAGTACTGTTGTTAACAGTGCATGTTCTTGAAGTTCTGTTCTCCAGTAGGACTTTTTCCTGCATATTTCTGTTGTCTAAGTAGAATTAAATATTGAAAATTACATTTAGTTCCTAAAGATTATTTTGGTTAATATGAATGGTTGTAGACCAAGTAGTTCTACAAAAATTAGACTTAATTCATATTCTAATCCCTATTACTTTGCTTTATATTTATTTTAAAATGAATTACTTTAGTAACAGCATTCATTATATTAGTCATTTATTAATTTTATAAATATTAGTTGAATGCCTTCTGTTAGGTTCAGTGTGTATTTTGTTGAATGACATACACATTGTTCTTGGCCCTCATGAAGCTCGTAGTCTAGTGTAGGAGGAGACAGCCAATAAACAAAGCAAGGCAGTATAATACACACACACACACATATAATTTCAAATTGTAGTGGGTGTTATGAAGGAAAGGAACAGTTTCAGGAGTGTGGTCAGGGAATGTCTGTTTGGGAAGGTCAAGACCTGAAAGGAGAAAAGCTAGCTGTGTACGGAGTGAGAGGAAAAGCATTTAAGGCAGAAAGAGTGACATGTGCAAAGGCTTTAAGTTAGGAAGAAACTTGGTGTGTTAAAAAAACTGAAAGGAGGCCAGCATGGTTGGAGCAGAGTGGCTGATTTGGGAGAGAGAGTTGAGAGTCAACGCTCAAGTCATGTTGGGGCTTTGGAGGCTGTGGTAAGGAGTTTGAATTTTACTTAGAGTGCAGTGGGAAGTTATTGGACATTTATAAGCAGGGGAATAGCATGAACTGATTTATGTTTAAAAAAAACTGTCTTGGCTCTTATAGGGAGAATAGATTGGAAGTGAGCAAAAGCAGAAGCACAGGGACTAGTTAGGTTGTTGCAATACTGCCAAGAGATCAAGGGGTCTTGAATAGGGTGAGTGCAGTAGAGATGAAAAGGAGTGGACAGAATTGAAATATATTTTGGAGATGGTTTCTGGCAGTGCTGTCCAAAAGAAATATCATGTGAGGCACATGTGTAATTTTAAATTTTCTTGTAACGCATTAAAAAAGTAAAAAAGAAACAAGTGAAAGTAGTTTTAATAATACATGTTGTTTAACTCAGTATATCCAAAATACTATTTCGACATATAATTAAATATAAAAATTCACAAGTTATTTCACATTCTTTTCTTCCTGTTAAATTTTTGCAATCTGGTGTGTATTTTACATCTACAGCACATCTCACTTTGGACTAGCCACAGTTCAAGTGATCAGCAGCCATATATGGCTAGTGGCTACTGTATTGGACAGTGCAGGTCAATAGAGTGTACTTATAAGTTGGCTCTTGAGTGTGCTAATCTTTCACTCACAGCCTGTAGTGAACTACTTAGAAAATTCTTGTATGTACTTTCCACTTATGCCCTTGGCAGTATGGTTCTTAATACCTAGGGTACCCTTCTATGCCTTGACTATTTTGTATATGCTTTATTCTACATAGATAGACATTACAGTAGTTAAGTATATCAGCTCTTGAGTCAGACATAATATGCCTGTGAAGCCCTTCTCTGAATTTTAATAACTGTATGTCCTTGTGTCATAATGTCACTGGCCTTTGGTTTTCTTATATGTAAAAAGGAAAATACTCGTATGGATGTTGTCAGGATTAAATGAAATAATGTAAATAGAGTACTTAACACAATGCCTTACCCATAATGATTCCTCAATATATAGCTTGAATTATCATTGTCATGTATTACAAATACATGGGTGTATTTTAGTATAGTACATTGATGTATTATTGTGCAGTAGAATCAGACGGATTTTGGCTCTAATCATGGTTTAACCTCTTAATTCCTCTGTGGCCTAAGTTATTTAAGTTCTCCAGGCCTGTTTCTTTATTAAAAATGTTAACAATACCCATTTCGTAAGCTTGTTGTGAGAATTAAATGTGTGCTTGGCAACTAGTTCAGTAAATGATATTCAGTAAATGTTAGAATTTTTCCCTTTGGCAAGTTAACGTTTATAAACTTCGTCATCATCATTTGTAAAAAGAAATAATAATGCATAAGCTTCAGAATGTAAGGATTATAAATAAAATATGAGGTGCACGTGGTACAGTACCTAACACAGTTTAGACACTCAACAAATGCTAGCAGTTATTGCCTTTTCATCCTTCAAGAGGAAGCTCAAATGCCACTTTCTTGGCTGAGATCTTTCCTAACCTTACGAAAGAAAATAAATTAATCTCTCTTTTCTCATAGCACTTTATATTTACCTTTGTCAAAGTCTTCAAAACATGTAAACATACTCACTTCCCCTCTGGGCTAAGAGCCCTCTGAGGTCATGCATTTTTTAATTTATCTCATCGCATTTCAGGAGTTGAGCATAGTACCTGACACTTGGTAATTGCTTCCCTAAGTTTATTGATATATTCCTGAAAAATATAAAAATTAATACTTAAGGAGGAAATATAGCATAGTGATTAAGATCAGGGACTTTAGTGTTAGCTAATCTCAGGATCAAGTTTAGATTGCTTATTTGCAAGTTGCGAGTCATCTGTAAATTGTTCAACCCCTCCTGGCCTCAGTTTGCTCATCTCAGGTTCCTCAGTCAAATGAGAAAACTCTAACAACCTGCTAGAGTTTTCACAAGGAATGTATGAAGTGTTGTTTTTAAAGCACTTAGACCAATTTCTGGCACGTAATAAGTGGTCAATGTAGAGTGTATGGTAAATCTGCAAATTAAAGTGAAAAATGCTTTGTAACCTGGGTGGTATGCTGTGTAATTAAGAAATTGTAAGGACAACTCTATACTCACACCAAAACAATTGTTTATTGAATACTTTGTAGACTTCTTTTTCTGCGTTTCCTGTTTTCTTAATTATTAAATGGGCATTATTTATAAAGCCAAAGGATATTTTTTACAGCTAATGAAGAAGAAACTATGAATTGAAGTTAAAAATATTTTAATGTTCTATGGTGAAATTTGTCAGACCTATGAGATAAATGGAAAGACCTTTGATCAAGATTATTTTCTAGCAGGGCTATCTGCTTTTCTGACTCTCTCAGGAGAAATAATAGGTTATTGTTAACAATTGACACTTCACAACAGAGCACATGAAGGAAAAATATTGCATGAGGAACATTAATTGTTTTGTAGGAAGATTTCTGATATTTTTCCCCTCATGTCCTTAAGGATCTTACACATCAGAAATAAGTATTCTGTATTATCTAAGGAAATTTTAGGTCAAGTCTGTATTATCTATTTAAGAAGAAAACCCTAACTGCCCTTAGAATTTCTATTTCCATAGTATGGAAGATTTTTATCCAAATAAAAATCATGGCCCTGACTCTGGAATTGGAAGTGATAATGGAGAGAAACGATTATCTACAACGGAAGTGAGTCTTTCTATTGTTGATCTATTTTATTTTAAAATTTTATTAGAGCTTTGAAATAGGTAGACACTTGCACACACTTGATTTGTTTTGTTTAAAAATATGATCATCACTACAACTTATGACATCAAATGACAAAAGGACATGCATATTTTTAGAAGCAGAACAGTAAATCTTAACATATTAATTTTTGGTTTGAAAACTAGAGATATAAAGCAGATATCCTATACTTCATATGTGAAATTAAAGCAACTTAATCCTTATCATAGGTTTAGGATGCCTTATTTATACATTGTGCTTATTCCTTTCAGCCATCAGATGATGACACAATCAGCCTTCACTCTCAAGTCTCAGAATCAAACAGAGAGCAGACATCAAGAAATGACAATCACTCAATAGGAAGTAAACCTGATTCTCAGAAAGGTAATTCCTATGGTATCTGCTATTTTTATTTCATGTACCTAGGCTCTATTGAAAATGGATCTTTTATTAAAAATGGGCTTTGAAAAATTATAGTATCTTTGACCAACTCTTTTGCTGAGAAAATCTACTTTTATTTTAAGCACTGCAGTATCACAGCACACTGTCTGCTGTTCATATTTTCTAATAAATGTTAATCTATACTTAGACCAGGAGGTGTATGATTTCATTGACCCCAACACAGAAGATGTAGCAGTTCCTGAGCAAGGAGATGCACATATTGCATCATTTGTCTCTTTCCTTAAGGTAAAGAAAACTTTGAACAAATGCTAATAACATGTTCTTTTTGATCTCACAAATGTGAACCATACAATTTAAAATGATAACTTTCTTTTATATAAGGGAAAAGAAAAAGGTCTTGAAAAATCTCAGAAAATTGAAGAATTGGGAGATGAAAAAAGGTAAGCACACGTGAATTCTCAAATTGAAATGTTACTTAAAAATACGTGAAATATTTGTTAGATATTCCTACTTGAAAGAGTATAATATTTTTGTTCTTTTACCTATGTTCAGCTAGTTAATTTGTAAATGCTTCCATCTGTCTGCATTTCTCAATTAAACTGAAAATTATAGTAAGCATTAAGTTGAGTGTAGTATATATATTGTTTTCCCCCTAGAAGTCTAATAATAAGGTCTGCTATTATTATTACTGAGGAGGACTGTACTTTCACATACATTGCTTCGGTTGAGTTATTTAACAGCTCTTTAGAATAGATGGTATTGACATTTGACCAATAAGGAAACTGAGACCTGGAGTTTCAAATGTCTGCAACTCAGGTGTTCTGATTCTTGGTCTAATACATTTTCCATCTCATCAGACTGGTTATGGTAATTTTAAGGGTATTTATTTCCATATTTTTATTAAAATAATTGTACTTTGGATCATTTCTGTGTCATTTATATTATAAAATCATGGAATATGACCTACCACATTTTTCAGTCACTCCTTCAAGTTGCTTCGTGGCTGCAGGAAAAAAGAAAGGAGCATTTGTTGAATACCTACCATGTACCAGGATCTGTGCTACGTGCTTTCCCATGTTTCTTATTTAATCTTCACTAAATCCTGCAGGGTAGATATTGTCTCCATTTTTACAGATGAGGAAGGTGAAGCGTGGAGACTCCAAAGTTTCTTGCCTAGAACCACTTAGATAGAGTCCACTAGAATCTAGAGTGTAAACCTAGCTCTCTCTGATCCCCAAGCTTTTCTCTTTTCTCTACATTGTGCTTCCTCCAAATGACCTCATTGGTAACTTTTTAAGCATTCGTCAATTAGTCATCTCTAGTACCCCATAAGGAGGTACATTGCTTTGTCTTGTACTCTTTATATTTCATTCTTCTTTTACTTTCTCTAACTTATCTCATGAAGACAGTCTCCTAAATTTGAGAGTCACAGTGGCATGCAAAATAGGGTAATGCTACAAAGTCTTAGGGTTTGATACTGTTTTTTAAATGAAATATCTTTGGGGTAAAATCACTAGAGTTTGGAGAATGATTTATTTTAAAGTTTCTTTGTTCTCTTTGAATATAAAAATTACACATTTTAATGAGTACTTTTCAGCAAATTTACCAATCTTATCTGAACCTATTTTGCATTTCCTCTACTTAAACATTTTACATAGAGATTTTTAAAATCAAAGTGAATAAATTGATAAAAGTAGGGTGGTTTAATAAAATAAGAAATTTTCATTACATTTTATAATTGTTTATAAAGACAGGCTATATAGAACTCTGCAGTCCTCATTGTACTCAAGACTGGGGCGTATGCATTGTTAAGGTACTATGGCTATTACACATTTCAGAAATTACAAAATGGTAATACAGTTCACTTTGTTACCCATTAATTATATTAATATAGCCAGTATGCCACATTTCCTATTGAATAGAGAGAATAGATATGTTTTTATATTCCTTAAATATTCCTTACTTCTTATTTTAATGTTTTAAATACAAGAACATTAGGATTTTAGCTTTCACGTGTAATTAAGAACAAAAAATGGATTCTACTTCTGGAAGCTGGCATAAAATATCATCTGCCTTACTTTTTGGATAACCATGTTTGTGTCACCTTTCAGACTTGGGAAAGAACAGTTACTTGCAGAGGAAGAGGATGATGATTTGAAGGAAGTAACTGATTTGAGGAAAATAGCGGCTCAGTTATTGCAGCAAGAGCAGAAGAACAGGTATTTTTTTCAGTAATGAGATTTAAATAGGCAAATTTTATAATCATTAAATCTGATTACTTAAAGATGATCAAATAAAGTATATGAAGTTTTCAGTAAACAAAGGGCCATCTTAAGATCTATTTCAAGGGACTAATGACTAAAAAACAATGGGAAATACTTAGGAGAGAAATGTAAAGTTACATATACAATTAACAGAATACTTTATACTCATATAGTCATTATATTTAATTGTTGCTTAGGTATCTCCTTTTTATTCCTGTGTTCTAAGTAGTAATAACTCATTTATTTGTTGCTATTCATTTTAGCTCAGAATAGCATTAGATCCATTATAGGCATTTTTTTTCCAAGAATATAAGTATCTAGCGTGCTTTTTATCCGATTCTGAATTACTTGGGATATGTGTAAACTCCTTAGAATTGAATTGAATTATATAACAGTTGATTAAATCAGCGTGATGATTTGAGGGTCACAGGTTCACTTTGGTGTGTTTCTTGGTCAATGACTATTTCTGTTTCTTGGTCAATGACCATTTCTCTTTCTGGCTAGGCTTTCTCCAAATGCATGTCATTGGCAATGAGGAGGACATTGTGTGAATAAGTATAAAATCAGTGCAAGTCCATTTTTAATATAGGAAAAGTTCTATGTGCTGCTGAGGGTCAGCTGTTAGTGCCATCTTCATGTACTAAGAATACTACATTTATAGTTTTGAAATAATAAAGAAGAGCTGAGATGTTTTTTGTTATAAAAAATTAAAAGAATTATTTTGGTACATTTAACATGGATAACTAATAAGTATTTTACTTCACTTATTCGAAACAATAAATATTTATAGATCACATGACCATGTTTTGGGATGTTTAAAATTTAAGTATGCTGGCATTTGCTTAAATATACTTTGAAGAATAATTACTTTTAAAACTTATCAAATGAGAAATGTGTGGTTTTAGCGGCCACTTTTTTTTAAATTCTCACTAAGGATTTTTTTTTGCACAGTTCCTATATTTATACAATTAAAAAACATCCTAGAAAATATCACTCACCTTTATCCCTTTATATTCTAATGTATCCTCATTACCAGTTCGATTTTTCTTCTGCCATAACTTTCTGTCATCCTTTTCTGTGAGGTTTATCTTCTAGTCTTTTCCTATGATTCATTTCTGATGGGCCTTTTTTTGTTGGCTACTTATGAGGTTGTGTGTGTATCTTCCCCTTCTGAATATAATCAAAATATTGATCGTCCCCTTGGTCTAAGAAGTTGGATGAAGCAAGCCACCACCCACTCTGTGTAGCTTAAAGAATGGTTGAGTTTCTATCTCCTCTACCTGGCAGGTGACAGAATTGTATTTATCATTATGAGCAGAGAATATTGATTTTATAAGAACCCACAATATGCATTTCTCTCATTTGGTTAGGAATAGCATTTGAGTGCATAATTTTAGATTTTAACATTGCCATGTATAACATTTCTGTATTTTCAATTTTCTGCTGTTGTATTAGATTTTTATCCATCTCTGTGACTTGAATTATTTTTTCTAGCCTAGATACAACATCAAATGATGTTTCATAGGTCTTGTTTCTGTGACAGTTTTGTAATCGTACAAAACAGCACCTAGCACTGTGCCTTGTACATAGTAGGTACTTAGTAATACTGTTATTGGTTAATTGGTTGCCTGAAAATGAGATCAACAAATTTTAAGCTAATAGGAGCCATTAATTTAGTTAATATGTTCTCTCTGAATAAGAAGTTATTTATTCTTATATAAATTGTTATTTTTTGAGATGTATGCAAAAGTAATTTCTGTCTTTCTCTGATCTTTCTCTTCTTCATCCTCCTTTTCAGATGTTAGTGCATATGAACATAAGATCTTTTTAGATGAAATATTAATATTCAATGACATTAATGTTATACTAATTTTGTCTAACTTTTGAAGGCTTTAAAATATGATATCTGGTCAAAAAATAAGGAGAACATTTTACTTTTAAAATATATAATTGGGGCTGGCCCAGTGGTGCAGCGGTTAAGTTCACACGTTATGCTTTGGCGGCCCAGGGTCTGCCGGTTCAGATCCCGGGTGCAGACATGGCACCCCTTGGCAAGCTATGCTGTGGCAGGCGTCCCACATATAAAGTAGAGGAAGATGAGCACGGATGTTAGCTCAGGGCCAGTCTTCCTCAGCAAAAAGAGGAGGATTGGTGGCAGATGTTAGCTCAGGGCTGATCTTCCTCCAAAAAAAAAAAAAAGAAAAATGTATAATCTATAGACCATTTATATTAGATCCCTAGCCAATTCTGTTAATGGCTGAACTTAAAATTTAAGAATTTTTAAATACTGAATCTAGTATTAAATGATCTCTTCCCTCCTTCTAAAATATGTTGCTATTGCTCACATCTCTTACATGTAGATAATTAAAATTTTTTGTTTACTGTTACAATACTTGAAATTGAGTGAGTCCAAAAACCCAAATGTAATCTTTTATAAGTATATATACAACGATGTGTCTTATACATATGTATAAGGATATATCCCTTAGAGGATTTGATGTAATTTGTACCTTCTCTGGTTGTAGATTTTCCTTTTCATGGTACATTGTGTTTTAGATTCCAACTTTATTAAGATTCTGAAATACTATTTAAAATTGGAAGTCAACTAGGAGTTGTAACGTTTCTTTTTAGGTTTTGTCATAATCATTGTAATGTTTTTGTTTGTTGTTAGTCTTGATTAAAATAATTTATCTCCAGTAAGACTACTCTTGCATATCAGGAGGTACCATCTAGGTCTTCTTCTTTGACTGTGTATACTACTTGCTTGTTCTTTAGCTAGCTACTAGTTGAAGGTAAATGCTGTGTTAGCACTCAGCTAAAAGAAGCCATGCATGTACTCCGAAATTAAAGGCAATTAAAAAACTACTTATGTTGAGTTCAGTGATGATTTTCTTAAAGCAGCTTTGCCACTTGTTTAGTTCATACCACTTTAAAAAATATCTTTGATTCTTTAAGAAAGTTTATACTAGTACTTGGTGGATGAAAATATCCTGAGGAAGTAACAAGAGGGTATTACAGAGAATTAATAATCAAAAAGGGTTGGAAAAAGAGTTCAGCAAATAAACCATCAAGTGGATAACTCAAGTGTGCTTAAAGTATGAAACCTAGTTATTTAGAAGACTTTCCTCTCTGTCTGATTGAGATGCTTAGATTAAGCTACTTTGTATTGACAATTTATTATTGAATTTTTTAAAGCTAATCTCTATTTCCCTTATCAAAATATTGGATTATTTCTACTTGTATTTGAGTGTATTGAAGTCCCCCTGAATCAATGACCTTGTTTATATTAAAATAGCTATTCCATAAGTCATAATTTTACTTTCACTATACTTTGGGAAATTAAAAAAATATCTATTACCTTGAAAAATCATCATCTTGAAAATAATGTTCTTTGTAAATTATTTAGCCGGTTCTTCAAATTTCCACCAACCCTACTTACGTGTGTTGGTATTAGAGAAGTGGCTGCTGCTCTTTTTCTTGTACTGATTTTCTTAGTATGTGGCTTAATAAGTAGATGTTTAGCTTCTTGTTATATGGCTTAATAAGTAGATCTTTATGTAGCTTCTTAAAATTTGTTTGGTTAGCATCCTCAAGAAAGGATTGCAATATATGTGGGCTTTTGCAATGAATAGTTCATTCGACTGGTTTCCATTGCATGTTCATTCCTGCTGATTTATTCTATAATGTCTTTCCTTTTAATAATTATTTTATTTGCTTATAGGTGTGTCCTGAAAGTTTTCACTTACTGTGGAAAGATGTGCTTCTGAGTACTATGTAATATAGCTAAATGAAAAAAACTAATTATGAAAAGTTACATTGAAGTATAGTTAAGGATCATGGAAAGCCAAATCAGATTTTGAGAAGTTTATTATTTGGGTTTAGAATTATATAAATTATCTAAATTACTTGTTTCATGTGTTTTTTTTTCCTGATCATATATACATTCTAATTTGAGGAGCATCATGTTAACCTCTAGCTTGTTAGTTATAATTAGGTAGTTTTCTCGACCCTCGGAATCTATCCATTTTTTTCTTTTCTGCTTGCTTTACTAATGACTTCCCTGTCGTCTCCCAAAACATCTTACTTCTCCCATCTTTTGGTTTGGTTGATTTACGTGAGATGTGAACACAGATGGAGGCCTTTATGTTATAGAGCATCATTCAGTGAAAAACTCTTCCAGAGGACCAGAGCAGCAGGACGTGCATCAAGGTATCTAGTGTTTGTGGAAGCCTTAAGTATTAAGGGGCCAGGTTGATATTTCTGAATTTGTATAGTCTTTTACTTACAATGCAGTACTGGTAACTAGAATAGGCAAGTGGGTTAATAATGTAGAATAGATATTTAGATAAAACAGATGCTTATTTTGACTGAGTATCACAGAGTAAAACATTAAATATCAATGTTCACAGCAAAATTGACATAGGAAAATTTTCAAGTACATACAATATATTTTAAAGATAAGTAGATCTCAACTTTTTTTTCTTTCTGCTACAATATGACTCATACACATCAATAATCAAAATGCTAGTGAGAGAGGTGTGGGGAGAATTCAGAATTCACTGCAGTGAAGGATGTTATAATTTGACTACCCCCCACCCTGGGAATAATTCTGACATTCCTCACCCCCAGGATAGTACACACTGTTACATCTCCTTTTTAAAATCACTCTTTAAAGATATATTTTTTCCTAATAGTCTTAGATATTTTATCACTTCAATTCTTCTGCATTTGGGGATTCAGTGCAATTTTAGCATATGCCCATAGACAGAAGAATAAAGGTGTCATTAATCTCAAAACTGTTTGGTACAAAGCTACTGCTTTGTCTATACTTGTCCTTTTCCCCTCACTGTGACTTCCTCCTAGTGAGGCTCTACTAGATCCAAGGTGGTGAAGACACTGGGGTAATGGAAATTGGTTCCTTTATGTTAACCATCTTTCTGTAATTACCGACTTATCTTTATTTCATTATGTATTTTAGTAGTCAATATGTAGCTTTAATTTGAAATTCTTTTCTATATTCTTCCGATAGTTGACATCTGAGATTTTATTTTGAATAAAAGGAAGATATTCTACTCCTTGTAAAACTAAACTTTAAAATTGAAAATTGTTACATTTATATTTATAATAAATAGATAAATACTAAGAACGCTTAAATTTGGTAGTTACTTATGTTAATAAATTCATTACTTTTGACTTTGGGATTAATATTTAGAATTATGTAAAATTATGGACAAATGGTTCCGTCATACAATGCCTTATCGTTCTTTATTTTTCTTTCCTTTTTTGATTTTCTTGGAATATTGTTTGATTTGGTTATTAAAAATTTAATAAACTTGTGGTTTTTTTAAAGAATTGAACTTTAGCACTGGCTTTGCATTTAGAATTAAGGTTTATTATTTGGCTTTTGGAAAAATGATTATGTATTACAGCAACATAACCCTATCATTTGCTGTGTTGGGAAAACTAAATCAGTCATGATGGTACCTAAACAATCTGCATCTCTTTATCTTCTGTCTCAGCAAAAGTTAGATATGCACAGGGCAATAGCATGGCTAGAAGATATCCAAGCCTCGAGAAAGGGTTTATAAAAGAAGATGCATGGAAGAGTTGGTGAGCTTCATTCCTTCATAATAGCCAGTGCGCCATTAGGCACCTGATCTAAATAATATTTAAATATTGTTTTCTAGCAAAGATCTTCATGGACCAGATGTAGTTTATTATGGAGATCTTTTATATCATGTGTATACGCTATTCCCTTTAATGTACTTTGGAATTAATGTGTTGATTTACTTTTAGGATTCTTAATCGTTCAACTTCTGTCACAAGAAACAAGCCAAAACAAGCTGCGGAATGTGAAAAGAGGTATAAAAATATCTTAGTCCTTATATTTAATATTTGTAGTGAGACTTGATCCTCTGTCAGTGATGTTTCCATATATGGGCTTTAGTTGAATAAAGGATATCAATTTAATATAACTAGATAATTTAAAGAAGAAATATGTTACAGCACGAGTAAATTTACTTTTGATATAAACAAATCCCAAAATGCTGATTTGATCTCTTTTTGTGCTCATACTTGTATTTTGTCTTGACAATGGAATCACTTATTCATTTATTAATTCAACATTTATTGTATTGCTATTACTGCCAGGAATAATGTGTTTTTTCATCATTGTGTTTATTTTCTATGTTATTGTTCACCTTTTGATTTCTTTTCAGTTGGGTTTTACTAAATTCTTCTATGTGAATACATGGTCTAAGTCCACATATTATGAATTCCGGAGAACTAGAAGACCTTGAAAGTTTCTATTTATTCTTTTGGGTGGTTTGAAAATTTGCATCAGACTCAACTCCTGAGTCATTCTTAAGGGAGTGTAAAGTTCTAAGGCTGTGGAGTGGGTATGGAAGTACTCAGAGCAAGAATGAACATTTATTGAATTCTTGTTATATGTGTACTGTTCTGAGTGCTTTAGATGTATTATCTCATTTAATCCTCGTAATAACTCAATACAGTTGTTACTGTTGTCATCCCCATTTTATAGGTGAGAAAACTGAGGCTCATAAATTACCATAACTTGCTCAGGGTCACACAGCTAGTAAGTGATATAGTGAGAATTCAAACCCAGGTTGTCTGGCTCCAGAACCCCAGGTCTTAACATATGGTAATAAGAACACTTTGCTTCCTCCAGATCCGCAAATCCCAGTGGATGTCTTTTCCTTGATACCTCATAGTCCAAACTGCACTTATTTCTCCCCAAAGCTATTTCTTCTCCTTTTTTTGTTTTATTTGCCTGAGTGAACGTACCGCTATTTATTACAGTCATGCAAGCGAGCGACTTTGGAATCATCAGAAACTCCTCTTTCTTATTCACCCCTCCCAATCCAGTCAGTCACAGAAAATCATAGTTTTTTAATATTACTTGCATCTCTCCCGACCTATTCTTACCTATGGCAGTTGTGTTGGTTCAGGCCTCATTTTTTTCTACCTGGACTATTGCAACAGTGCCCAGACACATCTCCTTTCTTCAGTTTTGCCTACCTTTAAATCTGTCTTCTGCACTGATGTAAGAGTGATGGTTGTAAAACACAAGTCTGACTATGTGACACCATTTGTTATCTTCTAATGGTTCTTTCTAACTTTTAGGACAAAGCTTAAAATATTTAGCTTAACCCGTAAGACTGAAGTGAGTGTCTACCTCGAGAGCCTCATCTCATGCTCTCTTCCACTGGCACCTTTTGTGACTAGGAACAGTACCTCTTTCCTCGTTACAGCCTGGTTTCACGTCTCTGTGTTCTCTATCCTGCTCTCTCTGCTGGGATTGCCCCTGCTTCTTCTCTTTTTCACTTAACCTTTCAGAATCAGTTCAAGCGTAAGATGACTTATCATACTCAAGTCGAGAAACACCTATCTCAAATTTCATTTAACCGATTTAATTCACTCTCTTCCTTTTTGAAAGCTGATTCTGTTATCTTAAATATTTGTTTTTCTTAAAGTTTCTGTTATTACCTTCCCTCTTAGTTCCTTTCATTCCCATCTTAAGCTTCCTCCCCAGGTTCCTGACATACTCTTGAGAAAGCCCCATCTGCCCAAACCTCAAAACTGTGATAGCCAATCCTGACATTTCCTTCACAGAACTATGACTTCTTATTTTGAAACAGTCACCCAGTTCCTTCTTTAAAAACAAAACAAAACATTTAAAAACTTTTTCCTGACTATAAGAGTAATGTAGCTTTATTGTTGACAAGTGACAAATTGGGAAATTTAAACTCAAAGAAAAAATATACAAATATCGCCCATTATCCTACTCTGCATAGATGAGAAGTCATAGTATTTTGGCATTTTTCTCTTCAGACATTTTTTCTGTATGTGTGCATGAATATTTACATTGGCATGTGTGTATGTGTGTACATAAATATCCTCTGTAGAGTTGTATTACCTGTTGCCTACTCACCACCTTCGCTTAGATGTGTGTAATAGGCATAGGAAACTTAACTTTCCAAACCACACTCTTAATCTCTCTCCTTGTGCCTCTTAAACCTGTTCTTCTTGCATTTTCCCCCATTTCAGAAAATGTCAACTCTATCCTTCTAGTTGCTCAGCTCAAAATCCTCAGAATAATCCTTAACTTGTCACTGTCGTTCACAGCCCATATCTAATTTATTAGCAAATCTTGTTGATTGCACCTTCAAAATAGACCCAGAATCTGATCACATCTTACCACCTCTCCACCAACCACCCTCACCCTAGCCATCTCTTACTTGGAATATTACAAAAGTATCCTAACAGGTCTCCTTTCTGCCCTTGCTTTCCTTTAGTTTGTTTTTCAAAAAGCATCAGATTGATACTTTTAAAACGGAAGTCAAATCATGTCATTCTTCATAATTCTCTAATGACTTACCATCTCATTTAGAATAAAAACTAGAATCCTTTGAGGACTTGTATATCTCAACATTATTTGGCCCCGTACTGCCTTCCTCTCTTGCGTCACTCTTCCTGGTTAGTTATTCTCCATCTATACTGGCCTCCTTGTTGAATCTCAATACACCAGGAGTTTTTTCTCCCTCTCGTGGCTTTTGCCTCTGCCTGGAATGATTTTCCAGGTTTCTGCTCAAACGCCACTTCATCAGCCAGGGGCTCCCTGTACAACTTAGATGAAAGTGCATGCCTCTCCCACTCCTTTGTCCCTTGTCCCATAGTTTGCTTTATTTTTCTCCACAGAACTTAATACCATCTGACATTCTAAATGTATACTTTTTTGCCATCTGACATTCTGAATATATACTTGTTTATTTATTGTTTGTCAACACCACTCTGTCATCCCTTGGGCACACTACAATCTTGATTTTATCAGTTATTAAGAGAAGACTGTTGAACTCTCCAAAACTAATTGTGCATTTGTCTTTTTCCTTAATGTTCTATCATTTTTTCTTCATATATTCTGAAGTTGTTATTAAATACGTAAATGTTTAGGATTGTAATGTCCTGTTGGTGAAGTTACACCCATGTCATTATGAAATGACTTTCTTTATATTCCTGGTAGTATTCTACTTTTCTGCTATTAATGTAGTCATCTCCACTTTCTTTTGATTAGTGTTAACATGATATATCTTTCTCTAGCTTTTATTTTAATTTATTTGTATCTTTTTGGTGAAAGTGGGTTTCTTGTAGTTAGTGTATGGTGGCATCTTTCTTTTTCATTGAATCTCATAATGTGACTTTTAATTGCAGTGTTAAGATTGTTTATATTTAATGTAATTATTGATATTAATGGGTTTAAATCTACTGTCTTGTTATGTATTTCCTTTTTGTCTTATCCTTTGTAGCCATCTTTCCTCTTTTTATCCCATCTTTTGAATTATATTTTAAAATTCTAATTTATCTCCTTTGTGGGCTTATTAACTATAACTTTATGTTATGTTAGTGGTTGTTTTAGGGTTTAAAGTATAATATTTAACTTTTCACAGTCTGCCTTCAAGTGCTAGTATGCCGTTTCATATATTGTGTAAGAACCTTCAGTGTATTTCTGTTCTTCTCTCTTGGCCTTTGTAGTGTTGTTGCTATACATTTTACTTCTGTATATGTTATAAACAACACAGTACATTGTTATGATTTTTGCTTTAAATAGTCAATTATTTCTTTAAAGATATTTAAATAACCAGAATAATGTCTTTTATCTTTACTCAGTTACCATCTCCAGTGTCCATTATTCCTTTGTGTAGATCCATATTTCTGTGTGTATCATTTTCTACCTGAAAGAGCTACTTTAACATTACTTTTACTGCTGGTCTGCTGGTGTTGAATCCTTTCAGTTTCTCTATGTCTGAAAAAGTCTTTATTTTGCCTCCATTTTTGAAAGATATCTTTGCAAGTACAAAATTCTGGGTTGACGTTTTTTTCTTTCAGTACCTTAAAGAAGTTTCTCCACTGTCTTCTGGATTGCATTGTTTCCAGTGAGAACTCTGTTGTCAATCTTTGTTTCACGGAGCCTAATGTGTCTTTTTTCTTTGGCTACTTTTTACATTTTCTCTTTGTCATTTACTTTTAAGTAATCTGATTTTGATGCATCTTGGTGTAGTTTTCTTCATGTTTCTTTTGCTTGGAGTTCATTGAGCCTCTCAAATTTGTGGATTTATTGTTTTCAAGAAATTTGAAAGTTTGGGGCCTTTATTTCTTCAGATATTTTTTCTGTCACCTGATCTCTTCTTCTGGAACCCCAATTATATGTGTTTGAGGCCGCTTGAAGTTTCCCACAGATCAATGATAGTCTATTTGTTCTTCTTTATTTGATTTTTGCTAGTTCCTTTGCTGTGTTTTTATGTTTGCTAATCATTTCTTATGAAATGTCTAAGCTTTAGTTAATCCCATCCAATTTATTTTTAATTTCAGATGTTGTATTTTTAGCTCTTAAACTTTGATTTTTATTTATTTTATGTCTATCATTTCTGTACTTAACATGTTTAGTCTTTTCCTCTAGCTTCCTGAACCTTGCCTGGTTGATTTTTTTTTTTTTTTGGTGAGGAAGATTGGCCCTGAGCTAACATCTGGTGCCAATCTTCCTCTTTTTGCTTCAGGAAGATTGTCACTGAGCTAACATCTGTGCCAATCTTCCTCTATTTTATATGTGGGACACTGCCACAGCATGGCTTGATGAGCAGTGTGTCAGTCCGTGCCTGGGATCTGAACCTATGAACCCCACGCTGCCAAAGCAGAACACACAAACTTAGCCACTATGCCACTGGGCTGGCCCTTGCCTGGTTGAATTTTTGATTGCATGCCAGACATTGTAAACTTTACCTTCTTGGATGCTGGATGTTATAGTATTTCTGTAAATATTCTTGAGCTTTGTTCTGGGATGTGGTTAAATTATTTTGTAACAATTTTATATTTTGGGGACTTGGTTTTATGACTTATTATGTGGGATCAGTGTGGCATTTAGTCTGGGACCAAATTTGCCCCGCTAATGAGGCAAAACCTTTCTTAGTACTTTACCTGATTCCCCATTAACTATAACATTTTCCTGTTTGGCTTGTGGAAACTGGTACTATTCCTAATACTCTGTGAATCTGAGAATTACTCTCTAATATTTCTGGTGATTCATTCTTTTGCCTAGGGTAGTTTTCTCACACCTGTGATCAGTGATCACTACTCAGCTGAAAATTTGAAGGATGTCTCTGCAGAGTTCTTACGTTCTTTCTCTGTGCATTACGTTTTTCTGTTACTTTGTCCTGTTAACTCAATCTACCTTTTGCTCCCAGGCTCCCAGCTATGTCTCCTCAATTCACAGAGCTCTCTCAGCCCTGCCTTGGTTCCCCGTCTTTGGGCTGTAGCCTGGAAGCTCCCTTTCTAAAGCAATCTGACTCAATTGTGGTGGGGTTCACCTTGTTTGTTACCCATCTCTAAGGGATAAATGTCTTTTTTTTTTGCCTGATATTGAATGTCTCAGAAAGCATAACTTTATATATTTTGTCTGTTCTTTTAGTGTTTTCAGTTAGGATATAAATCTGGTCACTGCTATTCTATCTTGGCCAGATGCAAAGCCTAATTTTTACACTTTATGTACTTTGTCAATATTTAGGTGTGATAGTTTCTTCCATATGCCCTCTCCACCTCAACATTTAAAAAATTACTGACCATAGTTTTCAGATACTTATGTGATTTCATCTTTATTTATATTTAACTCTTTCAGTCCATTAATTATGGTATTTGATATGAGGTAAGGAATCTAGTTTTTTTCCTCCCTCCTTCTCTCCTTTTTCTCACTCCCTCTCCTCTTCTCCCTCTCTTTTTCTTTCTTTCTTTCTGTGTATATTTTACAATTAACCAGTTGCCCCAGCACTATTTGTTACATAATCCATCATTTCCACAATTATTTTAAATTTCATTTTTATTATAAGTTGTTATACTTGTGGTCCTGTACTCCTATTCCACGGAAAAATCTATAGATTCTGGAGCTAGCACTATTTTATTAATGTAATTTAATAGAATATATAATTTCCTGGTAGGGAAGTCTCCTTTATTATATAAGTTTTCTCTTGATCATCCACTCTTCCAAATTAACTTTGAAACTCTTTTATCTGATTTCTAAAAGAAGCCCAAAAATACTTCTTGAGTTTTTAAAAAGATTTCAGTTATCAGTCATTTTGAAGAATTTATACCTATAATATTTAGTCTTTCTGTCCAAGAACTTTCTAGTTATTCAAATCTGTTACTAGACATTTGTGGTTTTTTCATGTAGGTCTTCTTCATGTCCAGTTAAGTTTTTTCCTAGGTATTTTTTACTTTTCCTTCTCTTTATGAATGAGATTTGTCCTAATACATTTTATAACTTGTTATAGTTGGTATATAGGAAAGCTATTAACTTTTGTATCTTTTTCTATAGCTGGTAACCTTACTTCTCTTAATAATAGACTTTTTGTGTTTTTTTCCCTTGTGTAATCATGTTTTCTATAAATTTTGAAAATTTGTTTCTAGTTTTTAAATGTTTCTTTTCTTACTGTACTGTAGATAAGTTCCAGAACAGTGTTGAGTAACAGCAGCTCTAGTGGTTATTTTGTTCGTGTATTTTTTCCAAAGGAACTCCTTGTTCAAATCTGCTACCTAACGAAGCGTGCATGATCTACCTTACCCCACAAAACAACTAGGTGAAAAGAATTTCTACCATAGCCCCCCTGTGTGTCAGACTGAAGGGTTAGAGGCTCATAATCATTAGTTCAAAGGCAAAAAGGACTTATTCCTCTAAACTCTTGGGCATTTAGACAAAATAAATTTGTCTAAAGAAATTATTAGTTGTTGGGTTTTTAAAAAAATTTTTGGTAATGATTTGAATATAATAAATATCCTGTCTGTTCTTTGACTATATGTCTCTAGATATTACATTTCTTTTGGCCTCTAAAAAATCCTTAGAATAGGCCTATGCATAGGGTGATATTACATAAGCCTATTTTGATATTTTTAAGGAATGTAAATGATTGGGAACTTAAATATGTTTTTGTCAACTTGAAGTTTTATGTTGTTAGTTCAAAGCATAGGCATGGGTAAATTCTTTAGATTTCCGGTAAGAAAAGAGACAACTTTATAATGTTCGTAATGTATACCTAAGGGTAATTTAAAATATTTTAACATATTAAGGCATCTTTAATTTTTCAGCATCTCAGCAGATGAAGTTAATTCACCCTTATCACCCCTTACATGGCAGGTAAGAAAAAATTAAGTTACTGTTATATCTAATGTCTTGTTCTTAGTTATTTAGTTAAAAGAAATTGTCTCATTGCAGCCCTTAGAAAATCAGAAGGATCAAATAGATGAACAACAGTGGCCAGAATCTCAACCTATAATCTGGCAGAGTGAAGAAAGGAGACGGAGCAAACAGATCAGAAAAGACTATTTCAAGGTACCTAATTGTAAAATTTACTTTGTAATTATTAATTTTGATTTTGTCAGTTTTGTTTTGTGTTAAGAAGGTAGAATATAACTCTCTAGTTAAATATTGTAAATGTATTATTTTATCTTGATTTCCCACATGTATGTGGTATAGATAATAATATGATTCAGTTTTATCCGTAAAATTTCAGTAATTCAGAATACTTAAGAATGAGTAAATCAATATGAATTATGATTTACTAAATACTTTACAAGAAAGATGAATGTTTCCTACACTATCAGTTGTAGCAATATGTAGTAATGTTTTAAAAGAATTGCCCAGAAAAGATCTTTCATTTGTTTGAATAAATAGTTGACACATATTTGCAGTTAGCATTTAACTGTTTCTATGTAAATAAATCTTATTTATGTTGTTCTAAAAATACTTGAAAGCATTTTCCCCCATTTTCTTTTCTTCTTATTACCTTAGTAGATTTCTTAAGATGGTCGTTTATCTTAGCTAAATTAAAAGCTAGACCATCTGAATTTTCCCAAATTTCTGCTTAGCAGAGTTTCAATGAAATTTTACTGTGTACACCTTTGTAAATGTTATAATATTATCTGTTTGTGGTTAAAGTCTGCTATATTTGCAGATGCCAGTCATCGGAATTGGAATAATCTTCAGTACTAGTCAGAATACATTTTTGGAATTTCTAACTCAAATGAACAGTGCAAACAAGCTCCTGCTCCATGAATAGCAAATTCTGTTGTTTTTGTGCACCTTTTCTGTTTTCCAAAACCTAATTTTTATTTAATAATAATAATAATAAAATTTTATCAAAATACTGAATTCTAAGCTGAATTGTAGGTATTTTGAGGTTAATATCACTAATGAATAGGATTATAGTTTATATTTTTCTCTGGTAGAAATGAGTCTCTGTGCACATTGATCTGTTTCCTTATATGGGAGTGTAACATATATTTGGAAGTAGTATCCTATGACCAAAACAAAAATGTTATATGTCTTAGCAAGTCTGACAGGTTTAATCTTTCAACAAATAGTTACTGAATCTTTTTAATGAGCCTCATGTTACCTGAACAATAGGAGAGAGAATCAAGAAATAAAAGACAGGGAAAAAGGGAAGGACACTGTAAGCAGAACCCTGGTCATTGATGGTGAGAGTCTATTTATCCCAACCCTTTACAGATCTGTAGTTATATTTACATTCTGCAGTTTATTTTAAAGTCCCCTCTTTTAGTTTATGAGACCTTGAACAAAGACAGTAAAATTTGTTAATAGATAAAGCTTGATGAATGACTGGTGATGTGGGGGAAATTTTAGTATTTCTAACTCATAAAAGAGATTTCCATATTTATTTAATCTTCTAGTATATTAAAAGCATACAAATTCTATTTATGAAAATACTTGCATAACACTGACTAAGTGCCAGGCACTGTTCTAAGTGTGTACTTTTCAAATATCTACTCATTTAATTTTCGTAACAACCCTAAGAAGTAAGTAAAAATATTATCATTCCTATTTTACAGATGGAGAAATTAAGGCACAGGTAGGCTAAGTAATATGCTTCAGGTCACTTAGCTAATAAGCAGCTCAGTCAAGATTTGAACCTAGCTTGTTTGAACCCAGAGCACCTATGCTGCCTGTTTATCTACTGTGGATAGCACAATATTAAATGAACAGATACTTTAAAATCAATACAGTTTTAAATATTTTGTAGTAATTCAAGTGAACTTCTCAATAAAGTTTTAATAGAGGCCTCAGTGACCCTTTAAAAAATATTTCTTTGATTTAATAGCATTATTTGTTAATAAGCATTTTATTTTTTATGGCTTAAGCATACCTTCTATAGTATTGCTATATTTTGTAAGTTGCTAAGAGATCATGTGAGATAATCTTTGAAGTGTCCATTATATAATCATCATTTAACAAATGTTAATTTCTTCCATACTTAATAAAGTAAGTGCAAAGATAAGTTTCACTCACTGGGGAATGTTTTAAGGAGATATGTAGTTCTCCTCAATAGTCAGAAGATGTCAGTGTTAAGACACTGTTAAAAAATTGAATGTCAACCATTTTTTCCTAAGATGTAAAAAAACCTTATAAAATCCAGATACTACTCTCTAAATTAAATCAAAGCCATTATTCAAAATTGCCAGTATTTTCATGATTAAAACATCATCAATTTCTATGAAGCGTCCTTCTTTCAAAAAGAAAATTTCTCTTATTTAATGATCCATCTCCCGAGAATCAAAAGGATTGTTCATAGGATATATTACTGAACTTAATCTGTATTTATAGTTCATTAAACATTAAAATATACTACTCCAGAGATTCATATCAAATTATCACTGAGCTCGCTCGGTGATGGCTCCGTTAGCTTTGCTGTGTTATGAAGCATACAGAGCTTTTGTGCAACTTTATCCTGACACATATAAATGACTGAGCCATGGAATTTCTTTGTTTGTGTCCCATGGTAAATTATTCATGATGCTGGTTTTCAGTATATTTATTCAAAGTGTTTGTGTGTATGTTTGTCTCTCCATTATTGCTTCTTAGTTGCCAAGACTAATTTTGGGTAGTATGTTTTTCAAGTAAGCCCCTGAAGCTAAGTAAAAAATGTTTCAATATATTGACCAGATTATATGAGCAAGAAGATAAATTGGGTCAGATTATGTGACTAAGTAAATCACTGTAGGAGAGTTACATTAATTCTTTTAGATAACCAGGCCACTGTTGTGTAGATTACTACTCTAGTAAATAAAATTTAATGTCCTTGTTGCCAAAATAAAATCACTGCAAGCTTCATCGTGGGGGCCTCCCCTAAAACTCTCCCCACTAAGATACAATGAAAAGGACATTCATATTCCAGCAGTTGAGAGACCCATGTAGCCATATATCTGAAGGTGGAGTTGCTGGAGCAACCCCTGAGGAAGTGAAATGAGGTAAGCTTCTCTTCCTCCCAAAGGTCAGTGACCCAGGGACTGTGCACAACTCCAAGTGGAAAGGGGGGAGGGGCTGGCCCTCCACAGAAACACCAACACATTCCAGGGTCCCTCACAGCCCAGGGAAAAGTCCCACACAGAGGTGACTAGCTATTGCAGGCTTGTCTTCATCACACCAACATGCCAGGAGAACAGACAGTGAGGGCAGAGTGAGAAGCCCTGAAGATAGCACAGGAGAATGCGCCCCTCCCTGTAGCCCAGCACCCAAGTTAAAAGCAGCCTCTGGGAGCTCAGCCAAGGATCTTGGTGGGCTCAGAATACACAGCTCTTGACCCCAACTCAGTGGTGGCAGGTGGAAGCAGTGATTAAGTACTACCACTATGTGAAAGCACAAATCCATGTCATCTGTCAGTATGAAAAAATATATTAAATCTCCAGACCAGAAGGAAAATGACAGGTGCCCAGAAATAAATCCTGAAGGCACAGTAATATATAATCTAAATGGCAGAGAATTCAAAATAGTTATCATAAAGAAACTTAATGAGTTATAAGAAAATGTAAATAGAATGTTCAACAAGTTCTGGAACTTCTTCACAAAAGAGATTGAAACTATAGTGAAGAACCAATCAGAAATATTGGAGATGAAAAAGACAATGGATGAGATAAAGAATAATATGGATTCCTTGAACAATAGAGTTGATAATATGGACAAATGAATCAGCAATGTTGAGGACAGAAATATAGAAATGATTCAGGTGGAGGAGTGAGAACTAAGACCAAAAAGAAATGAAGTTCTCTGAGAAATATCCAACTTAATTAGGAAGTGCAACATAAGGATTATAGACATTTCAGAGGGAGAGGAGATGGAGAATGGAGCAGAAAGCTTGTTCAAAGAAATAATAGCTAAGAACTTCCCAAACCTGGGGAAGGAGCTGGAAATGCAAGTGAAAAAAGCCAATAGATCTCCTAACAGTATCAATATAAAAAGACCTACTGCAATGCATGTAGTAGGAAGCTGGCAAAAGTCAATGCCAAAGTAAAAGTACTAAGGGCAGTAAGGCAGAAGAAAATAACTTAGAGAGGAGCCCCTATCAGGCTTTCAGTGGATTTCTCAGCAGAAACCTTGCAGGCTAGCAGATAGTGGAATGGTATATTCAAAACTCTGAAAGACAAAAACTTTCAGCCAAGAATATTCTATCCAGTGAAAATATCCTTTAGATATGATGGAGAAATAAAAGCATTCCCAGATTTGCCACAACTAGAAGGACCCACAACTAAAATATATAACTATGTATTGGGGAGATTGGGAGAGAAAAAGCAGAAAAAAAAGGAAGATTGGCAATGGTTGTTAGCTCAGGTGCCAATCTTAAAAAAAAAAAATCCCAGATAAACAAAATGTAAGGGAGTTCATCACCACAAGACCCCCCTACCAGAAATCCTCAAGAGATACTAATACCTTAAAGAAAAAGAAGGGGGTTACAAAGCCCTGAGTAGGGAGATAAATAAAAAAAAGTAGACAAAATCAGAATGTTGTAGCTATCCATCAGAACAGGTTAACAAGCATTTAATTATAGCATTAAAGATAAAGGGAAGGAAAACACCAAAAATAAATATAATCTCATTTTAACACAAACCCACAACACAAGATGCAATAAGATGTGACAAAAGCAACTTAAGAGTGGAAGAGGATAGGGATGGAAATGGCTTAGTCTGAGGAAATAAGAGGTTATCAGATAATGGACTATCTCATATACGAGATTTTTTCATGCAAACCTCATGGTAACCACTAAACAAATAAGTAGAACAGAGACACAAAAAATACGTAAGGAGAAAACTAAGAAACCAGCATAGAAAACTACCTAACCGAATTAGTAGTCTGAAATACTTGGGACAAGAAACAAAGGAAATGCAGAAGAACCAGAAAATGAGTGATAAAATGGCAGTATTAAGCCCTCATATATCAATAATCACTCTAAGTGTAAGTGAGTTGAATTCTCCAATCAAAAGACAGAGAGTGGTGGGATGGATTAAAAAACAAACCTAACAATATACTGCCTCCAGGAAACACGCCTCAACTCCAATGACAAACAGGCTCAGGGTGAAGGTATGGAAGGTGATATTCCAAGCTAATGGCAAACAAAAGAAAGCAGGTGTTGCCATATTTATGTAAGACAAAGTAGACTTCAAGACAAAACAGGTAAAGAGAGACAAAGAGGGGCAGTATATAATGATCAAATGTGCACTCCACCAAGAAGACATAACACTTACAAATATCTATGCACCCAACACTGCAGCACCAGAGAACATAAAGAAACTATTAACATACCTAAAAGGAGATATCAGCAACAACACAATAAAAGTAGGGGACCTTAACACTCTTACATCAATGGATAGATCATCCAGACAGAAAGTCAACAAGGAAACAGTGAAATCAAGTGAAAAACCAGACCAGATGGACTTAATAGACATATATAGAACACTCCATCCAAAAACTGCAGAATAAACATTTTTCTCAAGTGTATGTGGAACATTCTCAAGAATAGACCATGTGTTTGGAAACAAGTCAAGCCTCAATAAATTTAAGAAGATAGAAATAATACAAAGCATATTTTCTGACCATAATTCTATGAAACTAGAAATCAACTGCGAGAAAAAAGCTGAGAAAGGGACAAAGATGTGGAAACTAAACAACATGCTACTGAACAACCAATGGATCATTGAAGAAATTAAAGGACAAATAAAAAAAAATATCTGGAGACAAATGAAAATGAAAACATACCATACCAACTCATATGGGATGCAGCAAAAGTGGTCCTAAGAGGGAAATTCATTGCAAATCAGGTTTACCTTAACAAACAAGAAAAATCTCAAATAAGCAATCTCAGACGACAACTAACAGAATTAGAAAAAGAACAACAAAGCCCAAACTCAGCCGAAGGAGGGAAATAATAAAAATCAGAGCAGAAATGAAATTGAAACAAAAAAGACAATAGAAAGAATCAGTGAAACTTAGAGCTGGTTCTCCGAGAATATAAACAAAATTGACAAACTGTTAGCCACACTCACTAAGAAAACAAGAGAAAAAGCTCAAAGAAATAAAATTAGACATGAAAGAGGAGAAATTACGATGGATACCAAAGAAATACCAAAGATTATAAGAGAATACATTGAAAACCTATATGCCATCTAATTGGGACAATCTAGAAGAAAGGGATAAATTCTTAGACTCTTCCAACCTCCCAAAAGTGAATCAAGAAGAAATAATCTGAATATACCAATTACAAGAGATTGAAACAGTAATCAAAAACCTCCCCCCAAATAAAAATCCAGGACCAGATGGCTTCTCTGGAGAATTCTAGAAAACATTCAAAGAAGATTTAATACCTGTTCTTCTCAAATTGTTCCAAAAAATTGGGAAGATGGAACACTTTCTAACACTTTCTACGAGGCCAACATCACCCTGATACTAAAGCCAGACAAGGACAACACAAAAAAGGAAAATTACAAGTCAATATCGCTAATGAAAATAGATGCAAAAATCCTCAAGAAAATATTGGCAACCTGAATACAGCAATACATCAAAAAGATCACACCTCATGATCAAGTGGGATTTATACCAGAGACCCAGGGTTGTTTCAGCATCCGAAAATCAATCAATATGATAAACCACATTAACAAAATGAGGAACAGAAACCATATGATCATTTCAATAGACACAGAGAAAGCATTTGACAAGATCCAACTTTCATTCATGATAAAATCTCTTAATAAAATCAGAATAAAAGGAAAGTACCTCAAAATAATACAGGCAATATATTAAAAACTCACAGCAGCATCATACTCAATGGGGAAAACCTGAAAACCATCCCTCTGAGAACAGGAACAAGACAAGGGTGCCCACTCTCACCACCTTTATTCAACATAGTACTGGAGGTTTTGGCCAGAGCAATTAGGTAAGAAAAAGAAGTAAAAGGTATCCAAACCGGCAGTGAAGAAATCAAACTCTTGCTGACGACATGAAAACTGAAAGCCATCCTTCTGAGAACAGGAACAAGACCAATCAGATAAAGAAGATGTAGTATATATATACAATGGAATACTACTCAGTCATAAAAAAGGCAAAATCGTCCCATTCTCAAGAACGTGGATGGACCTTGATGGTATTATGTTAAGTGAAATAAACCAGACAGAGAAAGACGGACACCATATGATTTCACTCAGATGTGGAAGATAAACAACCACATGTACAAAGAGAACAGTTCAGTGGTTACCAGGGGTAAGGGGGTTGGAGTGTGGGCACAAAGGGTGAATGGGCACATGTACATGGTGACTGACAGATGATAATGTACAACTGAAATTTCACAATGTTTTAAACTATTATGACCCCAATAAAAAAATAAATGAATAAATAAACTCATTGTTTCTCAAAGTAAACTTATCCCAGGAAATAACTACTTTTAAAAAAAATTGTTTACAGAAATATATTAATATTATTTTAATAGCTATACAACAAAATATGAAAATCTAACCTCTTGTTGAGAAATTATGTTTAATATAAATTAGTAGCTTTAATTTTTGGGGGGAGGGGAAGCAAATAGTCTGGGTTTTTGTGCTTTTTAAATTTTTTATTTTCTTTTGTGGTAACGGTGATTTATAACATTATATAAATGTCTGTGTAAATCATTATATATTTGATTTCTGTGTAGATTACAACATGTTCACCACCCAAAGACTAATTACAATCCATCACCACGCACATCTCACCCCTTTCACCTTACTCCCTCCTCCCTTCCCCTCTGGTAACCACCAATCAAGTCTCTGTTGATATGTGTGTTGTTTTTATCTTCTACTTATGAGTGAGAGGATATGATATTTGCCTTTCTCCCTCTGACTTATTTCACTGAGCATAATGCTCTCAAGATCCATCCATGTTGTCACAAATGGCTGGATTTCATCTTTTTTTATGGCTGAGTAGTATTCTATTGTGTATATATACCAGATCTTCTTTATCCATTCGTCCCTTGATGGGCACCCAGGTTGCTTCCAAGTGTTGGTTATTGTGAATAATGCTGTGATGAACATAGGGGTGCATCTATCTTTATGCATTCGTGTTCATGTTCTTTGGATAAATACCCAGCAGTGGAATAGCTAGATCATGTGGTAGATCTATTTTTAATTTTTTGAGGAATCTCCATACTGTTTTCCATAGTGGCTGCACCAGTTTGCACTCCTACCAGTAGTGTATGAGGGTTCCCTTCTCTCCACATCCTCTCCAACACTTATTGTTTCCTATCTTGTTAATTATAGCCATTCTGTTGAGAGTAAGGTGATATGTCATTCTAGTTTTTTTTTTTTTTAGGATGATTGGCCCTGAGCTAACATCTGCTGCCAATCCTTGTCTTTTTCTGAGGAAGATTGGCCCTGAGTTAACATCTGTGCTCACCTTCCTCTATTTTATATCTAGAATGCCTGCCACAGCATGGCTTGGTAAGCGGTGCTAGGTCTGCGCCTGGGATCTGAACTGGCGAAACCCAGGCCACCAAAGCAGAGTGCTCGATCTTAACTGCTACACCACTGGGCTGATGCCTTCATTGTAGTTTTGATTTGCATCTCCCTGATAGTGATGTTGAACATTTTTTCGTGTGCGTATTGGTCTTCTGTATATCTCCTTTGGAAAAATGTATGTTCAGAGCTTTTGCCCATTTTTAATTGTGTTAGTTTTTTTTTTTATGAGATGTATGAGTTCTTTATATATTTTGGATGTTAACTACTTATCAGACATGTGGTTTGCAAATATCTTCTCCCAGTTGTTAGGATGTATTTTCATTTTGTTGATATTTTTCCTTTGCTGTACAGAAGGTTTTTAGTTTGATGTAGTCCTATTTGTTTATTTTTTCTATTGTTTCCCTTTCCCAGTCAGACAAGCTACTTGAAAATATGTTACTAGGACCCCTGTCACAGAGTGTACTGTCTATGTTTTATTCTTCAAGTTTAATGTTTCCAGGTCTTACATTTAAGTCTTTAATCCATTTTGAGTTGATTTTTGTGTATGGTATAAGATAGAGTCTACTTTAATTTTTTTGCGTGTGGCTGTCCAGTTTTCCCAGTACCAGTTATTGAAGAGACTTTCCTTTCTCCATTGTATGTTCTTGGTTCCCTTCTAGAAAATTAACTGTCCATAGATGTGTGTGTTTATTTTTGGGCTCCCCATTCTGTTCCATTGATCTGTGTGTTTGTTTTTGTGCCAGTACCATCCTGGTTTGGTTACTATAGCTTTGTAGTATGTTTTGAAATCAGGGAGTGTGATACTTCCAGCTTTGTTCTTTTTTCTTAGGATTCCTTTAGCTATTTGGGGTCTTTTGTTCCATATAAATTTTAGGATTCTTTCTTCTATTTCTGTGAAAAATTTTGGAACTTTGATAGGGATTACATTGAATCTATAGATTGCTTCAAGAAGTATGGACATTTTAACTATGTTAATTCTTCCAATCCAAGAGCATGGAATATCTTTCCATTTTTTTATGTCTTTGATTTCTTTCAACAATGTTTTATAGTTTTCGGTGTACAGATCTTTCACCTCTTTGATTAAGTTTATTCCTAGAAATTTTATTCTGTTTGTCACAGTTGTAAATGGGATTGTATTCTTAATTTATCTTTCTGCTGCTTTGTTGTTAGCATATAGAAACGCAACTAATTTTTGTATGTTGATTTTGTATCCTGCAACTTGACTGTATTCATTGATCATTTCTAAATGTTTTTTAGTGGATTCTTTAGGGTTTTCTATATATAAAATCATGTCATCTGCAAATAATAACAGTTTACTTCTTTCTTTCCATTTTGGATCCCTTTCATTCCTTTTTCTTGTCTGATTGCTTGGGCTAAGACTTCCAGTACTATGTTAAACAAGAGTGATGAAAGTCGGCATCCTTGTCTAGTTGCTCTTCTCCGAGGGGTAGCCTTCAGATTTTCTCCATTGAGAATGATATTAGCATTGTGTTTGATATATATGGCCTTTATTATGTTGAGGTGCTTTCCTTATATACTCATTTTATTGAGTTTTTATCATACATGGATGCTGTATTTTGTCAAATGCTTTCTCTACATCTATTGAGATGATGATGTGATTTCTATTCTTCATTTTGTTAATGTGGTGTATCACAGTGATTGATTTGTGGATGTTGAACCATCCCTGTGTCCCTGGAATAAGTCCCACTTGATCATCTTGTAACATCTTGTAAGAATGATAACACATGAATTTCTAAATGCATCTGATGATTTATTTCTAAAGGAACAAAGTTAAAAGGCATTAGAACAAGTATACTAAGTTAGTTTTAAGGATTATTTGACTTATTGAGATGGCATATATATTTGTCTTCAAATGTATCTTATTACTATTGTGATAAAACATTATAATGACTCAAAATATATATCTGATTTCATAAATACAGTGCAGGATTTTAATTTAAAAGCTAACCCCAAAGAAAATATTTTTATATAGTTTTTATGATCATGGTTAATTTTATATTGAAATATGGAAGCCAGCTGGGCTTGTGAAATAACCTGGTTTGTTCTGAGTCAGAGTTTGTGCACAAGTCAACTGTCTCTCCTGTGAAATTTATTATAAGCCTCAGAGATGAGCTGACCTTCCTGTTTCTGAATAGGCCTGTATTGTAGCATTTGAATTTAGATGCAATAAAACTTAAGTTATTCAGAACTGAATATTAATTGAGGACACTTGAGTTGAATGAGTAAAAAGTTGAACCTACAGAATATTTTTAAATCTATGTAAATATTAGGTTGGGTTTTAGGTCCTTTAAATATGTGCAGTTTTGCAAACTAAGTAGTATCCTTCTGAGTTTTCATGTATAATGGATATTTTTAATTAGAATTGTTGTTGAGTAACAATAATACAATTCTCATTGTCTAACTTCTTGACTGCAGCATCTTCTGTTTCTTTCGTTTATCAATTATCTGCTCACTCTTCTATGTCCTTTCTGTCTCTTTACCTTCTATCTTATAAATGTTCTCAGACCTCTACCATTATTCCTGATTCCCTTTTCAGCTGTTGCTTTTTCTCTTTGCTTTCTTTTAGGGCCAAACTTTTCATATCTAGGTCTCCAGTTTTTCATCTCTTCTTAACCCACTGCTCCTTGGCTTTCACCTCTATTTCTCCTTTGAAATAGTCCCTCATTAGAACTTAACATGTGCCTACTAATGGCAAAATCTATGTTACATTTGACAATGATAAGCATGTCTTTCTTCTTGAAACTACTTTCTTGGTTTCTGCGTCATTTTTCTTCCCTGATTCTTTTTGATGTCCTTGTCTAACTTTTCTTCTGCTTGCTCTTAGGGTCTCATCCTTTTCATATTTTGGTGAGGAAGATTGTCCCTGAGCTAACATCTGTGCCAGTCTTCTGCTCTTTGGTTTGTGGGATGCCGCCACAGAATGGCTTGATGAATGGTGTGTAGGTCCGTGCCTGGGATCCAAACCCGTGAGCCCTGGGCCACCAAAGCACAGTTTGCAAACTTAAGCACTGTGCCGCAGGGCTGGGCCTGGATCTCATTCTCTTTTTATTACTCTAAAAACTCTCTCTGAAGCTTTTATGGTTCCAGATGTCTCTCATATTCTGCTGTGTCTAAATTTATATCCCATAAAATTTTTCTGATCTCCAGACTGGAGTTTCGAATTGTATGGATGCCCTACATGTATTTCAGATTCATTATGTCTCCCTCTCCCTCCCTGCACTATGGAGCTTGCTCCTCCTCTCTATTCTTTATTGTAATTAATAGTAGAGGTATCTATAAAGTTATCTAAGCTCTGTATCTGAGTCCTCCTTCATCTTTCCCTCTTTCATTCCCTTCACCTAATTGGTCACCAGGATGTTAGTTATACATCATTTCTCCAATTCATCACCTCTTTGTCTCTATTTCCCTTCGTTTTGTTGGAACCCTCATTCTTTCTCACCTGAGCAATTGTAATAACTTCTTAATGGTCCCCCTTTCTCTAGTTTCCCAGTCCTTAGAGAAATCCTCAGCTTAAATGTCTTTATTGGTTCCCCATTATCAATATACATAAAGTTTAGACTTTTTAGAAACTTCATGGGCCATCTTTACCTACTTCTCTAAGTTTTGTTGTCTGCCACGATTCACTTTCCTCACGAGCCACACTACTGCTCTTTGTTTTCTGCATAGTCTGGGCTTTTTTTTTTTTTTTTGGTGAGGGCCACCTGAGCTAACGTCTGTTGCCAATCTTCCTCATTTTGCTTGAGGAAGATAGTCCCTGAGCTACCATCTGTGCCAGTCTTCCTCTATTTTGTGTGTGGGATGCTGCCACAGCATGGCTTGATGAGTGGTTTGTAGGTTTGTGCCCACAATCTGAACCCATGATCCCCAGTTCATGGAAGCAGAGCATACCAACTTAACTACTATGCCACTGGGCCAGCCCCTGGGCTGAGCTTTTTTATTCCTTTGTGCTTTCCTTTTGGGAATGTCATGCTCATCAGCCCTTTATTCCTGAGAAATTCCTACTAATCATTTAGGATTTAGAGATGGGAGTATAGCATAGTGGTTAAGAGCCTGGGCTTCTAGAATCAAATCACTCAGGTTCCAGGCCTTATTTGAGATATTTACTAACTGTGTGACTTTGGCAAATTACCTAACCTTGCTGAGCTTCGTTTTTTTAATCTTCAAATGACTAATAATATCTTCCTCCACAGGATTGTTATAACTATTGAATTATTTAATAATGTAAAGTGCTTAGAACTCTGCTTGCCACAGAGTATGCACGTAATAAATATTAGCTTATTATTCACTCAAATGTTATTCTTTTTTTTTTTGTACCAATCGTCTTTTATTGGGTATTAACTCTCAGTTAGGATATGAAAGGATTCAGCAAAGATCAGGAGTGCTGGCCAAAAAAGGTCATGGTCAGGAATGTAGACTGTGCCCTCTACACTGGGCCCTTTTCAGTGGTACTTGCATAGCTGCTCATGTGTGAGTTTCTTGTAAGAAAGGTGGTATTTGAGAAGCTCGTAAGCTGCCAGCACTTAGAAACCCCAGCAATGCTCCCTTTCTTCACATTGACATACTTGTTGTGATACCAGTAGTAACCTCTTAGAAATGCTCCAACAGTACCTTTAGGGATGAAATCCCGCATCAGTATCCAGCTTGGTAGCTCCCCTATTCAGACACCCATGAGTTTCTTCTCCCTCACTGGTATGAGTGATGCCGTCTTGGAGTCCTGGTGTCTGCTTTCCAAATGTCACTCTTTTTTTAAAGTAGAATATAACCAAGAATAAGTGACATAAGTGAGCATCATGCCTAGGGATAGCCAATAGGTTTATTCACACATGCTAACTCCATTCAGTGGCTATGTGGAGCATTGGGTTGAAAGCATATTGAGGCTATGTCTGGGATCAGCTGGAAAGAGCACCCTGGAAATTAGTGATAGTTGTCTTAAATCACAGGAGTGACAGTAGAGGAAGTTAGGTCTTGTATTTGTAATCCCTAATACTGCTCACCCCTCAGTTCATGGTAGAACTATCAGGTAGGTTATCTATTTTTCCAGGAGTCATGGAAGATAAAGCTGCATAAGTAAAGGAGACCATTAAAGAGAACCTTGAATGCCAGGCAAAGAAATTTGGACATAATCCTAAAGTTAGTAGGTTTTTCAACAGGAGAGTCATGAGTTCCAAGTAATGTTTTGAGAAGGTTAGTCTTCCACTGATTTTCCACTGAATTATTGTGGTGAGGAGGAATCAGAAATAAGAACTGTAGTGGTTGTCATATTGTATTTCCTTGAATCTAAAAAGCACTTTTTTCACATATTAGCATTTTTTTATATTGAGTATATTACCTCTATGCCTCGGTATAAAGTAGAGATATTAGTATTTACCTTAGAGTTGTTATGAATATTAAATGGGTTAATTCATGTAACACTTAAATCAATGCCTGGTATATAGTAAGCACTAGTATAAGTTAGCTATTATCACAACTAATATTATTATATAGTCAGTATATACATTTAATATAGTATTTTCTTTTACCTGAAATCACTAGGTTTCTTAACAATAGACGTTTTTGAATGGTGATATTATCGACTAGGTGTGAGATAATGGGGGCCTAGGATAGGGTGGTACTTGTGAGAATTCAGAAGTAAGATGGAGAGAGATAAAAAACAATTGACGTGATGACGTATTGAATATAGTGGATTAAGAAAAAGGAGGATTTAAGACAGCCCTCAAATAGCAAACCTGAGTGAATGGGAAATGGATTGGCTTAGGAGGAAATGTTACTTGATATATGTAAAGTACTTTGAACTGTGCCTTGCACGTAGGAAGGACTGTTCGTGTTAGCTATTAGCAAATAGTAGGACTATTTAAACTGGTTATGTAATTAAACTTAGTATCAGATAATTTAATAAAATTACCAAAATATGAATAAACCTCACATATAATTTACTAGCAACAAATTCATATGTTCAAGGAAAAATAAAGTATGTGCTTTAAATATTTTTCAGTATAAATCATCAAGGAAGAGTTCAAGTGGCAATGAAAACGATGAGGTGAGAAAACAGGGTAATGTTAGTAATTATTTAAAATATTTATTTTTCATATGTGGTTGCCTCAATCAGAGTAAAATGTAACCCATCTTGCAGTTTCTTTGTTATTGATTTAATGCATGGGTTTTCGCCACTGATAAAAACTCAGCATCATCATACAATCATTAATGTAATCATGTAATTTCCATATGTCCTTTATTTAGAATAGAATTTCTAATAGTTCAGTTGTAGAATTTTGTTAGCATTCATCTTGAAACTGTAATTCATGAATTTAAAATTTTTAAATTTTCCCGTCTTTTATCTTCCTAAATCAACTTGGTGGTCAATTGAGATTTCTTTGGAATTTATTAATTTCTTTCCATAAATTCTGTTCACTATTTTAACATTTAAAAGTAGATTTCTACAGTTTGTGCATTACTATAAATTTTTCCGCTTCACCACTTTAAGCCATGCAACAGCCTAGCATTTTTGAAATATGCATTCTCATCACCATAAATACTTAAACTTTGTATATTTTTGTTTGGAGGGATTGGTAGTTAATTTGATGTTGGGTACTTGGCAGGGCTTCTGAAAACTCCTTTAATTTTAGGAAGTGGAATCACACAGAAAACATTGGCTGATCCCTGAACTAGAGGTTCAGCTTGGCTGCTCTCCCTGTCCCTTTATATTTTATGTCCACTTTGGTCCTGCCTGCCTCAATATCTAATCATTTACCAAGACCTACTTTTATTTTTAGTACTGAAATATTTTGAATGCATTTCCCACCTGCATTTCTTCTATTTCTGCCCTAGTACAGGCCCTCATCATTTCTTCCCTGGACTACTACGATAGTATCCTTGCTCTTCTCCCTTTCTCCAGTCCATTCTCCTCCCTGCAGCCACGATGATCATTTCAAAGAACACACATATGATCAGACCATTCCTTTGCTTAGAAACCTTGACTGTCTCCTCATCACTTAGAAGGCAAATTCTAGGTCCTTTTTTTTTTTTTTTAAAGATTGGCACCTGAACTAACATGTGTTGCCAATCTTCTTCTTTTCTTCTTCTCTCCAAAGCCCCCCAGTACATAGTTGTATGTATATTCTAGTTGTAGGTCCTTCTGGTTCTGCTATGTGGGATACTGCCTCAGCATGGCCTGATGGGCATTGCTAGGACCGTGCCCAGGATCCCAACTGGTGAAACCCTGGGCCGCCAATGTGGAGTGTGTGAACTTAACCACTTGGTCACAGGGGCCATCCTCCTCTAGGTCCTTCTTAATCAAGCCCCCACTTACCATGTCAGCTTCAACTCAACTATTTGCTCTCCTTTCACTGTCCTCTCCAGCAATATGGCACTGCTCAAAGGTTTTCTGCACTCATCCTTTCATTTATTGCTTCTGTGTCTTTGTCCTTGTGGAATGTTATTCCCTTCCTTCTTTTTCTGTAAACACCTACTCAGTTTTTTACCTTCTCAGGAAACTTTCCTTCTCCACAACCCCCACAACTTCCCCAAATGCCCTTTATCTGTGCCTCATAATATGCCATGCATAGCTTTATCATTGTATTGAGAAGGTTGTATTACTTGTATAAATGAACCTATTTTCCCCCTAGACTGAGAGATCCTTGAGTGGATGATATTTTACTAAATTTCAGTGTTCCCAGCGTCTAGCACAGTGTCTGACATATAGTATATGGTTGGTAATTACTTGTTGAATGATGAATAAATGTCCTATGTGGTATGCATATTCAAGGTTAAATGTTAAGATTTTTGTATTTGATTGGTAGTAGTCATTCAAAAAACATGGATCGTTTAATATTATTTTATACAATTAAATCCTTGGTGATTATTTCTAAGCCTGTATTAGATACACATAGTTTTCCAGGTAAATGTTCTTATTTGGGGTGATGGAATTTTTACATGCCTCCCTGTACGTGTCTCAGATTGTGACATATTGTTGCCATTTCCCATCAGGAATTAATCTTAACACATGGATCTTTTCTAAGACGTGAGAAGATTTTTCATTTGTGATATTTAAAGGAAATAAATTTATAAGAAAATATTTTATGTGAGTGGATAGTACTTTTAAAACTTGAAAGTGCTTATGAATCACCTTGGGGTCATATTGAAATACACATTCTGATTCAGTAGGTCTGGGGTGGGGCCTGAGATTCTGCATTTCTAACAAGCTCCCAGAGGATGCTGATGCTGCTGGTTCACAGACTTTGAGTGGCAAGATGGTATTTTTCAGATTCTTCCTTTAGCAGTCGATCAAAGATTTTCAGTTTTCCTTTTATATGTCTAAATCATCATTTGTATTTTAATTTCATCTTTCATTTTTTTATTTTTATATTTTAGCAAGACAGTGATAATGCTAATATGTCACCACAATCTCCAGTATCTGAGGTACAAGTTCTGTTTTTGTATGTGTTTTACATAGGTTTCTTCCTTGTCTCTTCTCTCTAACCTCATCTTTCTTTTTTTCTTTTTGTTGTTTTACAGTGTAATTTATTCACCCATATTTAAAAGCCCACAGTAGGTTAATTTGTACAAACCCAGCCTATAAAAAATTCTAAGAACACCAACCTTTTGTACAATTGTTCATAATAAATGTCATGTAAATTTACTTATTGGAAAATGCCTATAAATCAAAGAAAAGAATTCACTTTATAAAATTTTTATGTTTTATAATTCATCCATATTTTGAAATTAATGATAAGAACAGCCTTAAAATTTTAAATTTGGAAAAAGTACTTTAGCATTGTACAATGGCCTTTGGTTTTTCTCGTAACCAATTAGGTCTGAAAGCAATGCAAGAGAAACTTCCTTTTTCCACGAGAAACATCCCTGCAGTGGGTTGTTCCTATCGACAGGAGGGTACACAATCCCTAGCATCTTAGACGCAAGTGGGGGGCATAAGGAGAAGGGCTAGATGAAAACTCGAGTTTGTGAAATCTCAACTAAATACTCTGGGGTTAATATGAGTGATTCTTCTAATTTAGTTAAATCGATTACTTTACAAGAGATAAATTTTAAAAATTCTAAATAGTGTCTCTTCTACTTCAGATTACCTTATTTAGTATTTTTATTGTTTTGGCATTAGTAAATCAATGACTATGATTCATTTCAGAACTTTGTCTAAATATTTGAATGATCCAAATTCACCACATAACTTTGGTTAGTTAGATAGCATTTTATTTTATATAGGTGGTGTTAATTTTTTTTAAAAAGCCAGGATTATTTGTCTGTTTTGGGTGAGTTGCATTATAAAACTTTTAAATGGACTTGGACATTAGTTTTATTAGCATGTTTCTAAATTATCTGTATGGCAGGTAAAATGGTTTACATTCTTTTAGAAAATAATTTAAATTAGGATAGCCTGAAATTAGTCTGTTACATACTTTTGTAAATTCTTTCGTTTACTTTCAGTTATAACAAATGTGTGACTACTTATATATAAATATTATAAATGTGTAAGTGACTACTTATTTGCCTAGTTGCTTTATGATTTTATGATCTATGTTCACGGGGAGAGTATTAGTGCTAGTTTTCTCCAATAAATTATACTACTTTTCTAATACATTTTTGCTTGCATTTGGATAAGTGAATATTTTTGTATGGCAATTCTTAACACTTTGACTGAAATAATGAAGACAAACTATGAGGCTTGTGGACGGATAGAGTGGTGAGCGTGTGTTTTGGTATCTCAACTAACATTCAACTTGAGCTGTGTATCACAAGTTAATCAGCAGAAGATGCAGAGAATCAACAGAATTCCGATTGCTTCAATAGCATCTGTGAAAGGAAAATGGTATAAATAATTAGTATAGTACTTTACTATTAACAAAGTGCTTGCCTGTACATTTGAACCTAAGAGATGTCCCGTGAGCCTGGTATTATCCTCATTATTTTACGACACAACAGACTAATAGCTTTTCCCGAAGACCCCAGTCAATAAATGGTAGAGAAGTGACAAAAGCCCAGACTCTAATTCACAGTTGTTGCACAGATTAAATAAGATGCTGCTAAAATTACATTATCTTATGACTTTATAATTTACAAAGTGCGTTTTTTTAGGTCATCTCAGTTAATCTTCACAACATCCCATTTTAAAGATGAAGAAACAGTCACAGAGAAATTAAGTGTTTTTCTCTAGCCTTAGCCTAAGCTTTCTGAATCCAAGTTCAGATTTCTTTAATGTGCCACAATTCTTTCCACAGCACACCACTGTGTGAAAGCACTTTGAAACAATGTGCATTCAAATAGAAAAGATAATGATTTATCATCTATCACTCTGTAGCACCATTAGTATGAGTGTGTAGATTTGCTTCAGATTATCCACTAAGTGTCGAGTACATAGTAGGTACTGAGTAAATGTTGCTAATTTCACTTATCTTTTTATTGAAGCTTACTTCATTTTTTGGGGAGACTTTAGTCTGGTTCTTCATTCAAAAAAGAGTATCTATTTATTTTATACACTTAACTAGTTTTCTTTTTCATTTTCCTTATACTATGAGAGAGAAGTATTTAAAGGCTTATTTAGTCAGGTCAATTAGCAAATATTTCTAGACCTTTTTTTAAAAGTGAAATTTACCAATTTGAACTGAAATGCAATTTGCCTTTCCCTACTCCACTAATGATGGAAAAAAATAAATACTTCTCAAAATTGGATTGGATATGAATGAACAACTACCTTGATTATTTTGAAAGAACAGAGGTTTTATTTGTTTTCTGTTTTTAGGAATATGATAGAACTGATGGTTTTTCACATGGTCCCTTTGGCTTGAAGCCTAGATCAGGTAAATATATATTCTGCAAATAAAATTTATTGGTTATGTATGAAACTAGAGTTTCCCAGCTTAAATGGGATTGATTCCATAGTTTTAAGTACACATAGATTCTTTCCCCTCTCCTAAAAGTAATTTTCTCTTAACCTTATTTGTCTTTCCAATTCCCATTCCCCATTTCTTTCTTCCTCTTTACCTTCAAGCTCCTGAAACCTCAGCTTTTTGCCTTAGATATACTGCAGTCTTATTTCTACTCTACTGTGACTGCTATTAGAGTGACCACTCTGCCAGCAAACCAAACACTGTTTGAAATTATAGCACTCCATTATATTGTGGTTTTAAAAAGGGATCTTTTCGCATTTGGCAAGCCCAAAAGAAAATGGATCCATGTTACTTGGCAAGGTATTGAATTATAGTTTTTATTCCTGAATAACTGTATTGACCTTCAAGAATAATTTCCTTCTTCTTTAAAGATAATAAAGGCTGATTTATGTTCAATAATAATTTTTAACCTGGGTCGTAAGTTTCTAATAACGAATGTTTAAGAACATGTATAGGTGGTAGAAATCGTTACACTTGTCTTCCCTGTTCTTTCAATTATGCAGATAAGTAGATTTCAATTATATTCTGTAAAAAATATTTAGAATGTGTTAATAAGTAATAGTGTTTTATGTAGTTTTGTACTGATTCTTTTTATTATGTCTCTTTCCCCGCTGATGGTTGATCCTTCCTATTAGCTTTGTAATAAGCTAGGAAATTTCTGTTTTTATAGCTTTTAGTCGCTCATCTCGGCAGGAATATGGGGCAGCAGATCCAGGATTTACAATGAGAAGAAAGATGGAACATCTACGAGAAGAGCGAGAGCAAATACGACAACTTCGCAATGTAAGTCAGATGGACCTTTTGATCTGCTTTTAGAAATGGGTTTAACTTGGAAAGTTAACAAGGTATATGGATTTTTATTTTCACTGCTCTTTAAAATTTTGGATTATGTAATGATTAATAATATAAATATGTAAGATATATAGATAGAATATCTATGATTTATACCCATTTCTTTATAGAATCTTGAATCCAGGCTAAAAGTAATTTTGCCGGATGACATTGGAGCTGCATTGATGGATGGGGTTGTTCTTTGCCATTTAGCCAATCATATAAGGCCACGCTCTGTAGCTAGTATTCATGTGCCCTCACCAGCAGTGGTAAGTTTTGTCTACAATTTCTTAGTTCTCTAAAGGAAGATAGAGCTTCTCTAAAGGAAGATAGAGCTTTAAATAATATACCTCAATTCATTTTTCAATTTTTATTAACTTCTGTATCAATATGCCTGAAAATATACCTTTTCCCCCTTACTTTACAGCCTAAATTGAGCATGGCAAAATGTCGAAGAAATGTGGAAAATTTTCTTGATGCCTGTAAAAAGTTGGGTGTCTCACAGGTAATTGTTATTTTTCTAACAAAATGCTCATTTAAATATTTATTACATGCTTACTGGGATTCTTCTTCTTCACAATAGGAATGAATAATGCTTTCTGAACATGAAAATGAATACCTTCCCTTGGTACCTTCTACTGAGTTCCAGTTGTAACTGTAACAGCTGTCTAATGAATGTTTTTAAGCTGCTTTTAAGGTCATTTATAAGACAGCTACACGGATAGAAAATTTACTAATCAAACACATCATTGAATAAACAGAACTTAGTGGCCATATTACAAGTTGATTGTGATGCTATTGCTACTCTCCTTTTTCCTGCTGGAGGACATTTGGGCTCCTTTGTGAGTTCATTGATAGACTGTGATCGGAAGAGTTGCATTCATTGTGAACAGAGTTTTAAACTTTATTTGAAATGTTAAACTGGAAATCTTAGTAACATTTTCATACTATCTCACTGGACAAACTTTGAAATTTGTGGGAATTGGCTTATGTTTCACATAATAATTGCAATACTATTAGATCAGTAATTAAAGCAGTATTGTAAATGTATTATGAAAATGAATAATCAAAATATTGCCTTTTGGGAAAACATTATAAGCCTAACATTAACATGACTGACTGTTGAGAGGACGTGACGTTGTTAGCAGATTGCAATCTAGTCGTGCTTTCTTTTTACTCTTATTTTATTCTTTACAATTTATTTTTATTGAGCTATAATTGACATAAAACATTGTGCAAGTTTAAGATGTGCAATGTGTTGATTTGATGCACATATATTCAGTTGTGCTTGATAAGCTCTCTTTCTAAGGATGTCATAATAATCTGGTCTGCAGATTCCATTTTAACCTCTTTCCTCAAGTAAATAAATATAATTTATATAGAGAGAATCAATTGAATTACTGTGTAATTTGGAAACTACCTGCTGCTCTTTTCTCATTACCTCTTCTCTATGCTTGACATGATATTTTAAAAATTTAGTTCTTTTTTTTTTTAAAGATTTTATTTTTCCTTTATCTCCCCAAAGCCCACAAGTACATAGTTGTGTATTGTGTATTTTTAGTTGTGGGTCCTTCTAGTTGTGGCATGTGGGACATCGCCTCAGCATGGCTTGATGAGCAGTGCCATGTCTGCACCCAGGATCCGAACCAGTGAAACCCTGGGCCGCCAAAGCAGAGCACGCAAACTCAACCACTCGGCCGTGGGGCCGGCCCCTAAAAAATTTAATTCTTAAACATTTTTATGTTCTTTCTTTTTCTTACTCAGTCTCTTAGTGAGAAAATAGAAAAATTAAGGTTTTTTCTAGTTATTATTGCATTATATACATTTTCCTGTTTTGCCATTTTTGTTTTAAGAGTTTTTTGCCGGGGGGTTCTCACTGAATATTTATTGAATGAATGCACATTCTATAGGTGAGGAAATTGAGGCACAGAGAGGTTAGGGAACTTGTCCAAGGGCACACCTTTAGTAAACAGTGAGCCAAACTATGAACCCAGGTGTCTAACTCCAGAACCTACCCTTTAACTTGGATACTTTCTATTTCTGTTCTTTTATATGAAAGAAAAAAGATGGTCCAACATACTTGAGACATCATCTTGATACAGTAGGCAAGGAGGATAAATGGGAAGGTCCTTTGAAAACTCTTCTACTTAGCATACTCTTCTCTTTCCAGCTTGTTCTAGGGCAGGGTTAGTCCTCCACCCAACATCACCATAAGGGAGGCAATGGAGGGACCAGTCATCAACTCCCAGTTTCCAGACTCTGTAGCTACTGGTGAAGGGAAGAGTTTTATTTTTAGCTTCAATTTTTTTTTTCTGACTTGGAAATGGTAATAGTTTCTTCATTTAGCTTTTTTTTGGTTTTAAGATATTTTTATATTTTAGTAGCTTTATTGAGGTATAATTGAGAGACAGTAAAGAGCATATATAAGAAGTGTACAATTCGACAAGTATTGACATATGCAAACACCATTAAATCGCCACCATAGTCAACATAATGAACATGTCTGTCAAACCCAAAAGTTTCCTTGTGTCCCTGTGCAATCCTTCCTTCCCCAGGCAACCACTAATCTGCTTTCTGTTATAATTTAGTTTGTATTTTCTATCTAGAGTTGTATATAAATGTAATGATACAATATATACTATGTTTTCTGTCTTCTTTCACTCTGTAATTAGTGTGACTCATCAGTGTTGTTCCATGTATAAATAGGTTACTCCTTTTTATTGCTAAGTGGTATTTCATGGTATGAATAGACCACAGTTTGTTGGTCCATTGACCTCTTAATGACCATTTGGATTGTTTCCAGTTTTAGGGACTACTATAAATAAGGCTGCTATGAACATTTTAATGTACAAGTCTTTGGCTATATGCCTTCTTTAATTTTGGGTAGATACCTAGGAGTGGAATAACTGGAACGTATAGTAGGTGTATACTTAAGATTATAAGAAAGTTAAAACTCTTTTCCAAAGTGGTTGTATCATTTTGCATTTCCGTCAACAGTGTATGAGAGTTCTAGTTCCTCCACATCCTCAACAATAGTTCAGTAAGGTCAATGTTTTGTTTTGTTTTGTTTTCTTTTTTGAGGAAGATTAGCCCTGAGCTAACATCTGCCACTAATCCTCCTCCTTTTGCTGAGGAGGATTGTCCCTGAGCTAACATCTGTGCCCATCTTCCTCTACTTTATATGAGGGATGCCTCCACAGCAGCACTTGATAAGCGATACATAGATCCACGCCCGGGACCTGAACCGCTGAACCCAGAGCTGCTGAAGCAGAGCGCGTGAACTTAACTGCTACACCACCAGGCTGGCCCCGGTCACTGTTTTTTTTTTTTGTTGTCAAATTTTAGCCATTCTAATAGATATTTTCTGGTTTGCCAGCGTATTTTTTAACATTTTTTGCATGATTATTATAGAAAAAATTTAAAATACAGAAAACTATAAAGAAGGAAAATATAATCACATGTAATGCTACCCCCCAAAGATAAAGGCTGTTAACAAGCATACATTTTCTTTCTGTGTTTTCCCCCATTAGGATCATTCTGTATATACTGTTTTTTTGTTTATGTTGTTTTTTACCTAAAGTTATACTCTGGGCATTTTCTTATCAGAATCTAAGACTATATCTGGGCATTTGTTTAATCAAAATATTCTTTTTTTATTTTTTAGTTTTTAAAAATTTATTTTATTGAGGTCACAATGGTCTATAACACTGTAATTTCAGGTGTACATTATTATAAATCAGTTTTTTAATAGACTGCATTGTGCTCACACCCAATAATGTAGTTTTTATCCATCACCATGCATATGTGCCCCTTTACCTGTTTTGCCTCCCCCTACATCCCTTTCCTCTCTGATAACCACTAATCTGTTCTCCTTATCCATGTGTTTTTTTATCTTCCACATACAAGTGATATCATACAGTGTTTGTCTTTCTTTGTCTAGCTTGTTTCACATAACATAATACCCTCAGGGTCCATCCATATTGTCGCAAATCATGATTTTTCCCCTTTTTTATGGCCGAGTAGTATTCTGTTGTATATATATATACACACACACACACCACATCTTCTTTATCCATTCATCAGTTGATGGGCACTTGGGTTGCTTCCACATCTTGGCTATTGAGAATAATGCTGTGATGAACATAGGGATGCATAAGTCTCTTTGGATTGTTGATTTCATGTTCATTGAATGAATACCCAGTAGTGGAATAGTTGGGTCATATGGTATTTCTGTTTTTAATTTTTTGAGAAATTTCCATACTGTTTTCCATAGCAGCTGTACCAGCTTGCATTTCCACCAGCAGTGTGAGGGTTCCTTTTCTCCACACCCTGTACAACATTTGTTATTTTTTGTCTTGTTAAATATAGCTATTCTGACTGGTATAAGGTGAAATCTCATTGTAGTTTTGGTTTGCACTTCCCTGATGATTAGTGATGTTGAACCCTGATGTGCCTCTTGGCCGTCCGTATATCTTCTTGGGGAAAAGATCTGTTCATATCCTCTGCCCATTTTTGATTGGGTTGTTTGTTTTCTTGTTGTTGAGTTGGATGAGTTCTTTATATATTTTGGAAAATAACCCTTGTCAGATATATGATTTGCAAATATTTTCTCCCATTTGGTGGGTTGTCTTTTCGTTTTGTTCCTAGTTTCCTTTGCCTTGCAGAATCTCTGTAGTCTGACGTAGTCCCATTTGTTTATTTTTTCTTTTGTCCCTCTTGCCCGAGTAGACGTAGTATTCAAAAAGATACTGCTAAGACCAATGTCCAAGAGTGTACTGCCTATATTTTCTTCTAGAAATTTCTTGGTTTCAGGTCTTACATTCAAGTCTTTAATCCATTTTGAGTTAATTTTTGTGTATGGTGTAAGATAATTGTCTACTTTCATTCTTCTGCATGTTGCTGTCCAGTTTTCCCAACACACTTTATTAAAGACACTTTCCTTTCTCACTTTATGTCCTTGCCTCCTTTGTAGAAGATTAGCTGTCCATAGATTTGTGGTTTTATTTCTGGGCTTTCAATTCTGTCCAATCGATCTGTGCATCTGATTTTCTGCTGGTACCGTGCTGTTTTGATTACTGTAGCTTTGTAGTATATTTTGAAGTCAGGGATTGTGATGCCTCCACCTTTGTTCTTTTTTTCCAGGATTGCTTTGGCTATTCAGGGTCTTTTTTTTCCATATGAATTTTAGGATTCTTTGTTCTGTTTCCATGAAGAATGTCATTGGAACTCTTGATTGGGATTGCATCAAATTTGTAGATTGCTTTAGGTAATATGGACATTTTAACTATGTTTATTCTTCCAATAGAATATGTTTCCATTTCTTTTTGTCTTCTTTGATTTCTTTCAATAATGTCTTATAGTTTTCAATGTATAGGTCTTTCACCTCCTTGGTTAAATTTATTCCTAGATATTTTGTTCTTTTCATTCTGATTGTAAATGGGATTGTATTCTTGACTTCTCTTTCTGCTAGTTCGTTATTATAGAAATGCAACTGATTTTTGTAAGTTGATTTTTGTACCCTGCAACTTTGCTGTAGTTATTATTTCTAATCGTTTTCTGGTGGATTCTTTAGGGTTTTCTATAAATAGAATCACATTGCCTTCAAACAGTGAGAGTTTTACTTCTTCCTTTGCAATTTGGATCTCTTTTATTTCTTTTTCTTGCCTAATTGCTCTGGCCAAAACCTCCAGTACTATGTTGAGTAAGAATGGTGAGAGTGGGCACCCTTGTCTTGTTCCTGTTTTCAGAAGGATGGCTTTCAGTTTTTCACCATTAAGTATGATGTTTGCTGTGGCTTTGTTGCATATGGCCTTTATTATATTGAGATACTTTCCTTTTATACCCATTTTATTGAGACTTTTTATCATAAATGGATGTTGGGTCTTGTCAAATGCTTTCTCTGCATCTATTGAGATGATCATGTCATTTTTATTACTCTTTTATTAATGTGGTGTATTACATTCATTGATTTGCAGATAGTGAACCATCCCTGCATCCCTGGTATAAATTGCAGTTGATCATGGTGTATGATCCTTTTAATGTATTGGTGTATTTGGTTTGCTGCTATTTTGTTGAGGATTTTTGCAGCTTTGTTCATCAGCGATATTGACCTGTAATTTTCCTTCTTTGTGTTGTCCTTGTCTGGTTTTGATATCATGGTGATGTTTGCCTTGAAGAATGAGTTAAGAAGTGTCCCGTCGTCTTCAATTTTTTGGAATAGTTTGAGAAGGATGGGTATTAAATCTTCTTTGAATATTTTGTAGAATCCTCCAGAGAAGCCATCTGGTCCTGGACTTTTGTGTTTTAGGAGATTTTCGATTACTGTTTCAATCTCTTTACTTGTATTTGTCTATTTAGATTCTCTATTTCTTCTTGATTCAGTTTTGGGAGGTTACATGTGTTGAAGAATTTATCCGTTTCTTCTAGATTATCCAATTTGTTGGCATACAGTTTTTCGTAGTATTCTCTTACAGTCTTTATGTTTCTGTGGTGTCCATTGTAATTTTTCCTCTTTCATTTTTAGTGTTATTCATTTGAGCCTTATCTCTTTTTTTCTTAGTGAGTCTGGCTCAGGGTTTGTCAATTATTTTTACCGTCTCAAAGAACCAGCTCTTAGTTTCATCGATCCTTTTTATTGTTTTTTCAGTCTCTATTTCATTTATTTCTGCTCTAATTTTTATTATTTCCCTCCTTCTGCTGACTTTGGGCTTTGTTCTTTTTCTCTTTCTGTTAGGTGTAGTTTAAGATTACTTCTGTGAGATTTTTCTTGTTTCTTGAGGTAGGCCTGTAGTGCTATAAATTTCTCTCTTAGTACTGCTTTTCCTGCGTCCCATAAAACTTGGTATTTTGTGTTTCATTTTAATTTGTCTTCAGGTATTTTTTGATTTTTCCTTTCATTTCTTCATTGATCCAGTGGTTGTTCAGTAGCATTTTGTTTAGTCTCCACATATTTGTGACTCTCCCAGCTTTTTTCTTGTGGTTGACTTCTGGTTTCATAGCATTGTGGTTGGAAAAGATGCTTGATATAATTTGACTCTTCTTACATTTATTGAAGCCTACCTTGTTTCCCTATATGATCTGTCTTTGAGAATGTTCCATGAACTTGAGAATAATGTGTATTCTGCTGTTTTGTGATGGAATGTTCATGTATATCTATTAAATCCATCTGTTCATGTGTTTCACTTAAGGCCTCTGTTTCCACTGTTTCCTTGTTTACTTTTCATCTGGGTGATCTATCTATTGATGTAAATGGGATTTGAGATCCTCTAGTATTAATGTGTTGGTGTCAATTTCTCCCTTTAGATCTGTTACTAGTTGCTTTATATACTTTGCTGTTCCTGTGTTAGTTGCATATGTATTTGTAAGTGTTAAGTCTTCTTGGTGCAATGTCCCTTTTGTCAGTATATACTGCCACTCTTTGTCTCTCATTATCCTTTTTATCTTGAAGTCTGCTTTGTGTGATATATGTATAGCTAAACCTGCTTCTTTTGTTTGCCATTTGGTTAGGTCATCATCTTCCAGGCCTTTGCTCTCAGCTTATGTTTATATTTAGAGCTGAGATGTGTTTCCTGAAGGCAGCATGTTGTTAGGTCTTGTTTTTTAATCCATCCTGCCACTCTGTGTCTGTTTATTGGTAAATTCAATCCATTTACATTTACAGTGATTATTGATACATGAGGGCTTAATACTGCCATTTTATCTTTTGTTTTCCAGTTGTTCTATATTTCCATTGTTTCCTTTTCCTTATATTTTTGTGTGCTGTTTCTTTTGGTGATTTTGTCACTTTTCTCTTTACTTATGAATTGTGACTCTGCTCTGACTTTTTGTTTAGTGATTACCATGCGGTTTGTGTAAAAGATCTCATAGGTGAGATGGTCCATTTTTCTGACAGCCTTTTGTCTCCATTAGCCTAAGCAGGGTCCATCTCTTTCCTCTTCCCCTTCTGTGTTATTGTTGGCATAAATTATTCTTTTTTGTATTGTGAGTTGTGACTAAAGTGTTTATAGTTACTTTTGATGCTTTCCTTACCTTTATGTTATACTTAAGTGTTTACTAACCTATTTTGATATAGAGCTGGAATTTTCTGATTTTGTCTGCTATTTATCTCCTTGTTCAAAGCTTTGTAAGCCTTTGCCTTTTTCTTTCATGTGAGAGGCCTCCCTTCATCATTTCTTGTAAGGCAGGTCTGGTGGTGATGCACTTCCTCAGCGTTTTTTATCTGGGAAAGCTTTTATTTCTTCATCATATCTGAAGGATAATTTCACTGTATGGAGTATTCTTGGCTGATAGTTTTTGTCCTTCAGTATTTTGAATGCATCATTCCATTCTTTCCTTGCCTGCAAGTTTTCTGCTGAGAAATCTGCTGAAAGCCTGATAGGGGTTCCTTTGTAGGTTATTCTCTTCTGCCTTGCTGCCCTTAATATTTTATCTCTGTCATTGACTTGACAGTTTTAATATTATATGCTTTGGAGAAGATCTTTTTGCATTGATGTGGTTAGGAGTTCTGGTGGCTTCATGTGTTTGTAAGTCCAGTTTCTTCCCCAAGTTTGGGAAGTGCTCAGCTATTGTTTCTTAGAACAAGCTCTCTGCTCTTTTTTTCCTATCTTTTCCCTCTGGAATAACTATAATCCTTATGTTACTTTTCCTAATTGAGTTGGCTATTTCTCGATGAATTTCTTCATTTTAAAAAAATCTTAGTTCTCTCTCCTCTTCTGCCTGAAACATTTCTTGTTTTTTATCTTCTGAGTTACTAATTCTCTCTTCCACAAGATCTGCTCTATTTTTTATGCTTTGTACATTATTTTTTTATCTCATTAATTGTGTTCTTCATACTCAGAATTTCTGTTTGTTTTCTTTTAAAGCTTCCACCTCTGTGATGAAGTATTCCTTTTGCTCATTAATTTTATTCCTGAGCTCATTGAACTGTCTTTCTGTGTCTTCTTGTAACTTGTTGAGTTTCTTTTGGACAGCTATTTTGAATTCTCTGTTATTCAGTTGATAATGCTCTCTGACTTCGGGTTTGGTTTCTGGAGACTTGTCATTTCCTTTCTGTTCTGCAGTGTCACTGTAGTTCTTCGTGGTGTTTGATGAGTTGATCCTCTGCTTGTGCATCTGTGGTAGTATTAGGTTGCAGATTCTACCTGCAACTGCTTGGGGAGAGGCAGGGGCTGTGTTTTATGTTTCTGTCCCATTTGCTGGTTGTTGTGCCTGTCAGGCCACTCTGTGTTTGTGTGGGCTGGTAACAGCCACTCAGCAGGGTGCACTCATGCAGGCAGGACCGCTATGCTCTGTGGCCAGGTCATAGCCAGACTGATGCACTTGGTGGGTGGAAGTTCTTCATGCAGGCCAGATACTTGCTCAGTTGGTGGGTCTGGGTGAGCTACTGTGCTAGGTGGGCAGGGTGCATTTGTGCAGGCTAAACTGCTGCTACTTGTTGGGGAGCATTCACATGGGCTAGACCATCTTAGTAGGTGGGCCCTCCTACAGGCCAGGCTACTACTCTGATACCATCTGTGTATAGTTGGGCTCCCCCTATCTCCATTCACGGTCACACTGGCTCCTGTGTGAGGATTAGCAACCTGGATCACTGCCACCAGGGAGAGGGAAGGGTTCTCTCAGTTCCATGGCTTCCCAGGGATTCAATCCACCCACCTTCAGATGTATAGCTGCATGGATCTCTAAGGCATTCTGTTGTGTTGTGTAAGAAATCCTTTGTTGTTTAATGGGTGTCCATTTAGTTTTAAGTTAGAGGGGAAAGACAAAGAGAATAACTCACTCTGCCATGATACTAATGTCACCTTCTAATATTTTAATTTGCATTTCCCTGAAGACTAATGATGTCGATTATCTCTTCAGTGGCTTATTTACCTTTTATATGACTTTTATGAAGTGTGTATTCTAATCTCTTCTATTTTTGAGTTGGGTTTTTTCCTTTGCATTGAGTGTGAGATTTCTCTATAAATTATAGATAAATTCCTTTATCAGATATGTGATTTACAAATACTGTGTTTCAGTCTTTGGCTTGTCTTTTCATTCTCATTACAGTATTTTTGAAAAAGCAGAAGCTTTCAAGTTTTTGAGCTAAAGTTTATTATCTTTTATTTTTTTAATTAAAAAAAAATTTTTTTGAGGAAGATTAGCCCTGAGCTAACTACTGCCAATCCTCCTCTTTTTGCTGAGGAAGACTGGCCTTGAGCTAACATGCATGCCCATCTTCCTCTACTTTATACATGGGATGCCTACCACAGTATGGCTTTTGCCAAGCAGTGCCATGTCCACACCCAGGATCCGAACCGGCGAACCCTGGGCCGCCGAGAAGCGGAACGTGTGAACTTAACTGCTGTGCCAATGGGCCAGCCCTGTATTATCTTTTAAAATTTATTGTGTTTTTAATGTCAAACCAAAGAAGTCTTTACATAACTCAAGGTCACAAATATTTTTCTTATGTTTATTTCTAGAAGGTTTATAATCTTAGGTTTTACATTTATGTCTATAACAAATTTTAGTTAATTTTTTATATGTTGAAAGGTGCAGATTGAAGGTCTCTTGTCTTAGGCCTGGGATTGGGAACATGCATTGATTTTTTTTTAAGCATTAGTATTGAGATATATTTAACATACCATAAAATTTACTGATTTAAAGCATATAATTGAATGGTTTTAGTATAGTCACAGAGTTGAACAACAATCACAACAATGTAAGTTTAGAATATTTTTATCACTCCAGAAAGAAACCTCTTACCTATTAACAGTCCCTTCCTGTTCTGTCTCTATGGATTTGCCTATTCTGAACATTACATATAAATTAAATTATACTGTATGGGGTCTTTTGTGTCTGGCTGCTTTCACAGAGCATAATGTTTCCAAGGTTCATTCATAGTATATCATAAAGCAGCACTTCATTTTTTTATGGCTGAATAATATTCCACTGTATGTATATACCACATTTTGTTTACCAGTCATCAGTTGATGGACATTTGGCCTTTTCCACTCATTGTTTATCATGAATAATGCTGGTATGAACAAGTTTTTCTTTGAACGGTTACTTCAGTTCTCTTCGTTATATACCTACGAGTGTAATTGCTAGGTTACATGGTAACTCTATGTTTATCTCTTTGAGGAACTGCCAAATTATTTTGCAATATACATCCCCACTGGCAGTGTATGAAGGTTCCAATTTCTCCACATCCTCACCAACAATGGTTATTGTCTACTATTTTGATTCTAGCCATTCTAGTGGATGTGAATGTAGTATCTCATTGTTGGTTTTTATTTGCATTTCCCTACTGGCTAAAGATGTTGGGCATCTTTTAGTGTGCTTACTAAGTATTTGTATATATTCTTTGGAGAGGTGTCTTTTGAAATCCTGTTCCCATTTGTTAATTGGATTATTCACCTTTTCATTATTGAGTTGTAAGAGTTCTTTATATATTCCAGATACAAGTCCCTTATGAGATATATGATTTGCAAGTATTAGCCGTTGATTTTTCATAGATGACCTGTATGAGGTTGAGGAAATTCTTTTCTATTCCTAGTTTGCTGAGAGTTCCTCTCAGGGATGGATGTTGAATTTTGCCAGATGCTTTTGCTACATCTACTGAGATGATAAAGTTGTTTTCTTTCACAATATTGTGAATTGCGTTGGTTGACTTTAAGATGTTAAATAAAACCTGGATTGCTAGGATAGACCCCAGTTGGCCATGATGGATTTTGTTGTTGTTGTTTTTATGTTTTTGGATTGAAGTTGCTAAAATTTTGTGTAGACCTTTTCCATCTTTTCATGGGGATATTGGTGTTTAGTTTTCTTTTAATGTCTCTGCCTGTTTTTGGTGTTAAGGTAATGCTGACCCCATGAAACATGTTAGGAAGTATTCTTTGCTCTTCACTTTTCTTGAACATTTTGTGCAGAACTGATATTTTTTCTTTTTTAAATAGGCAAATTCAGTGAACCCATCTGGGACAGTGGTTTTCTTTATGGGACGGTTTTTAATATAATTTCAATTTCTACACTAGATCTTGGGCAAAAGTCTGAGAAGTAATACAATTTCAATTTCTTAAATAGGTATAGGGCTATTCTTGTTTTCTGTTTCTTCTTGCATGAGCTTTGATCTACTGTGTCTTTCAAAGAATTTGCTCATTTCATCTAGTTAAACTTACAAAGTTGTTTATGTTTCCTTATTATCATTTCAGTATTTGTAGAATCTCTTGTGATGTTACTTCTCTTATTTCTGAAATTGATAATTTGTGTATTTTCTCTTTTTTCCTAATTAACCTATCTAGAGGTTTATGAATTTTTAAAATCTTCTCAATGAACTAATGTTTGGTTTCATTAATTTTTCTTCTATTATTTTCCCTTTTTTATTTTATAGTTTTCCTCTCTCATCTTCATTGTTTTCTTATTTCTGCTTGCCATTGGTTTAATTTGCTCTTCCTTTTCTAGTTTCTAAGGTGGGGGCTGGAGGTCATTGCCTTGAAACCATTCTTTCTTTTCTAATATGTATCTCAATGGTTATTTGAATCAATAAGCAAAGTATTAGGGAGGCAACAAATGTTGCAGTGAAAATGAAAATGGGAAGATTGTTTTTGAGAACTCTTTTGATAAATGGGATATTATCAGTAGTATTTGGTGAATTGGTTATGGAAGAAAGAGAAGACTATTATGATTCACAGGTTTATGTTGAGAGAGATTGAGTAGTGTATTACTCACTGAGGTATAGAATACAGAAAGAAGGAAAAGTTAATTTAGTGAGAAAGTAGTTCTGTTGTGGATACAATGATTTTAATATGTCTGTTGGACATCCATTTGACTGCATCAAGTTGACATTTGTATCTGGAGCCCAATAGAGAGATCTTGGCAGAAAATAAATATTTGAAAGTCATCAGGATGGAGGCTATAGTTGTTACTATTCCAGGATAGGGGCTGAGTCTTGCCAAGGCTTCCAGTGTTTCAAGAAACACTGGATTAAAAAAAAGGAATAGTATTTCTAGATTTGTAAAACACTGTGCTAGCCAACTAAAACACAGTTGTGGACTAGATGGGGCCTCTAAATGGTCTGTCTCCCACTCTATCCATTACTAGCTTATTTTCCTGGAGTGAATGGTGTCCCAACTGAAGCAGTGGACTGCATTGTTTCTTCAAAAATAGCTACCAAATTTATTTGATGTGCATATGCACACAAACCTGCAGTTAACCCTTGCAATTGTGACAAGGCTTTGAGAATACCCAGGAGAGGATACAGTATAAGAAGAGAAGAGGGTTAAGACAGAACCCTTGGAAACATTAAGGATGTTAGAAGAGGATTAGTGAAGGCTAATGAAACCTAATGCAAAGTTGTGTCTAAACCTCTTTCTCATAGAGTTGTGAAGAAGAGGAGGCAGTTTTTATTTATCAAATTCTAGACTATTGGAGCTAAGAAGCAATACAACATCACTAGAAGCTGGAGGGAAGTAACCTTAAGACAAAAAAAGTACTCAAGTGCTAAATATATCAGAGATCATGGAACTTCAGAACTGGTAGAAAGAACCAGAGTGGCCAATTTTGTACAGGACTGAACAGTTGACAAACACTTCTACATACAGACTGTTCTGTTTGTTTCTTACCAGTCCCACCTTCAGGATGAATAAACTGAGTCTCAGGGAATTTTAGTACCTATAGTACTTCATATTATGTGGCCCTTAGATCTCCTAGCTGGAAATGTAGTGCTCTTTCTACTCCAGCATGAGATCTTAGGGAATATATAGCATGACTGTCTCACTTTAAAATGTTTGCTTATTATGTGCATCAGATCAACCTCAGATCAGAACACAGCCTGTTAAAATATAATCCCATAAACAGCGATTTTAGAATTAGAATTTAATTGGAATTGTATACTTTTTTACTTGAAGTTTTATGGAAAAAATGTTTTAAAAATCCAGTTCTGGCTTATTTAGGCTTTACTGCACTGTTAAGAATCAAATGCTCAGATATCATTTGTTTTGTTTTTCAGGAAAGACTCTGTTTGCCTCATCATATTTTGGAAGAAAGAGGTCTTGTGAAAGTTGGTGTCACAGTTCAGGCTCTTCTTGAATTACCCACAACCAAGGCATCTCAGCTTTCTACAGCTTGATATAACATTTAAAAATCATAAGTGTATAGATTCATTTATTCGAAGTGATTTCAAATATCTCAAATTCATGAATAAGAATGTCTAATAAAAAATAATTTTATTAGATCAAGCCTTAGGTTTAAAAAAACTATGTTAAAACATCAAAATTGAATTTTGAATTACCCAGACTTTTTTTGAAGTAAAACTGGATTAACTTAATCAGAGTTTTTGATAAATTCAAATTCTCTTTTTACTAAGTCAGTTGATGACCTTGATTATTTTTCAAAAATCAAGTTGATACTAAATTTAAAATGTGGTTTCAATTTAATAATCACATTAGGTTTAATTTTTTATATCATAGCATACTAGTAAACATCTGAATAAGGTAATCATTTTTTTACCAATTTAAAACAATTCTATATTTGAGTTATTTAATACACTTCTAATTCTAGTTTATACACAGTTTCCTCAATCTTTGGTCTTAGTTTTCTAGAAAAAATGAGTAGAAAATACAGAATTCTGGCTTTATATTAAATTCTTTTAGTATTATAGATTGGTGCCAAAATATTTTCAGTTGTACTGTAGATTGTTTACATGTGAAGTGCCTGTGTAATTGATGACTCTTATATGGTCTTAAGCATCTTTGCAGTTTCTTTTTATGTATTAATGGAATCAGTGGACCTTTAAAATATTTTAGTAGATTTTGTAAGTTCAGTAATATGCGAGGACTTAAATGTGCCTCACATTGTGACATTTGTGGTTTTTTATTTAGTCCATTGCAGTTTTCCTTAAATTGGTTATTTCATGTTGTCAGAAAAAACATGTTAATATGCTTAATTTATGCTATTTAATTTTCCAAAACTTAATCATCTTTTAAAATGTATTATTTGAAGAGTATTTTATTTCTGTATTAAAAATGTTACACAAAGCAGTAAGGTTTTTGAGAACTAGAAAAGTACTAATTATCAAGGACATTTTTGATAAAACTGCCAGAGTTTGGGTTTATCTTGACTTTTAGGAACATTACGTCAGTGTGCTGCCTTTAATTATATTCAGATTCAGAGAGCAGCAATTGAGAAATTTAGAAATATGGCCATTTGTGGATCCTATAAATCTTATGATCCTCAATTAACATGATGTTGAATTAAACACAGACCATTCTATAGATATTTTCATAAGTATACTATGTCATATGAAGTCCTTGTTTAATTTAGAGGTGGATAAATTTATGTTGGTAGTAGTGCAGGAATTTTTCAAAAACATTACTGTAATGAATAACTCAGTTTCCTGTAGAAGAACTTTAGTATAATTACTTTCGTAGTAGCCAAGCAAGTATCATATCTTAAATATGTGATTATTTGCACTTGTTACCTCTTAATATGGATGCAACTTATTAAGAATTTTGGCCTGGGTATTTCAAAGGGTATATATAAAAGGTAAAAACTAGTGTGCCAAATTGTATAGTAAGGGTTGGTTTAGGAACAACACTACTTTTTTTGATCAGTTGGCATGAAGCCATATAGTTAAATTTTGACTTTAGAATACAGATCTGTTCTTTACATTCCCCAAGGGTCAAATTGGAGCTTTTAAAGAGTTAAAACTTCGTATGATTATAAGGTTTAAAAAGTAAATTATTAGTAATTTATGACTTTAAATGTTTGAGCTAATTAGTTATTTTTCAGTTGGATCTAAGAAACACCTTATTGACATAAGCAGTCTCCCTAGTGAAAACTTGGGTAATAAAGGTAAGAAATGGCAAATAAATACCTTAGTTGTTACTTTTTAATGTAGAAATTTGACAGTATTACAAATAAAGTGACCATTAAAAGCTACAGCAATCATTCAATACTGCTTTCGTAGTTATCATGCTATAGGATTCCTCCTATTAATCAATCTAGATATTAATTATTTTATAAGTATTTTCCTGTTTCATATCATTCAAATATTAGTGAATTTATAGGCCATTTCTTTATTGCATTTCACTTACTTGTCAATTAATTATTACTTTAAAGAGAAAATGCACCAGAACCTCACTGTAGCATTGTTTACTGCAAAGCAAAATTCCATTTAAGATGGGTCTATCTGAGGTCTACCATGGCAGTTTATTTACTGTAGTGCCAAAGGCAACACCACCTCTAAGATAATTTCACAGCATAGTCCCCAAGGACACATTTATCAAGGCTCTGATGTATTTCTTTTAGTAGTTTTTAAATAAGTGTTAAATTTATTCTAAATTGTTTTGACGGTGGTTATATATTTACTTCATCAGTTATAGAATTAAGAATGATTATCATTATTTAAATTGATTTGTCATTTGAAGAGGGTTAAATAATCAAACTAAAATATTTTATTAGGCCCTTAAAAATCCAGTGGATAGCTACTTCTGCTAAATTTTATTACTGTATGGCACAAGAAAGAAGTGATGTGTTGGATATGTTAGCATTGAAATAAGGAGTAAAAATGCATTTCCATTTGTTTAATAATTATCTTTACAGAATGCTAGTTTATTGACTTTTCTAACTGAATTTTTTGAGAATTCAGAAATGTTTGTATTGGTCGCAGATCTATCATGATTGATTTTCTGATGCATTTAAAAATAAATGGAACACTAAATGTATATTACCGATGCAAGCTGTGGATAAAGTTGAATGAAAAAATTAAAGTCTGAAATTTCTTTTCTCCCTTTCTACCTCTTCTCTCAACATCACAGCATTCATTTTGTGGAGGTATTAGATAGCTCATGTCTATGTTCTCTAGTATGGGAAAATAAACTTGAAGAGGATTTTCAAAGTAAGTTGTTAAAGAGTCCAGATGTTCTTCATCATACTATTTTCAATAGGTAATGTTTTCTTTAAAAAACAATGATTTCCTAGGATATCTTGACAAATAATGTCATAAGATAGACTCTTTATATACAACATAAATGTCAGATAAACATATACATATAATAAAAAGTAGGATAGGGCAAATTGTAATTATTGTAGATTTTAGTGTGAGGTATATGATTGAATTATCCTTAAGCTATTTGATAAAAAATGTAATCTTTAATTTTTAAGTAATTCTACTTTTAAAAACATCCACATAATTTGGAAATGTGCAGATATCTTCTATTCCTTAAAGTGTAATCTTTTCTATTCCTACATTTTAAAACATGAAAAAAAAATCTTTATGCTTATGGTATTTAAATAGCTTATATTTTCCACATGGTGTGTGTGTGTGTGTTTGTGTTTGTGTTTGTGTGTGTGTGTGTAATGCAAGGCTTCAGCTGTTTTAGCAGAGGAGAGTCCTACTGCATTGGAAAGCCAGAGTTTAGAAGTAATGAGAATTTTGACATCAGTACAGTCATGCACTGCGTAACCACATTTCGGTCAACGATCGACTGAATATACCGCAGTGGTCCCGTAAGATTAGTACCAAGTAGCCTAGGTCATTAGTAGGCTATACCATCTAGATTTGTGTAAGTACACTCTGTGATGTTTGCACAATGACAAAATCGCCTAATCACTCATTTCTCAGATGCGTTTCTCAGAACGTGTCCCTGGCATTAAGTGACACGTGATGGTAATTTAGGATGGAAAGTTGCTGGATGAATCATTTGAAAATTACCAAAATTTGTAAAAAAGAAGAAGTTTTTAAAATGCGATCTTTTAAAAAATTTAAAGAAATGATTGCATACTATTTTCTTGGATTCTTAAATACATAATTTTGATTACCCTGCCATTTAAGATTAGGAAAATAAATTCATTTTTACTGTAATCCATTAATATGCATCAAGTGCCTACCTAAATAGATGAGAAACACATTATGTACATATGTAAATACATAAATAAAAATGGATTTTTCAGATAGCAAGTTGAATTTTCTAAAACTTTGTTCAGATATCTCAGTCACTTCTAATGCAAAGGAAGACAAAGTAATACTGTATAATTTATGAAGTAATAATTAAAATTATACATTAAGGCAGTGATTCTTAAACTTTAATATGCATGTGGATCACTTGGGGATCTTATTAACCAAATACCAATTTATTCAGTGGTTTAAGGATGAGGTTTGAGATTCCACATTTCTAATAAGCTCCCAAGTGATGCTGGTCCAGTGACTAACTTGAGTAATAAGGCTTTATGGTCATTCAAGCTTCATATTAATATCATTTTACTGTACAATTGTAGTTCAGTATTTTAAATGATGCTTCAAGGTCTTTTCAACAGATACTTAACATTTTTTAATAGGTGTCTATTCTGACTTTATTATGGACTTTTGGATTTTCTTTTGTGGTTTTAAAAGATGTGCTTTATGCTGATTAATACTGTTTCCTGTTTTTATTTTCTTTTACAAACTATTTTAAACACAGATGGCCATATAATTTTAAAGATAAAGGAAATTAGTCACATGAATAATAAGTTATGTAGGGGCCAGCCCCATTGCCCAGTGGTTAAGTTTGGTGCATGCTGCTTCAGCAGCCTGGGTTTGGTTCCTGGGAGCTGACCTTCACCACTCATTGGCAACCATGCTGTGGCAGTGACCCACATACAAAATAGAGGAAGATTGGCATGGATGTTAGCTCAGGGTGAATCTTCTTCAGCAAAAAAGAAAAGTGGAAGATTGGCAACAGATGTTAGCTCAGGGCAAATCTTCCTCAGCAAAAAAATAAAAAGTAAAAATTAATAAACAAAATAAGGTATTTGATTATAAAATGGTCATTTATATCCAAACAAGTTAATTTGCTAAATTAGCAAATATTAGTGCATAACACTTTGCTCTTTTGGAATGCTCTTTGGAATACATTAATTTTTTCATGATGTCCATGTCAGTCCATTCTCCTCTTGCTAGGCAGCAATTCTCCCTTTGGTTTTAAATTCAAAACACACTCATTCTCTCAGGCTATCATGATAAATGTAAAATTTGTGCCATATGCAAGTATATATTTAATTCTAAATATTTATGATTTTTTATCAGAGCTCAAACTTTCAAGTACAGATTATCCCCCTGCAACAAATGAGAAAAGGTATTTATTTCATTCCTCTTTTTTTGTAAATTGTATTGATTTAACACATTTAAGTTATTTTAATGCCTTCTAAAGCACAGGGTAAATTGTTAGCTTAAAAACAAGTTAAAATCCAAGTTAGCCTGAAATGGCAAGGGCAGCCAAATGTCTTCCATGGCAGGGTAACTTATTTACTGTGATGAAAATATGGGAAGGTTAATAATTAAATATAAAAAAGGAGAGGAGAATTATGTGAAGCATCAAGCTAGATGCTTTTTTATAATTGAATTATAAATAATGCATTTTACATATTTTTACTTATGTTGTCTCATTCATAATCTTTAAGATTAACAACTCAGTGGAAATTAGTATCATGCTGTATTATAAAATCATACTTACTTGGATGTGACCGTGCTTATTAGTGAAAGAAAATAAATGTATAAATATACATTTTAAAATATTGGTATAATTTGTTATTTTATACCACCAAAATTTCTGGTTTAGTTCATGATATGCTCCTAGGTATAATCACAAGAGAATTTAATGCTGTAAAAGGTTTTAGAATTTGTGTATTGCCACTCTTTCATTCTTCAGACTAGGAAGCTAAGGCCCAGAATTATGGTTTGAACAAATAGTTGAGCACTGGTCTTCTTGTAAGTACCCCTGGATCGTTTACTTACTGTACTAAGACTTTGGAAAATAATTATAAATTAGTTAATTTAAAACCTTTTTCAAGCACTTAGTCTATGTACCAGGTATTGGTATTGTAGGCACTAGTGGTATGGAAATGATTAAGACATGGTCTTTTTTTTCAGAGCTTTATGAAGTAAGTCTGTTGCTGGTTTCTGGCTGTTGCATTAAAATAGATATTTAATGTAGATATTTAATATTTAATCTACAGTTATAATATTAAATTTTGCTGTTGAAATTTATCATTCTTCATGCTTATATCTTTGCAAGCTGACTTTTAAAGTTTACTTCTTGGGCTGGCCCAGTGGTGCAGTGGTTAAGTTCACACGTTCCGCTTCGGCAACCTGGGGTTCGCCAGTTCCCATCCCGGCTGCAGACATGGCACCACTTGGCAAGCCATGCTGTGGTAGGCGTCCCACATATGAAGTAGAGGAAGATGGGCACGGATGTTAGCTCAGGGCCAGTCTTCCTCAGCAAAAAGGGGAGGATTGGCAGCAGATGTTAGCTCAGGGCTAATCTTCCTCAAAAGAAAATAAAGTTAGTTTACTGCTCGGTACTACATTTGTCATTGAATATTCCTTTTTGCTAGTTGATCCCAACAGTCATGTTTCTTTGAAGAATAATCCTGTTTATTTTGAATGATTGTATATTATATTTGCTTGCAGAAAATTAGTATATCCATTCCACAGATTTGTAAAATGTTCTATATATAAAATATAATGTATTTCATAAAATTTTAATTTTTCTGAAATGATTTGTTTATAAAGTAATTACCTTTGACATCTTTCTCTGTGAAGTTTTAGAATATTTCATGTTAGTTTAAATGTAATGCTTTGATGTTTGTGGGTAGTTCTATTATAGATAGAACATTACTACAACTCTGAAGCTCTGGTAGCTTGGGCCTATGGAAATGTTAATCAAAAGTATTTTTTGTAAACAAATGATAAAGTACTAGTAGAAATTTCACTATTTTCTATGCTTGTTTCTAGGTGTTTTTGATATGATTTGAGAGTCATATTGGTAGGATCTATGTCAGGATGGATCTATTCTTTAATTGAACTTTTATTCATTTGACTTGTCAGTTATTTCCAAATTGTTTTCTCTTTCTTCCTGTGGCAAAGTTGCAGATGATAAATGCAAATGAAATGTTTTTCTTTCCCTAGATCTTTTCATAAACCAAGATGTCTCTTTAAAGTTGCTTTTGTGCTTTTAGCCTGGTTAATCCACAGGAATGAAAGAAGGGAATACAGTCATGTGTCACTTAATGAGGAGGATACGGTCTGACAAATGAGTAGTTAGGCGATTTCATCATTGTGCGAACATCATAGAGTGTACTTAGACAAACCTAGATAGTATAGCCTACTACATACCTAGGATATAGGGTACTGATCTTAACGGACCCGCCGTGGTATATGCGGTCCGTCGTTGACCCAAACGTCATTATGCGGCACATGACTGTACCACAAATGATCTTGTTTTGCTCTGTGGCCTAGACTCAAGTGTTTTTCAGCAAGACTTGATAATATAAGATTTTGTTGATAAAAGGATGAGGTGGGACTACTAAATAATGAGAGCTAATATTTATTGAGTTCTTATTTGCATAGCATTGGTACTGTATGTTTTCAAACATTATCTCATGTAATCCTCACAATAGCGTTCTGAGATAGGTACTGTAATTATCCTAGTTTTACTAATGAGGAAAATTAGTCCAGAGGTTAAGTAATCTACCCAAGCTTACTCATTTTATGGGTGGAAAATCTAGGATTCTAAGGCTGTCCAACATCAAAGGATGTTATTCCACCACATCACGTGTGGGAAATAAAATTCTTTGTTTCTACTAAGGAGTTGTTATGCATCCTTCACTTGCTTATTTTTATAGTTTAAACTATATTTGCTGTGTGGAATATGTGTATATCTGTTTTCTCTGTATACCTATAGAGGATATTAGCCTATATACATATTTGCATTTTAATTATTTTTCTTGTGTTGAGAAATACGATGAGTAATTTGAGATAGTAAATGTTAGGCACCATGGCATGTCTCAACACTTGAGTTGTAAATGATTCAGGAAATAATACCTACTACATGCCAAGCATGATGTGGGTGCCAGGTATTCACTGGTGAACAAGACAGATATCTGTACCCTCAAGGAGCTCACAATCATTGCATTATCCATATAGAGTGCCTTGTTCAAGAGTTCTGCCTTCTATGACTCTTAACAAACTCTTAAAGAGTTTATTACTTACTGTTTGATTTATATCTCAACTATGCTTAAAAATAATATTATGGCTTTCAATAAAAGTAGTCAGTAAAAAATGCTCATGTATCCAGTTGATAAAGAACAAGAGCAAAGTAATGAATGTATTGGGGGAACAATTATAGCGTAAAACCCAGATTCAAGACAGTTGCTACAGTTTTATCCAAACTTAGCTCTGAGCCTCCTACCAGATAAGGAGTACATAATACACCAAGATCCTTGTTTCCCTAAGCTTTGGAGCTCATTCAGTATTGCAGTCACTGAACCTTAAATGCAATAATCTCTGTCATGTATTGTACACAGAGCACAGGCCTTTTAGAACAGACCCTTTAATTCCCAATTCCTTTAATAGCTATGGAATTTTGTATGTGCTGACTTCACCTGTCATATGGCTATAGTACCACATAGAATTTAGTAGATGAAATGGGAATTGTGTAGATTGCCTAGCATAGCACCTCATGCAAAATAGGTTTCCTCCATTTGGATATTAAACATGTGGATGGCCAGAGATATTTTGTTGTGAAAATTATTATATACTAATTCAGATGGAAACCTGATATTGGTTGGCCACAGCATTACTTGTAGGTAGGTACCAAACTTTCCTTTATGAATAACTATCATCTATTTAAAATTCTAACAGTTTCTCAATTGAAATGCCAGATTTCCCCCAGTATGCAGAAGAGATGGTGGCTTTAACTCTGAAGGTACTGATTATCTTCCTTAGCAACGAAATACTAACTTTAATATGGTTCCTGCAGAACACTTGCGTTTTGAGCTGGAATGCTGTCTCAGTGGGCCAACTGGAACTAATTTATACCTTTTCTTCAAATTCATCCCCACATCCTCTCAGTTGATGAATTTGCTTTGCACCACATCGAGAAAATAGAAACCATCAATTAACTACCCTTACACCTATTGGATGGTTAGGACTATTACAGTTCTTCTCATCAAAAGACCACATATCCTGTGGAAAAAAAGTCCTATATACTTCCCTTTTTTGGTTGATGATTATTCCTGCATCTTTGATTTCTTCCTCTCTTCCTCAATCATTACCATCAACGTAAAAGCATAAACTAGTGTTTCCCATTTGAAAATAACCACAAAATTCCTACACTACTTCCAGCAATTGACATGTTTTTCTGTTTGCCTACAAACTCAAATCTGTTAGAAGAGTATATGTGCTATTTCCACTTCCTCACCCTCCCACTCATTCTTCATCCCATCCTGTTCTAGCTTACAACCTCATCTCTTCACTGACCTTGATGGCTCTAATCAAAATCATCATGATCTCCATGTTGCCAGATATAGTCATTTCTTTGTTCTCACCTCTTTTGACCTCTCAGCAGCTTTCATCATAATTAACCCGTCACTCCTTGAAACATTTTCTTCTCTCAGCTCTTTATGACACTCTATTCTCCCAGTTTGCCTCCTTATCCTCCTGGCTACTCCTACCCTACTTCTAAATGAGTGGTTCTCAAACTTTAGTGTACATTAATATCACGTTGAAAGCTTGTTAAAATGCAGATTCTTGAGCTACTGTCTCAGAAGTTCTGTTTTAATAGCTCTGGATCAAGCCTAAGAATCTATATCTTTAACCAGTACCCCAAAAGATTATGATGTAGATGGCTCATGAATCTCAAGTTTGAAAACCTTTGCTCCTTAATTCTCATTCTTGTGCCTCCCGTTTGTCTATACTTTGTCCTTTGGAGAGCTCATCCATTTCTATCTGTGTCAATGCTTCTCAGCCCTATCTGCACATAGTATCACCTAGGGAACTTTTGAAAAGATGACAGTGCTCATTCCAGACCAATTAAATCAAAAACTTTAGGGATGGAACCTTGTTTTTGGTATTTTTAAAAGCTTCCCAGGTTATTCCCATTTGCAGCCAGGGTTGAGAACCACTATTCTATATACTTATAATTTTTATCTTTAGCTCTATACTTTCCTCAGACTTTCAAATTTCTGTACCCAGTGGCCTACTTAACATCACATTACTCCATCTCAGACATCTCAATCCTAAAATGGCCGATAAAGAACTATTGATTCTGCACCCTGGTCTCAAACACATTCATACCCATAGAAGTAAATGTTAATATTATCTGTTTAGTTGCTCATGACAGGAAACAGGGAGTCATCTTTGATATTTTAACCTTATTTTTCAACCTTATTTTTCATATTCAAATCATTAGCAAGACTTGTTACTTTCAGAATATCTCTCAACTTTATCTCATTCTCTCCATCACTACTGTCAGGATTTTAGACCAAGCCACCATCATCTCTTGTCTGGTCTGCTGTAATAGACTCCTAACTGGCCTTGTTTCTACACTTGGCTTCTGCAATCCACACTCCACGTGACAAACTCAGGTGACCTATTAAAGCCATAAATTATCATGTCATCCCCCTACTTAAAACATCTCACTTACAGTAAACCTTGGCTTACCTCCCCAACTTCAACTCTACTGCCTCTCTTCTTACAACTCACCATGCTCCAGCCTCGTAAGTCTCATTTCTGTTCACTGATCTCACCAATGTATCAGGGCCTTTGTATGCTGCCTAAAATGCAGTTCCCCCATGGCTGGCTTCTTATCATTCCACTTCAAAGTCTCCTTGTCAGAGAGTTCTCCCCTGTTATTCTGATAACGTAACACCCTGTTTCTTTCTTTCATAGTACCTCTTAATGTGACAGTTTATATGTTGATCATACTTCCGTATTAGATTGTAAGATTCATTAGAGAGGGATCTTAATATATCTTGTTCGTTACTATATCTTCAGCAGGTAACACAGTGCCTGGCACCCAGTAGCAGCTCAATACAAATCTGAGTTATGAGTTAATCAATTTAATTACTATCCCCAGATAACTAAATGAAATGACTCCCCAAACTTACCCTCCCAACTCACTGAGTTTGGCAAATTCAGATTTATCATTCAGGTGCAGGATTTGAGTCACAGGGCTCCTTTTGCCACCTCCCTACGTTAGTTTAAGCTCTCGTTTATACATTGTCATATGCTGTTTTAAAAATTTCCCTAGTATTTGCTCAATCAATTAATGATATATCAAGACTGTCTAAAACTATATTATTTAGAAATTTTAAAAATGGGGTCATTCCTACCTATTCCAATTTCAAGATAGTATTACAATAAAGGCTGTGAAGAAATCTTAAACCCTGGGAACTGTAACTAGATCATTTAGTGTAGTTCGTAGATGGCTCCAATCTATATATTCACATGTCACAAGTTTTTCTTAGGTTCTGTGAAATTCTTAATGTAGTTATTAATTTCTCAGTTGTGTGAAAATAGTTAAGTGATAGAAGGAGGCCATTTGTGTTTTTAAAAGAGCATTTTTGAAAGGGAAGGAGGAAAGAAAAGAGGGAAGGGAGAGAGAAGGAGAGGAGGGAGAGAGGACTGAAGTCTGAGGAGATATTTAGAAAATTGATCAGTTGTAATCTTGGAGAGAAAGAGCATTAAGAAACAGGATGAACTGTACTTTGATTCCATCTTACCTAAATTATGCCTGAGAATTTAGAGTAAAATATTTTCCAAAGATTGGAATTCCCAATGATTTAAATAATTCTTAGTGACAGCAGATCTTCCTCAGGATTTTTAAAAATTTTAATAAAGGGTTCCAACTTTAAACTTAAAGTAGTTAATAAAATGAACTGTAACTGGTGGAATGATTAGTTTCCTGGTAGGTAGAATTCTGGAATCTGTAAAACATGGGGGGCTATAAAGCCAGGAGAAATGGCTCCCATCCCCCAATGGGCACTGGTGTCTATCACTGAGTGAGATCAAGGGAAACGTAATCACAGTAATGATAAGTAGAGAAGAAGTAATTGCTAATAATGTTTGTCATTTGATTAAAAATGTGAATGAGCCCCTCTCTTGACCTGTTTCACAGATTATCATTTAACAAGATTAAGTTGTAATTAGGCAGATATGATCAAGCATGTGTTTACATTTTGTTTTTACTTAGAAGCTTGGTAAGCCATTAAAGAAGTATTTTCTTCTCATCTTCTTCATTAAAATAGTACATTCTACAAGCAATTGACAATAGATACTATATTCAAAAATATTAACTGCTGGTGGTAGAGTTTACAGGTGCTGTAGTAAAAGTTGTGAGATTCCAAGGGAGTTGATTTGCTTATTGCAAAATAGTTGTGCCAGAGCAGAAGTATTACTCGACTCTGTGCTGTAGTTATGTTTCAAACGCCTTACATTTAACATGCTTTTTTTTATTTAAAGATTTTATGTTTTTCCTTTTTCTCCCCAAAGTCCCCCAGTACATAGTTGTATATTCTTCATTGTGGGTCCTTCTAGTTGTGGCATGTGGGACGCTGCCTCAGCGTGGTTTGATGAGCAGTGCCATGTCCGCGCCCAGGATTCGAACCAACGAAGAAACACTGGGCCGCCTGCAGCGGAGTGCACAAACTTAACCACTCTGCCACAGGGCCAGGCCCTTAACATGCTTTTTAAATGTGTTGTGATTGGGGAAATATTATTACTATTATTGTGTGTTTATAAGGACAGTTTAGAAAAAGAAGGATTATTGGTCAAAATGGAATTCTCAGACCTGCTTTTGACTACAGGGACAAACTTGAGAGGCAGAGACTTTTTAAGTGCAACACAATGACAAGAGTCATTTATTTTTCTTCATATAGAGAGTATGTTTTCTCAACGCCACCGACTAAATAATCCATCATTTTTCCTGTGATTTATGGTGCCACCTTTATGATATTCCAAATTCTCATATATACGTGTGTCTGTCGCTGAGCTCTATTTTGTTCTGTAAGTCTGTTTGATTGTTGCAACAATATCACAGTTTTTTCTTTAAATGTAAAAAATGTTATTATGGCCGTTTCATGTTTCTTAAGGTTGACATAGCAATTTATGGACTTTTATTATACTGTGTACATTTTTAGTACATTTATTTACTTTCTTAAAAAATCAACTGGAATTTTAGTTGAGATTACATTGAATTTAAACATTAATTTGGGAATAATTGATATATTTATAATACATGGTCCCATTCAAGAGCATGGAATGTATCTCTATTCATCTCATCTGTGTCCTCTATTAGAATTTATTATTTTCTCCATAGAGGTCTTGGGCCTTCCTGATTAAGTTAATGCCCTGATATTTTATAATTTTGACACAATTTTGAATGGTACCTTTTAAATTATATTTTCAATTGGCTATTGCTGGCACGGGAAAATGTTGATTTTGTATCTGGAAATCTTGCTTAACTCTTCGTAGTTTTAATGATTTGCTGATTCTACTGATTCTTCTATGTAAATGATCATATCATTTTCAAATAATGATGGCTTTAAGGTCTCCCTTCTAATCCTTAAACCTCTCATTTCTTCATAACATTAGTGAAGGCCTGCAATGCTATGTTAAACTGTGATGATACTGGGCTACTTTGTCTTAATAGAAATATAGTTTTGGTCTTAATAGAAATATAGTTAATGTTATTCCATTAAGTATATAATCTTTTCTGTAAGTTTTTGAACTTACCAAGTTTCCTAGTTTTCTAGACTTTTAAAAATAATCATAAATAATGTTGAACCTTATCAAATATTTTTCTGCATCAAATGTAATTTAATTCATTAGTCTAATGTACAGCGATTTATATTAATAGATTTTCTGATGTTGACTCAACCTTGTATTGATGGGATAAGTCCTACTTGATCATGACTTTTTTGATAATTCGTGTTTCATTTGACTGCCCTGATGTTACAGCCCTGTGGTCACATACACCTGCTCTCATTACGGTAGTGTAATGATTGTCTCAAGGACATGCAGAGTAGGGGCAAAACCAAAATATAAGCCTCTTTATTCCTAAACATTCCTCTCACTGCTGCCTCCAGCTAACTTTTGCACCAGACTTCAGCCTCTTGTCCCACTTGACATACATCAGTTTGTGTTTTCACAAGGAGTTTTCAAGGATTTTTAAAAATAGCTTTTGGAGTCTATGGTTCCCTCTATAGTTTTTCTAGAATTAATTTTGGGGAAGAAGCTAGTAATTGTACTAGTTTTCCATCGTTGACAGGATCTTTGGAAGTCTTGCTTAGGTGTTTTATATATGAACTGCTGTTGAGCCAGATTCTCTTCTTCTGTATCTGTACAACTTAGTTTTTGAACCTTTATAGTTTTCTCCATACATTTTATCTTGCTGGTTGTGAGAGCTTTCCAAATATTTTTGAGTGTTGATTCTGCAGTCTAGCATATTAGCGATTATATGCTCAGAATTTCGCAAGCACACTGTTTATGTATTCATCTAAGTCTTTATGCCTTGTGTTGTTTAGCATTTTATCAATGTAGTATTCTGGTTGAGGCCTTATTCTCTAATAGTAACCAACACTATGAATGTAGTTTGTCAACCAGCTGTGAACCTCCCAAAATCATCTAGGCCAGTGCTTCTCAAACTTTAGTGTGCATACAAATTACTTGGGAATCTTGTTAAAATGCAGATTCTGATTCATTAGGGCTGGGGAGAAGCCTGAGATTTTGTGTTTCTAATAAGCTTTTATGTGAGGTTGATGCCGATGGTCCATGGAACACACTTTGAGTAGGGAGGACCTAGGCACGTTTCTCAATCTCAACTAAAATAATCATGAGCAGCTTTACAAATAACTTATACAAGAAAAAGTTACATTAAGAACAAGGCTTTTTCCCTGGTTGACCCATCTAGTAAGACCGATAAAAACAGACTATAAACTGCCACAGAAAGCTACCTGCTAATCTCTCTGTATGTTACCCAGGCTCTTGAAAACACTGCTTTGAAAATGCAGTTTTGGTAACAATGATATTTGTAATGAGTCCTGTTTTGGACCAGCTAGGTTTCTGCCAGGTGTTTAACAAACTCAGACAAACTGACAAATTAGACCAAAATAGTTTGAAATTCTCACTCACTTCTTTCCGTCTATTTACCTGCATGTTTCTAGGCTCCTGGTTATGATGGAAATTTGGAGGAATGCTTGATATACAGATAAGGTTGATTAAAAATCATCTAGATAATGGTAAGTAGGTGCTTCTGAAGTGTTTTAGGGTACTTGTAAACAGTTTTCACATATTTTAGACGTTCCATGAAGGGCTACCTTTATTTAGCTTAATTCATTTCCATTATTTTTGAGAAAATATATGTTAAGCCAAAATAGTACAATCAAAATTTTGTCTTTGATATTGGTAGTAGTGCAATCCAAATATTTCAGTGAGATTTAAATGCTTAGAACAGTGCTTCAAGATATCATTTTCCTATGTTATTATAAAAGCAGTAACATGAGAACCACCCACTTCCTAGAAGTACGTAAGAATGCTGGATTAAAGTAAATATATTGCTGAAGACATTGCTGTGCTAATAATAAGGAATCCATAGATGCAAACTAGCCTGTGGATTTCTGACAAAATTTCTGTTTTGACAATTGCATATGACTTGGAGACAGGAGATAAAACCTGAAATGTTTTAAAGTTGGCAGTCTAAAAGAATGTGACAGGAAGCTTGGACTTCAAAGGGTTGTGCCATGTACAGAAGAGGACAAAGAAACTTGCCTTGCTTGACTTTGACATTAAGTGGAAAGATGTTAGCTGAGCGACAATCTTCCTCACAGAAAAATATAAATAAATAAATACGTAAATAAAAGGGGAGGTGAAAGAAAATGGGTGAGAGGAAGCATTTGAATAGATGAAAACTGAAATTTTCCAAAATGAAAGAAGGACAATTCTTAGACAAAGAGCGCAAAAATCCCAAGTCAAATAAATAAAAAGAGATCAACACTTGCAAAGCTTGTGATAAAATATAGAACATCAGAGGAAAAGCAAAAGACAAAACTCCTAGAGTGAAAAGAGCTACAAAGCATCTTTTCAAAGTGATTTGGCTGATTGCTTATTTGTATAAAACAACAATGAAAGCTATAAGATAGTAGAATAATATCCTCAGTATCTGATAGAAAATCTTATCAAACTGGAATTGTATAGTCAATGAGACCATTTTTAAAAAACTAGGACAAAATAATTCTTTTAGACGCATAACAACTAAGATTGTTTACCACCCATAGGGTCACATTAATGAAAATTTTAAGGGAAGCACGTTTGGCAGAAGGAAAATGACCTGAGATCATCTGAGATTCAAGAACAAATGACAAATAAGGGTAGAGGTAAATATATGGGTAAATCAAAGGAAGCATTGACAGTATTATGTGATAAAAACAGTGGCTAAAGAAAATATATGATTAAAATACCAGACCATATTTACATGCCTATGAGGAAGTTATGAGCAGGGTTAATGTTCTTTGATGCTTGTCTTTTCAGGAGTAGGTGATATGTTGTTTAACTTTTGACTTTAAACATTCATGGGAAAATATTGAGGGTAACCACTAAAAGATTAAAGAGAAAGTATTCTAAATAAGAAGGGGAAATGGAATGAGAAGGAAAATCACACAGAATGTGAGGATGATGGGAGAAGCATTTACACGTTGATGGAGTAAGGACCTCTAAAAACCCATTCTCTCATAAAGGAAATGAGAACACCAGCAAAAATTGTCAAAATTAACTTTTTCACAACTCTGAAAATTTACCAGAGACTTTCAACAATCCAAGGAGCATATATTTAAGAAAAATGGCTAAATCTCAGTAAAACTGAACATTATGAAGTTTTGACTTGCCCTGTTCCCATCCTCCTCTCCTGAGCTCTGGGGTAGCCTTGAAAACGAACAGCCTCAGAACCATGTGTACCTGTGAATAACTGCAGCCTAGCAGATATAGAAGGGGGAAGAACCGGTTTGGAGTTCCCAAATACCCTCATCCCCAGAGAAATGACACTGACTTTTTTGGCAGTTACCTGGAAAGTCCTCATTATCAGGAGTGGTCTGATATTTTGGCTGCTTCATGGCTTGCTCAGTGAGGAAAACCCCATCTTCAGGATAGTTTTCTTTACAAAAAATTAGAGGCAGCAGTTTAACATCATAACTTCCTGAGGTGGCAATAACAGGGCAAACAAGCAGCAGGCCAAAAAGCGTAAAAATCTGGGGAATGAAATGTCCATACGGATCTTTGAAAAGTTCTGATGTATTCGTAGGGAGCTAGAGGAACGTGTGTACAGCTGAGCACATACCCAAAAATGATCTGAGGAGACCCTAATCTCTTACCTCTGGCTGACCTTGAAGTTTTGAACAAGCAGGAAGTTAAGGCTAAGATAGAATTGTAAACTGGCAGAGTGTTGAAAGCATGTCTCAACAAACAGAACACCTTAGCAAAGGGTGAGAGGCTTGCTAGTTTGAGGCATTTGAAGTAATCTCTGTACAATCACTAGCTGACCACTAAGGTCTCTGAGGAGAGACTTCAATGGCCACAAAGCCAAAGAATGTAAATTCTAAAGAATTAGTTCAGGGAAGTCACTAAACAAACAACAGCAACAACAGTAAACAGTGACAACAACAAACCCTTGGGAGGAGAGATCTGATTTCCACAGTTGCCGCGTTATATTACTTAAAATGTCTAGTTTTCAACAAAAAAAAGTACAAAACGGACAAAGAAAGGGGAGAGTATGGTGTACATGGAATAAAAAGGAAGGATAAATAGAAACTATCCCTGAGGAAGCCTTGATGTTTAATAGACTACACAATGACTATAAATAAGCCATTATAAATATGTTCAAAGAACTAAAAAAACCCCACATATCTCAAGAATTAAAGGAAGTATGAGAATGGTGTTTACCAAATAGAGAATGTCAGTAAAGAGAATTTATGAGACAGAATCAAATAGAAATTTTGCAGTTGAAAAGTGCAGTTTTTAGGAGGAGGCTCAAAAGCAGATTTGATCTGGCAGAAGAAATAGTCAGCAAACTTGAAGGTAGAACAATTGAGATTATCCAGTCTAAGGAACAGAAAGAAAAAGATGAAAAGAAATGCATAGACACTTGTAGGACACCATCAAGCATAGTGACTTACAAGTAATGGAAGTTCCAGAGGGAAAATAAAGGGAGGGCTAGTAAGCAATTTTGAAGAAATAATGGCTGAAAACTTCCCAAATTTGATAAAAATAATCTACACATCCAATAAGCTCAATGACATCCAAGTAGGGTAAATTCAAAGAGACCTACCTCAAGACAAATCGTAGTCAAACTGTCAAAAGACAATGTGCAAAACTTGAGAACAGCAAGAGGAAAATGACTGATAATGTATGTACAAGGTATCCTTAATAAGATTAACATCTGATTTCTCCTCTGAAAGAATGGATGCCAGAAGGGAGTAGGGTGACAAAGTGCTCAAACATTCAGCTAAAAATTGTATACCTAGCAAAATTATTCTTCCAAAGTGAAAGAGACATTAAGATATTCTGATATAAAAAACAGAATTCATGATTAGCTGCCCTTCTCTACAAGAAATACTAAAACCTGAAATGAAGAAACACTAGACAGGAGATTGAGTCCACATGAAGAAATAAAGAGCACCCTTAAAGGCTAACTACATAGAAAAATATAAAATTCAGTGTAAATGTAATTTTGTTTGTAACTCTTTTCTTCTATCTGATTTAAAACTCTTACATAAAGCAATAATTAGAAAACTGCACTGATTGGCTTGTAATGTATAAAGATGTAATTTGTACAATGATAAAAGATGGGGGAGGGGACAAGAAATATTGACTCAACGTTTTTGAATACTATTGAAATGAGATTGGTATTAATCTGAACTAGATTGCTTTAAAATTAGATGTTAATTGTAACTCCCATGACAAACGGTAGGAAAATAATTAAAAATAAAATAGATTAAAAGAAATAAAGGAATTTAAATGTTACATTAGAAAATATCTGTTTAGCATAAAAGAAGGCAGTAATTGAGGAACAGGGTAAGTAAAAAGACACAAGCCATGTAGAAAACATTACATTTACATTCCTAAGTACAAAACCACAATAAGATACCACTTCATACCCACTAGGATGGCTATTATCAAAAAGATAAGAACAAGTGTTGGTGTAGATGTGGAGAAGTAGGAACCCTTGTATATTGCTGTTGGAAATGTAAAATAATGCAGATGCTTTGGAAAACAGTCTGATAGTTCCTCAAATGGCTAAATGTAGAATTACTATATGACCCAGCAATTCCACTCCTAAGTATATACTCAAGAAATTAAAACATGTTCACAGAAAACCTTGTACATAGATGTTTATAGCAGCATTATTTATAGTGACCATACAGCAGGAACAACCTAAATGTCCATTAAATGGTGAAGGAATAAGAAGTTGTATATCTGTACAATGCATTGTTATTAGACAATGAGAAGAAATGATGAACTGATACATGCCACAGCATGGGTAAACCTTGAAAACATGCCAAGAAGGTAGGCACAAAAGACCAAATATTATATGAAATGTCCAGAATAGGCAAATCCATACAGACAGAACATAGATTAGTAGTTTCCTAGGGTTGACAGGGTGGAGGTGGGTGGGGGTGCATACTAATGTGTATGAGGTGTCTTTTTGTGGTGATGAAAATATTTTAAAATTGATAGTATTGATGGTTGCACTACTCTGTATCTATATTAAAATCTCTTGTACACCTTGAAAGGATAGATTTTAACATTCTCAAAGATCGTATACTGGGAAATTAAGCAAACCTCAATTAATTTAAGAAGATTGAAACCATATCAAGCATCTTTTCCAACCAGAATGCTGTAAAGCTAGAAATCAACTACAGGAAAAAAGCTGGGAAAGTCACAAATATGTGGAGACTAAACAACATGCTACTGAACAACAATTAAATCAATGAAGAAATCAAAGGAGAAATCAGGAAGTAGCTGGAGACAAGTGAAAATGAAAACAGGACATACCAACTCTTATGGGATGCAGCAAATGCAGTACTAAGAGGGAAATTTATAGCAATACAGGTGTACCTCAACAAAGAAGAAAAATCTCAAATAAGTAATCTTAAACTACACCTAAAAGAACTATATAAAGAAGAAAAACCAAAGACCAAAGTCAGTAGAAGGAGGGAAATAATAAAAATCAGAGTGGAAATAAATGAAATAAAACTAGAAAAAAATCAATGAAACCAAAAGCTCGTTCTTTGAGAAGAGAAACAAAATTGAAAAACCCTTAGCCAGACTCACTAAGAAAAAAAAAGAAAAGACTCAAATAAAATAAAATAAATCAAAGAGGAGAAATTACAACAGATACCACAGAAATACAAAGGACTACAAGAGAATACTATGAAAAGCTATATGCCCACAAACTAGATAACCTAGAAGAAATGGGTAAATTCTTAGAATCATACAACCTCCCAAAACTGTATCAAGAAGAAAAAGACCATCTGACTAGCCCAATCACAAGTAAAGAGATCAAAACAGTAATAAAAAATTTCCAAAAGAACAAAAGTCCGGGATCAGACTGCCTCCCTGGTGAATTCAGACCAAACAGCCAAAGAAGATTTAATATCTATCCTTCTTAAACTATTCCGAAATATTGAAGAGGGCAGGACACTTCCTAACTCATTCTATGAGATCAACAGTACCCTGATACCAAAACCCAGACGACGACAACACAAAGAAGGAAAATTGTGGACCAATATCACCGATGAACATAGCTGCAAAAATCTTCAGCAAAGTATCAGGAAATCGAATACACCAATACATTAAAAGGATCATAAACCATGATCAAGTGAGATTTATACTAGGGATGCAGGGATGGTTCAATATCTGCAAATCAATGTGATATACCACGTTAACAAAATGAGGAATAAAAATCAGATGATCAATGCAATAGATGCAGAGAAAGCATTTGACAAGATCTAACATCCATTTATGATAAAAATTCTCAATAAAATGGGTATAAAAGGAAAGTACCTCAACATAATAAAGGCCATATGTGACAAACCCATAGCCAACATCATACTTAATGGTGAAAAACTGAAAGCCATCCTTCTGAAAACAGGAACAAGACAAGGGTGCCCACTCTCACTATTCTTACTCAACATAGTACTGGAGGTTTTGGCCAGAGCAATTAGGCAAGAAAAAGAAATAAAAGAGATCCAAATTGGAAAGGGAGAAGTAAAACTCTCACTGTTTGCAGATAACATGATTCTATTTATAGGAAACCCTAAAGAATCCACCAGAAAACTATTAGAAATAATCAACAACTGCAGCAAAGTTGCAGGGTACAAAATCAACTTACAAAAATCAGTTCTATTTCTATACACTAATAACAAAGTAGCAGAAAGAGAAGTCAGGAATATAATCCCATTTATAATCGCAGCAAAAAGAACAAAATATCTAGGAATAAATTTAACCAAGGAGGTGAAAGACCTATACACTGAAAACTGTATAGATTTTTCACTATTACTGAAAGAAATTGAAGAAAACATAAAGCAATGGAAAGATATTCCATTGGAAGAATAAACGTAGTTAAAATGTCCATACTACCCAAAACAATCTACAGATTCAATGCAATCCCAATCAGAATCCCAATGACATTCTTCATGGAAACAGAACAAGAATCCTAAAATTTATATGGAACCACAAAAGACACTGAATAGCTAAAGCAATTCTGGAAAAAAAGAATAAAGCTGCAGGCATCACAATCCCTGACTTCAAAATATGCTACAAAGCTATAGTAATCAAAACAGCATGGTCCTGGCACAAAAACAGCTGCACAGATCAGTAGAACAGAGTTGAAAACCAAGAAATAAACCCTCAAATCTATGGACAGCTAATTTCTGACAAAGGAGCCAAGAACATACAATGGAGAAAGGAAAGTATCTTCAATAAATGGTGTTGGGAAAACTGGACAGCCACATGCAAAAGAATGGAAGTAGACCATTAGCTTACACCATACACAAAAATTAACTCAAAATAGATTAATGGTTTGAATGTAAGACCTGAAACCATAAAACTCCTGGTAGAAAATATAGGCAGTACACTCTTTGATATTTGTCCTAGCAGTATCTTTTCAAATACCATATCTACTCAGGCAAGAGAGAAAAAAGAAAAAATAAACAAACGGGCCTACATCAGACTAAAAAGCTTCTGCAAGGCAAAGGAATCATTAACAAAATGAAAAGACAATACACCAACTGGGAGAAAATGTTTGCAAATCATATATCTGACAAAGGGTCAATTTCCAAAATATATAAAGAACTCATACAACTCAACAACAAAACAACCCAATCAAAAAATCGCAGAGGATATGAATAGACATTTTTCCAAAGAAGACATCCAGATGGCCAACAGGCACATGAAAAGATGTTCAACATCGCTAATCATTAGGGAAATGTAAAACAAAATTACCGTGAGATTTCACCTTACTCTCGTCAGAATGGCTATAATCAACAAGATAAGAAATAACAAATGTTGGAGAGGATGAGGAGAAAAGAGAACCCTCATACGCTGCTGGTGGGGATGCAAACTGGTGTAGCCACTATGGAAAATAGTTTGGAGATTTCTCAAAAAATTAAAAATAGAAATACCATATGATCCAGCTTTCCCACTACTGGCTGTTTATCCAAAGAACTTGAAATCAACAATCCAGAGAGACTTATGCACCCCTATGTTCATCACAGCATTATTCACAATTGCCAAGCCATGGAAGCAACCCAAGTGCCCATCCACTAATGAATGGTTAAAGAAGATGTGGTATATATATATATGATGGAATCATAGTCAGCCATAAAAAGACAAAATTTTTCCATTTGCAACAACATGGATGAACTCTGAGGGTATTATCTCTGAGGGTATTGTGCTAAGCAAAATAAGCCAGACAAAGAAAGACAAACACTGTATGATTTCACTCCTATGTGGAAGATAAACACATGGATAAGGAGAACAGATTAGTGGTTATCAGAGGGGAAGGGCGAATTAGGTAAAGGGGCACATATATATGGTGACAGATAAAAACCAGACTTTTGTTTTTGAACTCAATGCATTCTATACGGAAACTGATATATAATAATGTACACCTGAAATTTACCCAATGTTATAAGCCAATGTTACCTCAATAAAATGTTTTTAAAAAAATAAAAGGGTGAATTTTATGATATGTGAATTATATTTCAATAAAGCTGTTAAAAAGATAAAAATATAGAGAAAATCCAGACAAAAGATATAAAATAACTTTAGACAATAAATGTAAACACAGCTAAATTTCCAAAGACAGATATTCACACTGAATCAATATATAAAAGACAAAAATATACAAATATATGCTGTTTATAGGGTACAATATATAAAATCATAGTAAAGTTAGCAGGCAAATTTTAACAATAAAGAGCTTACGTATTATACTGAAGCAGAATAGGCAATAAGTTTGACACATTCCTAGAAACGGTTACCCAATAATAAAAGTTTCAACTCATCGTGAAGATATAGTAAGTCCTAACTTCTGTATACCCAATATACATAAAGCAAAATCTGCATATAGAAAATAAAAATTTAAAAAAACTACTTTCACGGATATTTTAACATATCTTCCTCAGTGTTTGATTCCTCAAGAAGACCAGAAAAAGCGATAAAGATTTTAACAGCACAGTTAACATATCTGATTAAGTACACTTTTCTATAGAACAGTGCACCAAGCAAGCGTTAGGCAACAAAACATGGGAGTTGAGGATACTGGCAACAGAGGGTTGAAGTGCTAGACCATGAAATCTAAATTTGGTAGGGAAGAAAAGCAAAGACAAGGGGAGTTTTATATGGATGAAGTAGATGGGTCTGTGAGTTGGTGGTTGAAGAATTGGGATTGGTAGGGTAAGAATCCTGAAAATACTGTCAGATCATCTAGTGACCAAATTTATTTCAGAGGGAATTAGTCCTGAGTGACTAGAAGTTCCAGAGTGTTGGCGTGGAAGTGTGTCGCTGAAATGGAGTAAAAGTCATGGGAGGTAGAGATGAAGGTAATGAAAGTCCAGAATGATGAATAGGTCATTAACGGAGATTTGAAATACCCTAGAGTGTCAGGACTTCGAGTGGAGAATACTGAACTAACCATAGGTCAAATCTTCATTGAATGGAGGAATATTAGCAGATTTTGGTAGTTCCACAACCAAAGAAGGTGTGGTCAGAGCTGGATGGCATAAACCAAGGTTTTCACAGGCAACTACTTGTGTGAGGATCTAAAAATAGTATGAAATGAAGAGGACACTCATCCAGCACTTGACTCAGAGCTAAACTGGATGTTGGAGAAAGAGCAGCCTCTACTTGATGATAGGGCAAAAGAAGTGTTATCCAGAGATAAACCTCTTTAAAGTCAGAAAAGAAAGTTACAGTCAGGGAAGGGAGCTTAAATTGTAGCATGCTTTGTTAAAATGTAATGGAGGTTTAAGAGGTATAATGGAGGAGTAAGAGATAAAGAGACCAGTGGTAGATTCAGGCAGGGGAAAAGAAATAATAGAATAGACAGCTGAATGAATTTATGTTCTGGGAGGAGATCAAGGATGACAGGAATGTGTGGGTTAAGCTGTTTGACAGTGACAAGAAATCCTGGCTTCCTCCTAGTGGATGGCAGTGAACAGGTGTAGATCCATTACACTTCTGAAAGGATTTGAGTCTTTGCTGGATTCAAGGGAGGGAATTATTATCTGGTTTGAATTCTCAGGGTTCTGGCTCATAGCTCTAGAGATTCACAGAGTAGATATGAAGTTCCTTTTAACTCCTTCTTGTTCATTTCATTGAGTCTTTTAAGGAGTCCAGACTAGATGTTCTAAACAATGCCCCACGTTCTGGATTTATTTGAATAGTTCCTTAATGATGACCTACAGATGAAACATATCTAGCAAGAAGATCACATGAGCACTGTGTGTAATTCCCACAGCCTCACATCAGGAGGCACGTCATGTCAAGCCATTCCACTATTGTTGAGGTCAAGCTTGACCACTTGGTTAATGTGGTGACCATCAGATCTGTCCATTGTAAAGCACAATTTCCCCTGTGGTCCAATTAGCCATATCTTGAGGGTGAACAGGGTCATTTGGTATAGACCATGGTGATACATACTTAGCAGGGATGTGAGAAACAGGCAATAAGCCGTGATTAGTATATGCATATAAATCACATATGATATAAATTGATAAATTCTGTAAGAGAAGTGCTTATCGGAGCATACATGAGGAAGCAGTTATTTCTGTGTGCCTAGAATGGGGATGGTGCTCGTGGAAGCAATGAAGGGAAAGCTTTGGAGCAAAGGTTATATTTGAGAGTTAGATCATTTAAGATGAGATAGAGTTTATTAGTGATTGAAGGTGGTGAGTGCATCCCAGGTAGAGAGAAAAGGCATGAGGAAAGAAAACAAAAACAGAGGCCTGGAATTACATGGTTCAGCTGGAATAAAATTTGAAAAAAGAAATCCTGAGTACTGGCATATAAGATGCATGGAAATGAATGATAGGAGATGAGTTTGGAAATGTAGACTCTAGGTTATAAAGAACCCTGAACTCCATGCTAAGGAATTTAGCGATGATTCTGTAAGTAATGAATGCTAATGAAGGTTTCTAAGCAAAGGAATATTCAGATTGGGATTTTAGAGAGAGACTTGGATGCCAGTGTGGCAGACAAGTTAAGAGAGAAAGTTGGCAAGAAGTCTGAGAGAAGTCTTTGTGAGAAATGATGAGGGCACAGATTAGGTCAGTGGCAGTGGGGTAGGAGAGGAAGGGACTGACATGAGAGATTTTTTAGGAGTAAAATCAACAGAACTTGATGAATGGCTACATGTGGGCATTGGAGAAGTCAAGAATATTCTAAGCTTTCTGACTTGAATCAAATTGATAGTGATGCCATTACCAATACAAGGAAGGTAGTAGGAAAAGCAGATTTGGAATAAGGAAGATAAGTTCTATGTATATTGAATGTGTATACAGTAGTAAAGTATACAGTTTTCTATTGTAATTTCAGTTTATTTTTCCCTCTTTTTTATGAAGCTTTTTTCAATTTTTTTTTATTGAGTTCATAATAGCTTACATCAATGTAAGATTTCAGTTGTACATTATTTCTTGACTGTCACCACATAAGTGCTCCACTTCACCCCTGTGCCCACCCCCCACCCTCCTTCCTCTGGTAACCACTGAACTGTTTTCTTTGCCCATGTGTTTTTTCATATGCCACCTATGAATGAAATCATATGATGTTTCTCTCTCTCAGTCTGGCTTATTTCGCTTAGCGTAATTCCCTCCGGGTCTTTCCATGTTGTTGCAAATGGGATGATTTTGTCTGTTTTTTGTGGCTGAGCTGTATTTCATTGGATATATATACCACATCTTCTTTACCCAATCATCAGTCGATGGGCACTTGGATTGCTTCCATGTCTTGGCTGTTGTGAATAGTGCTGCAATGAACGTAGGGGTGCATATGTTACTTTGGATTGTTGATTTCAAATTGTTTGAGTAGATAACCAGTAGTGGGATAGCTGGGTCATATGGTATTTCTATTTTTAGTTTTTTGAGGAATCTCCATACTGTTTGCCATATTGGCTGCACCAGTTTACATTCCCACCAGCAGTGTGTAAGGGTTCCCTTCTCTCCACACCCTCTCCGACACTTGTTATTTTTAGTCTTAGCGATTATAGCCATTTTAACAAGCGTAAGGTGGTATCTTAGTGTAGTTTTTATTTGCATTTCCCTGATGATTAGTGATGTTGAACATCTTTTCATGTGTTTATTGGCCATCTGTATATCTTCTTTGGAAAAACGTCTGTTCATGTCCTCTGCTCAATTTTTGATCGGGTTGTTTGTTTTTTTATTGTTCAGTTGTGTGAGTTCCTTATATATTATGGAGATTAACCCCTTGTCAGATATATGATTTGCAAATATTTTCTCTCCATTGGTGGGTTGTCTCTTTGTTTTGATTCTAGTTTCTTTTGCCTTGCAGAAGCTCTTTAGTCTGATGAATTCCCACTTGTTTATTTTTTCTTTTGTTTCCCTTGTCTGAGAGGACATGGTATTTGAAAAGATCCTTTTTAGTTTGATGTCAAAGACTGTACTACCAATATTATCTTCCAGGAGTTTTATAGTTTCAGGACGTATCTTGGAGTCTTTGATCCATTTTGATTTTATTTTCGTGTATGGCATGAGATGGTGGTCTATCTTCATTCTTTTGCTTGTGGCTGTCCAGTTTTCCCAACACCATTTATCGGACAGACTATCTTTTCTCCATTGTATGTTCTTGGAACCTTTATCAAAGATTAGCTGTCCGTAGATGTGTGGTTTTATTTCTGGGTTTTCAGTTTTGTTCCATTGATCTGTGCATCTGTTTTTGTACCAGTACCATGCCATTTTGATCACTATGGCTTTGTAGTACACTTTGAAGTAAGGGATTGTGATACCTCCAGCTTTGTTCTTTTCTCTCAGGATTGCCTTAGCAATTTGGAGTCTTTGATTGCCCCATGTGAATTTTAGTATTCTTTGTTCTATTTCCATGAAGAATGTCATTGGGATTCTGATTGGGATTACATTGAATCTGTAGATTGTTTTGGGTAGTATGGACATTTTACCTATGTTTATTCTTCCAATCCATGAGCAAGGAATCTCTTTCTATCTCTTTATGTCATCATCAGTTTATCTCAGTAATATCTTGTAGTTTTCATTATATAAGTCCTTCACCTCCTTGGTTAAATTTATTTCTGGGTACTTTATTCTTTGAGTTGCAATTGCAAATGGAATTGTATTCTTGAGTTCTCCTTCTGTAAGTATGTTATTGGAGTTTAGAAAAGCAACTGATTTTTGTAAGTTGATTCTGTACCCTGCAACTTAACTGTAGTTGTTAATTATTTCTATTAGTTTTCCAATGTATTTTTTTTAATTTTCTATATATAAGATCATGTCATCTGCAAATAGCAAGAGTTTCACTTCTTCACTCCCTATTTGGATTCCTTTTATTCCTTTCTCTTGCCTAATTGCTCTGGCCAAAACCTCCAGTACTATGTTGAATAAGAGTGGTGAGACTGGGCGTCACTGTCTGGTTCCTGTTCTCAGGGGAATGGCGCTCAGTTTTTGCCCATTAAGTATGATGTTGGCTGTGGGTTTGTCATATATGGCCTTTATTATGTTGAGGTAATTTCCTTCTATCCCCATTTTGTTTAAATTTTTATCATAAAGGTCTGTTGGATCTTGTCAAATGCTTTCTGTGCATCTATTGAGATGATCATGTGGTTTTTATTCCTCAATCTGTTGATGTGGTGTATCACATTTGATTGATTTGCAGATGTTGAACCATCCCTGTGTCCCTGGTATGAATCTAACTTGATCATGATGTGTGATCCTTTGGATGTATTACTGAATTTGGGTTGCCAAAATTTTATTGAGGATTTTTGCAACTATGTTCATCAGTGATATTGGCCTGTAGTTCTCCTTTTCTGTGCTGTCCTTGTCAGCCTTTGGTATCAGTGTGATGTTGACCTCGTAGAATGTGTTAGGAAGTGTTCCATCCTCCCTAATTTTTTGGAATAGCTTGAAAAGGATACATATCAAATCCTCTCTGAAAGTTTGGTAAAATTCCCCAGGGAAGCCATCTGGTCCTGGGGTTTTATTCTTTTCGATACTTTTGATTGCTGTTTCAATATCTTTCCTTGTGATTGGTCTATTCAGATTGTCTATTCCTTATTGACTCAGCTTTGGGAGGTTGTAAGAGTCTTAAGAATTTACCCGTTTCCTCTAGGTTATCCATTTTGTTGGCGTATAGTTTTTCGTAGTATTCTCTTATAATCCGTTGTATTTCTCTGGTCTGTTGTTATTTCTCCTCTTTCATTTCTGATTTTATTTGAGCTTTCTGTCTTCTTTTCTTTGTATGTCTGGCTAGGGGTTTATGAATTTTATTTATCTTCTCAAAGAACCAGTTCTTTGTTTCGTTGACCCTTTCTACTGCCTTTTTTGTTTCAATAGCATTTATTTCTGCTCCGACCTTTAGTAATTCTCTCCTTCTGCTGACTTTGGGCTTTGTTTGTTCTTTTTCTAATTCAGTTAGTTGTAATTTGAGATTGCTTATTTGGGATTTTTCTTGTTTGTTAAGGTGTGCTTGTATTGTGATGAATTTCCCTCTTAATACGGCTTTTGCTCCATCCTATATGAGTTGGTATGGTATGTTATTTTCATTTGTCTCCAGATATTTTTTGATTTATTCTTTAATTTCTTCAATGATCCATTGCTTGTTCATTAGCATGTTGTTTAGTCTCCACATCTTTCTCCCTTTCTCAGCTTTTTTCTTGTAATTAATTTCTAGCTTTATAGCATTATGATCTGAAAAGATGCTGGTTATCATTTCAATTTTTTAAAATTTATAGACGCTTGCCTTGTTTCCCAACATATGGTCTATCCTTGAGAATGTTCCATGTGCACTTCAGAAGAATGTGTATTCTGCTGTTTGGGGATGGAGTGTTCTATATATGTCTATTAAGTCCAACTGGTTTAGCTTTTCATGTAGTTCCACTGTTTCCTTGTTGATTTTCTGTCTGGATGATCTATCCATTGATGTGAGTGGGGTGTTGAGGTCCCCTACTGTTATTGTGTTATTTTTAATATCTTCTTTTAGGTTTGTTAATAGTTGCTTTATGAACTTTGGTGCTCCTGTGTTAGGTGCATAGATATTTATAAGCGTTATTTCTTCTTGATGGAGTGTCCCTTTGATCATTATCTACTGCCCCTCTTTGTCTCTCTTTACCTGCCTCATCTTGAAGTCTACTTTGTTTGATATAAGTATTGCGACACCTGCTTTCTTTTGTTGGTCATCAGCTTGGAGTATCATCCTCCACCCCTTCACCCTGATCCTGTGTTTGTCATTGGCACTGAGGTGTGTTTCCTGGAGGCAGCAAATTGTTGTTTCTTGTTCTTTAATCTATCTCGCCACTCTGTGTCTTTTTATTGGAGAATTCAATGTATTTACATTTAGGGTGATTATTGATGTACAAGGGCTTAATGCTGTCATTATATCACTCATTTTCCCGTTTTCCTGCATTTCCTTTGTTTCTTGTCCTGTGTGTGATTGAACCATGTAGTTTCTTGTGATGTGAGTCTTTGTTCTGTCCTTATTTATTTTTTGTGTCTCTGTTGTGCTTTTTAGTTTAGTGGCTACCCTGAAGTTTGTATTCAGAATCTCGTGTATAAGATAGTCCATTTTATGATGGCCTCTTATTTCCTTAGTCTAAACCGATTTAGTCCCTTTCCTCCTCCCCTCCTAAGTTGTTTTTCTCATATGTTATTCCAACTTGTGTTGTGAGTTTGTGGTTAAAGTGACAAGATTGTCTTTGTTTTTGGTCTTTTCCTTGCTTTTAGACTAATGCTATAGTTGAATATTTGCTATCCTCTTCTGCATCTGTCTACCTATTTATCTCCTTACTCTGTGTTTTGTGACCCCTTTCTCCTTTTTTTTCTTTTTTCAGGTATGAGGGCCTTCTTGAGGATTTCTTGTAGGGGATGTCTTGTGGCTAAGAAGTCCCTTAGCTTTTGTTTGTCTGGGAAAGATTTAATTTCTCCCTCATATCTGAAGGATATTTTTCCTTGATAGAGTATTCTTGGCTGAAAATTCTTCACTTTTAAAGTTTGGAATATGTCATTCCATTCTCTCTTAGTTTGTAAGGTTTCTTCAGAGGAATCTGCTGAAAGTCGAATAGGGATTCCTTTGTAGGTTATTTTCTTCTGCCTTGCTGCCCTGAGTATTCTTTCATTCATTTTTGCCAGTTTTACTACTGTATGCCTTGCAGTAGGTCTTTTTACATTGACAAATCTAGGAGATATGGAGGCTTCTTCCACACATATGTCCCTCTCTTTCCCTAGATTTGGGAAGTTCTCTGCTATTATTTCTTTGAACATGCTTTCTGCTCCGTTTTCTTTCTCTTCACCTTCTTGAATACTATAATTCTTATGTTGCATTTCCTCATTGAGTCGAACATTTCTCAGAGACTTTCTTCATTTCTTTTTAGCCTAAGCTCTCTCTCCTTCTCTGTCTGGAGCATTTCAACATGTCTATCTTTGATTAAGCTGATTCACTACTCTATGATGTCCACTTGATCATTCAGGGAATCCGTATTTTGTTTTAAATCTCTTCCATTGTGTCTTTCATCTCTAATATTTCTGATTTATTTTTCTTTATAGTTTCAATCTGTTTTGTGAAGCAGCTCCTGAACTCGTTGAATTGTTTCTCTGTATTCTCTTTTACCTTTTTGAGTTTTTTGATGATAGCTGTTTTGAATTCACTGTCATTTAGCTTACATATTCCTGTGTCCCCAGGACTGAGTTCCAGGTGCTTGTCCTTTTCTCTCTGGTCTGGAGATTTGATGTCGTGTCTGGTGTTGGAAAGTCAGCTGTTTCTCATTTTGATATTATTTTGTTGCAGTTACAGCCTATCGCTACTGGATGGGGGTTGACAGCCACGTATTCTGAACCCTCCACCTTTAGCCGAGATGGCATGGCCTGGGGCGGGTCGTGGGAGGGGCGCTTTGTCCTGTGTGCAGTCCAGGATTTTTTGATCAACTCTCGCTGTCTCGTCTCCTGGGGTCTTGACTTGATGAGGTCACCCCGCGTGAAAGCTTTCACCCTCTTAGAGGGCTTCCTTCTAAGGTGCAATGGCCCTGGGGAATCCTGGGTGATGCTGTGAGTGAGCGACCCCTCCCCCACTCTTTCTCTCATGGATCCTCCCACAACAGCGATTGCAGTCAGTAGGGGAGGGAGCAAAGTTATTTCTTACCCCATTCCAGCTCCTCTGAGTGTGGCTCCAGCCTCTCTGCCCTCTGTTGTGTAGCTGCATGTCTCTCCAAGGTTTTTGTGTTGTTAGGATATCTTCTGTTGGAGTATGGTTGCCCCTTTTGTTGTATGTTGGAGGGGAGAGAGTCCTGGGTAAGTTCATTCTGCCATGGTGCTCAACATGTTTTTTTATGAAACTTTTTCCTTTCATTTTATTCTATACTCCCACGTGGATCACAGAGAGTAACCTGAAGGGATATAAATGACATAATTTCCAGGTAGGCAAAACATGCCCTTTGACCTAAAGATAGGCAAGAAGTAATCAATCAATTGTTCCATGGTCTATACATTGACAGTCTGACTTTGTGATATCTGAACAAACTTAGATTAAAAAGCTGGGGAAGACCTGTTCTTAAAGGATTTGTGTACCTACTCATTGTTATACTTTATGAAGTGACTTGAGCTATGTAATTTCTCAGTCAAGTGAGAAAAATCAACCCAGAGATTGATTCTTAACTTTTAAAGATTTGCAAGGGCTAATTAGATAAAATGTTTCTCTTTCCTTAGAACTCAAGCATTTGTTACACTACTCCCAACCAAAATAAATCAAGTATTTTATTTTTTTTGAATTTCTATGTTTTTCTGACAAAGCTGTTTTTGTTTACTATTCCACTGAACTCTCTAATTTCAAAAGATGCTAAAAATAAATTCCCTAGAGGAGAAAAAATAATGAACAAAGAGAGAGAATAAGCCAACAATATGACATGGAGCTGCATGCACAGCTGGCTACTCACTAATAAACAGCATCCAAGAAGACTGGGTTCTTAAGAATATTTCCTTAATTGTGGTCATGATCTCTGCCTTCCAAGAATAATACAGTGTGTGCAGTATTTTAACAGGGAAAGAGAAGACATTGGTAGTAAGATCTCTATTTTCACTAGAATTTTTCAGGTCATGACGTGTAAACAAAGATGTCTATCTTATATATTCCTAGGAAAATAGGATAAGAAATTTTAAGGCTATATAAGGCAATTTTGAAAATAATTTTAAATGGAAATAATAGATTTATGAACCTTTAAATGAAACCTCAAGATTTCTAGAATGCTCAGGAGTTTCAAGTTGTGGGCATTCCCCCCCACCCCCCAATCCAAAGCAAATTCCTTCTTTTGGCAATTCCACTGAGAATTTCCTCTTTGTTTAATTTAGATTATATTATGTAATGAGCAGGGTTTATAACTCAATCTTCTCTGGTGTATTTTGTTTTAACGTTTTCTCTCTGGACTATCTTCCAGTTTTTTCTAGTCTTATGATTGTCTAATGCAATTTTGATTCTCAGTGTTACTTGGAGTGAGAAAACAAACTGAGATTGAAGCACTCTAATAGGAAAAATACCAAGAGTTGTAATACCTTTTTGCCTCTACTTCATATTTTCTTGCTTATAGCTTGGCTTTCTGCTCTTGTGTAATTCCTCTATTTGTGCCCAGAAATTTTACATTGATTGTTTATCTTCCAATCTACTAGATCAATGCTGTCTAGATTAGGAATTAAAGAACAGAGATTAGGAAATGAAATATAAAATAGAGTGAGGAATCTGTAGGAAAAAGAAAACAGAGGGAACCAGAAGATCTGGAGATGGATCTAACAAAATTTATGAAGCAGAAAAACACTTATCTTTGGTACCTTCTGTTCTACTTATTCAGCCTCTCTCTACACCTTTGCCATCCTACTTATCCTCTTTCATCCTCTTCCTGCCTAGCATAATTTTCCTTTCTGTAGGGCTTTACCCTTTGCTAGCTTATCAGCTATTTCTTCTAAGATATTAATTGACACATCTAAAAGTATTATCCTTCCCACAGGCATTTGCATTTTACTAAAAGTCTGTTATAGACTAGAATTCTTCCTAGGCCTGAGAATGAATTCCTAATGGTTTAATGGAATTTGCTTGACCATTTGTATATGGGTGTTCTTTGTGCCCCTACTTCCATACTTCTCTCCCTTTAATATCTCTTCACACCCAGACCTCATTCTTCCAGCTAGTTTAGTCTGACCAGGCTTTATACATGTTCAATTCCTAGAAGATACTGCTACTTTCACTGCCATAGTCAAAGTGAAGTGTCGTGGATGTGTGTATGAGGAGGAGAGTGGACAATACCTAAATGTATGCAGACACACATATGCAGGGACATATTTGCAAACATTACTGAGAGCTATGATGCCAGTCTCTGAGTAATGAAGACTCTTCCAATCAATCCAAACAATATAAGAACCCTTCTCGTGGGGGACATTTGCTTGACCACTGCATTCAGGAAGAGGATTTTATCTATTTCAGGAAACAAGAAGTGTATCTGTGATTGCTTAGTTGCTAGCTTATTCTTGGATTGTTTTCCAGTGAAGTATGGTTATCAGATCTATGATAGAGGCTTGAAAATAAACTTTTTTTAGTTACTCATAAACTATTTAGCTAATCTCTCTCTGTTTCTGTCTTGGTCTGTGTGTGTGTGTGCATTCCCTTTGAATTAGCTTTGCTCCTCTTTTCTAGGGGAACAATCTATATCTGCAGGGGCAGATACTTATGCCCTGTTGCTCTAGGGAACTATAGGGAGCAGCCAACATGGCCTTGGGGAATATGAGAGGGAAAAGAGAACGCATAGAGGCTTGTTTCTTTTTAAGGCCACCCTGATCTTAAAGATGGACTGGGGAAAAAAGAAAAAAAATATAAGCCTTGCCAGGCCATGAAGAAATCTGCTTTAGTATGACGTTCTTCTATGATCCCTTTGGAAAAGAACAGTTTGAATAAAGGTACAGATGGGACTATAATAAATTGGAAGATATGTAAACACAGTCATCTGGTTGTGAACTTTTTCTCCAGTAGCAGGAATGTGAATATGTTCCCCCGGCCTTTATATAAACTCTGATTCCCTATGGATATGAACATTGTTGTCTTGTTTATGTCTTTTTCAAAAATCAACTGCAGACATAACTGCCTACCAGTCTCTGTTCTCCCCTTCTTCCTCTGCACACAGCTAAACTACATTTCCCAGCTTCCCTTGCAGTTAGCTTAGGCCGTCTGACTAAGTTTCCTCCAATGGAATGGGAGTAGAAGTTACATATGTCAGTTTCAGGAGTTTCCCATAGAACCTCCAGACGTGCACTTCCAAGCTTTATTTGCCTCCCCTTGGGAAGGAATGGTGGCAACCAAAGCAACATCCAAAACCACATGTTGAAAGTAGGAAGGCTGACTACTGACCTAAATGCCCACTCTGGGTTGTTAAATGAACAAGAATAAAAGCCTCTGTTGTGTTTGAACCATTACATGTTTTTGTTTATTTGTTAACAGCAGTTTAACTTACCCTACTACATTGTAGTAGGAGAATAATGTAACCCGACAAAATGTGGCACAATGCTCAGTAGAGTGTAGTACTCAATAAATAATTGTTGAATGAATTATACTAGCCCATTTATGAAGGAGCTCCCAGAGGGTATAATGACCATGGAACTCTAAGCTTCAAAATTCTCTCATTTGCACATAATTTCATCCATTTTAAGTGATAATTGATATTCAGGTATTGAGCACTTACTGAATCCCATGTTTTACTTGCAAAAAATCCTGATGAGGGAGATGATATTACCTCCATTTAACACATGAAGAAACAGGTTCAGAGAATTAAGCCACTTTCTCAAGGCCACACAGCTCCTAAATGGTTGAGCTAGCATTGAAATTCAAGCTGTCTTTCCATTGCATCATGCTTCCTTAAATATGTGTTTGGTTTAATACACCATGTTTGTTGTTTAGATTTGTAATCTTGAGAATATAACATGATTGAGAGCAAAGTGTAATCACTTGGAACTTAGTAAATCTCTCAATAAAGTAGTAACACATAAGATATGTAATCTTAGCTAATTAATAGAACTATTTGTTAGTCAAGTAATCAGCTTATGACCATCTCTTAGACTCTTTCTTCCTAAGTAATCTTTAGGATTATAGAGTAAATATAGTAAAGACTCAGCTAGAAGGCATGGGGATTGAATTGTAAACACTGTGGCTAGACAATTTTCTGGTTAGGGGTCAGAAAGCAACAGAAAACATTTCTTATACTTTTTTTTTGCTTACTGATCCCTGCTTTCTGATCCTTACTTTTTGAAAAATCTTTCAAAATTCAGAAATTTGTTTTCTTATCATTGAACAGACTGGTGCAGTGGTATCTCAAACCAGAGAAATGTACTCAGGGGTTCTTTTGGATGTACATTGGGGTTGAGTGTACATAAAAGAATGTCTGTTTATATTTATTTTAATCAAAAATAATAAACCTGTTTTATTATTTTGTATTAACAAAGTAATATATATAATTACACACACATATAAAAACAATGTTATCACTACTTAGTCTGTTTGACAACAGAGGATCACAAGTGATGTCATATAATACGTATGAGGTATCGTGGAGCAAAAAGTGTGGAGGAGTGGACATAAACAATCATTTATTAGTTTAATTTCACCATATTGAAAGATGTTGCAGTTTACATGTTCCCAATTAGATTTCTCAATCACATCATCAAGTTTAAAATAAACTAACCCTCACAAAATGACTCTAAAAGATTCTTGCAAAGGATATTAATGATATTACTAAGAATGTAAGCACAAATGAACAAGAAATTGACAGCATTGTTTGTCAATTACATTATTAGTTTAAATACAAAACAAAATCCGAAAACCATGATAATATAATTAGATCTGCTGAAATGTTGGCCTACAAAGTTCAAAATTAACAAGAAGACTTTGATATATGAATTTATCTCCTATATAGTACCAGTAAACTTCACCCTAAATATGTTTTGTGCCTCAACATATTAGCTAATTATGAAATTGCATGTGTTTAATTTATAAATAAATATACATCTATGGAGAAGATGTGTTCAAAATCAGAAAACACAATGGAGTTTATCATCTACAAAGTTTGCAGACCACTGTCTTAATACAAGCCCTTATTTTACTGTATTGGCAATATTTATTTATATGTCTGTTTTCTTTACTAAATACTAGTTTCCATGAGGAGAGAGGGACTGTGTCTTCTGTTAGTATCTAGAGTATGTAGCTCTTGGTATTGCAGTGGTAGGTATGCAGTTAATATCTACTAAATAGAAATAGAAGTTTATAGCCAACATTTAGAGGCAACAAGGACTAAAATAGCCTGATTTCTATTAACAAATAGACGATTTTTGGTCATGTGATCTTGAAAAATGCACTTTTATCTTCCTCATCTAGGAAATGGAGTGAATACTCCCTGTTCTACCTATCGTAATGGTTCCTTATGGAACTCACATGTAAAAATAAATATAAATTTTCTAAGCCATGTACATCTTTGATGCATTCATGTTACTTTTCAAATATAAACTACTTTAGAAGCTTAGTATCATGAAAAACTAAGAAAAGAAAATGATGGAGGAGAAAAATGTTAACTATGTTCTGAAAGTTAAAATTAATGCCTTTTAATGTGTGTAACCTTTGGAATGCTGACACTTCTCTCCAATTGTTCAAATAAATTGTTTCAATGAAAATGCTATAAACATTACAGGACTTTTTGAAAAGGGGGGAGAGGGAGGTGTAGATGTTGGTTACCATTTCCAAATGCCTGCTATAGTCTAAGCGGTGTCAGCATTCCCTTTATTCTTGTTTTAGTCAATTCTACTTAAAAAGAACTCATTTTGAGATAAGAAATGAAAATGGAAAACACAAAAGGGAAACCAATGGGCTAGCTTCCCTGTTCTGTTTGAGAACTCATTTCCTGAGAATGTGAAGGCTTACAGTCACATGAGAAGGCAAGTCTAAATCTTCATCTGTGTTTTAACTAAGGTAACCGAATACCTTTGTTTTTTTGGTTTTTTATTTTGAGCGTGAGGAAATGCACTATAGCAATTTATTGAAACCAGAGAGATGTGTCACCTTGAGAGAAAGGAATTTGGTATTAAAATCTTAGGTTTTAATAGCTAGGGGTCCCAGGAGCAGGAATAAAAGGAGTGTTTTATGTGGAGTGAGGCTGACCTACCTGGTCAAAGTTAAGGGTCATGAGAGATCCAGGTGAGATATTTCCTGATTATGGTCTGACCTCTCAATTGTTTTTCCTAAAGATTTGTGTACTCTGTTCAGCTCCCCACAAACCACTTGCTGTCTTACCTCTTCACAAATCAGCGCATGATTGTCTCCATTTTATTTTCACTTTCCTTCTGCTATTCTCCTTTACTCCTTTTGCCTCTTGCATATGTGCCCTTGTCTAAGCATTTATAAATAATACATATGTGACTGTGTATATGAATAGATATATCTATATAAATGATGATGAAGTGCAACTCGTAAGCACTGAATGTGTTTTTGTGTATGTGAGGAAGATTGGCCGTGAGCTAACATCTGTGCCCATCTTCCTCTACTTTATGTGGGATGCTACCACAGCATGGCCTGACAAGTGGTGCTGTGTCTGCGCCTGGGATCCAAACCTGCAAACCCTGGGCCACTAAAACAGAGCCAGGGAACTTAACCACTACATCACCGGGCCAGCCCCCTGAATAAATGTTTTGAAATAAATAAACAAAAACAACATCCAATAATAATTTGAAATTGGATGAATTATACTTACTATTTCTTTTCAATTTAATGATTTAACTGATGATTGATGCCTTCACTATTATATCAAAATAGAGCATGTCACAGTGCCAGTTTGTACATTAGCCATGACTCATAAGGATTGTTCAACTTCTTCATTTAGAACATATTTTTTTAGCACAATGTGTGTTGGGTACTGTTTTAGGTACTTGGACATCATCAGTGAACAAAGTAGACAAAAATACCTGCTATGTAGAACTTATAGTCCAGAGGAGGAGGAAGACAGGCAATAAATGACAAAACAACCAACTAACTAAGTAATTGACCAATTAAATAAATGATATTGTATATTAGAAGGAAATACACACTTTGAAAAATTTAGAAATAATAGGTGTGCTGTGTGTGTGTGTGTGTTGGGGGTGGGGGATTGGTACAGGTTGCAATTCCAAATAGAGTGGCCACAGTGTAGGTCTTATTGAGAAGGAGGTATTTGAGAACCCAAAGGAGCAAGTCAGGTACTAAACCAGACCGATCTTTTAAGGCTCCTCAAATCTCCCTACCAAGGGGATATCTATTCCGCCTGTGTGTAAGGTTGGTCCCAATTGTAAGCCACGACAGGGTTAAATCCAGAGGGCACCATTCCTTTCTCTTGCTGAGAGTCCAATTCAGCAGTAGAAGACAGGAGGCTTAGAGAGGCATTAGTTCTTGTACTATTGTGTAATATATAGGAAGACAGCTTTATACATTCCAAAAGTTCAAATTTCAAATATATAACATACGGCAATTAGACCATAAAAATGCACCTTGGGATGTACTATGTAATTCTCCAAAGAATCTAACTTCACAAAATGAAGTGATCTGGAAATGAGGACGAGTATCTAGTGCTCAGCCAAAATATTTCTCTGGTGACATAAGAATTGGGGAGCCAAGAACCTCATCACACACTTCAGATTTCTGGCTTCTTCCCAGGAGTCCAAACATTTGTTTCCTGAGAAATACCACTTGAATAATTTCTTGGCCTCTGGACAGGATACCACAAAGCTAAAACTGCATTGCCTGTATTTTATGAGCCAGAGTCAGGACTTTTAAATTCTTGGTATGTTTTTGCACTGTGGTGATGCAGCTGTATTTTGGATAATCTGGGCAATATTGCTTAATATTATTCTGGGAGATAAAATCTTAGGGAAGGAGCAGATTCTATAGACCCCATGGAAATTCTAAATACATTCTAATGAGTTTTAGGGTGCAAAACATAAAAAGAAAACTTCAAATCCAGGCAGATCTTACCAGAATCCTGAAGCAAGGCATCCATCTAGAGAAACAAGACGGGTCACGGGATATAAGAGATGTACTCTGAGGGGGATGGTGAAGGAGCAGTATTCATTAACCCAGAAGAGAAGCCTAAGGGATAATTTAGTAATTGCCTTAAAATGCCAATGACTCAGATGCAGATGATAGTCAATAAATACTCTCTTTATTCTTAGATGATTAAATAGACTTAAGAAAGACCATGGGAGATTTTGGTTAGACTTAAGGAATAATCTGTATTGTGAAACATTGGAAATGGTTCTTGAGGAAAATTGTGGACTCTTTTCTAGAGGGGTTTATAAATAGGATGAAATTTCATCTGTCTGTGGTGGTTTGAGCGTAGCAGCAAGATCTCGTGACTCTAAGGTTTCTTCTGTAGTACTGCATTTGGTACATCAGCTCTTTTGGAATCATGTTGTCTTTATATAATGTTGGAGTATACTGGCATGATTTGTGTTTAAACTATTTGTTAAGTGATATTTTTAAAAATATTTTTTCTGTAAACAAATTATAACCTTTAGTAGTTTCCTCCCATTTCCAACATATTGTTGTGACAGTCTGAGTAATATCTCAGTGTGTTTCTTTACTGTGTTAGTAATAATTTCATTTGTGATGATTAGTATTAATATTACCCATTCTTCTTGGAAGAAGGGAAAATAATGTGAACTATGCCAGTCCACACTACTTCTGTTATCTTAAGCATTTTGTAAAAGAAAACAGTATTTATTTGAATAATTTCCGTTCCACAGATATCATTAGGAGGTTACAACATTTAACGTTCTTTTCCTATAAGTTCATTTGCTTTTAACCCACATTCTCCTTGCATAGGACTTGTAGAGACAATTCACAAGAAGTGGCTGGATCTCACATACATTTGGAAAGGTAAGTTTTAATTTTCCTAAATTTATAATAAAATTGTATAAAATAAATGTATTTGTAATAAGGCAAAATTTATTTAAGGTATTTTTTGGAGAATAATTAGAGCTGGATATGACTTTGAATGTCATCAAGCTTATTTTACTGTTGAGGAAGTTGAGATCCAGAAAGGAAGTTTGTATCCAATGTAATAGTAGTAGCATTAGTGTGAAAACTCAGGTTTCCTAACTCACAGTCTGGTGCTGTTTACAACACACATCACTAAATATTTCTCTGTTTTGGTGGTTGTCTGGTGTGGTGGCATGAGTATGTATGTATGTGTCTGTTAGGGCTAAGATCTGTTGGTCCATAGAAGTGTGACAGCCATGTGAAAGTGAGAGACGATTCAGAAGAGTATATTCTTTAAAGAAGAGAGAGGCACAGGAAGGGTTCCATGGCAGAGGACTCATACAGAAGATATTCATTATGACTTTGGAGATGACCTTTTTCTTTTGAGACTCTTCTAGAATAAGGAGTGGGGAGGAGAAGGGAGACATACTAATTTGCCATGCATGGAAATACAAACAAATGGTTGGTATCATGGGAATTTGCCTTATATTAAATATCATAGATGATAGTTAAGAAATTAATTGTGGCATATATTGGCCACAAGAAAACCCCACCAAACCTTATGAAAAAGAATGTTCACAGCTATTGAATTTTTTCTAAGGTGTCCATAGTAAGCAGTATCTATATAGCTTGGAATTAGAGTGTCTGTGTCATTAAGTATGTGGGTGACATAGCAAATGAGAATTGTCAAGTAATATGGCACTTGAAAAGACTCATGGTAACATGGAAGGCCAATATCACTGATATATTAAATGAAGGAAATAGCAGATAGCCCAAATTTACACACAATCAAGCTACCTCATCCTAAATAAAAACCATGTTTACTGGACCCGTCTCAAGTTCTGTCTTCCTGGACAACTCAAATCCTCCCTCATATTTTTCTTCCCTCTGACCCATCTTCTCTGGTCCTACTGGTCACACACTGTGTATTAAGACTCCAAGAACTCAAAGATGGATATGAATATATTTCCTTCCCTCAAGAAGCTCACAGTCCAGTCCAGGGAGGTAGAAAGGTAAAGAGACAATTATGATGCGGTCTACTACATACTATGATAGCAGAAGTGTTTTTCCGTATGGGTCTATGGAAACCCAGGCTATGGGTTTCAGCAAGGGGATGATGTCTGAGTGGAGTTTTGAGTGATAAATAGGAAGATCTCATTATCTTCTCCTTGGATTATTGAAAGTATTTCCTAACTGGACTTCTTGCCAACATGCTTGCCTACTACATTTTGAGGGAGCTTCCAATTCAAAGGCAACGAAGCATAAGAAATTCATGGGATATTTGGGGAAATGCCAGATGTTTGGCATGAATTTATTGAGGAGTAAAGAGATCCAAGTAAAGAAGATAAGCAGAGGCTAAATCATGAGGTGTCTTGTATACCATGATCCCTGTCTTGTACAAATTGAAGAGCAGTAGAATATATCGTAAGCGGAAGACTAACCCAGTCCAATGTGAATTTTGATCTTGTGGCTGCTAAGGGGAAAATGGGTTGGAAGAGGGTAAACATGATGGCAGGAAGTCCAGTTAAGAGGCATCATGAAGATGATGACATCCTCAGCTAGGGCAGTGATGGTGGGAATAGAGAGGGGTGGACAGATTCAAGAGGTAATTAGGAATTAGTGTTAACAGGACTTGGTGTTGGGTTGATTGTGGTGGATGAAATGAAAAGAGACGACAAGGATTATCTTATCTGGCTTGAGCAACTAGATAGCAGTGCCTTTCCCTAAAGTCTGGAACACAGGAGGAGGACCAGTTCTGGATGGAGAAGGAAGATGATGAATTCAGATTTGGACAAGTTGAGTTTGACTTGCCTGTGAGACATTCAGGTGAAAATTTCCAAATTTGGTATAGTGGTCTGGAGCTTAGGAGGGTAGTGTGTACTCTACCTTCTGTGCCTCTTCTGTATGCCCTTAGAATCCATCCTCAACATCTTAGCCCTTGATGCCACACTGTCCTGGACTGTTCCTTTCTTTTCCCTTGTTTCCTTCTACTTGGTAGAGGCAGACCTCTAGGAAGGTCTGTATACCTATCTGTACCTTTTTGTTTTTTTTAAGATTGACACCTGAGCTAATATCTGTTGCCAATCTTCTTTTTTTCTTCTTCTTCTCCCCAAGGCCTCCTAGTACATAGTTGTATATTATAGCTGCAAATCTCTCTGGTTGTGCTGTGTGGGACACCGCCTCAGCATGGCCTGATGAGCGGTGCCATGTATGTGCCCAGGATCCGAACTGGCGAAACCCTGGGCCACCAAAGCAGAGCACGTGAACTTAGCCACTCTGCCATGGGGCCAGCCCCAACCCATCTGTACCTTTTGCAATGCTTACCTGACTTGTGGGCATGAGTGAGGACTTTGTAAAGGCTTCTGAAGACTTGCATTTGGCTACCTCACTGCTGAGGTCATTAGGGAAAAAATGACACTTTAATATTATTAAAAGGTTCAAAGGATATTTAAGTCTTTATAAATAGCTACAAATATCACAAATCAGGTTTACATATGTGACCCATTTTGCTTAAAATATTTGTAGGATATTCTTCATTACGCCTTTCCCCTAATTGAGGTTTTCCCACCTCTAGGAAGAAGTGGAAATGATAACTGCTTTTCTACATTGGCTTCCTTACAATCATTTATTCTACCTTCTGGATCCTTCAGATTCTGCAACCCACTCTGGCATATGGAATTAATAAACCAGGGAAGGGGTCTTGTCATTGTTATTTAGCGTTTGGCAATAACAATTATCTGTGGATGTTGTATCCTGAGACTGTCTCTGCTTCATTTTCTTCAAAGGGGAGGCCTCTTTTGTACAACAGTGGAACTTGAGGGATTTCTGTTAAGCATTTACAGAAAATAGTTCCTCCTATAAAAAAAATGCAGGAGGCTTAGGCACAATTGTTAAGTGTGGGAATGAGGTCTTTGGTGGTTTAGCAATTCTTGCTTTCCCATCTCCCTCCCATTGATACTTTGTCATTATGTTTACCCTCCCTCTTCTAGGAATTTTTATTTCATTTATGCGTGCATCCATGTATTTATACTTTCATTCCTTACACATCACTGAAATTTACCGGTCCTAGTCTCTGTACTTTGCAAAATACTCACGATAAGAATTAGTCATGCTGTGCAAATGTGAAAGACTAACACATACTTGTTTCCTCCCCACACAGACCTCTTGAGTACTTTATGTCAGTATCAATGGGTTTTTTGTTTTTTTTTTTAAGATTGGCACTTGGGCTAACAACTATTGCCAATCTTCCCTTTTGTTTTTTCTTCAAAGATTGGCACCTGGGCTAACAACTGTTGCCAATCTTTTTTTTTCCTGCTTTATCTCCCCAAATGCCCCCTGTACACAGTTGTATATCTTAGTTGCACATCCTTCTAGTTGTGGGATGTGGGACGCCACCTCAACGTGGCCTGACGAGCGGTGCCATGTCCGCGCCCAGGATCCGAACCCTGGGCCGCTGCAGCAGAGCACGTGAACTTAACCACTTGGCCACGGAGCCGGCCCCTCAATGGGTTTTTTAGAGAAAATAATTCCTGCTTTGGGTGCTCGTCACAAAGGAGTGATGTCAATATTGTGACTTGTAACCCCAGTAGGTGGCAAGGGGTAAATCTTGGCAAGTAAATGGACAGTTGGAGCTTTATTTCATTCAATACCTCCCCACCCACCCTTGTGATCAAAACCTTCCATCATCTAAATCACACATGGGCTTACTGTTTGCCAGGCACATAGTAGGTACTTTACACATATTAATTCATTTAATTCTCACTACAATCCCGTGAAGTAAGCCCTATTACTATCCCCAGTTTAAAGATGAGGGAACTGAGGCATAGAGGTGGTTATTACATTTTCTAAGGTCATACAGCTAGTAAATGGTGGTGTTCAGATTCAAACCAAGGCAATCTGACTCCAGGTTTAATGCTCTTAGACACTATACTAAGATATGAAACTGGTATGATCATTTTAGTATGTATATCTGCATTTCTTTCACCTCTTCTGTGTATTCTTCTAAATGTGTGTCACATGTGTATGCTAGAGAGCAGCCCAGAACCAAAGAAAATGGTATGAAACTTTGCTCTCAACATCTAAACACAGCACACAAGGATTAATGGGGAATCTACCAAAAAGATCAACTGAAACTAGTAGTAACAGGAAATCATTGCAACAATTGGTGACAGAAGAAAGAAGGAAGATTTTTTAAAAAGTTATTTTTAATAGCCAATGAGGTATAGTTGATATACAAAGAGCTGCACATATTTAATGTGTACAATTTGACGAGTTTAGAGGATTTTTTAAAAGATGTTCTTTTGAGTCTTGAAACTGTGAGTCTTTGAACAGCTTTCTCTTCAGGGAAATCTTCAATTATCACCCCCTAGTTGTCACATAAGCACAAAATTTAAAATTGGTCTTTAAACTTGAGTAGAAAAGGAAGAGAATGAGGTATCTATTTTTATTTTTAAGTTTTAAGTTTTTTTTCAGTTGTTTTATTGAGGTCATAATGGTTTACAACATTGTGTAACTCTGGGTGTACAATATTATTTATCAGTGTCTGTATAGACCTGCATGGTGCTCATCACCAATAGTCTAATTTTTATCCATCACCATACTTTTGTGCCCCTTTACCCCTTTCGCCCACCCCCCATCCCTCTTCCTCTCTGGGCACCACTAATCTGTTCTCTTTGTCCATGTGCTTGTTTATCTTCCACATATTAGTGAAATCATGCAGTGTTTGTCTTTATCTGTTTGGCTGGCTTATTTCCCTTAACGTAATATCCTCAAGGTCCATTCATGTTGTTGCAAATGGGACGATTTTGTCTTTTTCTAATGACTGACTAGTATTCCATTGTATATATACACCACATCTTCTTTATCCATTCATCAGTTGAAGGGCACTTGGGTTGCTTGTCTTGGCTATTGTGAATAATGCTACAATGAACATAGGGGTGCATAAGTCTCTTTGAATTGTTGATTTCAAGTTTTTTGGATAAATACCCAGTAATGGGATAGCCGGATCATAAGGTATTTCTGCTTTTAGTAGACTGAGTGACTGAATGAATGAATCACTAAATGACAGTAACATGGGGAGAAAGTAGGTCAAAGTCTGACGAAAGATTATAGAACATTTCTTCAAAGATATGCTGCCAATCTAAAATATAGTTCACAAGATCATCTTAATATTAGTGTACAAGATCCAGCTGTTCTCTTTATAGGCAATATAGCCACTTTGAAGTCAAATGTTAATATGCAGTGAATATGATCCATAAAATCTGTGGTTTTCTTCTAAATTAAATGTAAAAATTAGTAGATGAGATGGTTTTGAAATCCTGTTTAGTACCCTGTTTAAGAATTTTAAAACCCAAATGCCAATAATAGAATGACAACTTGAGAAAATATGTATTGTTGATCTTTATTTTTCCTGAAATTATGGTGTGCCCTGGCTGTCAGGAATTTTCTGCTGGTTGTCTCCAGCTGGGACTTAACTTCCTAATTTTATTAAGGCTCAATCCAAGGACACACATGTGTACACTCTGGTTTCCTGTTACTAGTTCATTAACAAGTTCATTATGTGTTTGTTCCTGTCTCAGCGTTATCAAGAGATGAATAAGGAACTTCATGATGTTATGGTAAAATTCTATATGATTGTTTCTCTGAACTCTTTTTATTGAAGAACTGTTTATTTTATAATACAATTAAATGTTAAAGGCATAAATAGGAGAGTTGTTTTGTAACTTGTACTTTTGGAAAAAAATTTAGGTAGAAAAGACTCATATCTGGAGAATAGTCTAGTCTGTTATAATGAATTTATGGAAAAAAGGCTTTTACCGTATTTCATCAATTATTTTCAAAGGATTCAAATAAATTAAACAATGTTTAATATTAAAGAGCAGTGTGATATAGTGGAAACTGATTCTTTTGTAGGCCGTTACTAACTAAATGACCTTGGGTAGATCATCTCCCCATTCAGAGTGCTGATTTCCTTGGCTGTTAAAAGAAGGTGTTAGACTAGAGTTTTTAGATTTGTTTCAGCATTGCCAGTTGAAGATTCTGTGAACATGATGCTTCCTGATCTTTCAGAGTAGAAATATCAGTTCTCATGATATGACTAATAAATATTTTATCTTGATAATTGTTGAATCTAGATAATGGATGCTTGCGGTTTCATTGTCCTATTTCTACTTTTATGTATGTTTGAATATTCTTATACAATAGCAAATTTAGAAATGTAATTGATTAATAAAATTCTTGATAGCAGGTAATATATACTACATTCAAACTGATCTTGTGAAGTCTGTTTCATGTCTATGCTGTTTTCTTCCGTTGTCTTTTGAAACAGTTATACAAAATAGCAGTCCCTCTTATGATCATTCCAGGGCCTTTTTCTCGGTTTTTAAGTAACTGTGCCATGGGTCAGATCAGATTAAAAAATGTCTCTGTGTACACATTTTCAAGGTGAAGATATCCGTTGATCGGGAAACGAGCAAAAGTTTCTTACAAGCATGATATAGTTTATACTGATTTGGCAACTCACAACATGTAATTTAGATTGGCTTAATTATCTGAAACTTATTCTTAAATCCAGGCTGATTTTTCCACTTGTCACCCTACACATTTCTAGGTCATTTCTGGAAGATAATGTGACAGACTACATCGTAGCTGAGAAAGTGTCTTTTGATGTTAAGCATTCCTGTGTTTAAATCCCTATTTCAACTGTTTCCTAAATGTGAGACCTTGGGAAAGTTTTTTAATGTCTCTGAGCCTCAGTTATATTTTCTGTAAAATGGGAATATCCGTAGTCGTATCTATGTCATGGGGTTATTGTGAGGACTAAAGAACATGGATGATCATTAAACATACTCCCTGACAGGCAGTTTAAACCAACGTCAGCCTATTCTGTCGTTATTATTTTTGTCATTTAGTTATTTGCATTATTAGAATAAACGTTATGTGTGGAGGAATTAAAAAAAAGCAAGGGAGGAAATATGACTGTTTTGGTTACCTTCACTACAAGCATTCCATACATATTTATTGAACATCTGCTGTATTCTAGGAACTGGATTTATAGAGGCACATAAGGCACACTTCTTGCTCTTAAGAAAATCACATGGTAAGGGAAGAAACAGACGCATGAGAGTTTAGAGTCAGGGCTGAACTTAAAGGAGTGACAGAGTAGGCAGTTGCTGGTATGCTGAGATTTAAAGGGAGGTCAAAACAAAAGAAAAACAAAACCATCTGGCTTGTCACCGGGTCTGAAACATCATTAGCATACTTTTTCTTTGGCCTTTACACATTCTTTATTTTTGAACTCCGTGTGCAAATGCCTTTGGGAAGGGTAACATTAAGTAATATCAATTTCACTTTAATGAAGATTTATTTCTATGTTATTTAGGGGACAAAGTAAGTTGCTATAATCCAGAGACCTGAAAATATTATGGCTCAAGCAACAGACCAAAGGTGGGCAGGCAGTGCTGCTGCAGGAGGTCCAAGGCCCAAGGTCCTTCTACCTTGTTGCTTTGCCAACTCTTAGTGTGTTGACTTTGTCTATGTGGTCAAATTTGGTTCCTACTGTCACGTCTGTGCTATAGCCTGCTGGTTGAGTGAGGGGAAAGAAGAGGACAAGAAATTTTCTTGTCAAAACATGATCCAAAGATTGCTCACATCACTGTTACTTGCAAATCATTGTTTAAATTTCCATCATATCTTTATACCAAACTGCACACGAGTCTGGAAAATATAGTCTCTAGCTGAGAGGCCATGTACACAGCTAAAACTTACTATTAAAAGGAAGAGTAGGGGAATGTATACTGGGAAACAATTAGCAGTCTCTGCCACGGTCTATCAGACAGTTTTATCTTGATAAGCTTCCTGAAAGACCTAGGCCTTTCCAAATAGGTGGGCTATATGACTCATAAAGAAACTGTTATAAAGAAGGTTGACTTGTCTGGGGTGTTTTCTGACATCAACCAATTATCCGATCTCAGATTCTCTGACCCCAACTGGGTATCCTACCATTTAATTCAATTCTGACATTAACTGTCTGTAGTTAGCCCCCACAGGTTAAAGGTCTCAGTCCCACAAGACTGTCCTCATTTCAGATGCCAGTTGAAAGTCCCAGTACTTCTGACCAACCCGCTATAAATTCGCGAGTTCTCATGACTCTTCTTAGGTTTGATAATTCCCTAGAATGACTCACAGAACTCAGGAAAACACTTTACAGTGCTTACTATTACTGGTTTATTATAAAGGATACAACTGGGGAACAGCCAAATGGAAGAGAAGCATAAGAGGTGTGTGTGTGTGTGTGTGCACGCGCGCATGTTGGGGTGAGGGAGTAATGCAGCTAGAGGAGTTTCCATTCTCTTTTCAGGCATGTCACCTTCCCACTACTTCCATGTGTTCACCAACCTGGAAGCTCTCTGCAACTAGTTGTTTAGGAGTTTTCATGGAAATTTCAGTAATGAAAGGCATGATTGATTAAACCATTGGCCATTGGTGATTGAACTCGATTTCCAGCTCCTCTCCTCTCCCTGGAGGTTGAGGGGTGGGACTGATAGTTCCAACCGTCTAATCACCTGGTTGGTTCCTCTGGCAACCAGCCCTCATCCTGAAGCTCACCAGTAGTCACCTCATTAGCATAAACTGTGGTATGGTTGAAAGGGGCTCATTACAAATAACAAAAGACACTTTTGTCACTCAGGAATTTCCAAGGGTTTGAGGAGCTCTGTGCCAGGAACTGGGGACAAAGACCAAATATATATTTATCGTACGCCAACGTCATATTATCCGGAGCAGGAGTAGCTCCCCAAACCATCTCTGCCTGAAGATGCCACTCTTTTCACCACAATGCAGGTAGAATGAGTTGTTCTCTCCTCTGAGCTCCCTAAGCTGCCAATGACTCTATCATGGTGTACTGTTCTTATCACACTGTACTGTAGTTATTCAATATTTTTTAGTTTCTATCCCTCTAACTAGAATGTGAGCTCCATGAGGTAGTATCTAATTCACCTTTGTACTTCCAGCATCTAGCTCAGTGCTTGGCACATTGTTGCTCTGTAAACCATTGAATGAATGTGAGTGAATAGAAAGCAGAGTCTGGTGCCACTGACCTCTGCTGTCTCTAGGTCTGTGTTTAAGCCTGTTTGGTGTTAATCTGGGGACTGGATCATATTGTTGCTAATTGTATTTCCCAGCTCATGTGGGTTTCCTGAGAATCTCAGCTCTGGTATCCTTCAGCTGAATCTGTGGTAGTCTGGAGGGGAATTCAGAGGTCATAATTAGTTCGTTTCAGAATAATGAAAACTGGATTTCGGGGAAAGCAGTCACTCTAGATGCCCTCTGTCTCACAGAGTGTATTCTTTATAAGACACTGCTTTTCTGTATGATATGCCAACTCTACCAAATAACTTTTCAAGTCAGTTTTTTGGGCATGTTAAGATTTTTTTAAAAAGCCCTCTGAAACTTAGAAGTTTGACATTTGCCTGAATTTTTTAAAACTGTTCTCAAATCTAGATAATTCTATTAAGAACTTTGGGTATATGTATACATTTAAATAGTCAACAGTTATTTTTATTTTTTATATTTATTTTTCTTGTTTTTGCTTATAATATCTTTTAACCTTACAAAGGAAATAACACTTTGAGGCATGAAATATTGCCTTTGCTGATTGCCTCATTTGAACAGCAGTTCAGGAATACCTATTTCCTGTTTTGATGGTCAATATAATGGGAGTTACACAGCTTTCCACAGTGAAAGAGATATCATGATCCCTGCCAGTCAACTATTTTAGCTTACTAAAGTATCAGAAAGAATCCCCACAGTAGTGTGACTGCAGGAAGAGCACTGGATTGGTATCAGGTCCACCTAGATTTTATTTCTTCTGAATTTCTGCCTTCGGGAAAGTAACTTAACCTATTGAAACTTGAGTGATATCCATTTGTAAAACTAATTAGTATCTACTTAGCTATCTCAGGAGGATAATGGATAAAACAAAGTCATATATTCGTGTCTGTTAGAGAGGCCAGAGATAGTACTTGTCTACCCTAGGTCCATGCTAGCTTCATTTCATGGTGTCAGCCTAGGAAGTCTCAGTTCTGACACAGCCCTGGCGCAATAACCATTCTCTTTTAGCAGGTAAAAGTCTGGAAATAGCCTAGTGTGTATGCCTCTGGAATCAATTTGGGCCTCAGGGAAAGTTTTTAAGCATCAGGCTTTAGCTTTTATCTCTTACCCCACCATCTGATGTTGGCTGTTTAATTGGACTTTGGCTCAGATCTGGAAGCTCAGTTCTTCCTCTGCCTCTGTATTGAAATTGGAGCCCAGGCCTAAATCCTTTTGCCTAGTTTCTGCTGGCCCCCTTCCAGGGACTGACTGTTGAGTGCTTGCAGAATCGTTTGCATCATCTTGCTCAGTTCTCTCAGAAGAATGATTTGATCCCAACAGTCCTGAGAACTTTCCCACCCTGAGGCTTTGATATACTTCTTCATTCCACACCCCTTGGGTAGCACTGACCCTGGCCTGCATGAAATGTGGGTTTATATCCTTTCTCAACTTTGGTGTGGACCAGCTTCCAGCTAGAGAGGAACTGCTACAACTAGTCTTATCCAGCCTCCTTTCTCTGCACCAATCAGATTTACTCCCCAATTCTCTTTTTCTTTATTGTAACATGCCTTGTATCTGGGGCAGAGTAATGACTGCTAAGGTACAAGCACACAAGTATCATTGGCAATTTCTATTGATGTCACTAGAAATCCATCAAATAGGACTTTTAGCATATTAAAATGAGTTGTCTTTTTAGTGTCTTTCTCTTCACACCAAGAAGTAAAGCTTAGCCTATGCTTTCACTGATTAAGTTATCAAATCAGGACGAAAGTTCGTATCTAACCAACTTTAACATCTGAGGCATGGTACATTATTGTTTCCAACTGCATTTTATTAACTATATTTAACTTATGGTTTGCATGTCTATAAATAAATGCACTGTATCATTCCAAGAAATTATGCTCCTATTTTTTGGATTATACCTCGCCACTATACTGTATAGTATAATGAAATATTTGCAAGGGCCAGAAGATTTGGGGGAAAGAGGAATCTTGAAGAAAACTTCCTGAGGAGTATTTTTCTTTTTTGTAGATGAAGATAAATGAGTTAATTGGAATTGCAATCACAGGAAGAGGAAAGATTTTGAATCTAGGTTTCCATTTTCTTACTATCATGTCAGCAAATTCTGATTATAAATTTCCTCATGTAGGCCTAATAAGTAATTTCTGTCAAAAATGATTGTGAAAGAACCAACCTAGCTGACATCTGAAAAGCAGATATCAAACTCCCTAAGCAATTCTCAGTTTCTTCCCACCTTCCAAATTCAATTTAAGTTGAAGCATTAACTTAATACCAATGAATAAAAAAGAAAAAAAAGTCTTAGGGTCAAACATAAAGTTAGTAATGGAGAGAAGATTGCATCCATGATCCCCTCTTCATTCAGACTTTTTGCTTTTTACTTATTTATTCACATATTTCACATAAAATATATCTTTGGTATCAGAGAGAAGTTATCAGGTCTGAACCTGTGTTCCAAAGCAAGGAAGATACTTTTTATTCATTGGAATATTAGGTGGTGTATAGACCGGATCCAATCTCAATTCACTTCTATTTTGGAATAAATCACTGACATCATTTCATCTACTTTAGAAAAGCATCAAAAATATTCTTATGACTTTGCATAGTTCCTGGACATGGAGATTAAATCAGAGGTGGATAAAAACTGTGGAAACTTGAAGGATGAGGGACAATTTGGTGATCTGAATTTCTTTCTTTAATTTTATCTGGCTGAAATAAAATCTTGTTTGTTTATGTAAAGAAATACTTGATAAGCTTTTGGTAGAAAAAATATACATGACACTTATTGAATTTTAATTACAACACCAAGGATTTTAGAAACCAGAGAAACCTTAGACATCATCTAGTTCTGAATGCTAATTTTAAATATGTAAAGCTGACCATTTCTTAGGGAAAATGCAGAGGCAATTTTTATTTGGAAACAAAGGATAGACTAGATGACATCTGAGGTTCCATTCAATAAATCTTTTGAAACTGAAGCCAAGAGGTGTTGAGGAAATTGCCCAAGGTTACCTGGCTGATTGTGGCAGAGAGAGCCTAAAATAGAATCCGGGTTTCCAGATTCCTTGTCCATTTATGACTCTTGTCATACCTAAAGGTATTTGAAACTCAAAACACTGAAGTACTTTGGATAGCGCAATATAGCAAACAATGTAAACCTGGCAATCACATACTTACTTTTGGATTATCTTTTAATTTCCAATCTGGTGAGTCACATAGTGAAATAACGTTGGCATAAGGCCATATCAAGAAAATGAAATGCCGTATCAGGAACTAATTAAAAGGGAAAGAAAATCACTCAGATGAGCTCTGTGATTTCCTCTGAATCTTTTGACAAATATATCCTTGAATGCTGACTTGCTTTGAATGCAAATTTTCTCATGACAGTTGGTACATTTGGTGGATAAAACAGAGCTCCTCCTACAAAAAGCCTTCACTTCTAAGGTCATTTGAAATCCATTAAGCTAAGAAGCTGTTCACTGAGACAGATTTCGGTGGTATTGCAGAAGAATTTGATTATAACTGGACACATTATTCACTTATAGTAAGTATGGAACTTAAATTTGGGGAAAGGAGTGTGGGGAGGAGAGGTAACTTGTTTTGAATAATTGTTTTACTTTCTTCACCTTTTTAAAAATGGGCTCATAAAACTTTTTTGTGGCAAAAATAGATTGTTTAACTTGACATAATATTAATTTGGGGAAATGTTACATTTTTGTTGCATGAAGCTAACAGGTGCTGGATAATCAGTATAAATAAGACTTTTGCCTTTAATTTTTATTGTTGTTTTCTTATTAGCTTTTATTTTCTATAAAATTATACTTCTTATAAGAAAACCTGGTCCTTTGGAATTAGTAAGGATAGTTGAATTTTAGAATTGAGGTTTTCTGAGATTATGTTATGTATGATTATTTTCTATAAATGAGAATCCTCCACTTTGTAGAAACTTTTTTCTCTTAAGCTCAGAAATAACCATAGAGCTCCTCTAAAATGAATGATTTAGTTAATCTTTATATGATGTTTCGATTAAATTTATGGAATCATGCATATCCTCTATATGTGGTAATTTCATTTATTTGTATAATTATGGTTACATAATATAGTTTTGGTTGTTAGTGCCATGGAGTTGATTCTGACTCCTAGCGAAACTGTGTACAGCAGAATGGAACCCTCCCCCATCTTTTTGCACCATTCTCTCACCTTCCAGGGCTGTATCAGACAACGCTGTGTTGCTATTCATAGGGTTTTAATGGCCAATTTCTTTTGTAAATGGGTGGCCAGATCCTTCTTCCTAGTCTGTCTTAATCTGGAAGCTCCACTGAAACCTGTCCACCATGGATGACCGTCCTGGTATTTGAAATGCTGGAGGCAGAGCTTTCAGCATCACAGCAACATGCAGCCGCCACAGTATGAAAACTGACAGATGGGTGGTGTGGTTCCCTGACTGGGAAATGAACCCAGGCTGTGGTAGTGACAGCACAAATCTTAACTACTAGACTACCAGGGCTAGCTACACATATAGTAGGGTTATTAAAATAAAAGTTCCAGGGGCCGGCCTCATGGTGTAGTGGTTAAGTTCATGTGCTCTGCTTCAGCAGCCCAGGGTTTGCAGGCTCAGATCCCTGGTGTGGACCCAGCACTGTTCATCAAGCCATGCTGTGGCGGCATCCCACGAAAAAATAGAGGGAGATTGGCACAGATGTTAGCTCAGCAGCAATCTTCCTGAAGCAAAAAGAGGAAAATTGGCAACAGATGTTAGCTCAGGGCCAATCTTCCTCACAAAAAAAGTTCCAATTTTCACTGCTTTTGCTCTGAAATGAACTAGCGTCTTATACATTTGATGCTTGTTTTCTTTTAAAAGAATACGTAGTTAACACTTAAATCTGACCATCGCTTTTACACATTGCTCTCACTTCGGATGCTTCCAGATTAGTTTTTTTTTTTTTAATGTAAAAGGGTATATAAAACCAAGACATGAATACAAAGGATTTACCAGCTGTTTTTGATAAAAATTTTATTAAAATATAGAATGTTTTAAAGAGCTCAAGACTTAAGTATGTTGCATGGATTTGTTGTGGTTATTATTAGTAGTAGTATTACTAAAGAATAATAAACTAAGAACTAAGAGATCTGGTTTTGAGTTCTAGATCTTCCCCATATAGCTCTGTGACCTTGGGTTGGACATCGCACCCTCTCTCTATCTTAATTTCTTCTATAAAATGAGCCAGATCTCGTGACTCTGTGTGATGTAATGAAAGGCAATAGAAATGATTATTTAAACAGTAGGATTAAACAAAGGAGAGGCAGAACAGCTATTGGATTGTTTTAAATGTTTTTAATGCTAAGATCTTACTTGTAAATGAAAAGCTGCTTTCAGGGTAATTTTGGAAAATCAGAGAAATATCACTTATATTTTGCTACAAGTTGGAGGAGTGGGGGTGGAGTGGGTTGCTTGTTTCTTTTGCTGTACTTTTCAGAGTGTCTTCGAGGAATTGATAGCAGGTGTCTCCTGGATATTGGAGAAGTGGAAGACAACTGATAACAATTGAGTTATTATGCCCACTATGCTGCAGACATTTTATATGCAGTATCCCATTTAGTCATTTCCTAAACCCCAAGTATTATTGCCTTCATTTTATAGATAAGAAAATTGAGGTAGAGACAGCTGAAGTGTCTTTCCCAGATCTGTGTGGCTGCAATGTCTGTACTCTTTCCATTATTCTGTGCTGTCTCTAGGGTCACGTTGAGGCCCCAATGCTGAGGAGATAAGCTCTTTGGAGTTATGTCTTCTATTGTTTCTGTGGGATCAAGACTTATGCTGGGGAGATGGATAACGTACAGGGTCATAGGTAGGTTGGCAGGTGCCTACATGGTATGATTTGGGAGGCAATTGACAGGTGTCTGCCCACAAATATTATCTTCATTGGCTTGTCAAAGTCACTTTGCCTGAGATTTTACCACTAAAATTGTTACTTTGTTTTGTTTTTCTTTGCCAGTGGGGAAGTCGGGAAGACTTGCAAATACGTGTACCTCTAGGAGGGCTTATGTATTAAATCTTTTATCACTTAAGCCGTGTCTTAGCAGGCGGCATGGAATTGGAGACAGAGCTCAGATTTTGGAGCCAGGAAGACTTGGAATTGAAGTCTGATTCCACTATGTCCTAGCTGTTTAATTTGCACGTGATACTTAATCTCTTAGAGTTTTTCTTTCTTTTTTTTCTTTTTTGAGGAAGATTAGCCCTGAGCTAACTGCTGCCAATCCTCTTCTTTTGCTGACGAAGACTGGCCCTGAGCTAATATCCATGCCCATCTTCCTCTACTTTATATGTGGGACTCCTGCTACAGCATGGCTTTTGCCAAACAATGCCATGTCCGCACCCGGGATCTGAACTGGCAAACCCTGGGCCGCCAAGAAGCAGAACGTGCAAACTTAACCACTGCACCACCGGGCCGGCCCCACTAATTACTTCTTGTTTCCAAGTACAACAGTCACATTTCAGTTCTTGCCTTACTTTCCCCCACACCCTCCCTTTGTTGGCCTGTAAGGGACTGACTTTTGAATAATTTTTCCTTGAAATCTTCTGCTTGATTAGTTTCTATGATAACACTTCCTCCTGTCAGTACCACTTATTACCCTCAGGATTAAGTCCAAAGTCTTTTAACATGACTCAGAAGGCATGCCTATGTACATCTTACACTGCAGGCAAAACAAACCACTTGTGGATCCCTGAATTCATTAAGCTTTCTCACTTCCCTGCTTTTGCTTAATCAGTTATCATTGAGGAGAAATCCTTCCCCTGAATTTCCCCTTGCCCTCTCTGCAAACACCTACTCCTTATTTATGTAATAGTTTAAGTACTACTTCCTCTAAGGACTCTTACTTAACTACCACCACTCCCAAAACCAGGTTAAGTACCTGTCTTCTGTGCTTCTAAGTGCCTACCTCTCCTGGAACTTAATACACCTTATTATAGTTGAAGTTAGTATGAAATTAATCCACAAACTTGGGTACAAAAGAAATTTCACATTTTAAAATGTTCTCTAAGCTACCTTGTATGCAGCATTCTGCCAGGAAAGTAAGATATGCAATTTTCATCAATACTCGAGCCTCCTACTGGGTTATGTAAATATTCTGAGGCCTTAGGTAACACCAAAATGCTGAGGAGGCCCTTTTTTGGTGATTGATCATAAGTTTTCTATCAACTCTCTGATATAGTCTCTGATATACCATTTTGTCTCAACCCGGGATAGTCCTTTCAGGTTTGTTGCTGCTGCTTCTATGCCATGCTTTTGGGGGCTAGATCATTGCTGAGATTGCGTCCCCTGTGTCTAGGTCCCAGCACTCTCACTGAACCTCCTCTGAAGTTTTGCCCCCTTCCTAAGCTGCTGCCGTCAAATGTTGAGCTGTTCTCCCTGCCACCTCTAATCCCTACCAGACTCTTGACTTCTTTTTGTCTAAAGTATATGTCCCTTTCCCTCCTCCATTCATCTGTCCCCTTGAGACCCTCATTGGCACTCCCAGGCATAATCTCTTCCATGAGCTTGGGTTTGGAGGATACCAAAGCCGGGAAGGTAAGTCTCTGTGAACAGCTTCTGCTTTTGATCCTTGCAATAGGGGAGGAAGGATCCCCTTGGATGAAGCAATGAAGAATAAAAAGGCCTGGCTATGGACCTACCCTACTTGTCGGCAGCCATGCTGTGGCAGTGATCCACATACAAAATAGAGGAAGATTGGCACAGATGTTAGCTCAGGGCTAATCTGCCTCAAGCAAAAAGAGGAAGACTGACAACAGATGTTAGCTCAGAGTGATTCTTCCATAGCAAAAAAAAAAAAAAAAAAAAAAGTTCTGGCTATCTTCTTGAAATGGGAGGGAGAAGTGAAAAAACTTAGAGCAAAATACAAATAATTGTCTCAGAATATGTTGCCACCTAGTTGTCTATTTATGAGACTCTCCCCTTCACTAAATTGTCTTTTTTTTCTTTTTATTAAAAGATTGGCACCTGAGCTAAGATCTGTTGCTGATCTTTTTTTTCTATTTCTTCTCCCCAAAGCCCCCCAGTACATAGCTGTATATTCTAGTTGTAAGGTCCTTCTGGTTGTGCTGTGTGGGACACTGACTCAACATGGCTTGATGAGCAGTGCTAGGTCTGCACCCGGGATCCGAACCTGTGAAACCCTGGGCTGCTGAAGCAAAGTGTGTGAACTTGGCTACAGGACCAGCCCCAATTGTGTCTTTTAATATACTGCAGAATTTCATTCCCTAATATGTTAGTAGAGAGTACAGAGGAAACTCACAGAATCTAGTCTAGGAGGGGGACTACGGAAAGTGTATAGAAGGAAGTGCTACCTGAGCTAAATCTCAGTGACCAGGGGTAATCAGTGACTAGGCTAGGTAAAGCAGGATTGGTGTCAGGGGACCTGTATGGATGAAAGCTTAGAGACAAAAGAAGACCCCACTTTTCAAGATCTATAGATAGAAAATGAGACTAAAGTGTGGGTAACGTCCAGACAATGGAAAGTGTTAATTGCCACGCTAAAGAGTTTGCACTTTATTTTATGAGAGGCTATACAGCATAGAGGGTAGGGCACAAACTCTTGAAAACACTTGCTTGGCTTTGAATCTGGCTCCACCACTGACTACCTATGAGACCCTGGGATAATCATTTAGCTTCTCTGTGCCTCAGTTTCCTTATTGGTAGAAAAGGATTACATCAGTACCTATCTCCTAATGCTGTTGTGAGGATTAAGTGAATTAATACAGTGAAGTGCTTATAGAAGCACTGGCACACCGTGAACTCATTGAATTGTGAGCTATTATTATAAATTATTCTGTAGAGCCATGGGAAGCTAGTGAAGGAGTTTGAATGGACATATTTGTGTTTTGAAAATGTCACACTGACTACAGCATGGAAAAATGGCCTGATTCTGACTTATTGTAAGGTGGAAATGCATCAAAATTTGTACTAGTTTTGCTGTCGCACCTCAAATATGTTTGTACAGGAAAAGCACAGTATATATAGGTTCAGTAGTATTGCAGTTGATCAGTCAAGAGGTGATGACAGCTAGGATCGTGGCAGTGAAGATGGAGAGATATGGATGGATCCTAAAGGCATTTAGAGAATAGAATCTTTATGATGTTGTGTATGTGTATGAAATGGTGATTGAAGATAAATGACAGAAAGAAATCTAAGATGACTCCTATGTTTCTGTTTTAGGACATTTCTTGGGAAGTCATGTTACCATTTGGTACTGGAAATAGAGGAAAGGAAGATGATGATAAGTTGCATTAATGTTTTGAGTATTGAAAATTCCCATGTGTATTTATATTCTTTGAAACAGAGAAACCGAATTACATCATCCATCAGTGTTTTGAAATCATGTATTGAAGGATTATCTGGATATTTTAAGATAATCTGCATGAGTGGAACTTATCACTGTTCCAGGGAAGATACGCTTTCTTCTCCGTGCCTTTCTTTGATATGCACAAGTTTGTTACTTGCATAGCTTAAAAATGTTACAGTAGTACCCCCTTATCAATGGTTTCATTTTCTGAAGTTTCAGTTACCCACAGTCAGTCATGGTCCAAAAAATGTTAAATGGAAAATTCCAGAAATAAATAATTCATAAGTTTTAAATTATGTGCCATTTGGAGTAGTGTGATAAAATCTTGCACTGCCCCACTCTGTCCTGCCAGACTGTAAATTATCCCTTTGTCCAGCATATCCATGCTGTATCTGCTAACCACCTGTTAGTCACTTACTTGCCATCCCGGTTATCTGATTGACTATTGGGGTATCGCAGTGCTTGTGTTCAAATAACCCTTATTTTGTTAATAATGGCCCCAAAGTGCAAGAGTAGTGTTGCTGGCAGTTCAGATATGCCAAAGAGAAGCCATAAATTACTTCCTTTAAGTGAAAAGGTGAAAGTTCTCGACTTAATAAGGAAAGAAAAGAAACTGTATGCTGAGGTTGCTAAGATCTTTGGTAAGAATGAATCTTCTATCCATAAAATTGTGAAGAAGGAAAAAAAATTTGTACTAGTTTTGCTGTCGCACCTCAAATATGTTTGTACAGGAAAAGCACAGTATATATAGGTTCAGTAGTATCCTCAGTTCCAGGCTCCACTGTGGGTCTTGGAACGTATCCCCTGTGCATAAGGGGGGACTACTGTATTGAGAATTCTTTGGGGACTGATGTTGTGGAAGTATCAAAGTACCATGATGAGCGCTGGTAAATTTATTTTGGATCAGAAGTCTGTCAGCTTTCTAAAATGAGACATCTCTGGAAATAATACTTTACAGTCTTAAAGTCATAACAGTTCATTAATTCATTCACCATACGATTATTGCCTACTGTGTGACAGACATTATGCTAATACAAAAGCAGAAGCAGTTCCTGCTCTCATGGACCTTACAATTAACCAGAAGTGATGGACATTATTCACGTTATCACAATGATAAATGTATAATTTTTAATTCTGACTACTATGAAGGAAATTTTCCAGCGGCGGTATATTATGAATTAAAAGCACAGGTTCTAGAATGAGACTGATTGGGCTCCAATCCTGCTTCCTCCTACATACTATCTGTGTACTCTTGGGCCAGTTATTTAACCTCTCTGTGTCTCAGCCTCTTGTGTAAAATGGAGATAATAATATGAGTAGAAGTTAACTAGTCCAAGGAGGGTTAGAGGGAGATATGAATATTCCAGGCAGCTGGAGCAGCATGTGCACAGGCCCTGTGGTGAGAGTGCAGAGCAAAAAATAGGAGAATGCATAAAAAGTGTCTGTAGAAGTAGTCAGGTGCCACAATATTTAGGATTTTGAGGACCAAGTAAAAAATTTTTATCTTTATCCCAAAATAAGAAGGAAGCCATGAAGAATTTTTGGCAGGGAAGTTGTATAATCAGATTTGTATTTGGAAAACAGAAAAAAGGCACTCTGCCTGTGGTGTGGAAATAAAGTGAGGCCAGAGTAAATTTAGGGAGATGCATTAAGAAGCTAATTTCAAGGGATGTTTGAAAAGTGGATCTAACCTAATTCCCATTGATGAATGAATAAAGAAGATGTGGTCTATATATATATTGTGTGTGTGTGTATATATATATCTATCTATCTATATATATATAGTATATTACTATATATAATATATAGTATATATAGCATGCAATCTATATAGTATATTGTGTATATATTTACACAATATATATTTTATAGTATATTGTAGTATATATATATAATGGAATACTGCTCAGCCAGAAAAAAAGGCAAAATCTTCCCATTTTTGACGACATGGATGGACCTTGACGGTATTATGCTGACTGAAATATGTCAGAGAGAGAACGACGGTACCATATGATTTCACTCAGATATGGAAGATAACAACAACAACAACAAACAAACACATAGATACAGAGAACAGATTTGTGGTTAACAGATGGGAAGGGGGTAGAGGGTGGGTTAAATGGGTAAAGGGGGTCATTTGTATGGTGACGGATGGAAACTAGACTTTTGGTGGTGAACATGATGTGGTGTATACAGAAGCTGAATTATCATGTACACCTGAAATCTATATAATGTTATAAACCAATGTTACCATAATTGAAAAAAATGAATCAAATTTGATTATGAATTGGACATGGGAGATGTACGTGTCAGATGTCTAGGGTGACTCTTTGGTTTCAGGCTTGTACTGTTGAATGGACACCACTGCCAACCAGTTAGATGAGACTAATACACCTTGAAACTACTACACCTATGGCAAGAGGCCCCTTTTTCAGATGGAAGACCATGATTTTGGTGTTTGACGTTTTTCACTTGAGGTGTATTTGAGAGTTTCTAGTGAAGATATTGAGAAAGCAATTAGACATACAAGCCTGAAGCTCAGAACAGTAGTTTGGATGAGAGATATATGTTTGAAAATCATTGGCATATCGATGGTAATGGAAGCTGTGGAAGTAGACAAAATTACCTAGAGAGAACATAGAGTCAGAAGAGATGAGGGCCTGAAAGAACTTTGATATTTAGTGTTAAGATAAGTAAAAGATGAGCTTAAAAATGAAATGAAAAGAGTCACCAGAGAGAGAGAAGGAAAACTGGGAAACTGTTGTCAGAAAAGCCAAGGGAAGAGAGTTTCGAGAAGGATGGTGGTAAACAGGTGAATGCCACTGAGAGAGAAACAAGATTGGGATAAAAAAATATGGATTGGATTTAGTACCATGGATGTCATTAATTATTCTAGTGGGACCTGTTTCAGGAGAGTCATAGATTGGTGGTGGGATGAAGGAAGAAGCCAGAAGGAAATGGAGTGATGAAGAGTGAGTGAGAGGTGTGAAGAAAATAGCAAGTATAGACAACTCTTTCTGGAAATTTGGCTGTGAATAAGATGGGAATATTGGAGCAGTAACTGGAGGTAAATTTGTGGGCAATGCAGTTTATTTTTTTTAAGTTTGGGGAGAAATAAGCATGTTTAAATGCTAATGGGATGTATCCAGCTGAGACGTGGATATCCATAACACACATCTTATGTATGTTGAAGATATATAAAAGAGAAGAAAAAAGTTAAATTGTAAGATTCCTGATAATGTGAGCAGGGTTGGAATTCAAAACACGTATGAGGAGGTTTTTTCTTTTTTTTTTAAAGATTGGCACCTGAGCTCACAACTGTTGCCAATCTTTTTTTCCTGCTTTTTCTCCCCAAATCCCCCAGTACACAGTTGTATATTTTAGTTGTGGGTCTTTCTGGTTGTGCTATGTGGGATGCCGCCTCAATGTGGCCTGATGAGCGGTGCCATGTCCACGCCCAGGATCTGAACCAGTGAAACCCTGGGCTGCCGAAGTGGAGCGCGCAAAATTAACCACTTGGCCACGGGCTGGCCCCCAAAACACACACGAGGAGTTTTACCTTGGATAATAAGAAATATTATCTCCTTTATTATAGCAGGAGGGAAGGAAGAGAAGGTGTGGGGAAAATGTGGAATCAGAAAGATGAGGGGATTTCCATCTGAGCTTCAATTTTGTTTTTAAAGAGGAAAGGTCATTTGCTGAGGTGGGGGGGAGGGGATGAGAAGATTGAAGATATTGGTAAAAGTTTGTAATTGTTGTCAAGAATGGAATAAAGTTGAATGGAGACATGTAATAGCGTTTCTGAGTCATACTGTGATTTTATTTAAAATTGAATACTATGTATTTATCATGAAACTAATCTGTTGTGAGACTTTTTCCATCAGCACTCACCTGCTCAGGTACAGGTGCCGAGAAAACCTGAGAGTAGGGTTCATTTAGAGTTGGGATTTTGTTAGGAAGTTATGATAAAAGGCAGAGGGGCAGGTTTAGTTTGGGGTATGGAAGCTAATGTGGATTGAGTAAAGAAAGGAAGAAGACAAAGTCTGGCTGATGGATTTGGAAAAAACAGTCAGGTCTTTGCAAAGCTGAAAAATGATCACAGTGGCAGTACTTAAAAATGTAAGCTAGTTGGCACTGGCCCCATGGCCGAGTGGTTAAGTTCGCGTGCTCTGCTTCGGCAGCCCAGGGTTTTGCCGGTTCGGATCGTGGACATGGACATGGAACCACTCGTCAGGCCACGCTGAGGCAGTGTCCTGCATGCCACAACTAGAAGGACCCACAACTAAAAATATACAGCTATGTACCGGGGGGGGGGGGGGGAGGGTTTGGGAGGAAGAAGGAAGTATAAAATCTTAAAAAAAAAAAGTAAGCTAGAATGAAAGGAGATAATGGGAAAATCATTTAACTTCTCTGGCCTCTGTTTTCTCATCTGAATATAAGCCATGGTGATAGATGGTGGAAACCAAGTATATGTTGGTGTGTGTAAATTTGTACATATATCTCATTGTCTTTTGGTGGTAAGTATCAAGAGAATCAGGAGGGCCTAGGAGCTCCTGAAGAGCATCCCACCCACTTCTAAGGAATAAAGTGGGATTGGAGGGTAGGAGGTATTAGTCATTCAACCCTCCTGTGGATGCTCAAAGAAGGACAAATCTATATTCTAAAGGTATGATTCTGCTACAAGTGGCTCTCTTTTCCCTAGGCTTGTTTGACTTTGCTCATCTAGCAATGATTAATCTCTAATTATGGAATCAGTCATCTTCCTTATCTAGCATTTTTGCAGGAAGAACAGTGTACATTGTCGGTGGAATTAGTGCTGACTCATTGAGAGGAAACTTGAACTCCAGGGCAGTCTGATAATAACTAAAGCATGTGGGATGAGCTGTCGACATCTGGACAAGATGAAGCAACATAGGATTAAAGATGTGTGATCGCCCCATCAGAACAGCATTCAGAAAACTGTGGCAGCAGCTCATGAGGGTAGAAGAAGTGCTGTGGTACCTCAGAGCAGCTTATATTAGCAGAACCTCCAGATGACCAGAGAGGGTCCTCCAGTGCTTATATACTCTTGTTTACAACTGTAAGGACTTTGAAGGCCTCAAAGGGCAACATTGAAGTGTAGTCACATTGTATTTTGTCACTATGAAAAATTTCTATTTCAGCATTTGGTGGTTGTAATATTTGCAAGTGGGGTGGTTCAGTATGTTTTTTTCCCCATGTGTCTGGTCGGAGACTTTAGCCAAGGGAAGTGCTACATGGCTTAAATGTATCCCTTCACAAGAATGAGCTTCTGACTCAGGCTATGTAGAAAATGAGGGGTTGCACTGTGTAAGTGCATACTTCTTTGATTACTTGGCAATTTGGGCTTAAAAGATAATGAACTTATAAAGGATGTTGATACACAATGCTAAATACTCCTCTAATTAGGTTACAGGTTCTGTTTAAATAAGAAAGTGCTTTATTTTGTTCTCATATAACTGTCTGGAGGTAGCTAATCCAGGGCTGCATGAAGAATATGCAGCTTTACTGCATGAGGTTAAGGGCCCTGGGCTACTCTGAACTTGTTCTGCCATGCCTAGGTGTTTCCCTCATCTGCTTGACCAAAGGTGGCTCACTACCAAGATTACCTTCTAATTAGCAGGATGGAGAAAGGGGAAAAGGGGAAGGAGAGAAAAGATCCATTCTCCTGAAAGGCATGACCCAGAGATTGGAGATAACACTTCCATTCACATCTCTTAGGCCAGAACTTAATCACATGTCACATATAACTGAAAGGATATTCAGAAATGTCATCATTTTGTGTGGCCATATGCCTAGCTAGAATTTCGGGATTCCGTTGCTAGTGAAGAAGAGAATGAATATTAGGGGACAGCTAGTAATCTCAGCTGCGCCACCTCCAGAAAAGATTGTACCAATTTGCGTTTCTACCAGTAGCCTGAGAGAAGGCTCACACTTTATTTATTAATTTTGTTTGTATTATAATTTATTGAACTGTAAGTTTCTATAATTTAAGTGTGCAAAAGACTTTATTTTTTAGAGCAGCTTTAGGTTCACAGCAAAATTAAGAGGAAGGTGCAGAGATTTCCCATATTCCCCCTGTTCCCACACATACATAGCCTCCCCTATTATCAACATCCTTCACCAGAGTGGTACTTTTGTTACAACTGATGAACCTACATTGACACATTCTTATCACTCAAAGTTCATATTTTACATTAGGGTCCACTCTTGGTGTTGTACATTTTATGGGTTTGGACAAATGTATAATGACATATATCCACATTTATAGTTCATACTATACTTGGGTATTTTCACTGCCCTAAAATTCCTCCGTGCTCTGCCTATTCATACCTCCCCCTCACTCCAACCCCATGGCAACCACTGATCTTTTTACTGTCTCCATAGATGTGCATTTTCCAGAATGTCGTGTAGTTGGACTCATATAGCCTTTTCAGATTAGCATCTTTGACTTTGGAATATATGTTTAAGATTCCTCTATGTCTTTTGACGGATGGACAGCTCATTTCTTTTTTCTTTTTAGCCTTGAATAATATTCCAGTATCTGGATGTGCCACACTTTATTTATACATTTACCTACTGAAGGACATCTTGGTTGCTTCCAAGTTTTGGCAATTATGAATAAAGCTACTGTAAACATCCATGTGCAGGTTTTTGTGTAGACATAAGTTTTCAACTCCTTTGAGTAAATACCAAAGAGCACTATTGCTTGGTGGTATGGTAAGAGTATGTTTAGTTTTCTAAGAAATCACCAAACTGTCTTCCAAAGTGTCTGCGCTATTTTGCATTCCCACCAGCAATGAATGGGAGTTCCTGCTGCTCCACATCCTCACCATTGTTTATTATTGTCAGTGTTCCAGATTTTGGCCATTCTAATAGGTGCATAGTGAGTAACTATCTTTTTGTCTGTTCCTTCAATAGACTCGAGGGCAGGGAACACTGTGTCTTGCTTCTTTTCGTATCTGTAGCCTTGAGTGCTAAATGGATGCTCAGGAAATGTCTGTGAAATGAAGATCTGGATGGATGCCTATGACCATGTCAGCACCAATACAGCAATCAAAGGACAGGTTACAAAAACAGAGACTCTGAGGTTCTATTTTCATGAGGAGACTCTAAAGTCAGTTAGGAAACATTGTCTAATTCAGTCTCAAAAGCAGTTATCAAAAACCGTGAGAAAGTGGGAAGTAGACAGACCTACCTTGTAGGATTACAAAGTAAATTTAGAGCTTTAAGCACATGATAATAAAGAAACAGTCCTTTTAAAGCAGGAAATTCATTTTTATTAAGGTCAGTCAGTCCATTGAAAAACAAGAAAGCTCTGCCCACATACAAGTAAAAAATAGGAATTTTTTTTTGTCATAAGCACTTTTAAAAAGTAAGCTTATAAGGTTATAAAACTGGTTTAATCTTCAAGTGATGCAAGAAAAATATTATTCTGAAGCCAAAGAACTGATGAAAGTATTGAGAAGAGAGAATGCTTCAGTATTTTTTTAAATACTGTTTTTTCTCTTTTTGAGGAAGATTAGCCCTGAGCTAACATCTGCTACCAATCCCCCTCTTTTTGCTGAGGAAGACTGGCCCTGAGCTAACATCCATGCCCATCTTCCTCTACTTTATATGTGGGACACCTGCCACAGCATGGCTTGACAAGTGGTGTGTAGGTCCGTGCCCAGGATCCGAATTGGCGAACCCTGGGTCACCAAAGTGGAGTGTGCGAACCTAACCCTTATGCCGCCAGGGTGGCCCCTAAATACTGTTTTTAACTGACATAAAAAGAAAACGAAAACAAAAATGTTTTTTTAATTGTATACTTTTTGTTTGTTTTATTGAGGTAACATTGGTTTATAACAATATATAAATTTCAGCTGTGCATCATTATATTTTAACTTCTGTATAGACTGTATCGTGTTCACCACCAAAAGTCTAGTTGCCATCTGTCACAATACACCTGACCCTCTTTATCCATTTCACCATCCCCCCTCCCCCTTCCCCTCTGGTAACCACCAATCTGTTCTCTGTATCGATGTGTGTGTTGTTTTGTTGTTTTTATCTTCCACATATGAGTGAAATCGTATGGTATTTGTCTTTCTCCATCTGGCTTATTTTGCTTAGCATAATACCCTCAAGATCCATCCATATTGTTACAAATGGCAAGATTTTGTCCTTTTTTATGGCTGATCCAGTATTTTTAAAATAACAGTAGTCTGTGATCTAAAAATATATTAATTTCCACTTAATGGAAAAGATAAACATGAGTAAGAAAGAGAAAAAGAGGGAGAAAATGGAAAAACAAAAGAAGAGAGGGCCAGGAGAGAGAGGGACATGAAGGAGAAGGAGCAAACAGCAAGAGCCTGAAATGATGAAATAGCTACCCTCCATGGTCTGAGTCTCAAATAGGCTGCCCCCATAAGCCAGACTACAAATCCTCTTGCCTAGAGATATGCACTTACTGGAACCCTTTGGGAGTATATATAGTTGTATTGTTTCATCTCTCAGTTTCAATGTTTTCAAAATACAATAAAGGCTATATGTTCGTATTCTGCATTTTGAGATCGAGACTAGAACCAGAATTTCTGATATTCCTTGATTCAGATCTTCAGTCATGTTCCTAGACTAACAGCCAGGTTTTTAAAATGCCTTATAAAAATGTAGTTAAAATTGTTTCTGATGACTTTTGCTGAAGAAGACAAATTTAGAAGAAAAAAAATGAAATCTCAGATTGCGCATAGAAAGTAAAGATGTTCTATAGTCTGGAGAAATGTCAGGTTTTTAAAAATAATATTTCATTGGAAATGCAAGAAGTTGGAGATAGCTTTGCAAAACAATTTGAGTAGATGGAAAGTATTTGTTACACTAATCATTGGTGAAGCTAAACTTTGGTGGTTTCTAATTGCCTCATAAAAATGCTCTGCCTTTGCATGGTGCACTTTAATAAGTACAATCCTAGAATACTCTGGCCTGCATCCCTCAAATAAGAACATCTGTCATTACTAAACAAGCATGGCAAAAATCTAAGGGAGAGCAGGATCAAGCCTTTATGTGAGATATTCTTCATTCATGTTTTCAAGAGGGAAGAAATAAGTGATTTCTTCTAGCAAGAGCACCTTATGTCCCTTCATAGTAAAATTCTCAAGAGAGTTATCTATATACTCATTGTCTTTAATTTTTACCCTTCTATTCTTTCCTGGACTCGCTTTAATCTGAGTTTTGCTCCAGACATTCCACTTATTTCCTTATCAACGTCATCACTTATCTTCAATTTACCAAATCCATTAGACCATTCTCAGACCTCATCTTACTCGGCCTATCATCAGCTTTTGACATTGTCTTTCACTCTACCCTTGAAACATTTTCCTCATTTGGTTTCTGGGACACCACAAACACTGGATTTTCTTCTTACCTCCCTAGCCTATGCTTAGTCTCCTTTGTTGGTACCTTCTCATCTCTTTGACTTCTGAATATCAGAGGGTCTTGATCTCAGTCCTTGGTCCTCTTTATCTCATTTATACTTTACCCTAGGTGACTTCAATTGATCTTGTGGCTTTAAATACTATCTATATGTTGATAACTCTCAAATATGTATCTATAGTTCTGGTCTTTCCCCTAATCTGCAGTCAAATATCCAACTGCCTCTTCATTGTCTCCTCTTGGATATTTAGTTAGGCAGCTCAAACTGAACCATCCAAAACTGAGCTCTTGTCCATCATCTCCAGGTCCCATAAACAATTGTCCAGTTGCCCATGACAAAAATAGAGGCATCATCCTCTGATACTCCACACTCAGTCCGTCAGTAAATCCTATCAGCATTGCCACTGCTATCAACTTGGTCCAAGTCACCATCAACTCTAGCCTGGATTATTGCTTCTACCCTTTCCTTCCATACAGAGTAGCCTTTTAAAATGTAAGTTACATCATGTCACTCTACTCACAACTGTCCAGTTGCTTCACATTTTACTAAAATCAAATGAAAATTTGTTACCATAGCCTACAGTCTGCTTATATTTGTGAGATCATCTAACTTTTTCTGTTTCCTATCCTACGGGTCCTGCTATTCCTAGAAGTACTACACTGATTCCTACCTCAGGGTTTTTGAATGTTCTATTCCTTCTACCTGGAAGATTCTTCCCCTGTATCTTCACCTGTTTCATTCCCTTGATTCATTGAGGTCCTCGATGTCACTTTTTCAGAGAGGCATTCCCTGACCCCCCCTATCGAAAATGAACCCCCATTACTCTTTTTTATATTATCCTGCTTTATTTTTCTTTATAGAACTTAGAATTATCTGATAAGCTTATTGTCTGTCTTCCACACCAGAAAGTTAGTTCTAAGAGCGCAGGTTCTTTGTCTTGCTCACTGTTGTATCCCCAGTACCTGGAACACTGCCTAGCATGTAGTAAGCTTCCAAAAGATAATTATTGAATAATGAATACACATTAGAAATATTTATGTGTTTTTCTTAACATTCTTTTCCATAACTGATAATACTATATGTGATATAACACCATAATCTCACGTATTTACAGATTATACCTTCCAGACATGAAAAAGCATACTGGTAGAATAATAACCTTGAAGAAATATAAAACCTGCTATTTTACATTTGGCATTCTGTTTTTACTTAGTATGAAGGGGATGGGGCACATTTTATCATTTACTTTTGAAGTTGTTACTCGAAGTGAATGTTTTGGGTATACAGTGTTTGCTTGCTAACAAGTATTTGAAGGCATCTGGGAGTGAGGAGAAGGGTGTTGAACAAAAAAGATTGTTTTGCTAGTTCCAGAGCAGCTGTGCTTTTCAAGATACTGCATCCCTCTTCAGCTGTGACTCCAGTTGAATAAAATGTAAGGTATATTTAATAACAACAATTTGACTTGTTTAAAAAATTGATGCCCTGGGGGATTTTTTTAAAGGGTTGTAAAAGCCTGTGAGTGGTTTGTTGTATGGGATTATGAACTAATAAAACTCTGATCTGCTCAGATTAGGGACAGATTCTGAAAAGTGCAAACTGCTTCATCAATTAACACTGTAAACCTGGCATTGCTGTGGTAGCTCAAAACCAAATTCTCCAGCTTTGACAGTGTTTCAGGAAACTTGTTAGCTGGATGAACCCAGGATGCCATACAGGAAACCATCTGAAAAAAGAGTTAGGGAATAAGATGACTACGTATGTTTTACGAGATTTATTGAACATATTTCATAAATTTCAATAAACAATGTTAGTATGTAATGTAGACAGCGACACAAGTATAATCATGTTATGTATAATTGGATGTTAAAGTGATATTTGTTAAAAAGAGATCCTACCTGTATTTCATTTGTCTACAGTGATTTTCATCATTCAACATGTGCCTAACTACTTTGTGTATTTTTGTGGGGAATGACTTACACATGACTAGTGGCAAGCACGATAAATCTGTCTGTTTCAAAGTCTTTTTGTGTTTGAAAGTACACGAAGTCATCTTTGGCATTCTTTGTGAACTACTCCACTGCAGGACATATTATTTGTTAGTTATTATCTAAATTAGATTTGCCTCACCACTAGTTCATACGCTGATTGTACTGTTATTGAGTCATGTATCGATCTCAACATTTTGTCAGGCCTCAAGATCTGGCAGGTTCCAGAGGTGCTGATTATGATGCTGAGTCATGGCTATACTCCAGAGAGGTATGAATAGACATTTGCATATGTTGGATGGTCTCCTTGAAACAAGATTAGTTATTCAGCAAGCCAGTGCTTTTGAGTCACATCCTAAAACCGTGGACTGATACACAGCAGATTAACTGATGAAACAGAATGATATCCCAGGGATAACCTGTATGAGAGGAAGTTGAGCTTCACTAAAGTGAGGTTAGTTGAAAGACAGTATTATATGTTAAAAGGAGCATTATCTTTTAGAATCAGATTTACATATCTTGTCTTGCTTAAGTTGTATGACCTTCAGTAATTTGCTTACATTTTCTAAGCCTCATACGACTCATTTGTAATATTGGGATAATGATAGTAGTAACTAGCAATGTTTGTGAGACTTAAAGGTGCTACTCTATATCAAGCATCTGGCACAGAGCTTAATGCCTGGTAAGAGCTTAATAAACTATAGTCCCTATTATTATCATTTTCTAAATCCCCTGGCAAAGTTGGTGCTAGAGTCCAGATCTCCTACTCAATGCCTTCTCATGTAAGACTTTCTAAATTTATCATTTCACCCACAGATGACATTTAAGCTTTTGCAGTTACCCCTCTTTTCCATTTTATTCTCCTCAAGCTCTACTTCTTCTCTATTTTCCCGTTTTCTTTTTCTCCAAGTCCTATTATAATTGCTTTGGCTGATATTTTTAGATATTTTAAATAATGTGAATGGAAAGTATCAAATTTTATAACACTAATTTTTTTTTAAGATTGGCACCTGAGCTAACAACTGTTGCCAATCTTCTTCTTCTTCTTTTTTTTCTTCTTCTCCCCAAAGCCCCCCAGCACACAGTTGTATATTCTAGTTGTGAGTGTCTCTGGTTGTGCTATATGGGACGCCACCTTAGCATGACCTGACGAGGGGAGCCACGTCCGCGCCCAGGATCCGAACCAGCGAAACCCCAGGCTGCCAAAGCGGAGCGCACGAACTAAATCACTCCGCCATGGGGCCAGCCCCTAATCTTTCTTTTTATCTAATGGCAGCAGAAATAACATGGCCATACTTCTTTGGGGTGGTTTTTTTAGAAGTCACTTTAGTGATGTTGCAAAACTCCATTCATCATTTTCTAATAAATAATTATTTTTTCTGCAACTTAGTCACTACCTTTGCAAACAAAACAAGAACCTGAGGTCATTTCAGATACTTTGGAAGAATCTTTTTTTTCTTTGTTAAGGTAGAGAAGGAACTTTTCTACAAAACTGTATTATGTAAGCGACTGCATTCTTAGTCTTGCAACCTTTTATTGCCCCTTACTTCTTTTACCATTCCTTTCAGTATGGATTTTGCCAGCTGTGGGATCTTGTACAAATCACATCACTTCTCTAAGCTCCAATGTTACTGACTGTAAATATGCAATACTAACTTTATACACCTATAGATTTGTTAAAATAATTCAATAAATTATTTGTAAACTATAAAAAACTAAGAAAATGCAAGAAATTATTGTTATTAAGACAAAGATCAGGGGCTGGCCGGTGGCATAGTGGTTAAGTTTGCGGGCTCCACTACAGCGGCCTGGGGTTCACAGGTTTGGATCCTGGCCTGCTGGCTATTTCGGGAACAGCTATGTAATTTTTTCAGTGTGCCTTATTATCAGACAGGAAGGGAAGTATTAGAGATTCTAATTAATGCCTCTAAAGTGGAGAAGAGAAAAATAGAAGGCCTGTGATAATTGCCTATGATAATCCATTTCTTGAGAAACCATATTATTGGTAAGTACCTGGACGTTCTCCAATAATGCAAGGATTATCCCATCCAACTCTTAGAACGAAGAGATTATGTAGCATGGCTTTGAGAAGGTGGGGAATTGAGGCTGAAAACAGGAAATAGCTTTAGGCCTGCCATTCCAAAGGAGATTCTCAGTGGGAAACTGTCTAAGCAATAGTGTTGTGTGAAACTGATTGGGTAGAAACAGGAGGCTGCCCTCCACATTGATCTTAGGCGTGGAAAATGCTAGTATAGTGGTTATCATCGAGGACTCTGGTACTAGACTGTCTGGATTCAAAGGTAAGCTTCACCATTTATGATCAGTGTGACTTGTGGGAATTTGTTGAATTTTACTATGTTTCTGCTTCTGATCTTTAAAATGGTAATAAAAATAGTACATATGCCCAAGGCTGACTATGAATATTATATGAAATAATGCATGTAAAGTGCATAAACTGAATAAATAGTAGGAAATATTATTATTAATACAGACATTATGACTCATCACTCGCATCTTGTGTCTTAGACAAGATTTAGCTGAAATAGTGTCTGGCAAAAAATATAGGTGCCCAGTGAATGTTTATTGAATTATTACTCTGCCAAGAATGTCGTGATGGTAAAACTGTGTGGTAGAGTTGATGGTTTGGGTGGTGACAGTAGGTTGAGGAAGATTCCCGGGGAGGCTTCTGGTATTATAGGTGCAAGATAGACTCCTTATAAGAAGAAAATTTATTTGCTAGTCAGTGAAAAGGGTTCAAGAGAGCTGGTTTTCAGTCCTACCTCTGCCACCAATAAGTTGTGTGACCTTGCACAACTCACCTTCCTTGCTGGGTATTTCTTCATTTTTCAAAATAAGGAGTTAAGACCAGATGAATAGTTGTTAACTGTGGCCTTGGAGTGGGGAGTATTTCAGAAACTGTTTCAAATTCCGTATGTCTGCCTTTCTATCCCCCATCTTCCCTTTCTCTTCAGGTCCCTTCCCCTCTTTTGAAAAACTCTGTCCTTCCTGGTAACCATATAGTATATAAAGCACCTCATGGCACTAGTGACAAGCCTATAACCCAGAAGCCAAGGAAAGAATTGTCTTCGTGTTCATTTGGGTAAGAAAGTCTAGGTGGGACCCTAGGTGTAATTCAGGAACTCCTTTTGTGGGTTTATAGATAAGTGACTCAGGAAGCCAGTTATCACATTTCCCGTCTTTGCTTGAATGTGTTGGACTGATCCGGGAAACGCTATTTGATAACCCGAGTCAAATTTCAGTAGCCTATAAGTAGAATAGAAGCAAGTGATTTTTAACTCTTTACTTAGCATTTATGCTGCACATGACACAGGGCTATGAATGCTATGAAATATTTAGGGACAGATTGATAAGGGAGAGAAAACTTTAAGATCTCTGAGAGAGCATCTTAAGGGAAGCCTGATTGTCTTAGTCCTTATAGGTAGAATGAAAGGATTTCTCTTTGTCAGACTTACTGCCTTGGATCCAAAAGTAACTAGTGTGTTCATCTCAATGTATGAGATCAGCTCTGTGGAAGATGTGTGGCCTTCTGTTGACCAAACCTATTACTTATAGATGCTTTAGAGGGCAGCAATGGGCTGGTGAGCAGGGAAGGAGGAATTGAGGAGAGAGATTTATTGGATGTCTGTAAGAGAAATGACATCTTTTATGATTTTATGAGACATAGACAAAAATGACACAGTGTTGATTCAGCCTGGCTAGCTACTTGAAGGAAGACTTAAGTGCTGGAATCCCAGAGGAAAAGCTTTCATAATCCTGAGTCAAACGTGTGGGATCCAGCATGCTAGGGTGGAAGTGCACTGGGTTGGGAATCATAACTCTGTCCTACTTCCAGCTCTGTTACTAACTCGCTGTGCAATCTTGGGCAAGTCTCAATTTTACTTCCCAATATATAAAGGAGGACTGGACTAGCATTGTCTACAATATACCTGCTGGCTCTAACAGTCTGATCCCAAGATTGTATTATGTAATAATGGGAGCTTACCAACATTAGAGCATTACAGATGGACCAGGTAGGATAACGATGGTGGGGCAAGGAGAGAGGGTCTGTCCTGCCTAATTGATTTATGTTGGAGAAAAGAAAGGTAGTCCCTGAATGTTAGAATAAGTGACCTTTAATCCTTAACTTCCTGTGAAATTGTTGGTTCTGGGAATATAGACTCAAAAAGAAGTATAGAACTGGGAGTGGTGATTTTTTTTTGAAAGGAGAGTATTTTTGATTAAGTAGGTATGTGGATACATGAATCCTTTAAGTTTTGATCATAAAATCAATATTATTCAAAAATAAAAAGATGATTAAATTGTATTTTGTGGCAGTGAAGTGCTGTTTTAAGTAAGGGGTGATAAGTTTGGATTTGTCCTTTAGAAAGGTCATTCTTACTGTATGTGGTGTAGAGAATGTTTTGGAAACAGGAAAGACTGGATAAGGAGATCCCTGATGATGAGATCCTCAACTTAGGAAGGGGTAATGATAATGCAGAGATTGGAAGAGAGACTGAGGACTTGAGAAAGACTCTCAGGTTTCTGGCTCGGGCAATTGGGAAGATGATGATGTCATTTACTGATACAGGAAATACAGGGAAGAGTGGAACATATAGGAGAGCAGAAGATGATAATTTAACATTTCTTATGAAGATATGAAGCAAAGTTCTCAGTTATCTGAGGCTTTTGTGTCATTTCTGAGTTTTCTCAGTAGTCAGATAACTTTCAAATACTTTTAATCTCAGAAAAGAGTATATGTATCTATCAGTGTGTTTTCTTTGTTGCTAGGGGAGAGGTTGCTATGGAGACTAATGATGTCATAAAGCCCCCTGTGAACCAATAAGCACGCTCTGGTGGCTCTGGCTCAGTCTTCAGGCAGAAGGCTATTTGAAGCCAACCTGTACTGGCCAGAGCATGCGATGCGTGGAAAAGTATGTGTGTGGTGGGGGGTGGGGGGGAGAGGTAGAGGGATGCAAGTTTTGTTTGTTTTGCTTTGTTTTTACTCTTATAAGAAGGGTGAGACTAGAAACCTCCCTTTCCAATTATGTTGGTTCCGCACTTGATTTTTCTTGTTTCCATGGTTTAAAGGTACAGTTTTCTCAATTCTTGGTAGCGAGCAAGCATAGAATTTCCATGCGAAGACTAATGTACTTTTAATAACATTTAGTCATTTGGTTATTTGAAGTAAGATAAAGTTAAAATATTATATTTTTTCTTCTTAGAGTGGAAATTTCAAGATATTAAATCTTGGAGAAATGGCTTTCACTCGTTTGGATAGCAGATGCCTCTATACCCTTCTTATTTGCATGGCATTTGGCTCTACTTTGTCTTCAAACGCCGAGATAAACGGTAAACCAACAATGGAGTAGTTTTAAAGTTGGAGATATTAACTGTCTTTTCAACCTATCCTATGAAAATGCGTAACAAGTAGATGGATTGTTATTGGAAATATTTCAGGAAGTCCATGCAGAAAAGATATATTCTTACTAGTCAGTCTCATGTATAAGGTAACTGATGATAACAAACATTTTGTGGGATAAAAGCCAAACTAAAAGATGCTTTCCATACCTTTTTGTATAGTCTTTTCTAAAAAATAGATTAATTATCTGAACTTCATTGCCTGGTACCCAACTAACTGTAAATTTTCCTTAATTAGTATCTTTAACTTTTAAGACAATTATATAAATAAGAAAAAATGTACAGAGATTTAAATTAAAATTTAAAAATAATTACAGAATTATTAAATCGCATCTAATGAACTTTTATTATTGTAGAAGGTAATTAGAACAATGCGTTTGACAAAGATTTCTAACTATAAGAGTTGAAATAATAGGATTGTCATTTCATCCTCGATAGGGGCCTTCTTTTCATTGGTACATGGGGGTCCCATGCTAAATCATGATTTGTGCCACAATTTCTGTCAGTGGGTTCTTTTCCTCACCTCAGTAATTATTATGAAGTGAAGTATTAAAATGAACAGGGCAGAAATGAGAGGAAATTATTAGCAGAAAAGCAACGTGAGAGCAGTACTATAGTACTACTAGATTTGCTAGCAGCAAAGTTTATAGAATTATTTGTTTATTTTTGTTGCTTTTTAAATCACCAGATGGGGGAGCCATTGCCTCCCACTACTCTCTCCCCCAAAATAAGACGAGCTGTTTTCTGATATCTTTCTATTCAGCTGCCTGTCACTTTTTCTTGAGTCCTTCCAAAGAGTGGCCCTGGTTTGCCATACTCTAGGGATAGCTCTGAACTTTAGTAAGCTAGAGGATTCAATTAATCAGAATAGACCAACAAGATCTGCCTGTTCTCCAAATTCTTAAAGCACTTAGCCATAAGCCATAATTAGTGGCAGCCACTAATTGACTTTGTTTCTGTGGATTTACCTATTCTGGATATTTCATATAAATATAATCATACAATATGTGGTCTTTTGTTATTGGCTTCTTTCACTTAGCATAATGCTTTCAAGATTCTTCCATGTTGTAGCATGTATCAGTACTTCATTCTTATGGTTGAATACTATTCCATTGTATGGGTGTACCACAGCTTATTTATCCGTTCATAATTGATGGACATGTGGGAGTAATCTGGATTTAGCAATCTCTGTCATAAGATACTGGAAAAGAGTAAAAATATTTTATTGATTTTGTTTCAGTTAATGCTCCTCAGGACTTTGAGATAGTAGATCCTGGATATTTAGGTTATCTCTATTTGCAATGGCAACGTCCTCTGTCTCTGGATAATTTTAAGGAATGCACAGTAGAATATGAATTAAAATACCGAAACATTGATAGTGAAAACTGGAAGGTAAGTAAAGCATGCACTTGTGATATCATAGTGATTAGGAGTTTTCTTGTGATTCGTGCTGTCAGCGTCCACTCTAATTGCCATATCTCAATAGCTATTATTAAGATATAGCAAGCTGCCTTGCCTGTTGCTATCTGCTGTGCATCCTGCCACATCTATTTTCACCCCACCCATTATTAAGACTACCATTGGAAGTATAGGAAAAAAAAATACTTGGTCCAGTGGAATGTAGATTTGAAGAGTACTTACACATTTTACCATATTTTGCAATTACTTATATACCTGTATATGGGTCTTATATATGCTACTGGACTGTGAGCTTTTTCTCTGTGGGAATCAAGCCTTATTTATCTTTGTACTCTCCCTACAGAACACAGCATGGTTCTTTGCATATATTGTAGTAAGTGCTTACTGGAAGTTTATTGTATTATTAACTAATTACATGGTCAACAGGCATGTTTATTCAAAGATTTCTGTCGTACAAGGCATTCTGTTACCTTCCTAATCCAGCTGGGTAGCTTCGAGGGATAATTCAAATCAAATATTTATTAAGTAACTTTTTGTGCCAGGCAGTCTGCCAGGTATCAGGAATACAAGGATAAGTGATATTTGATTTTAGTCCTCCAAGGAGCCCACAATTTATCTGGCTTTCCCCAGTTACCACCAAGATCTTACTTTATATGATTTCTGAAGAGTTTATATGATATTTGAAAGGTGATAAATCATTTGTCATGTAATACGTATATGGTATGTGAAAATTATCTCTTGAGTTCAAGTTGGTTATAGCTCAAGTTCTGCCATAAAGCCTTTTTTCTCTTGTAGATTTTTTTTGTGTTTTTTGAATGAGATATTAAGATTCAAGTGAACTCATCAATGACATCATATACAGAAGTGAGCTCTGCCAGAAATATATCTGGGGCATTGTATCAGATAATCATCAGGAATTTCTTAGATATTGTGAACTCTCCAGAGTATTAATGACTTCTTAGCCTTCTTAACTGTGGCTGATGATGCCATTACTGTTTCTAAGCTTGACTTTGTCTCATCTGTTTATCAAACAGACCGTCATTACTAAGAATCTATGCTACAAAGATGGGTTCGACCTTAACAAAGGTGTTGAAGCAAAGATACGCACACTTCTGCCAGGGCAATGCACAAATGGGTCAGAAGTTCAAAGCTCGTGGGCAGAAGTTACTTATTGGACATCACTACAAGGTTAAAACAAAGCTCTCTTTTCATATTTAATACTTTTAGAATGATCCATATGAGGAATAAGTCCCTTAACTCTTATATGCCAGGTTATATGTACAGTTGAGAGTGTGGCACAAAATAGAGTCCTTCTTAGGAGTGGGTGACTGTCCTTTTTGAATTCTTTAAATCGGCAAATGCATTTGGCAAAACCTACCTCTTATTAGGTTAATATAGTTCCCAGTTTTGGGGTCACAGTAGTAAATATGTATGTGAGTATTTACTCAACTGCTCAGAGCATCCCAGAATTGTTAAGTTAGTACTTTTGCATATGCTTACACTAGTACCAGTAAATGAGCACTCAAAGGTTTTTGATTTTGCATGCCTCACTTACAGTGAAGTGATTTCCAACAACTTTCTTTTGAAATATTCCTGATTATGTTGATTGCTAAATGAAATGGAGAGGTCAAAGGAAATGAAACAAAATTGCATAGTGATTTCCCAAATGAGTCATCACCATGCCTTTCAAACATTCACGATTCATTCATTCCTTAGGAAATCTGGGAACTAAAATTCAGGATATGGACTGTATATATTACAACTGGCAAGATTTGCTGTGCTCTTGGAAATCTGGCATGGGTGTTCATTTTGATACCAATTACAACTTGTTTTACTGGTAAGTATTTTTATAATAAGAATTTCATATTAGGAAAATATCAAAATTGATCCAAAGTATAAGTAACTGTATTTTCACTAAATTAAATTCATTATATTTTTCAGAGTTGTATTTATGATGAAGGTTGTTTACAGTTATTTGTGGTTTTCAATGGGAGTTAGAAGGAAGTAGGAAAGTACTCTATGGGTGATATAAAGAATGCAATCACTGATTCTGTACTGGATTATATTTTGTATCCTTTATATAGATGGAGTTATAACCTAAGCAGTTATAACCTAAAAATGATGATAGCATTGATAAATTGATAGGTAAGTATCAGAATTTATGCATTTAATAAATAACAGAAGCCAATGAAGGACACAGTTACTCTTTCTGAGTTTCAGGCCCAAATTATCATGGCATTTTCCTTTAGAAAATCATATAAGTGATAAGGTATAAACTAATAACAATCCTTAGAACTGGGTTCTGGTCCCTGGTCTGCCATCATTTAAACTGGTGGTCTTGGGCAAGCAATTTCCCTTTTTGCAATCTCAGTTTCCTCATCTGGAATTGGATGGGTCAATTTCTAAGGTCTAAATTATTTGTTCATTAATTCAACAAATATTAAGCAATTATTAAGTGCCAGGCACTGTTCTAGATAAAAAAGACAAAAGTGTGAATAAGGCAAAGTTGGTGCCCTCTTATACATTGTAGGTCATGTCTAACATACTTTATTCTCACCTTACTAAAGTAGTGAGGGAAAAATATTAACATTTTAGAGACTGGAAAATAAGGGTACCGTGAGGCTTCCCGTTGGCACAAAGTAAACCTGTGTAAAGTCAACCCTAGAATCCAAGTCTTTCAAAGTCTAATCAGGTGAAGTAACAAATAGACTACAATTCTGCAAACTCTGCCTAAAGTAAATACTTGGCATAAAGTGAATTCAGTAGAGTCCAGAGACTTGTACAAGCACCTTACCAGCTGCTAGATTGGCCTCACTACAAAAGGAATTTTGGCTACTTTTACAGGTTATGTCACATTTTGCATTGCAAGCTATTCTTTAGGAAAATAAACAGGCATTTGTTGCTTGGGAAATCCCCCTTAATTCCCACTAGTTTTATTACTGGGAAGAGGTTAACTTCCAATTATATGGCAACATTTCTTGTCTAGGAGAATGGGAAATTAGATATTTACTTGCCAAACGGCTCATCTTTTTCTTTTTGACCTCCTCATTGTCTTTTCTGAGGTTTATCTTTTGTTGTGTATTGTGTCCTCAGAGGACTTTCATTCGTTTTATTATACATAATAGTATTTTGTAAGTCTGCTTTTAAATCTGCTTTCTCCAGTACAATGTAAAAAAGGTAGTATTATCCAAGATTATCTATATAAATCCCAGTTTTTCTTAGTAGGAATTGTTTTCCGCTTCACAAATCCTGTTGGTGAGTCAGCATAACCTAAGTAGATGAGTAAGAATCCTTGCCTTGTCTTTGAATTTTGTAAAGACTCTCACCAGATTGGAAGCTTCATGAAATCCTGGACTATGTCTATTTCCTTACTATTGTTTCTCTAGCACTTATCATAGAATCTGGCACATAGTTGGTGCTCAATAAATATTGCATGTTATTAAATAATTTTTTATTCACTTGGTATCTTAAGATAATTGAAAATTGAGCACCATGATACTGGGAGATATTGGTAAACACAATTCTTACAATAATTCTTTTTACAGGTATGAGGGCTTGCACCATGCATTACAGTGTGCCGATTACATCAAGGTTAATGGAAAAAATATTGGATGCAGGTTTCCCTATTTGGAGTCATCAGACTATAAAGATTTCTACATCTGTGTTAATGGATCATCAGAATCCGAGCCTATCAGACCCAGCTATTTCATTTTTCAGCTTCAAAATATAGGTGAGGTAAACAACTTCAAAATGTTTCTGGTTTAGAACCAGAACCATTTACAACCACCTGGAAGAGAAGAGATGGAGATAGAGATACCTACCGAAATGCAAAGCCAGAAGAATGAGGGCCAATAGAGCACACAAGGAAGCTCTTGTTAAATATAAAAGTATAGAAGATAAGGAATTGAGTGAAGGATAAAGTGTTGTTTTCATTTAGAACTCACAATTATTTCCCAGCTTCAAAGAGTTGGTCTGCTACATACTATTTTTATCTAGTGTTAGTGATGGAGTAATTATGGAATTTGCCTATTGAGACCTGGGAGCTCAATAGGCAAATGGTTGGGTATTTTCTGACTCTGTGTTCTCAGTTCTAACAGTTCTAACAGGTTTTAGAGTCAACCATACCTGAGTCTAAATCTTGGATTTACCACTTTCCAGCTGTATTACTTTGGGCAAGTTACTTTTAACATCTGTTTCAGGTTTCTTATCAATAAAATGCAGGTAATAGAGGACCACTTCATAGATTAAATTTTGAGACATGAAAGAGTTTATGATGTAACATTTCTGGTTCAGTGCCTGACATGTCGTAAGTTCTAAATAAGTTGGCTGTTAACAAAAATAGTAGTAGTAATGGTTGTGGTAGTTGTTTCTAATGCTACAAAATGGAAAAATGACTGTAATGATCTTGATCTTCTGACTTCTCTCTTAGGCTTAAAGAATTGTCGGTATGTGACTTAACTGGAAATTGAGTTTCCAAAATAACCAAGTTTCTCAAACTAATCTTGGTTGGCAGGCAACTTTGATTTTAATTTACATTGTAGAGAATAGTCTTGAGCTGCCTGATTTATCCTGGAGGCTTCTGTTACTAGGTATCCCTAGCTTTTGATTAGGGCTACTGCTGAACCTCAGTAATTTCTGTGTTGAAATTGTTTCCTTTTGCTTTTCAGTTAAACCTTTGCCACCAGACTACCTTAGTCTCATTGTGAAGAGTTCAGAGGACATTAGCCTGAAATGGAACATGCCTAGAGGACCCATTCCAGCAAAGTGTTTCATTTATGAAATCAAGTTCACAGAAGATGATACTACCTGGGTGGTATGAACATTGCATTTATTTGGGAAAATCATAAACATAACTTTTTAAATAAAATAGCAAACATGAGAACCAAAATCAGTTGCTATCCACATGAGGAATAGAACATGACGTGTATCTTAGTTTAATTTCCAGAATACCAAGCAATCTAGTGGATAAAGACGCTTACAGTCTGAAAATGTAATTAGTCACACCAATTTTAAAACTACATAGGACCTTAGAGATAATCTAGTCACTTGTTTCCAATATTGTGTTAATAAGTTAATTTGCTAAGCACATGCATAAGATGGGTTGTAAAGAGGCCTCAGGTAAAAAGAAAACAAAAAACACAAACAAACATAAAAACCAATTCTTGAGGAACGACCGTCAGGTCAAAATTAGAGTAGAATCTGGCGGGGCTACTTGAGAATTGCTAGTAGCGGGGAAGAGGGACTAAGTGGGGAAGGAGACAATGGTTGCAAGACTGATTACCTCCCAGCACCAACAGTGTGGTGATGCCTTTAGCCCCACATTGTTATATGTTAATTTTATTTATTGGTTTCCAACTTAGTGGTGGAGACAAGTAGGTGAATCATTCATTCTAATCAGTTCATGTCATATACAGATGAGAGAATTGGGAGTTGAACTGATTTACAAGTCCCAAGGAAGTGAATGGACTTACAATGAAGTTACACAGCTAGAACTAGAATCTAGATCTTACTCCCAGTCCACTTTAACCTATACGATATTATGCTGGTTCCCAAGAAGAGTTACAACAAAAGAAAAGATGTTATTTTGAATAAGAAATACTCTTCAGCTCTTTGAAATGCAAAACTGAAACAGTTGCTTTGGTGATTTTGTTTTTCTTTGAGATCATCTAGCTTTGTGTATTCTCATATCTGAAAGGGTAGTTTCATGCCAAGCCCTGAGCACTGTTACGTGGGTCTTAATGGTGGTTAACCAAAATAAGAAAAAGAAAAAAAAAAGCTTTATGTGTATGAACTCTATAGTTTCCATAGAAACAACATTCACATGATGGCTCTTTTTGCTACCTCACTGTATGAAGCAATTTCAGTTTATGCAATCTGGGAAATTTGACATTAATCCAAATACTGGGTGTCATAAACACCAAAGCTACCTAGGAATTTTGTCCTGTCGCATGTGCCCTTTACTTCAAGTGATCCATTATCACTATAGAAAAATTTAAAAATATAGGTAAGAGAAGAAAAAATGAAAAAAATAATCCACCATAAAGAGAGATAATCACTGTTAGGATTTTGGTATATACCTTTCTAGACATTTGATGCATATATTTTATGTAGCAAAACCCACTTTGAAAGTGACAAATCAAACGGGATCTGTCTAGCTGCAATTAGACCAAATAATAGCATCTTATTTTTTCCTTGGCTTTCAGACTACCACAGTTGAAAATGAAATATACATTGCAAGAACATCAAATGAAAGCAAACGATTATGCTTTTTAGTAAGAAGCAAAGTGAATATTTATTGCTCAGATGATGGAATTTGGAGTGAGTGGAGTGATGAACAATGCTGGAATGGTATGAGATAAAAGAACAGTAACTAAATAACGAGCTATTTGCTAGCAAAATTAATTTTCTTTCAGTGTATTTTGTAATTATGGAAATCAAAAGGCTCTTGCATATAGTCTATAGACAATATAAATTAGTAAGCACCTCAATCAAACATAGATTTATGGAAAATCGAATATTCAGTTTTCACTAGGAGGAGTTAAATTAGTTTGAGTCTTGTTATAGTTCTATTATCATCATTCTTGCTTTTCTGTCAATAAAGAGAATATGCTAGTTCTTTTTGAGGGGAGCCTATTTTAATCAATATTTTCCTATGCTTTCAATTTTCAAGGGAAAAGAAATCTTATGGCAAGGATAGGCCAACATACAATTACTTTGAGTGTCTACTACTGTGCCTAATGAATATTTTTCTGATTAATATGTCACCATTCCATTCACTTCCAACACTGATTTAAAGTGAATAGTGATAAAAGACATATTTCAACTAAATAGCAATATAAACTAAAAAGTCTTGATAATGAGACAAAATATTATTGTGCTTCACAGTATGTTAGCCTTATTAATGTAAATTCCTAATAATTGTTTGAAATTTAAGGAAATTAACTCAGCATTGCTCTTTCAGGTATATAGATACATAAATACACATACAGATGTACATACAGACAGATAATGGCATTTCTATCAACCATTAATCTCCTTTCATGTTGCTCCATTATAATGGAATCCCCGTTTGACTATTGCCTTCCTATTAATTATCTTCCTATTAATATAGTGGTATCATTGTTCTGTTTCATTCTTGAAATATTTATTTAGTACCTACCGTATGGCAGACATTTTCAGGCATTTGAGATACAGTAGTAAAAAAAATCCCTGTCCTCACAGAATTTATATTTTATTCCCAAGTGGAATAGAGATAGGCAATAAACAAACAGGCCAATGTGTCATATAATCACTAAGGGCTATGGAGAAAACTTAGGCAGAGAGAGGAAGAACTCAGTTAACCAAGAGATACATGAAATCAGAAAGAACACTTACTGGCTCCATGTTTCTGTTTTTGTCACCACTGTAAGAAAACTAGAGGGGCTGGCCCGGTGGCACAGCAGTTAAGTTCGCACATTCCGTTTCTTGGCGGCCCGGGGTTGGCCAGTTAGGATCCTGGGTGCGGACATGGCACCGCTTGGCACGCCATGCTGTGGTAGGCGTCCCACGTATAAAGTAGAGGAAGATGGGCACGATGTTAGCTCAGGGCCAGTCTTCCTCAGCAAAAAGAGGAGTATTGGCAGCAGATGTTAGCTCAGGGCTAATCTTCCTCAAAAATAAAAAAAAGAAAACTAGAGACTCTGTGGAACTGACATTGAGAAAGTCATGTCTTGAATTATATCTTGTCCTTAGTCAATGCATAAAGTGGTATGGTGAGTTTTTAGCTACATCCTCAAAATATACATCTTTTTATGTATTTTACATATAATCTTAAGTGATATTGATGACAGATTTCTTTTGCCCTGATTGGTATCTCTTGGTGGAAACTTAATAACTTTGAGATTATGAACAAAGAATTTCCTGAAATGCATGTGGTCTGAGTTCTTTAGTACATTTCTTATTGGATGTTTCAAGTTATAGAAAAACGGAAAATTTTTTTGGAAATGAAAATATATCTGTTTCAGGATTGACTCTATGTATAGGGAAAGGAGCTGGAACCTCAGGAAAAAAGTCTGCTTTCCCACTGTTAATTTTGCATGCAAAAAACCTTAATATTGCTAGTCACTTCTCTGGATTATATGCTTGCAAATCTTAATTGAGCTGAGCATATGAATTTGGTAATTTTCCAGCAGAAAATAAGATGCTTAGGGAATAGAGAAAGAAAAAGGTGGGGTTGGGTGTAGGTTTTTTTTGTAACATTAGTTTATAACATTGTACATCACTATATTTCGATTTCTGTATAGACTACATCATGTTCCAAAGAACAGAAAAACACTAATTCGAGAAGATATATGTATCCCTGTGTTCGTTGGGTGTAGGTTTTAGTGTAGATCTGGATCTAGGATTCAAGATGCTCTATAATACTTCAAAACAAGTGGAAGATACTAGTTTTGGAAAGATAAGCTTTGTCTACTTTTTAAGTTTGTCTAGTGATTGCTCATTTCTTGCTATGCAGAACAACCATTAAAACTTCAACCTAGGGGCTGGCCCTGTGGCTGAGTGGTTAAGTTCGTGCACTCCTCTTCAAGGGCAGCCTGGGGTTCGCTGGTTCAGATCCTGGGCACGGGTCTACACACCACTCATCAAGCCATGCTGTGGTGGCATCCCACATAGAAAAACGAGAATGACTTCCAACTAGGATATGCAACTATGTACTGGGGCTTTGGGGAGGAAGAAAAAAGAGGAAGATTGGCAACAGCTGTTAGCTCAGAGCCAATCTTCTTGACAAGAAGAAAAAAAAGCTTCAACCTGAAAAGAGGAGAAAAACCTCCTCTCTTTAGTCTCTAGAATGTGAGACAACTTTATAAACATGACCTTTAAAGACTAGCTCTATTATTCACACAGGGACTTTTATTGAAGACCAGCTCTTGCTCACTACAGCATTATATGATATGATATAAACATTTGATTTACTGAGAGTTAAGAGATACACGGGACACTTATCTAATCATTTGGCTAATATTTTATTTATTATGAAAAATTCACAAGGTCAAATTTTAAACAAAATCATATGAGAAAATAAGAATTGGGCTTTGGAGAGTTATTTTTCTAAGTAAAATGAAGAGATATCACAGTTCATTAGAGCAGTTCTATATAAAAAGTACACAAATGAAAATACTACACTCAAACATAACTATGGTATATATGCACTGATATATATGGCAGAAGTTGCCGAATTTAACTCAGTTCACCATTTACTAGTTTATTTATAAAATAATTCATTTTCAAAAATAAATGTAAACATCTAACCCTTCCCATTTTTTTGTGATTTTTAATCCTAGGTGACATATTGAAGAAAGCCTCGTTATTTTTCCTGATACCATTTGCACTTATCTCATTACTTGTCTCATTAGTAACTTGTCTGGTTTTGTACAATCAAAAAGATTTACTGAAAACGGTAAGTTATATAACATTACGATGTCTAGTCTGAGACAGTAGATAACAAAAAATGTTCTGCATTTAGAAATGATGGACCTATATTTTATAATTTTGCTTGCACCCTGTGAGTGTACAATTGATGTTGTACGGATTATAATGATGTCTTCAGAAAATACAGTAATTTAAAAATTTAACCCTAAAAAGCTACATTTTGGGGGTGGATTTACTTTTGTTGAACTGTAAGAATAATGCTTAGAACATGAAACACTATTTACCTCTAGATTAGAGTAAAATATAAAGAAAGAGTTATGGGAAAAAAGCAGGATTGGGAGAAAGGAAAGAATAGCTTAAAATGGACATAGACTGAAATATATCACTGGTGTGTCACAGGCAAAAGGTCATAAAAACTAAAAACCGTGCTACCTGCCCACCAAGAGCTCACACTCTAGTTGGGGGAGATGGAATCCATAAACAAAATATAGCCTGCGTTATGAGTTGCTTTTAGATGATTGCTGTTTGAGTTGTACAGATAATATAGAATTTCAGAATATGGAGGGATCACTATGGGTTGGGCTTTAAGGAGGAATTGTAACTGGGAGAAAATATCTTAATGCCAAGTCTTTTAACAATACAGAGTAATGTGAATGTGTATGAAATGTTTCACTTTCTCTGTTGAATGCTTTTTGCCTGTTTCTCTGAGTTATTAATCTAAGTGAAATAGTTTGTGTTATTATGATTGTTAATAATGGCGCTCTTTCTTAATTTCAGGCTTTTCAAACAAAAAAAGAAGTCTTTTCTCATCAGGAGACACAGTGTTGACTCAATTATTTCCGGCCAAATATGAAATATGAGTCTTATTAAACTGAATTTTTGCTCCAACTGTTGACTAAATCTTATTTCAAAAATATTGCTATATTTACATAGACATAAGAGTATTCAAACCCTCAAGTAGTTGTACATTTTCTGGATTCTATTAACAGATTTTTTTCCTCATTAATCCATGGCGAGAGTGCTATACATAGAGAATTCAAGGGGTGGGTCACATTCTATTCAGTGATGTATTAAAAAACAATGTGATTTCACAACTTGCACTAAACTATAAAGATATTGTCGAATCTTGGAAGAGGAGATTCTAGTTTTTTAAAAATTGTGCTTGAGATGAAAGTATTCACCATGAATAAGGTTGTTTGACCTTAAAAGTAACCTGTGGAGAGGATTAATAGGAAGCAAGAAGTTTTAAATACATTCATAGTCTAAATGTGTGCTTCACATTTCATGAAAAAGATGGGAGGAATGCAGTGCTTAAGAGGCTGAAAATAAATGACTTGAGATCATATTTGAAAAATTCAGATGTCACAAACTACACAGTAAAACGTTGGGAGTTTCTTATACTAGTTAGCAGGCAGCATTTCCTACTTTCTGATGGTGCGATTTCTTTTTTTTTTTTTTTTTGAAGTTCGGAGACCAAAAGGCCCAAGCCTCTGAAATTAGTAAGAAACCTCTTAAAAGTACATCCAATCTCCTGATTAATTGACAATTGACCTCTGGGAGAGAATGTGGCAACCTAGGTATAGATAGTTGCTTTAAAACTTAGGGAATAATGACGTGCAAATTACAATCAAGAGCTAAGTTTTAGTTTGAAGCAATTTCTATTTAATATTATTTGGAGTAGTTGTATTCTGTGGGTCACAGATAAGCTCCCAGGGCATTACCTGGAGCTTATTAGGAATTCAGAATCTCAGACCCTACCCCAGTCCTATTCAATTAGCAATCTGCATTTTAACAACATCTGCAGGTGGTTCATTTGCACATTCAATTTGAGAAGCAGTGATATATATAGCAATATTTTAGAATTAAAAAGACTAAAATAATATAGTGAGGTAAGCCCATGGGCAGGCTAACTACAGCTTTGACTATCGTTGGCATTGATCATCTATCTCTAAAAGGGGGAAAAGAGCTAAAACTGATGTGTAAACCAGAATACTATCCTCTACTGTCACTTGTAATCAATGATAGGATGCATCACCATTTCCCTAAGTAGACCTATCCTTGTTAAACATTAAACCTCCCATGGTGATATGAATTAAGATATAATATGATTGGCAAATTGCTCTCAAAGCAGGGCTTGATAAAGTTGTTTTTGGTGTGTTGGGGGGGAAGGAGGAATGTGGAGGGGAGAGGTCAAGGCTAGGCAGAGAAGAGGCAAACAACCCCATCCTCGGAGGCTGAGTTGGTCTTAGGGACCTCATATTCCAATTTCCCTGTTCAGAACATGCATAACAAGCTCTAATAATGAAAGGATTTCTTGAATCCTTGCCATAAACCTAGAAGTCCCTAGCAGAATTTCTGCAATAAAGTGGATATAACAACCAAGTGGCACCAAATCTGGACAGAGTTGGGCCTTGTAAAAGGACCCCTGGAACTACTGGCCTGCTAGCTGTGTAGGTTTATTAACCATTTAGTAATGTGACCCCAAATTTTCTGAGATTGAATTTTTTGAACCTCTGTTTTTTTGCATTATGATAGAGTTTTAAGGTATCAAATATTTCCCCAATGCTTGATACAGAGACAGTGCCTTAACTCGCGGCCCCCCTTTAGCCCATTTGACTTCTGCCAGCTAGGGCTGCCCTAGCCCCTCACTTTGAAGCCCTTTCTCTAGGAGCTCCCAGAAACTAAGGAATGACACTTTTCACAGCAGGAGTTCCCCAGGATCCTACTTTAGGGTGAAAGTGAGTGAGGATGGCTTCATGGGATGTGTCTCGTGGAAGTACACTGGGTCCTATGCTTGGATGCTCAGAAGGGCCTCACACATGGTTTAATGATCTGTCACCATCTTGAAATTCTTAATAGTTTTTTTAAGAAGGGGCCCCAGATTTCATTCTTCACTGTGCCCTGTTAATTATGTATCCACTCCTGATAGCCAGTATCAGTTCTGATTAGTCTACTCAGGCTTTACCATTAAAACATCCCTATTCCGGTTTAAGACTATGATTTCTCTCCAGGAGGGGCTGCCCACCAGCACTCCTTATTCTTCCCAGCTCTGTGTTGCAGAAGTTCTATTCCAGACAAAAGAGGTCTGAGGCTCCCTTCCTCTACCCAGCCCCCATTCATGGAACAGAAACTCTACCTCCTGCACAGCAAGCTGAGAATATTGGGCTCCAGTAACCTTCACCCCAGCTTCTGTGTAGGGGCAGAGGTTCCATGCTGGGAGGGACAAAGCAAGGAGATCAGCAATGCCCCTCCCCTCCTGCCCCCCAATCCAGAGTCTCTTGTAATGGGTGATACTGCCAGGGTAAATGTTCCTGCTCCCATCTCTGGAGCAATAGCACAGAGGTTCTCCATAGGGGGAGAATCAGGCCATAAGAACAGAGAGCTCTGTAGCTGTCCCTAAAGGGGACTGACTTTGTTTGGCATAGAGACTGAGGAAGTTCAGGTCTCAGTTGGCTGTCAAAAAAAATATGGATTTTGCTAGTGAGCAAACATGATAACACAAAAAGGCAGAAAAGGAGATAGAACTATATAGGAGTGAGATTTATATGTCTCACTGTCATTAAGTTGATATAAATCTGGAGTAGATCTAAGTTAAGATGTATACTGAAAGCCCTAGTATAACCATTAAGAAAATAAATTTTTAAAAAGTGAACAATTATTAAAGTAATTCAAATGCCACACTAAAAATATTCAATTACAAATAAAGGGGATAAGAAGGACAAAGAAACATGAATCATAGAAAAAACAAAAAGTAAAATGGCAGTCGTAAGTCCAATCATATTAATAATGACAAAATGTGAATGAATTAAACAACCTAATGAAAAAGCAGACATTTTGAGACTGGATAAAAAAAACCCAGATCCAACTCCATGCTATCTACAGGAGACACACTGTAGATTCAAAGATATAGGTTTTAAGTGAAAGGACTGAAGAAGATATACCATGCAAACATGAACCAAAGAGAGCAGAATTGGCTATATTAATGTCAAACAAAAGGGATTTTCATCTTTAAAAAGTGATGATAATGATACAATGATAATGATTAATGACGAAAGGGTGACTCCATCATGAAGACATAATTATATCTGCATCTAATAAGACAGCCAAAAAATATATGGAGAAAAAAACTGATAGAATTTAAGAGAGAAATAGACAATTCGATAATAATAATTACACTTCATTAACCCACTTTCAATAATGGATAGAATAACTAGTCAGAAGATCATCTAGGAAATAGAGAACTTGAACAATAATATGAACCAATTAGGCCTAACAGACATCTATAGAACAATTTATCCAACAGCAGCAGGATGCACATTCTTCATAAGAGTTCATGGAACATTCTCCAGGATACACCTATGCTAGGGCATAAAACAAACCTAAATAAATTTAAAAGGATTGAGGGGCCTGCCTGGTGGTGCAGTGGTTAAGTTCGCATGTTCTGCTTCGGTGACCTGGGGTTCGCCAGTTCAGATCCCAGGTGAGGACATGGCACCGATTGGCAAGCCATGCTGTGGTATGTGTCCCACCTATAAAGTGGAGGAAGATGGGTATGGATGTTAGCTCAGGGCCAGGCTTCCTCAGCAGAAAAGAGGAGGACTGGCAGTAGTTAGCTCAGGGCTAATCTTCCTCAAAAAAAAAAAAAGGATTGAAATCATATAAAGTATATTCTCTGAATATAATGGAATTAAATTAGAAAACAATAAAATATAAAAATTGAGAAACAGATAAATATATAGAAATTAAACAACACACTCCTAAATAACCAATGGATCAAAGAAGGAATCACAAGGGAAAGTAGAAAATAATATGAGAAGAATAAAAACAAAAACACAACATACTTAACTTATGGGATGCAGCCAAAGCAGTGCTTAGCAGGAAATTTATAGCTTATAAATTCATATATTAAAAAAGAAGAAAAAATCAATAATCTAACCTTTCACTCAAGACACTGGCAAAGAAGAGTAAACTAAACCCAAAGTAAGCAAGAGATAGTAAATAATAAAGATTAGAGCAAAATAAATGAAATAGAGAATAGAAAAACAACAAAGATAATCGACAAACTTGGTTATTTGAAAAGATCAATGAATTAATAAACCTTTAGCTATATTCATCAAAGGGAGAGGGAAGACTTATATTACTAAAATTAGAAATGAAAAAGGAGAAATTACTGCCAACCTTAGAGAGACAAAAATGATTATAAGGTAATACCATGAAACAAATTAGAAAATTTAGATGAAATGGACAAATTCCTAGAAAGAAACAAATGACTAAAATTGCCTCAAGAGCAAATAAAAAAATCTGAATAGTAAAGAAAAGAGATAGAATTAGTAATTTTTAAACTCCTCCTGCCCACCCTACCCGCCCCCTACCCCCCACCAAAAGCATAAGCCCAGATGGCCTCACTGGTGAGTACTACCAAATATTCAAACAAGGATTCATGCCGATTCTCCACAAACTCTTTCTAAATGTAGAAGGGGAATGAAAATTTCCCAACTCATTCTATGAAGCCAGTATTACCCAGATGCCAAAACTAGAGGCCAGTTATTTTGTAGAATTCTTTTCAATTTTGGTTCACCAAGAGTTTCCTCATGATTACTTTCATGTTATGCATCTTTGACGGAAACATCACAGAAATGATGCTGTGTTCATTTCATTACATTCTATTATGTGGTGAAGGATTTCAATGTAACCCATTATTGATGGTGTTCACTTGGTTCACTTGACTAAAGTGGTTGCTATCAGGTTTCTTCACTGTAAAATTACTTTCTCCTCACCTTGGAATGAATAAGTGTTTTGTATTTAAAGTATGTAAATATCCTATTCCTCATCAAACTTTAGATTTATTAATTTATATGTTTGATTAATGGTTCTTATTTTATTCAATGAATTACAACCTGTGACTATCATTATATATTTTGATGTTCACCTTGTTCCAGATTTAGACAGTGGGAACCCCTTTAAGCTGTCTTCCCTGTCCTTTTGACATAGACCCATCATTCTTTGAGCAGTTCCATGCTTTTGATAGAAGACATTCTGGGCCCATCTTGTACTCTCCCTGCCCTAGCCGTGGAATTAACTATTTCTCCAAGAAGTTCCAATTCCTTTTAGTGAGAAATGGAATTTAGAAGCCAGTATATGAGGGTTGTATGTACTCATTATTTCTAGCCCCTCTCATTGCACAGTTTGGGAAAAGTATGTGTGAATGTGTGCTTGTATCTGTGTATGTGCGTATCCCCCTTATGTAGCTCAGGCTCTGATATCACAAAATGCTGGACTGCCCCCAACCCATGTGAATGCCTTCCTCAACCCGCTCTGACTCTGACACCCCACTCCAAGCCACCCTTTCACAAAAATGCCCCCCTCACCCCTCTGACACTCTGCCCTGGGACGCCCCCATGTACAGATACGTCCTTACTCCCCTCAGCCTCTGACTGCTCACACAGGGCTATCCCACCCCCATGCATGGATGCCCTTCTCACCTTGCTTGGCCCCTGATTTTCTTTCTATGCCATCCTCTCTCCTCCTTGTGGATTTCCTCCTCACCCCGCTCATGCTCTGACTCTGCATGCCAGGCCAGCCTCCTATTTGGATATCCTTCTGATTGAATTGACTTCTTGTGTCAAGTTGCTCCGTTCTGTTAATGCCTTCCTAATCCCACTTGGGCACTGACTGCCTGTGCCGGACCGGTCCTAGCATGGACATCCTATTTACCCTGATCAGGTGTTGACATCTCATACTACACTTTTCCAGCCCCCATCCCCCACCTTTGTGGATCTTGTCACTTCACCCTGAGTTCTGACTCCCCATACTAGGCTACTCTGACTGCATGGATATGCTCTTCACCCCCACTTCACCCCTAACATCTCACTCTGGACCACCATGGTTCCACTCCTCCCCATTAAGGATGCTTACCGTGATCTGTCCCACCTAACTGCTTTATGATGAATTGCTCAGCAAGAGGAAGAAGGGGAAGGGGGAGGAGGTGCTTGAATTGAATTTTGAAAGACGAGTGGGCATTGTCAATCAAAGAGAAGGGCCTTTCGGGTAAGGAACTTATATGTGCATTATGGGATATAGAAAAATAATTTTTCGAGTTTATAGTTTTTCCAGAAAGTTACCCAATAATTACATCACAATTTGTTGAACACACTCTATTCTCCTAATGTAAAAATGACACCTTCCACCTTTATCATATATTTAATTCGTGTGTGTATATATCTTAGTCTATTTGGTCTGCTATAAAAAAATACCACACGCTGGGGAGCTTATAAACAACAGAAATTTATTTCTCACAGTTCTGGAGGCTAGAAGTCCAAGATCAGGGTGCTGGCATGGTCCGGTGAGGGTCCTCTTCTGGGTGATTGCAGACTTCTCTTTTATTCTCACATGGTGGAAGGGGCTGGGGAGCTCTCTGGGGTCTCTTTTATAAGGGCAGTAAGCCCATTCATGAGGACTCCACCCTCACGACCTAAGCACCTCCCAAAGGCCCCACCTTTTAATATCATCATATTGGGCATTAGGAGTTCAACATGAATCTCGGGGGGACACAAACATTCAGACAAAAGCAGTGTTTTTGTGTGTGTGTGTTCGTGTATGTGTAGCTGAGTTTATTTCTGGACTCGCTTTTCTTCCCTATTGAACTCTACGTCTAATCACGTACCAGCACTAGTTACGCACCAGCACCTCTCCAACTGCATAGCCTGAAATATGCTTTAATGTCCAGTAAGGGCAGCCCTCTCCACTCATTAGACTTCTTTTTCAGAAAATTCCTGGCTCTTCTTACATGTTTATTTTTCCACATATATTTTAGAATTAGCTTGTTTTATTCCCCACACCAATCATGTTGATATTTTTATTGAGATCTCATCATACTTATAGAATAATTTGGAAGAGAATTCATATCTGTACAAAGTTTTTTCCTAGCCAAGAAAGTGAGTACTTTTCCTTTTTGTCAAATATTACATTGTGTTTTTCAGTAGCGCTTCAAGGTTGTCTTCAAATAAATATTGCATGTTTCTTGTTAAATTTATCCCTCAGTAATTACCAGTTTGTATTTATCATAAATGGTATCTTTCTTCCATTATAAATGTAATTGGTTGTTAGTATATAGGAACCCTTTCTTTTGTATATTATTATTTTTATCCAGCCATCTTGCTCAGTTCTCTTAAAGTATATAGTAATTTTCTCTTGAGGTCTCCAGACATACAATAATGTCATCAGCCAATAATGTTAACATTGTCTCCATCACTCTACTTTATAAAATAAACTTTTTAAAATTTTACAACAGTTTTAGATTTACAAAAAAATGCATGATAGTACAGATTTCCCAAATATCACACACATTGTTATTAACTAAAGTCCATATTTATTCAGATTTTCTTAGTTTTTACCTAATGTCCTTTTCCTGTTCCAGGAACCCATCCAGGATCCCACATTACATTTAGTAGTCATGTCTCCTCAGGCTCCTCTTGGCTGTGACAATTTTTCAGACTTTCCTTTTTTTGGTAACCTGGACAGTTTTGAGGAGCACTAGTTAGGTATTTTATAGAATATCCCTCAATGGGATTTGCCTGAATTTTTTCTCATAATTATCTGGGGCTATGAGTTTTGGGAGATGAAGACCACAGAGGCAGAGTTTTCATTCATGATATCAAGGGTACATACTGTCAACATGTCTTGTCCCTATTGATGTTGACCTTGACCACCTGGCAGAGGTAGTGTTTGTCAGGTTATTCCACTGTAAAGTTACTATTTTTCTCCCTTTCCATATTGCACTTTTTGGAAGGAAGTCACTATGTGTAGCCTACTCCTAAAGATAGAGAGTTATCCTCCACCTCCCTGAGAGCAGTTATCTATATAACCTATTTGGAATTCTTCTTCATGGGAGATTGGTCTATACTCCCACATTTATTTATTCATTCAATCATTTATTTATATCAGTATGGACTCATAGATATTTATTTTATACTTTGAGTTATAATCCAATATTACTTTATTAAGTTGCTCATATTGTTACAGCTTTGGCCATTGGGAGCTCTCTCCTGTCTTCTTTGACATACCCTCATCATTGTGGGTTTGTTTTTTTATAGCACGTCCTTACTTTTTGGCACAGTAAGATCCTCCAGGCTCATCTTCTATATTTCCTCTCTGAGCCCTACAATCTGTCATTTCTCCAAGGAGCCTGGTTCCTTTGATTGGGAAATGGTATTAGAAACCAAGATCTGTGCTTATTGATAACCTGGTTGTTTCTTTCAGATTTCTGAAGTGTCATTTTTTATAGGCCCTTTCAGCTGACGGAGCAAAGAAATACATGTGTGTGTATTCATATCTCATAATCATATCATATACTCATATTAGTCTATATACACACATATATAAATATATCTATATGTAACCATCTGTATTTATAAGAGTTAAAGATGAATTCATACTGATGTATCCAACAGTAATCCATTGCCACACAAATCATTCTAGCCTTCTCTCTTTGATTATCTATAACCTTTCACACCAAAAGTAAGAAACCTGTCTCCCACCATCTACTATCTATTTAATTAATTGTTCAGTTCAAGTATACATGGATAGCAGTATGAGGATTGTTAACCTGTACTCCCTTGGGAAAGGACATTATGAACCAGAGTACAGTGCTTTTTTATTTTGCATTTAGTCTTACACACTCCATTCATTTCCAAAGTTACTTAGGTCAGCACTGTTTTCCCCTACTCCCTTCAGTGAGGTTGTTTCATATATTTGTAATATAGACAGATTGTTTAGTCAAATTCTGCATTCCATTCCTGATGTCCTAAATGTTTTTTTTAAAAATAGGCATACATTAAGGTTCACTCTTTGTGCTATGGATTTTGACTAATATTTAGTATCATGTATTCACCATAACAACATCATGCAGAATAGTTTCACTGCCCCCCAAAATCCTCTATGCTACATTTATTCAACCCTCACCCCTTCCTTCTGAACCCCTGGCAACTGCTGATATTTTTACTCACTCCATAGTTTTACCTTTTCCAGAATGTCATATAATTGATATCATGCAGTGTATGGCCTTTTTCAGACTAGCTTATTTTACTTAGCAATAGGCATTCAAGGTTCAGCCATCTCTTTTCATGGTTTGATAGCACATTTCTTTTCACTGTTGAATAATATTCCATTATATTGATGTAGCAAGTGTGTTTATCCATTCAGCTATTGAAGGAGATCTTGGGTGCTTCCAGTTGTGTGTGTGATTATGAATAAAGCTACTATAAAATTCATGTGCAGGTTTTTGTGTGGGCATAAGCTTTCAAATCAGTTGGTTAAATACCTAGGAGCATGATTGCTAGCTTATATGGTATGACAATGTTTAACCTTGTAAGAAACTGCTTCCAAACTGATTTTACCATTTGCATTCCCACCAACAATGAATGAGAATTCCTCTTGCTCCAGATCTTTGCCAGTATTGGCAATTGGTATTGTCTGATTTTTGGATTTTGACCACACCAATAAGTGTGTAGTAGTATCTCATTGTTTTAATTTCATAACTCTACTTTTAAAAGTTATTTCCATTGTTTGTAACATTTACATTGCTTTATTTCCATAATTTCCACAGATATTTAATCTTTAATCTTATGTTTAAATAGATTCAGTGTTCTACAGAACTTTCGCTGCTGTTTATACAATCAGTCCTTGGTTTGCTAAATTAATCTTCTAATAATTTTTCTCATGAAGGACTGATTCTCTAAGATTATGTATATTTGAAAATATTTCTTTCTAACTGAACACTGGCCACATTTTCTTCTTCTGAATATTGTTTTGTCCACTAATGTTTAATGCTTCTACATAAGAGTTTAAGTCCCCCCCACACTTTTTTGTTGTTTGTTTTTGTTTTTTGCTTGAGTGTGAAAGGGAGTCCTTCTGTATTTTTGAAATCCAGGAACTGTACTATGATATTGTCTTAATGTCTATTATTCCTGGTGATGCAAGCTCGGGAGGCCGAGGAGTCGAAAGAAAGATTTCTTGGACTCTCAGGGTCTGGTAGTAGTTCTCCTTTATTCAGGGAATAGCATGGGGACAGGACCCACGGGCAGCGAAGAGTTGCAGGCATGGGGACAGGACCCACGGGCAGTAAGAGCTGCAGGCATGGGGACAGGACCCATGGGCAGTAAGAGCTGCAAACATGGGGTGAGGGTAGGGCTAAATTTAAGGTCTAGGTATGTGAGTTATCTCTTTACAAGACAAAGGAAAGATCATATAAAAAAGTCATTAAAATGGTATCAGTGCAGGTGGGGTCTGGTTATTGGGTGGTCCTATAACTTTGGATAAGAATCAGATCACATCAGGCCAGGACATCTTATGCTTCCCAGAGGATGATATAGATCAGTATGTAGGCCAGGATGCCTTGGGCTTCTCCCTGGGGCAGCCTTGATCCTCATCACTGGCATGTCATATGTTCTTAACTATATAGATTAAAGTATTTCTTTTGAATTTCAGGAAATTTTCTTATATCATGCCTTTGCATAATTTTCCTGTTCTAATTTATTTTTGTCTCTTGTTCTGGAAAACCGATTATGTATGTGTTGGATCTCCTACTTATGTCTTACAAAGCCAACAGTGTCTTTCTAATTCTTTTATATTCTTTTCCATTTTTTGGATCATTTTTCTCATGCCACTCTGCCTATCCCTTTCTGTGATTTTAATGATGTATCTTCTTTACGCTGCTTCCAGTCTGGTCTTAATTTCTGTAGTTGTTTCATTTTCCTCTTCCACTTCTTGCCTGTGCTCTTCTAACTCATTTCAATTGTCTTCTGTTGTCTTAACTTTTCTTTGTGAAGTGCTTTATTTAAAAGACAAAGTATTTTTTTATTGACTTCTTCGAATTTTTAGCAATATGTTTAATTACGATTTGCCCCGTGCCACAGTAATATGTTTTAGAGTGTGCTCTTCGCTTACTATTTGTTTACTTTTTCTTCTTTCCTTTTTTCCCTTATAGCATATTTGCTACAAATATGGTTCCTTTAAAATTTTCATTTGGTTCCTTTTTACATTTTTCTTCTTTAAATGCCATAGTTCTTCCTGGACCACCGATATGTGAAGATATAAAAGGCACAGGGTCCAGGGAAGAGCTGTAAGCCAGCAGAGTCTTCCAGACTCAGAATGAAGATCTGTAAGGTACAGTATTTTGTGTCAGTGTATGTTTTTCCTTGTCTTTTAATAGTCAACACCTTTCCTGCCCTCTTCTATAACTTCTCCTATATTGCAGGGGCTGGAAGCTTGGGAACTGCATTTCCACCTACTTGACATTTTTCTAATAAGGATCACTCACGTGAGATGTGCAAGATGGAAAAAAAGAGTTTGGTAGTAAAATTTTGGCCTTTGGGAGAGGTGAGGTTTAGTCTCACGCAAATCACCCACCTCACTGATGCAGCCAGCTGTGACTAGGGATAGTATTCTCTGCAGTTTCTCATTTTACTGACAGTAGAAACTTTTTGATTTTCTGAGAACTAGTGGTAAACTGCGAGTTAGCTGTGTCCTTCTTTGACCTTTGCTCCTTCATTGTTTCTAATAGTTTTATATCATCCACTACCCTTGAAACCAGGGTGTTTTCTCTTTTCTTAACCAAACTCTGTCTGGCATGTTGTTAACCAGTTTAAGCTTTCTTTCCCTTTCACAAACAAAGATTTGCATCTGAAATGCTTCTTATCACTCACAAAATTTCCTCCACCCTGCATTACAGTTGCAAATATCATGTGTTTTCATGTTTTCTTATTTAACTTTGTCTTCCTTGCTACTTTCTGATGTTTGTATAGTTTAGGAAGGCTTCACTGACTGGATAGCCTACAAACTCCAGTCTGGTCATAAAGAAGGTGTAGGAGGGTTTTGTCTTTCAGGATACGTCGCTGACTTTGGAGACCTACTTATTTTATTGTCTCTGCATGTGATTTGTAGCCACAGATATGCACTCTGCTGGTCCCTCACCATGGTCAAGTTCTCAGTGCTCAGGAAAACACTTCTTTAGATTCATTTATTAATAAACATACACATACACACACACACATACACTTAGCATGTGTCCTAAAATTTTTAAGGCTACTTAGATCTTAATTTCCAAAATGTTTTATGATTTTCCTTATTTACTTGCTCGTTATTCATCTCTTTAACTTATTAAAATATTGTACACAATCTTATTTCATATTTTGTATCTAATAATTCCAATGTGTAATGTTCTGCTTTTCTAATATTTCTGACTATTGTTTTTACTATCTATTGATAATAGCGCTTTATTGTCTAAAGACTTAAGTTTTTTGTGTGTGTGATCTGCTCATTTTCCTCTGAAATTTTTCTGTGGAAAATTTTTGAGGGCTAGGATAAAGGGGATTCCTCCTGAAGGGAAAATGGAGGCACTATGGACAACTAGACCCGAGCAGTGTCTGGGCGGACGTGACTCAGCACGTCCGCAGCAGGCAGCGCCTGCGCCGAACCATGTATGTAAATAGATCTTACGTAACCTGCTGTTGGCTGTGTGCCACTTTTGTGTGGAAGTCATATAAAAGCGGCCGGAGAAGCCGTGGTGGGCAGCGGGCGTCCTTCCCCCTGTCGGCCGAAGAGAATAAAGCTTGTCTACACTGCCATCAGCTCCGAGCATCTTTTTTCAACTCCCTGAGCCCCGGTTCAGTCCTCAGGCATTCCCCTCCTGAATACACTTGGCGAGTAGTTCCAAGGTGAGTGGGCCTACGGCTCCTGAGGCTGACGGCATGGACATGTGGCCATCCACTAGTATGTGGTTCCCGGTGGTGGAGGTCCTGTTGAATTGGCTCTGCGTACCCTGGGGGACCAGGTGCCAGAGAAGGCCTGCCCGGCCTGCCGTTGGGCGGGCGGCTTGGCTGTTTGACAGCCCTACGCCACAACATGGATTCTACCCTGTGGGATGTGGCCCAGATACGGCAGCTGCGAGCCAAGGAGGAAGGCCTTGAGGCGCAGGTGCAGCAGTTGGAACAGGAGATGGAAATGGCACCTCACAGCTAGACGGCGGAAGACCGGGACGTGGAGGAAGTACGCCCTCTCCATGCTGGGCCAGTAATCCAGCAAAAGGTAAAGCATGAGCAGCCCCTGGGCCCAGGAGGTGTCGCGGAAGGAGCCCCAATCATGACAGAGTTCACCGCATATACCCCCTATATGCCAACGGAACTGTGGGACCTGTGTTAGCAGTGCAGGCAATGGCCAGGTGAGCCCCTATCGGCCTGGCTCCTGAGGCTGTGGGATGAGGGGGCAGATGGTATAATCTGTGCCCGTGACGAGATGGAGAAGCTGGCCTCCGTCACATTGCATCCTTCCCTTCGCGGCGGCTACAGAATAGCTACCGGCTAGCCCAAGGGCAGGGAAATCACTCCATGATGGAGTGGGTGACGGCTGCCACCCGGACAGTGTGGGATAATGCCGGGGAGCTTCCAGAGACTGTAAGCCAGTGGTAGATCTATGCGGAACGGGTCCAAGTTATCTGAGAATTGGGAATGTGGCAAGCCATTTTTTTTTTTTTTACTTTTTATTAAGATTATGGTAGTTTACAACCTTGTGAAATTTCAGTTGTACATTATTGTCAGTCATGTTGTAGGTGCACCACTTCACCCTTTGTGCCCACCCCACCCCCCCTTTCCTCTGGTAACCATCAACCAGATCTCTTTGTCTACATGTTTAACTTCCACCTATGAGTGGAGTCATACAGAGTTTGTCTTTCTTTATCTGGCTTATTTCACTTAACATAATACCCTCAAGGTCCCTCCATGTTGTTGTGAATAGGATGATTTTATTCTTTTTTATGGCTGAGTAGTATTCCATTGTGTATATATACCATATCTTCTTTATCCAATCATCAGTTGATGGGCACTTAGGTTGGTTCCATGTCTTGGCTGTTGTAAATAATGCTGCAATGAACATAGGGGTGCATGGGACTTTTGGAATTGCTGATTTCAAGTTCTTTGGATAGATACCCAGTAGTGGGATGGCTGGGTCATATGGTATTTCTATTTTGAATTTTTTGAGAAATCTCTATACTGTTTTCCATGGTGGCTGCACCAGTTTGCATTCCCACCAGCAGTGTATGAGGGTCCCTTTTTCTCCACAGCCTCTCCAACATTTGTCACTTTTTGTTTTGGTTATTTTTGTAGCAAGCCGTTTTTAACGTTCATACCCAGGGGCCCGATGATGAGTGCTTTACATTTGGGATGCAGGACCTGGTTCTTAACACGGCCCTGTCTAATTCTTTTGGGTCCTTTGTGGCCATTTTGGCACCTTATGTGGGGCACCAGATACATGAAGTAACTACTGCCATGGCCACTTTGGGGGACGTAGATGGCCGAAGGAGGGAGAGAACTGTGAGTGTTGCATGGCAGGTGGCGCCCAAGCTGAGAACAGGCTTGGCGGAGAAAGGGCCCAAGCAAGTCACCCACATGCAGATGTAGATAGACCTGCTAGCCGCAGGCATTGATTAGGCGAAATTAGACTGGTAACCGAATGCTGTCTTGGTGGCGCTGTGGCGCCAGTTGAAGCCTGAGCAACAGTTCCAAGAGACAGTAGGACTGGAGAAGAATCCTGGTAAGAGCCGACAGGTAAGCCTCCACCTCCAGGACTTCATGCAGCCGTCAGGAGGAGAGCCTGTGTCCCTGTTTGACTAGGGGGAAGGCCGAGGCGCCTGGCTTTGGGGAGTCCCTGGAGGACCAGAGGCCACATGTGGAACTTGCGATTTACTGGTCCCCCACCAATGTACAGTGTGTTCTGGCTTTGGTAGATCCTGGAACGTATTGCAGTTTGATTTATGGCAACCCGGATAAGTTTCCAGGGAAGCCGGCAAATGTTTGATGGATGTGGGGGCTGTACGGTGAAGGTGAAACCGGTGTCCCTGTCCCTTGGTGTTGGTCGCTTGCTGCCCCGAGTGTATACAGTTTATGTGTTCCCTATCCCTGAGTATGTTCTGGGGGTGGACGTCTTGCAAGGACTGCGCCTATAGACCACCCTAGGCGAATTCCACCTGTAGGTGCGTGTGGTCAAGACTGTTGTCTGGGGGCATACACACCACAGAATTGCCTTCCTGGTGGACATGAGGAGATCACACAGACCATTGCAAAACTAGAAGAGGCTGGGATCGTGCGACTCACCCGTAGTCCTTATAACTCCCTGGTTTGGCCCATGAAGAAGCCAGAAGGCATGTGGCGCATGACTGTGGACTACCGGGAATTAAACAAAGTGACTCCTCTGTTGCATGCTGCTGTGCCCTCGGTACATGATATAATGGATCAACTGGCAGTCCGGCTGGGACAATACCACTATGTTGTAGACCTTGCTAATGCCTTTTTTTCTGTCGACATTGCCACCAAGAGCCAAGACCAGTTTGCTTTCACCTGGAATGGCAGATGATGGACTTTCTGCGTGTTGCCGCAAGGATACCTGCATAGCCCCACTATTTGTCATGGGCTCATTGCTTAGGACTTAGCCACCTGGGCTCACAGTGATGCAGTGCCTGTATTTCACTACATTGATGATGTTATGTTAACCTCTGACTCTCTTGCAGATCTAGAGCAGGCTGATGACTCCCTACGGAGACATCTGGCAACATGTGGGTGGGCCGTCAAGGACGCCAAAGTCCAGGGACCTGGCTTATCTGTCAAATTCTTGGGGGTTGTCAGGTTGGGTTAGACAAGGGTGATACCGGAAATGATCATTGACAAAATACAGGCATACCCACTGCCAATGACTGTAACTCAACTGCAAACACTTCTAGGCCTGTTGGGGTATTAGTGGTGTTTATCTCTCACTTAGCCCAGGTGGTGAGACCCCTGTATGCTATGATAAAGAAAGGAGCCCCTTGGGACTGGACAGACGCTGTGGACCAAACATTTAAAGCCGCAAAGTGTGCTGTACAGCAGGCACAAGCCTTACAGGTGGCTGACCCAGGATGACCATATGAATTGGACGTCCTGTTACCCAAGAGGGTTTTGGCTGGGACCTATGACAGTGGCATGACAGGGTACAAGTCCCTGTCAGGGTCTGGTCCCAACTGTGGAAAGGGGCAGAGATACAATATTCTCTAGTGGAGAAACAGTTGGCAGCTGCCTGTGCCACCCTAATAGCGTGTGAGGCCATCACACGAACGGCTCCTGTTCAACTTAGAACCACGTACCCTATTCAGGGATGGCTCTGGTCATGGGCTACCCGGCCAGGGTCTGATACGGCCCAGACCCCTACCTTGTCAAAGTGGGGGTCCTATCTGGAGCAAAGGAGCTCGGTGAGCTCCAGCCCCTTGAGTATGGAGTTACAGCAAGTATTAGGGCCAGTTGAGTTCCTTGCTGTCGGGGAAAAGGCCCCAATAGCTCCTCTAGAGATAGAGCCCACGTCCTATGCTGAAGGGAAGCCCCCTGTCCCGGAGGATGCTTGGTATACTGATGGTTCTAATAGAGAGCCAGCTGCTACGTGGACAGCCATAGCTGTGCAGCCAAGCACTGATACTATTTGGTTTGATACTGGCACCGGCCAAAGCAGCCAGTGGACAGAATTACGGGCTGTAGGGATGGTTATCGTCCGTGAACCAGGGCCTTTAGCTATCTGCATGGACAGCTGGGCGGTATACCGGGGATTGACCCTGTGGTCATCCGCGTGGTGGGCTCAACAATGGTTGGCTGGAAACCGCTCTGTATGGGGGCAGGCCATGTGGCAGGAACTGTGGGCTTTGGGCCACGAGAAAGAGCTAACAGTGTATCATGTTCCCCGTCATATGCCTCTGACTGCTCCTGGAAATGATGAGGCTGATGCTCTGGCCCACGTGAAGTGGCTAGAAAGGGACCTCTCTACAGATGTGGCACATTGGTTACATCGATGCCTAAATCATACATGGAGCAAGACCATGGGGACGGTGAGTAAGTGTTGGGGGCTACCCCTCACGTGGCAACAGATAATGACAGCATGTCAAGAATGTGCAGTATGTGCACAGGCTTTCCCTAATAGAGGGAAACTGGTGTCCGCACAGCAGCAAATAACTAGTGGGTGTGTGCCCCTGGTCCAATGGCAAGTGGACTATATTGGGCCTTTATTGAAGACCAAGGGTGCTGTATATGCCTTCGTGGCTGTTGACATGGCCACTGATTTGCTCTTTGCATGGCCCTGTGCAGCTGCAGATCAGAGGTGGACGGTTCAAGCCCTGCAGGTTCTGTGTGTCCTTTATGGCCGACCCTTGGTCATAGAAAGTGACAGAGGGACACATTTTACAGGACAAGAAGTCCAACAGTGGGCCAGCACCATGGACATCCAGTGGACCTTCCATACTCACTACAACCCAGCTGCTGCAGGGATGATAGAAAGGTATAATGGGCTTTTGAAGCAGGGCTTATGCACAGCCATACAGCCCCCCTTGTTGCGAGGATGGGCGACCCAGTTGTGGCAGGTGCTGATGGTGTTAAATGAAAGGCCTCGAAATGGAGGGCCAGTCCCTGTAGAGGCTTTGCTACACCACAGCGCGGCTCCCATGCAACTACATGTGGTAACCACGGATGAGTTACTAAAGCCTGGTTATGGCTGAAATGGAAACATTCTTTTGCCAGCCACAATGTGCCTCAACATGGGAGAGGCACAAGAATGGGAATGGCCTTGGAAAATAAAAGCCCCCCACTGTAGATGGTTGGTGTTTCTAGCACCATGGGGACTTGGGGAACAACGGGACTTACACGTCACCCCGTGGGTGACTAGCACTTGGCCCCCTCAGGTAACTGTCAGGCTGCCACAGACAGATGCTGGTTCTATCCTCAAGGGAACATGTGTGATCTCTTTGTGGCCAATAGTTCCTCTGTACTGCTCCATGTGGAGCCAGCGCTTTCAGCACTCCTACGGGCAGAAAAGGTATGATATCAACAGCCCGGAAGGCCCCAGTTGGCAGCCAACCTCCCAAGATAAGCGACTAGCCTGCATTTTGCCTGAAGGACGTGATTTGCCTTTGCTGGTTCCTCTCACTGCTTTATCCTTTCACCCATTGATGGAGTGTGGTGAACAGTGTTGTGGAATGGGTGCACACCTATGCTGAGATGGCCAAGATATCTAACTGCTTGGTGTGCACAGAACTGCCCATCAGCGTGGTAGGAGGCTTGCCGTGATATATCCACCCCGCTTCGGAAGGGAACTGGACCTGGCTGTATTCCTGGGGACCCTCTGATGCTTGGTGGTCTAACCTCTCCTCCCCGTGGCGGTGGGTTCCCGCTAGTTAGGGGAACCCGCCGCCTGTCTCTTGGTGGCCATTTGCTGTTCTCTGTATTGTTGTTGTGGTATGTGGGTCCAAGGCACTGCACTATATGCCCGCGCTTCCTGCAAGCCCCCCACTGCTGTGGTCTAATGGGGAGTCAAGTGAAGAGAAATGGAGGCACTATGGACAATTAGACCGGAGCAGTTTCCGGGCAGACGTGACTCGACATGTCCGCTGCAGGCAGTGCCTGCGCCAAACCGTGTATGTAAACAGATCTTATGTAACCTGCTACTGGCTGTGTGCCACTTTTGTGTGGAAGTCATATAAAAGTGGCCAGAGAAGCCGAGGGGTGGGGGTTGGGGGGGGGGGCTCCTTCCCCCTGTCAGCTGAAGAGAATAAAGCATGTCTACATTGCCATTGGCTCTGCGCATCTTTTTTCAACTCCCCAAGCCCCGTGGTCCAGTCCTCGGCCATTCCCCTCCTGAATACACCTCCAAAAAAGATTTTAATTTTCTTCTGTCAGGTTGGGACCACTGGAAACTAAATTCTTGGTTTGAGGTTTTGTGAGACAACCCAGTTAATGTGAATTGAGGCTTCTGACTCATATGAGGGCTGGCTATGGTTATGAATTCTCAGGGAGTTTTGTCCTTCCACTTACTAACAAAGTTCCAGATAGATGATTTAACTTGTAGTCCTCCAACCTCGTCTTTCTGTGGTTCAAGGGGACGGGGTGAGTTTAATTCTAGTTTACCCTTATACTCAGGGTAAACTTTGCTCTTCCAGTTTTGTGTAGGGTCTTCTATTGAATTTTTACCACTTGGATTTTGCTTCTCTTGAGATTCCCATGATTCTGCAGATAACCATGATCTCATTAAATTCCCTTGAGAGTAAAGCCAGCTTGAGTGCTGTGGGTTTTTACCCTCAATCATTCCTTGGCCTGAATATTCTTTAATTTTTGGTAAACTTAGGACACTTATTTGGTAATATTTATTAAATGTTAATATGTTTTTCAGTATTTTTACTCGTTTTTATTTGAAGGTTCAGTCAGGTCACCTAATTCTCTGTTAGCACAAATGACCTATACCTGTGCTCATCAACTCCTCCTCTCTGACTTTGCTCATTTTCTCTCTTGCTCTCTCTCTCTTTACATACAGTGAAATTCATGTATTTTGAGTATACACTTTGCATTCTCTTTTAAAATGTAACTACCCTTGAAAAGGTTTCCTGGGCATCTTGCCTTTATCAGTCTTTGGTATATTAGTATTAATTAATAGTTATATGTTTTATTCTTTCCCTTGCTGAGTGCTTTACACTGAGGGAAAGGGAAATTCATTTGGTGGATAGCAAGTGTAGGCTAGAGTGAGGCACCAGATTGAGTGTTTCTGGATATTTAGGAGGTAGTGTGTAGGTCTTGTGCTTGTAGAGGGAATGATGTTTAGAAAGAAGAATTAGGATACCTTGACTATACATTTTATTTGCTGAGTGACTGAAAAAAAACACTCCACTTCTTAACAAATTAATGCATATTAAAGATACAGCTAACTGATGGCATCTTAAAGGATAAATTCACTAACAGCTCCATCCAACTACACAAAAGTAGAAATCTATAGTTCCAGTCCATAAATCTTCCCGCATCTGTAGGCAGGGCACTTGCTGCACAGCAGGCTGCAGGATTTGCTGGTTCTTGTGGAAACCTAGGGACAGAGAGTGAAGAAATAGGGTAACTATACTTGTTACCTACATACATACACTATTTTTATTTATTCCAGAAGAATAGAGAAAGTCTGAGACACCACTGAACACTGCTTGGGATGGTAGGCAGCCAGGAAGCAGCTTGAGGACATTGAATGTTACGGATGGAGGTGGGGGGAACATAAACATGAGAAACGGAAGGTCATGTAAATTGTAAATCAATCCTCGATACTTGCGCTAACCCTATCCAACATAGGCTTGCTATAAGAACGTGTTTGGCTGGCTCTTTGAAAGCCTAATAAAAGAAAATAATACACATTATTCTTCCAGGGCTATGACCTTGAAATAATGTGATTTCTCCCCATGATTTTAGTGTTCAATCATAAAATCCCCTTTGCTTCAGATAATAAAGATTCCGGGTCTATTTGCTCACTAAGCAGTTTTTCCCTGTGTGCCAGGGACCCTTGTAATATGTAACTGTTGACTAGAATTTGTGTATATCTGGCAAAAAGGTTCAGAGCCCCCATAAAGCTGACTACATCAGGCTATTCTGCATATTGCCAAAACAACCCTGTGATAACAATGACGGTGGTGCTGCTGGGCACTGTTGTGGCTTTTTATGCATTTCACAGCGTGTCTATAAACATGCCCCTAATTGTTTCTCACAGTAAACCTATAAGGTATGCAAGATTAATCATAATGAGATGAAAAGACAAAAAACATTAAAACCTTGCCTGAGACCCTGTGTCCCCAAATCTTAGTCAGCTTCACACCGGTGCTGTGGTAGCTTCTTGATAGAGCAGAGCAGATACTCTGTGTAAAGGAGCGCTGTATATTACTAAATTAGGCTTTGTGCATCCCCAGCACCAAGCTGAACTGTACCATTCATTCATTATCTTTTTAAACAACATTTAACAACAAATTTTAACAGCATTTAATGAGTGCCTTCAATATGTCAGACACTGTGTTAATTTCTGGGAATACATTGTGGCCAAAAATAAACAGGACCTTTCCCCATGGAGCTTGTACTCTAGTGAGACAGAGAAATCTAAATAATCAAAGAAATAAGATAGAGATTGTGGTAAGTATTTTCAAGGAAATAGTGTGCCGTGAAATTGTGTATATGGTTGTTTTTTTTTTACTAGTATTTTGAATAGAGTGCTCAGGAAAGGTCTCTCTGATGAAATCTGAAAAATGAAAAATAGTGAGCCATGGAAGGGGTGGCAGGAAAAAGGCACTAAGCAGAGGGAATAGCAAATACAGAGTACCCAGAATGGGGAAATGCCAGTATTTTGGAACCAAAAAAGTGTCACCTTTGTTGGTATGTCATTCGTGGCAGAGAATGACGTGAGATGATATCAACAAGTAGGAGCCAGGTATTGCAGGTCTTGATAAAGTCTTTGGAATTTCTTCTAAGAACAGCTATTTTTAAATAGTGATAGTTTCGCAGAAAGTTGTAAAATCATGCGCAGAGAGGTCCCACGTACCCTTCATCCAGTTTACCCCAGTGGTAACATCCTACATAACCAGAAAACCAACATTGGTAAAATCTACATACCTTATTTAGATTTTACCAGTTTTACTTGCACTTGTGTGTCTGTGTGTGTATAGTTCTATGCAATTTTATCACATGTGTAGACCACAATCAAGATAGCAACATACAGGACTGTTCTATCACCACGAGGATCCATTGTGTTACTCATTTATAGCCATATCCATCCCTTCTCCAACACCCCCACCCCAAGTCCTTATCCCCTGGTGAACCACTAATCTGTTCTCTGTCTGCATAATTTTGTCACTTTGTGTATCTCAGTGGAATCGTACAATATAACATTTTGAGATTGGCTTTTTTCACTTAGCATAATTTCTTTGAGATCATCCACATTGCATGTATCAAGTTTTTTTTTATTGCTGAGTATAATTCCAGGATATAGATGTACCACAGTTGTTTTATCCACTCACCTACTGAAGGGCATTTGGGCTGATTCTAGTTTTTGGTTATTATGAATAAAGATGCTATGAATATTCATATACAGGTTTTTATATGAACTTAAGTTTCCATTTCTCTGTGATTAATGACCAAGAGTGCAATTTCTGGGTCATACGGTAATTGCATGTTTAGTTTTACAATAAACTGCCAAAATATTTTCTGGAGTGCCTATACCATTTTTCATTCCCACCAGCAATGTATGAGTAATCCAGTTTCTCTGTATGCTCTCCAGCATTTAGTGTTATCATTATTTTTTATTTTTGCCACTCTGATAAGTATGTGGTGATAGTTCATTGTGGTTTGAATTTACATTTCCCCAATGTCAAGTGATGTTGAACATCTTTTCATGTGCTTATTGGTCATCTCTATATCCTCTTTGGTGAAATGTCTCTTTATGTTTTTTGCCCATTTTCTAAGTTGACTGTTTTCTTGCTGCTGAGTGTTGATATTTCTTTATATATTCTAGACATGATGCCTTTTTTGGATATGTGGTTTGCAAATATTTTCTCCCAGTCTGTAGCTTGTTTTTTCACCGTCTTCCCAGACTCTTTCACAGAGCAAAACATTCTAATTTTGATGAGATCCAATTTTTCATTTTTTTCTTTTATGGATTGTCCTGGTGGTGTCATGTTTAAGAACTCCTCACCAAGCTCTTGGTGCTGAAGATTTTCTCCTATTTTAACTTATAAAAGTTTTATAGTTTTACATTTAAATCTATGATCCATTTTGAGGTAACTTTCATATAAGATCTGAGGTTTAGTTCAAGGTTCATTAATTTTGGGGTTTTTTTTGGTAGTGGGTGGTTAAGCAAATTGTGTCTGCTTACAAACAGGTGAATTCCCTTGACCCCTCTAATGGCGTTGATTGTATGGAGCACATGCCAAAAGGGTCAATTAACAGAGTCAAATCCAAAAGGATTATATTCCAAGAAGGGAAGAATTTGAACTCTATTTCTTCTTCATCCAGATAGCTCCAATCTTTTGCAAAAGGCCCAGAAATATTAGGCTTTGGTCATCTCTACCAGCACTCATTCTCAGAGTTAAACAAGTGAGATAGTTGGAAGAGTTGGCTGTGGGATTTAAGTTTTTCCTAGAAATTTCTAGATACCATAGCAATTGATGAGAAAATGGGGCAAAACAAAGTTAAATGAGTTGAGAGAATTTCTTAGTAAGTCGGTTATGGAGTGGAATAGAAGTCAGTACTCAACTTTAGAGCCATATCACTATACTACCCTACAGTAAATGAGTAAGGGCTCAATAAATGTTCTCATAGTAACAGCAAAGAGTAAAAACCTTGGTTTATAAAGGAAAACATAATGGCATGAATGAAGTGCTTTCTCATTCACTCTCTTCACTGGTCAGATGCTATTTTCCATCATTCAAGGAATATAAAAAATTCTTGCAGTTTATTTTTTTAATGTCTTACTTTGAACAATTGCCTGAGCTACTAATTTTAAAGGAACTTGGTCCGCAACTCAAGTTTACTGTATGCAATTAGAATTCCAAACTAATAAAGTAGAAGAAAAAACTTTTAAGGCAAAATAGTGCCTAAAACATGATACCAGTTAAGAAAAATGAACTGAAATACAAATTTCTACTTTTCCAAGCACTAAATTAAAAGATGTCTGCAAGCTATTTTCTGTAGAGGACACCATGAGTTTGGAAAGTGACTTTCCAGAACAAGAATTGCTCTACTAATTAACAATAACTCCATGTTTAAAGAAGAGAGAAGGTCACTGGAAAATTGCATGTGCCTGAGGTATGTATTATCCTGTCTGAGGTTGATTCATTCAGCTATTGAGAACATCATCTTAATGAGGCCAAAGACAAAGACCGTATTCCAATATGGGCAGTGCTCTGGACTGAATGTTTATGTTCCCCTAAAATTCGTATGTTGAAATCTTAATCCCCAATGAGATGGTATTAGGAGGTGAGGCCTTTGGGAAGTAATTAGGTCATGAGATTGGAGCCCTCATGATGAGATTAGTGCCCTTATAAGAAGAAACATGGGAGAACTCGCTTCTTCTCTCTCTCTTCTTCACTGTGTGAGAATACAAGAAGGTAGTTCACAAATCAGGAAGCATGCACTACCAGACACCAGATCTACTGGTGCCTTGGTCTTGGACTTTCCAGCCTCCAGAACTGTGAAAAATAATTTTTTGTTTTTTGAGCCACCAGTCTATGATAATTTCTTATGCCAGCTAGAACTGACTAAGACAGCCAGTGGACTCGCTCTTCCATAACAGACTTTCGCTCATCCCTCCTCAGCTCTCTGGCCAGTATGCGCCACTGGCCATGCTATATAGCAGTCCCCATGAAAATAAGAACATCTTTAAGTGCAGATCAGTTTCCAAGTTGTAAAATGGATTTTTGTGGTTAGTGTTAAAAAGGGTGCTTTGGATTAATAAAACACCTACGTGTGCTCTGTGGAACTTTGCTCCACTGGATGTTAGTAAGTGTTCCCTGGAAAAAGGATTCTGGGATGAAATAATTGGGGGAATTCTGGGCTAACCCAAGTTAAACCTTTTTTTTTTAACTGCATGACCTGGCAGAGCCTTTATTAGACTATGTATTAGGACTCTCTGATTGTAGCATTCAACATTTTCCAAATTTGTTTGATTGGGGAGCCACTTGTTTTAGACCACAGCTGTTTTTTTTCCATCTTTATTGATATATAATTGACATACAACACTGTGTAAGTTTAAGGTGTACAACATGTTGATTTGATATACTTATATATTACAAAATGATTACCACCATTTCATTAGCTAAAACCTCCATCATGCCACATAATTACCACTTCTTTTTCGTGGTGAGAACATTTAAGATTTATTCTCAGCAACCTTCCAGAATTATTACACGGTATTACTAATTATAATCACCATGCTGTATGTTAGATCCCCAAAACCTATTTCTCTTATAACTGGAAGTTTGTGCCCTTTGACCAACATCTCCCCAATTCCCCTGTTTCTCAGCCCCTGTTAACCACCATTCTCCTCTCTGTTTCTATGAGATTGGCTTTCTTAGATTCCACATATAAGCAGATCACAGCTATTTACATCTCCCAAGAGGGTATTCCAGAGACAAAACCGTTTGAGATACATTAATAGCTCTAAACCCTGCCCGCCTGAAAATTGAGGTGATGCTAACTCAGAATGCCACTTAGGAGGAGGTAGTCATTAAGGGAGGATGCCTGTGTATCCTGGGCACACCGATGTTTAGATTTATTTACTAACTGCCTAACCAAAATCTGTGATTCAGTCTGATGCTGAATGAGAAAAAAGTTGTCCTTTGGAGTTCTTAAGAGTGGAAAAAAACATTTAGAAGTGAGACAATAGCAAGTACCTAAGCCGATAAATAATAGGCTGCTGATGGTGGAGTTCATACAACTGCTTCAAGTACTGCCCAGCCAACAGCTGAGGAGACTGTGAACAGAGTGAGGTAGATAGATGAGCAGTCTGTCCTCTGCTTACTTCTCTAACAAATCTTCCTCCCTTTTCTCCTGCCATTGCCATGGAGTTTGGCCCCTGAGTTCTGTTCTGAACACTCTCCTCTTCCCTTCTTCTTTATTTTCTTCTCACATAATCTCATCCATTCTTTGGCCTTGGGTACCACCTCCCATTTCTGGGTCTTCAGTCCAGAGCTCTGACCTGAGCCCCAGATCTGCATTTCTACTCGGATGTCTCACAATCATCTCACACTCATCCTCTCCAAATTCTAACTCCCCCATCCTTCCCACTTCAAACCCACTGCTTCTGCTTCTGCTTGGTGCTGCGTGAAAGGGATGATCCCAGGCAGAGGGTGGGATGGGTTGGTGCTGAGGACATGGTCTGAGTGGGAGTGTTAAAGTAATCATCTCCAGGCCGCTTCTAGATGCCAGTTTAAAAAGAGAAGTAGAGAATTTGAAGTCTCTGACCAGGGACAGCCCAAGGTCAAAGATCCTATGACCTCTTGTCTTAGGTAGTTGGAGAGGAAAGGAGTGAAGGGTGAGAAATCTGGCTGATTATGACACTGTTTTTGTCAATAGATGTGCACTGCTGGCAGGAGGGAGCTCAGGCACTCAGCCCTTCTATTCTCTCTGGATGTAAAGAAACAAGGATCAGAGGAGGCAAACAGAATAGTAAGAAAGTTCTTTTATTTATGTTTGACAGTCCAACAGCTGTGACAAAGTGTCTATGACAAAGTAAAGCCATTGGCAAAGGGAAAAATCACTTTATAAAGACTTTAGACTTCAAGATATTTTGAAACACTGTGCACATACCCTGGAAAAGGTGGGGGTTTTTTCTCTAGATTAAGAGATTTGGTTATAGTGGGGGTTTTGTGGCTGATCTGGTTTTTTATCCAAACCAAGGGATAAAGTTAGGATTAGTTAGCATCTCTGAGACTAAGATTCCAAATAGGAGAATAACACCACTCACTTTGTAGAGTTTCCTTGAGGATTGAATAACCATAGTATGTAGTAGTTCACTGAGCACAAAGTAAGAGCTCAATAAGTGCTATGTTTCTTTTTATTTCTCTCAAAAGTTGTAAAATTATATCTTTTTCCCAGAACACAGCATGTGGATGGTACCTGAGCCAATTTACTAGTGGAGGATTGCTGCATTGCAAATATTCAAGGGGGAAAGAATACAAATGCCCAGGCAAAGTGGACCTCCTTAAAGACACAGGACCTGACTTTTGAGTTTGTGAGTGTTTTTGAAAGAAATATTTTTACGCTAAAACCTTAAGTACTTTCCTTTCGTCTATATTATCATTTGAACAGGCATTGGAGAAATATGCTCAGTGAAGGAGTCCATAAGCTAAATAGTAATAATCAAAATAACAACAGCAAACCTTTGGCTAACACTTGTGTGCCAGTGTGCAAATCACTTTAGATCCATTACCTCATTTAATTTCATAATAACCCTGTTTCGTAGCTACTATAATTATCGACATGGGACAGCAAAAAGTGTTATTTATAATCTTTTGCTGCCCTTTGAGGAGGGATGTTACTAACAACTGGAGAGTCCTTTGTTTGTTGCGTAGGATTTTGAGTATAGATATGTGAGTTTAGAAGTCCCTAGACAGAGATAACTCACTCTGCCTAAGAAAGGGATAGAAAGAGAAGGATAATAATGATGCTGGAAGGGAGAAGCCAAAACTGGGAAGGCTAAGTGTAACAGAAGAGAATGTAGAAAAGGAGAACTATGGCCGTGACAAGTGAGACTTGGAAAGAGGTAACAAGGGAGATTTTTTGGAGAAAATATATTTTGTTTTGTAAACCTACTCCAGCTTGCCTCTGAAACCTTCAGTATGACATACATTTGATACAAAGAACTTCTTTATGGAGAACGCAATGAAGCTCTGAGTCCTGTATTACAACTGGTGGGGGGGCAAAAGGAGATGTTGTATGTGGATACTGCCAACATATGGATTATGCTGTTCCACAAATAAAGAAATGAGGTTTAGAGAGGTTAAGAAATTTATTCAAAGTTAATAACTAGGAAGTGCAGGAGTCAAGATTTAATCCCTGTTCTATAATATCCCAGTATCTGGAATCTTAACCTTTAAGGTAGACTGTCTGTCTGAATATGTTAGTTTTAAATGTTTTTATCAATTTATAATCTCAGACCATAACCTTTAATCTGAGGCCCATTGTATTCTTCTGGCTCAGTGAAGCACTACAATGTGTCCTCCTTGGCCAGGGTCTAGGGGATTCCTTTGCCCTTCCTCTTTACATAGAGCTTTGAGGAAGGTAAGCAGAGAGTGGCCTTCTCTGGAATAAACTTTGGAGGGCTGCCTTTAAAGTGTATGGCTCCAGACTTTGAATTGAAGAGCTGAACAGGGCGAAATGATCCTGATGAAATGAATAGTACAAAGTAAAAGCATATGGCAGGAGACTGACCATCAACACTGTTTCCTTGATTAAAACTTTTTAAAAATGGTTTCTTTTCCCCCCAAATAGAAAATTTGGGAATACTCACATTTTTCTCTCAAGTCTCTCTCTTCCCTCCATCTCTCTTTTGCTTCCCTCTTCTTCACTGAAATTTTCAAAGCAAATTTATAAGGCTTCAGTGCTTCAAATGCCCATGTAAATCGAACCCTTCTCCAAGGTGTTTTCTGTGGGGTTATTGAGTTAAGCAAACCCAGACTTATCAAGAGCTATCTGAGAGCCCAGTCCTCAATTCAATGGCAAGGGTCTCTGGAGGGAGTATCTGCTGGTGCTGGTGGTAAATCCAGTACCTGAAGATGCAGAATCTTCTGCCTTCCAAATGCTTCCACAATTGAATGACTAGAATCATCTGCAGTTGGTTTATTGGTCAGAAAGCTGTTAATAGCCAAAGTCTCTACATTCTTTTAGCACTCCAGAGCCAGCCACACTGTGCCCCTCTGCTGTACGAGAATCATTTGGGCAATGTCCCCTCCTCAAAAGTCTGAGGCCCAAGCTGAGCCTCGTTGTTGCCTCAGAGTTCCCTTTTTGCTTTTTCAATCTTCTACTGTCTGTTTAACCATTCCTTGTATAGGCTCTATGTTGAAATGCCTAATATAGTTTCTGTTTTTCTATGGAAGTGTTTTTCTTCCCAGTGTCTTAATGAATAGGTTGAGTCAGTCAGGAGAGTTATTGGATTTCCCGTAATTTTCAAAATTTTTGACATTGACTCAAATCTTAGGCAACAGAAGTGTCCAAGAGAAGGTGAAAAGGGCAAATTTTTTTCTGTAAGTCCTTCACTGCCTTCGTTTAATTTAATCATCTGCAATTGGTCTTCAAGGAAGAGAAATACATGGAGGTCGTTTGTGGGTGTGCTTTGTTCTATTCCTAGCTTCCTGACCTGTATGTCTGATCTCTATATGTATCAGAAGATTACAGGGGTGCTGAGATAGTAATCCCCTCAAACACCTCACGCCCTTGGCCAGTCCTTTCCGGCTACAAAGAGCCTCATCCATTTACCTTTTTGTGCCACAAAAATATTAACAATTCCTTCCTAGGTGTGCATTGACAAGAAATGATTGGGAAGAATTGGTCTATTGCATTTCATACAGATTCTCCTAAAACCTCTAAGTTTAGTGTTTCCCAAAGTATCTTCTGTGGAATAATGGTCTCTCATGAGGTTAGCAGGTGTTACAAGGGGAAAAATGTCTGTGGCCAAATAAATTTGGAAAGTTCTGGGTTAAACAGCAGGCTAACCATAGGTCCCAGTTTTCCCAGGACATTTCCAGTATGTACTTCTTGTCTCAGTGTAATTATTAATAACATCCCCTCTGCACTCAGAAGTGGCCTACTTCGGATGGTTAATTATAGGTCACCCTATCTTTGAGACACAGAGCTTATGCAGCATCTCCAACACTTATTCATCCATGGAACTTATTTTTAAGAAGTGTGTTACAGGCTCCATTGAATATATTTAGGAAACATTGTATTTGAATCTATTTGATCTTTATGACTGTAAGCATCTTACGGCAGAGTAAAGAACATTTAGTTTCTTGAGGCCCTTCACTCTGCTTCTGGACAGAACAGCAGAAGTGTGACCTTATAATCCACAAGATTGGTCCAGGACAGGCTTTAATGGCTTGGAGTCTGAACCCCCTGAGAGGTTAGGAGGCAGGGAACTTGATGTTGCAGTTGTTGGCTTTGGAGTAACTCTCCCTTCTTTCTGTATTCTTGGACCCAGAGACTGGAACCATCACAGGAGGAGAGAGAAAAAAAGATCCCTGTGCTTCACATAAGATCCACATTCCCTAGATTTCCCTACTGGATTCTGTGTCATATCTTCACAGCTGCACTGATCCCAGTGTCATTCTGGAGATCCATTCCCTCATCTCTCAGATGATAGTCAACCAATCTCTGTTAAGGTGTTACTGGATAAAAACTTCACACAATGGGGGGCTGGCCCCGTGGCCGAGTGGTTAAGTTCGCGCGCTCCGCTGCAGGCGGCCCAGTGTTTCATTAGTTCGAATCCTGGGCGCGGACATGGCACTGCTCATCAGACCACGCTGAGGCAGCGTCCCACATGCCACAACTAGAAGAACCCACAACGAAGAATACACAACTATGTACCTGGGGGCTTTGGGGAGAAAAAGGAAAAAAAAAAAAAAACTTCACACAATGGACATCTACCTTTCAAAAGTAGTGAAATGCTTTCTTCTTTGGAAATTTTGGACACTAAAATATAAAACAGATGAAAGTGAAGTGCACCAATTGAAGTGAAATTGGGAAAAAGAAGCATATTTTCTCAGCCTCCCTTCTGTCCCCATGACAACTCCTCTCTCTACCATGGTGACCCTTGATGCGCATACTCAGAGCCATGGAGTTCTACGAGGAATAGAGAACTACTGGCTTATATTATCACGCCCTAGTAGAATGGATTGTGGTTAAACACACAGATTTAGAATCAGACAAATCTAGATCTGTATCCTGCCTTTGCTTCTTTCTCCCTGTATTGGCAATTACCAATCTACCATTGGGAATTTAAATAAATATTTTGAGCTTCAGTTTCTTCATTTGTAAAATATGGATAATGTTACCTTTTGGTAGTTTAGTTTGAAGGTTGAATGATAGAGTGCTTGTAAATTGACTGGTACAGTTCCAAACATATAGTAAATGCTATATAACAGGTAACTAGAAGTATTAGAAAGAGAGGATAGAGTTTAGAGTTAGGTTTTGCAGTCATACAGAGCTGGATTCGAATTCTGATTTTTTTTTTTTTGAGGAAGATTAGCCCTGAGCTAACTACTGCCAATCCTCCTCTTTTGGCAGAGGAAGACTGGCCCTGAGCTAACATCCGTGTCCATCTTCCTCTACTTTATATGTGGGATGCCTACCACAGCATGGCTTGACAAGTGGTGCGATGTCCGCACCCGGGATCTAAACCAGTGAACCCCGGGCCACCAAAGTGGAACGTGCGCACTTAACTGCTGTGCCACCAGGCCAGCCCTGAATTCTGATTTTGATCACAAGCTGTATGACCACGGGAAGTTTACTTAGTCTAAGAATTAGTTTCCTCATCTGCCAAATTGGGATATTAACAGTATCTAACTCATGGGCTTTCGTAAGGGCTTTTGTACATATTTGAGATAATGCATGCAGTGTCTGGCACAGTGCCTAGGATATAGAAAGTACTGCATTATTAGTATTATTTTTGTTTCTATTATTGTTTATATTTCTAGTATAGTTTTTATTTGTGCTTCAATACAAGTCCTGGGGTGAGGGTGGTTGAAACAATTTCTTGGTGGACCACTGATTCCAAGACAAAGATGAGTTAGAGTAAATTATGAAAGAAAATTCACAATTTTCATTTCCTCAATTGGAATGCTATAAACTTTAACAGAACTTAAAAATAAAGTATTCCCATAGAATCTACTATCTTATAGCAATAGCAAATGTGCATTTCCTTGTGAACTATACTCTGCTGAAATACTGACTTGGTGAATTTATGTTACTGTTTATGAGTCAGCTGTGCCCTTTTGGTGAGCTGACACTTGCACCTCAGTCTCTGAGTGATTTAGATTGTCAGAATCTCTCTTTAGGCCCTGTAGATTAATCATTCAGCTCACAGAACAAAGGCCACACTGGTTAAGAAAATGGAAATTAAGCACCAAAAAAATTTGAGCACGATGAAAACTTACTTCTGTGAGAATGTCTGAATGTTTTCCCTGAGTGATTTTTCTATAATGCAAATCTGATTATATAACTCTCCTGCTTAAACCTTTTGATGTGTTACTGTTGCTGTCATGATAAAGATCGCTTTCATTGCTTAGAATCCAAGGGCTTTCATGATCTGACCCCTCATCAGTTCTTCACTATGTCGCTTATCTCTGAGTGCATACTTTTCCCACCACCCCACTCGCTTGGTTCCTCTCTCCTCCCCCAACTGCCTGCTCTCTCTTTCAGCCACACTGAACTATTTGCAAGTCCTTAGTCATGGCACCATCTCTCTTGTCTCTACTTCTTAAAATTTACTACCCTCTCTGCCTGGAACATCCTTCAACCACTCCTGCTTTGGCTGGGCTGGCTGACTACTGTTTGTTCTTTGTGGGGCTAAATGTCTTTTCCTCCAGAAAGCCTTATGTAAGGCAAGGTTATGTTCCCATTGTATATGTTCTTATTGTCAGTGTTTTGCAACCTTTTAAAATGCATATGTACTTTAGGTAAACAGCAGTGTCATTCTCTTTGTAATTTAAAATATGAAACACTATTAGGAGTTCTTTCTTTCCAAGTAATAAAGTATACTGTAACATTTAATATGCTTTAAAAATATACCTTTCAGGCCTTACAGATTCTGTCAACATCCCTTCCTGATCTCCTTAGCACCCCACCTATCTGGTTGCAAATCACTGCTATAGGTAGTTAAATTTTCCTTAAAGAGGGGATGAAGGAGAGTCCCAACAAACCAGTCTGTGGTTATGTTTGGAATGTCATCCTTCCCCGGGGATTTGGAGACGGTAAAGGCAGATAAGAAGAATGCTCCAGATTAATAAACTGGCATGATACCCAAGTTGTAGTCCCAGCTTTGCAACTAAGTAGTTTTGTTGATTCAGGCATTTTGCAAATTTTTCTGGGTCTTTATCCCTTCATCTTTAAAATGAGAATAGTCAACTAGGTTAGCATTTCTTGCCATATATTTGAGGTGCACTAATATTTTGTGAGGTGCTATTTAAAAAGGTTGGTTGCAGCTAGATATATTTGAGACACACTAAATTGAGCAAAGTTAACTAGATTTCTTCAGTCATCAAGATCCTATGACATGTTAACATCCTCTAGTGTTTTTTAAAGGAGACTTTAGTATGAAATGTTTTTTTCCATGTATTAACCATGAAATTCTTCTGATGTTCTTGTAAAACTCATATTCTGTGTAGTACAGCTGGACTGAATAATCTCTCGGGGCCTTTCCTATTCTGACACATTTTGATTCTTTTAATGAAATTGCTTGACGCTTGGCCTCTAGGTCTTGTTTAAACTCTTTTCCAAAGCAGCCTTAAGCATTCATCACTGATTGATAACCCGATTAATACACGCTACAGAGCTGATGGTGTATGGTTTTCATGATTCAATTTCCTGAGCCTTTTCAGATGACTCGACATTTCTGGAATGCAGAATTTAGAGGATAGTGACTAGCTTCAACTAGTTGCTTTTCCATATACAAGAGGCTTTGGGGCATTATGTATTTTTCATTAGTTATGCAATCTAGGGAGTCGTGTTGAAAAGCTTTCTGGAGAAAATATCTTGGGAAACCACCTACGCAAATATGGAAATTTTGACAATGCACACGAACTCCTATTGCCTAAAGGCTGTGTGTTCTCTTTTCTAGATTTGGAATGATTAGCTAGAACAAAACAACATGAAACAGATTTGCATCTGAAACAGTGAGCTTCTTGTCACCACAAGTGTTCTGTTTGAAGGACTTACAGCTGAGCTATTTCACTGAATGTCAGGAATATGAAAGAAGATATTCTCACATTGGAAGGGGAATTAGAACAGATTGCCTTGGGAAGATCTATTCCAGATTTAAGCTTGGTCTGTAGTGACATAAGTCCTCTCATTCTGAATTGTAATAGCACCTTTAGAATCTTTCTTCTGGAGGTTAGCCTCTAGGGATCCAATTCAGAACTGAACAAATAATACCTGGGAAAGGTCTCCTACGGATTTTTTTCCTTTAGTCATTAATAGAGCTTTATTCTTTGTTTAATTATTCCCTTTGAAAGCCCAGAAATTCAAGCTATGAAGGAATGG